>NC_083365.1:38586253-39312503 GCF_030254825.1 Meriones unguiculatus | reverse complement strand
CATGCTCAAGCAAGGTCCCAGGGATAATCCAAAAGGAGTAGCCAGGCCCAATCGTGCACAAGGTTGTACTGGAAGATGACTTTGGAAGAGAAACAGAACACACGTAGGTGCGATATTGTGGGAAAAAAATAATTTAAGAACCTTAAATGACTTTCAAAAGTGGAGGAAAACATGGAGTTAGTCAATTTGCATGGAGCACGTCTCGCCCCTGGGGGCAATGGTCTCCTGAACCTACTCAGACCTCGGACACCACCACTGCTAGTTCTAGAACTGATGCAGGATGTTCCAACGAGGGGGTTAAGGCTTCTCATAATATTTCCTATAAGCCCACACCTGTTTGTTTATATCCCCCATCTTTATTCATTATTAGCCAGATAGAGCCAAGTAATTGTGGTAATGATACTTGCTTTTTTGCCCAATGCTGGAATGCTAGTAAATTTACTAGCTGGTTACTCGAATGCCTCGCTGAGTGCCTGTGCCCATTGATGCCCCTCACGCTATGACTCTCTTCAGACAGAAAAGGGATCTTGGTATTACAGCCGCCATTGTTACTGCCATCTCATTGGTGGCTGTTGGAGCTACCACCGAGGCATTAGCCAGGAGTCATACTATGCAGACTGCTCAGACCCTGAATAACCTTTTAGCCAATGTAGCTCATGCCTTAGATGTACAAAAAGGAATTAATGCTCAACTAAAAGGAGGCTTGATGGTGTTCAATCAGAGGATTGACCTCGTGCAGGAGCAAATTGATACCCTATGGCAAATTGCTCAACTTGGCTGTCAATGACAGTATGCTGGACTTTGAGTCACTAGCATACAACATGAGAATTTTCCCTGTGCTGCAAATCTGTCTAAACAATTGTCTAGCTATATTTTAGGTAATTGGACTGGAGAATTCGATACTATGATGGAGCAGCTGAGAGTGGCCATTGTCACGGTAAATTCTACCAGAGTGGACGCAGGACTAGCCACAGGATTATCATCATGAATTGCTGCAGCCATGAATCATCTGAAGGAATGGGTGGGCATGGGAGCGTTAGCAGGCCTTCTGGTGTTGGTCTCCTTGGTTTGCCTGTGGTATATATGCAAGATTAGAGTCTCACAACAGTGTAATGCAGCCATGACCATTCAGGCCTTTACAGCCATTGAAGCAGGACAGTCTCCCCAAGCATGGTTGGCTACCATAAAAAGCTAAAATGTTATGCTCAGGATGCGAGGCTAAGCACTGCACTCAGGGTCAGCCACTTTGGACCCAGAGAAGAGCATGTCTGATTGCATGCGGGTTGATGCCCCAGGTCCCGCCTCTGAGAAAAAGGTATCGGACAGGTCTGATGCTCTTTGGGTGGATGACACCTAAATGAACATCAGTACAAAGTCCCAATTTATTTCTAATATCAGAGATCAGACCTCTACTCTTGCCTGATGCGTCTAAAACAAAAAGGGGGAACTGTAGAGAGCTGTGTAATGCCACACCTTAAAGATGGAGCTGGTTTCTGCCTTCCACCTTCCCGATGGTGAGTGCTCTCTGTCACAAACAACTCCACATTTGGCTAAGGCTGAGGATCTGGGCTTGCTTCCATGTATGTGGACCTATCTGCATTGCCCACGTGGCATGCTGGGGTTGGCTACCCAGAGGCTATTTAAGCTGTGGGCTGGCTTTCCCCAGGGTTAGATGATTGTTCAAGGTTCCTGAATAAACTGCATTAAAAAAAAAAAAAGTATGAGTAGAAAGGGGCCAGGTGTGCGCCTACTATCAACTTCTGAGGCCTCTGTCTGGCATTTTCTGCACTTAATAGCAGGAGTCTAGTACACTGCTTTCTTTCTTAAAAAAATAAATAAACAAAAATCATTTAATCTCCAAAGCCTACTAATCACTGAGGCAGCTACTGCCTCTAATTCTAAAGAGGAAGAAAGTGAGACCTAAGCAGTTACATGACAGGAAGAAGGTCACACAGCTGAGCAACAGAGGGCTCTGGCCCCATGATGCTCTTCACGCAGGGCCATCTCTCACTGCGAAGCCCTCCTTCCCTCGGTCTCAGCCTCTCCACTACACCCTGGATTCCCCTAAAATATGTCCTAATATCTATGGGACAGGAGAAAAAGGGAACGGAAAGTGCCAAGTTACAGCTGGAGGTGATCACGGCCCCAGACAGACTTTTCTATCTATTTTTTCTTGTACTAAGTCTTCTGAGTTTCACTTTTCCAAGGTTAACTGGAGCTCAACACAGTCTGAAAATATCAAATGGAAAATTCCAGGAAAAAAAATTCTTAAGTTTTAAATGGTATGCTGCACTGAGTAGCATGATGACCTTGGGACATCCTACTCTGTCCTCCGTTTCCACTCTGTATATAGTACCAACCATGAGTTGCTTAGTTTCTCTCTTGCCTGTACATAAGAATCCAGCACTGTTGGCTACTTCAGGCACTCAGGGGTCCTGCAACATGCCCCTTCAGATAACAGGAATTACCATTAAATAGCCCTCATCAATATGAAAGATAAAATCCAGATAACACTTTCACTCCCCTGGGGGCTCAGCAGTCACCACAGAGTCTCAGCAGCAGCTTCCAAACTTGGGGTCCCAGAACAATGAGAATGTTAGATATTCCCAATGCCAGTTCAAAAGCAGCAATCAAACCTGTCCGTTTGCCTAAATGTCAGGCAACTGGCATCTTTGTTCTTGGCTGAAACAAAAACAGGCTTGTGTGGTAATAACTGCTTCCTTCCACTGGAAACACACAGCTATAAATATCCTCCAGTGCTGTTTTCACAATACGAATTATTATTTAATAACTGTGATTTGGTAACGGGCTCTTTCAAAACATCTGCTTCCTGGGAAGAATACCGTAAAAGAAGTTCTTAGCAGGGTTACAGGGGAGCGAGTAGACCAAGGTTTACCAACACACTTGGAAAACTAGCAAACACCTTCATGAGGCCCCACAGCAGAACTCAAGTTTATCATTAATAAAGTGACATTTTTCATAGTGTCGTTCTCCCAGATTGTTTAACAAAGTTCACACTCATTCATTAACCTTCACAGTGGGAGAGCTAAAGGAGGCAGAATTTCCATTTTATACGTATAAAGACATCCCATTTCTGAAAGGAATAACTCAAACCGAGTGCCTAATAAGCCAGAGGACCACCCTCACAAAGTCAGTAGTGGAAAGAAAGGGGGAAAGATGATCAGTGAGTCATTGCCATAGCTAGGTTTTCACGGGTCGTTTACTTCTGTATAAAAAGCCTCAATTTCCCTGGCAATGAAATGGGGTGCTATCCGCCACCTGGTGATGAAGACACCACTATAAATGACTTTGAATTGCCTGGATAATCAACATTATGCAAATCAGCAGTGTCATTAGAGAGCTGCTAAACACAGCCATAAATCTTATAAAAATACTTCAATGGAAATTAAGGCTCAATTAAGAGGCTCCACTTTCAAAAAAAAAAAATTCCATCACCCTGTTATTTTAAAGAGGAGACAGATAAAAACCGCTTCTAGCAGAGGGTAATGGGGCCTCTGTCTAACATTCTGGGTGAAACTGCACATTGGAAAAGATGGCTGATAGGAAGGAAAGACAGTACACCTCACTAAGTAGCTGTGAATCAGGTTGAAACCATGGTTTCAGGAGAGGGTGTGATGGGACAGCCATTGGCTCATTAAGCGTGTCCCAGCATGGATGTCAGACATCTTGGTGTGGAGCTACGAAGTCCCGGGGTTCTTTTTTTTTTTTTTTTTTCAATGCAGTTTATTCAGGAACATTGAACAATCCTCGGACCCCGGGGAAAGCCAGCCCACAGCTTAAATAGCCTCTGGGTAGCCAACCCAGGCATGCCACGGGGGCAATGCAGATAGGTCCACATACATGGAAGCAAGCCAGATCCTCGGCCTTAGCCAAATGTGGAGTTGTTCGTGACAGAGAGCACTCACCATCGGGAAGGTGGAAGGCGGAAACCAGCTCCATCTTTAAGGCATAGCATTCCGCAGCTCTCTACAATTCCCCCTTTTTGTTTTAGACGCATCAGGCAAGAGTAGAGGTCTGATCTCTGATATTAGAAATAAATTGGGACTTTGTACAGATGTTCATTTAGGTGTCATCCACCCAAAGAGCAGTAAGTATACAGAACAAAGAAAAAATAAAGTCCCGGGGTTCTTACAAACTTCTCTTTTGATCAAGTACATGGGCACTACTCGACTTGATGTTAACTCTGTCTTTAGGAAGATGTGAACAAAAACCACCACCCAGAACACACTCTGGAGTCCTGATAACTGATTTGCAACTCATTCAAGGTCTTCTAACCTCAGCAGCCCAACTTCAAGCATCACCAGTAATTACCTGCCAGCTCCATCAGGCTCTGCCTTAGGGACCCCAGCACCCCTCACTCACAAGAGTCTGGGAGCTAAAAAGAAAACACAGCTTCGATTCTCAGAGTGAGGAAGGCCACATGTTTCCTGAATCCAAACTACCCAAAACATTTAAGCAACAAATTAGGACCTGTATCTACTTGGTATTGTTCCCTTGCAAGGATTTCCAAAAACATCTTTCACCTGGGCTAGCACTCTGTCCCATCTGTGACCAGGCTCCTCACCACCCTGTTGCTGACTGCCCGTCACGGGGGTTAGCATCCAGAGCAGTTTCTACAGGTCGAGCCACTCCTGCCTGTCTTTCCTCATCATGGGTGAGAAGCCAATACCCTTCGGCAATCACTCCAAATGTGGAGTGGAGCGTTCTTTCACTGAGTGAAGTGACAGGAAATACAGCTGAGGATGGGCGGCCTCGCTAGAGAGCCCTCTTCAAACAGGAGGTCCTAGTGGTCATTAATAACAAAGAAGTGTGAAGCCTGTCAAGGAAATTTAAAATAAGCCCAGTGAGGGACAGTGGTTCTCAAGCAGCTAAGACCCTTGAAGCACAAGTGCAGTTTAAGCCAGAATACTTTCTGGCCACCAACTCCCAAGCGATACCCATGTGAATGCTGAAATTCACAGAAGGGCACTGACAAACCCGATCCCATTCAGTAACTTGGTCTGGGCAAAACAATGCTTCAGACTTAGGTACTAAGCCACCCAGGCTGCCACGCACAGAGATTCTTGCATCTGGGATACCAGTGATAATCTCATGTCCAAAAAACAAATACGCCACAGCTCTGTCTTGATGATCAGGGAGCCTGGATATGGAGGATAGCTGGCAAAAACAGGAAACTACTGAAAGGCACGCGCCACATGGACGCTACCAAGAATGGGTGAGGCTGCTCTTCCCCGGACCTTCTGGGCAAAGGCTGGATGTAAGGTTTAGTGATGGGGCCTCAGCTCTCGAACTTTAAAGGAAAGAAGCTGGGAGCAGGTGGCACACTCATTCACAGAGGCCTGCCGCTTCCCTAGTCCTCTGAGTGACAGCACCGAGGTGCCTTCTCATTGTAGCCTGGGATGCTTGTTATATCTCTTCGGATTATCGGTTATTTTCTAGAGCCCTCAGTTATTTTATAAAGATCTATTCTATTTTATTATGTGCCTGGGTCATAGACGTTTTGTTTGCATGTGTTTCTGTGTACCACATGGGTGCTTGATGTCCTCAGATCCCCCAGGGACTGTTGTGAACAGACATGTGGGTGCTAGAAATCCAACTCAGGTCCTCTGGAAGAGAGGTCAATGCTCTTAACTGCCAAGCCATCTCCCCAGCCTGAGCTTTCGTTATTTTAAAGCAGCTGACTTAACTGCATCCATCATTCTGCAGAAATCCCAAGGCCTGGCAACATCATTAATATAGACCCCCCACAACACCTCAGGAGCACACTTCTTAGAACCGCCAGCTCAGATCAGCATCCTAGAAAACAGAATCCACACCCCAGAGTATCCGCCATGGTAGCTGTAGAAACTGGAACCTGGGTTTAAAACCACCCTCAGCAAGGCCCTGCTACTCAGCATGGATGGTCCTCCAAGGGTGTGTTGAAATCCCATCCCTACAACAATCATGTTGACATGTGGTACCTTAGGGAGACAATCAGGTCACAAGGTCTTTAGTGTGACTACTGCTGTATAAATGAGACATAAAGGAGTCCTTTCCCTTTCCACCACACACGGGTACAGCAAGAGGTCCCTGTCTAAGAAGAAGGGACTTTTCCAGACACTACACCTGCTGTTGCTGCTTTGATCCTGGCCTTCCCAGGCTCAGGCCAGGAGCAATACATTCCTACTGTCGATAAAATTACCCCATCAATATTAGCTCTTTTCCTTGCTGCTTTTTGTGCTGGTTATTTTTTGTCAACTTGACACCAACTAGAATGATCTAGGGTGCAGCACCCTGAAAAAAATGTCTCCATCAGAATGCCTGTAGACAAGTCTATAGCGCCTTTTCTTGATTAATGACCGACGTGGGTAGACCCAGCCATGGGTGGCTGTGCCACTCCAGGGAAGGTGGACCTGAGTTATGTAAGAAAGCCAGCTGAGCAAGCCACGAGGAGCAAGCAGCGCTCCTCCATGGCTTCTGTTTCAGTTCCTGCCCTAACTTCCCTCAGGGATGGACTGTGACCTGAACATTGTAAGAAGAAATAAACCCTTTCCTTTCCAAGTTGTTTTTGGTCATGGTGTTTTTCTCCCAGCATTAGAAACCCCTAACTAAGACTGAAAAGAAGCACCTTGAGGGAAGAGGGGGCTTCTAATTCAGGACTTACAGTCCACAGTGGCAGGGAAGGCCACCTTTCTGGGATGCCTTCTCAATTATGCCTTCCGGGGATGGTTATGCCTATCCTCTTTACTATGCCTGGACACTCTCAGCAAGGTTCCCTAAGACAAGTCAACACAAGTAAATGTCTGTATTTGGTCTTATACTCTTCATACTTACCCCTTGAATACGCTGATTCCTCTTGTAATTCCTGAGAATTCCAATTTTTCCCGGTTCTCCCAGCTTTCACAACAGCCCAGAATCGTATGACCAGCTCCTGGCCAATGAGACCAAGTACAAGTCCTCTGTGAGAACTCTAGAAAGAGTCCTTAGAAGAGGAAGCTCATCCTTCAACATCGTCTTTCTTCACCCTGAACTCAGACACAGCAGGTACTCAAGCAAGTAACTTTAGACTGTAGATAAACACATGTGAAAGGGAACCTGGGCCCCTGATAGACTGGAGCCAGGATGCCACCATGGATGACTTGCTACTAAACAAGCTCTGAAATCTGCTCAGGTAGCAGAACACATACCCTGTTAAAGCAGATTTCCTTTCTGGACAATGCATCATAAAATTTAAACTTGAGCCTGGTATGATGGCACGCGCCTTCAATCCTGGCACCTGGGAAGCAGAGGTGGATCTCTGTGAGTTCGAAGCTAGCCTGGTCTACAAAGCAAGTGCCAGGACCCAGCCAGAGCTACCCAGAAAAATCCTGTCTTGAAAAGCGACCCCCCAAAAAAAAGAAAGGAAGGAAGGAAGACAGGAAGAAATGAAGAAAGGAAGGAAGGAAGAAAGGAAGGAAGGAAGAAAAGAAGGAAGGAAGAAAGGGGGATAGAGGGAAGGAAGGTGGGAGGAAGGGAGGAGAAAGAAAGAAAAAGAAATGTAAACTTGAATTTCAATAGCGCCAGAAGGACATGCAATAAGTCAGTGGTTCTCAACCTGTGGGTCTTGACCCCTCTGAGGTCACAGATCAGATTTCTTACATACATTACAATTCACAAGTGTAGTAAAATTACAGTTATGAGGCAGCAATGAAATAACTTTATGGTTGAGGGTTAAGACAACATTAGGAACTGTATTAAAGGGTTGTAGCATAAGGAAGGTTGGGAACCACTGCTATAAATGTGTTCTAAGCATGAATATGTCTACGACTCCAAGAGAAACAAAAAGCCAAAGCAACAGACATGAGCACACACAAATACAGCTAAAGGCACTGTCCACTTTGCCACACAACACAACTAACCAAGGGCCAGTTTCAACTCTTAAGAAAAGGACTCTTATGGGGCTCAGCGTCACCACAAACATTTGTAGGTCCACATCCCTGCCTCCACTAGAATAGGCTCCTGAAAAGAAAGATGTGACACAGTAAGTTTGATGAGAAATGAAACAAAATTTTCCTGCTGGCCCAAAAGAGAGAGAGAGAAATGAGTACATACCAGATAGTCTAACACCCACTTCCAGATTCAGGGTAAACACCCTGATCTATTCTCCGAAGCCTAGCTCATCTGTTCCTCATACCCTCTCTCAGAGACCCTCAAGCCCACCAGGTTCCATCCTTGCTGTATGGAGTCACTCACAGGCCCACCACCGTTCAGCCCTCTTTTCCAGGACAGGAAATCTTCGAATCTCCAGAGGTGATGGACACACAGAGCTAAGCTCCCTCAATGGAAAAGGGATCTCATGGCACACTCCCGGCCCAGATTCTACCATGAAGCAACTCACCGGCAATCGGGCCGAAGAGCCAGCTGGCAAATGGTTATTGCCAACATTCCCTCACAGGAGGTAAGTACTCCCCTATTTTGGGATCATCCATTTTCTTCAAGACACAGGCATGGACACTCCTCCCGGAACTCTCCCCTCCTAGGGAAATGGGACTCCCCAATCCTCACACCAGCTCCTCCCATCTGACATCAGCTAGGACCTTCTCTTCACCAACAGCCCAAGTCGTCCTCTTACATCATGCTGAGTCCACTGCTCGCCTGCTCAGCAATTTACATTTTAAATTATAAATTGTAATTTATATATTTTAAGTTATATTTTAAACCTCTAGACTCATCAGATCAATCAATCCATAATGACTCTGGGGGGAAGGGAATAGAAGCATTTTTTTTTCATTTTTCTTTTAAGTTTTTGGCCTTAATCTATGGTCAACTAAATGGACTTAGGAAAATGTCACTCGTCCAGAATTCCCATTCTTTTTCAGAGTTCTGTTCTGTGTGTTCTTGTTTTTTTGGGGCACTAACAAGGAAGAATCATCCACACCTCAGACAGCCCATAGCTTATCCAATCACTTCATTCCACTGGGATGACATGTTCAAGTGACAGTGGGACACTGATTTTACTTCCAGGCAGTGGAGCACCCCAAAAGCACTACTTGTGAACAGCAGCATAATCCTTCATATAAAAAGACAGAATTCTAGGACTAAACACATGAAAGCAAGGCTGCAAGTTCTACTACACCCAAACTCTTTCCAGGTTATCTCAAACTATAGGCATGAAGTCAGCAGGCAGCTCTGGATCAAGTTCAGCCAAAGAATGAACAAAGCTGCCAAAGGGTCCCAGAGAATGAGGTCCACAGCTGGCCAGGGTGAGGCTCCCAGGCCAGGGACTGGGAAAAAAGCATATCCCTGGCACCACCTCCCATCTCTCAGCAGGTTTGTCCCCATGGTGACATGTACACGGAACCCGGGCACTAGAAGGCTGGAGCAAAAGATATTAAACTTGTGGCCAGTCTAGGCTACAAAGGCCAACCCTTTCTCAAAAAAAAAAAAAAAAAAAAAACAACCAAAAAACACAGATAGAGGAGGGAGAAGGAGGAGACTCTTACTTGTTCTTACAAAGTTGGAGAGATGACAGGAAATATGCCGAGATCTGAAATACAACCAAGGTATCCCACTAGGTGGCCTCTTAAAGCTCTCCCCTGGTCTCCAGGTCCTACTGCTGAGCTCTCTGGTGATTCTCTTCCCCTGAACGAGGGTAGGACCTTGCTGATTTCCTCTAATAAGCAAAGTAATAAAAATGTGACAGCAGAAGAGCCACAAGTCATAGCTCCTATCACAGCAGAATCTCTCTTACTGATTTGGTGAAAAACACATCATATCGAGAACTCAACTGGCAAGGAGCTGATATTAGCCTCAAGACAGCTGGCAAGAAAAATGGGGCTCTTGGGGGTGGTGAGATGGATCAGCAGTGCTTGTCACATAAGCACAAGGATCTGAGTTTGAAACCCCCAAACTCACTTTAATGCCTGGTGGGAGTGGTGGCCAGCTATAATCCCAGCACTAAAGAAGACAGTGATAGGTAATCCAAAGAGCAAGCCAGCTAGCATTTAAAACTAGACAAGGTGACAAATCCCTGGGCTTGACTGGGAGACCCTGCCTCAATGGAAAAGATGGAGAGTGATGGGGGATGAGTCCCAACATCAACCTCAGACCTCCATATGCATGCATGTTCATCTACACATACACGAACCTGTACATGTACAAAAACGTGTGTACATGAATGTAACATACACACACACAGGAATAGGAAAAGGAAAACAATGAAGCTCTTTACCCAGACCTGCAGAATGAGCTAAGAGCAGTCCCGGAGTCTGAAGATGAGTCCTTCAGCTGCCCAACCACAGATGAAACTGCATGTCAACAGACTCTTGAACCCCAGAGGCCAGGGATGATCAAAGGTGCTCCCCAAGATACCAGGTCAGTGGCCACACTGTGGCACTGCAGTAGAAAACTGTCATAGGTCAACAGTGAACAGGAATAAGCTATCCAATTAATAACAGGAACCATGTGGTCCCCTTATCACATATCACACCAAAATACTGTCTTCCTTTGAATGTAGTGAGTCCTCTAGCTTTAATCTAATCAATAGAATAAAGCAAAAGTGACATGAGGAAGTCTATATGTGGAAAGATTATATATATTTGGATTATACACACACACACACACACACACACACACACACACACACACATATATATACCCAAGCTTTTTGGAGGGAAGAAAGCTTTCCTAAGAAATGAGAGAAAAATCCAGATACCATGAGAGAAAGATTAAGGAATGTGACTAAAGAGGAAAATATTACCTACAACTCATATGACAAAAGGCTAATTTCTTTAATATAGAAGTAGTTCCCACAAATAAACAAGAGAAAAGTCGGGTAAGATCAATTCCACGACAGAAGGAACAGTTTGCAGGGAGGAAATGACAGTCGTTTTTAGACTTCTGAAGAGATGACAGAATGTGTTCACACACTGGCTTGGAAGGCAAAGCTGGCACCCTCACCTTCTGCTGGTGGGAACAGTCTGGTTCAACCTCTCCAGAGGCAACTGGGCTGGGCGGCAGCTATCAAAATCATAAGTGCCCTTGGCTCCAAGGCCCAATAATTTCACTTCTGGCAACATTCAGAATGACATGTGTATGAGGCTGTGCAACAGTAAAGACACAGACTATCCAACCTACCCATAGGAGACAAGTCATGTGTGATGATACACCCAGACAACAGACTAACATGACCCATGTAACTCACATGAGAGGGCTTTGGCCTTATACAGGGGTTCAAAATGAGAGTGAGGAATTCCTCTGTGCCCTGACAAGGAGATCCTCTGAGATCTATTGGTAAATAAATAATAAAAATAATCAAAATTGAGACACTTTCAGGGAGGTATATGGGGAGGCCTTGGTCAGAGAAAGAGGAGGTTTTCACTCCATGCTCTTGCATGCATCATAAATGTTGAGCCAACTGGCTGTATTTCTTTTTCAGAACAGAAATTTCAAATTAGTAAGGAAGCTGCACTGGGACTCCCTGTATACACACACTGGGGTGAGAGTGCACAAACAGCTTCCTCTTTAATGGTACTCGGCATCTAAGGGTTGGTTCTCAAGCAATGGTCACTGGTAAGCTGGGTAGGGAAGTGGCAGGGTGAGAAAGCAGAGTATTTCTTGCCTGTGCTCTGTTTCAAATTCTGTACCATTGTCTATGCCAATTTCAAAACCAGTCATTGAAAGATAGCCACACAAGCCAGTTGAGATGGTACACACCTGTGATCTCAGAATTCAGAAGAGGCTGGATACAGGAGGAGCACAGGTTTGAGGCCAGTCTGAGCTACACAGAAAGATCCCATCTCAGAAAATATAATAGAAAGGGGGCTGCAAAATGGCGTGGCAGATAAAGGCACCTTCCACTAAACCCAGTGACCTGAGTTTGCGCCCCAGAACCTATATATGCTGATAGCAGAGAGCCAACTTCCTGTCCCACTGGCCATTTCCCTTTAATGTCTATGCATGCCCAAATTTCCTGTTTTGCACACCAGTCACACTAGACTAAAGCCCAGTCAACGTGGTCTCAGTTTGCCTTCACAGCTTCTGTAGAGGCTGTGTCTCCAACAAAATCATACGAACTCCTGGTGGTCAGGGCCTCAACATATGAATTTGGGGGACATACAACTTAGCCCATAAATGGGCCAATATCTCATGTTACTCACCTCAAGAAAACCTTCCCCTGGGGCTGGGAGCAGAGCTCAGTCGGTAGAGTATTTGCCCTAGTGTGCACAAAACCTTCTGTTCAGTCCCCAGCACTACATAAAACTCGGCATGGCAACACAAACTCGGAAATCAGGGTGCAGAGACAGGAGAATCAGGATTACATCTTTGGCTACACAGAAGAGTTTAAGACCAGGTTAGACTACTTGAGACCCTATCCCCATGCCCTGCGAAAGAAGAAAAGAAAGGAAGGAAGGAAGGAAGGAAGGAAGGAAGGAAGGAAGGAAGGAAGGAAGGAAGGGCCAAGCCAAGCCTCGGGGCTGGGGAGACTTGGATGAAATGCTTGCAGTCTGAATGTGAGGGCCTGAACTTAGACCCCTAGAAGCCACATCAAGTGGGACATGGTGGTGGAATAGAACGTGAGAAGGCATCTGTAATTTCTCTTCACCTTGATGAGGTGGGAGGCTGAGACAGGAGAATCCCCAAAGGCTTGTAGCCTCATAGCAAGGTTTGCTCATGTGCTGAATAAGAGACCCTGCCTCAAACAAGGTGGAAAGGAGAAACTGAGATACTCAAGGGTGTTCTCTTTATATGTCTCTCTCTGTTTCTCTCTGTGTCACACACACACATACACACACACACACACACACACACACACACACACACACTTTTTTTTTTAAAGCCTCTACTGGTTTCTAAATCACAAGCCCTGCTTTCAATTTGCACTTCGGAAGTCAGGGGTGAATTTTCACACCTTTCCCAACTACAGGCACACTGGGTCAGGCAGTCAGTTTGACTCCACAGAATGGGTCCTAGGCCCCAGTCTCCCCCAGCCTCACTGAATCGTGGGCCATGGCATCTCCACCCCACACGAAGACCTGCTGTAGAGAAGATACCAGGCTGTGCCTGCTTGACAAAAGCAAACCCCGCCTCCCCCAAGCCACTCAGGGAAACTTCAGCCCCCATCCCGGACCCGAAGCAGATCCACACTGCAATTGTATGGCCTCCCTCTGAGATTACACTGCTCATTAACATGTCCTAGATTACCAGCATCAGGAAGCCACCACTGAGCCGGCTCAGCGGTGAAAAAATGAGGACACAGACTTGATTGCACTACCTGGCACCCCCAATTGCTTGTCTCTGCCTGAGCGCTGAGTGACCCAGGGCAGAATGGCTAACACCTCTGAGTCCTGTGTGCTCTTCGGCAAAACAGGGTTAATAGCTAATTATTCCCATGGCTGCTCTAACAACTAAAAGCCAAAAAGTGGGTTAAGACACAAGAACTCTGTGGTTTTGTCTTCTGAAGTCAGAAACTTCAAAGTCAGAATGTTGAATGGCCGCTTCCAGGGAAAACTCCCCCTGTATTTCTAATTTTTGGCAGTTGCGGAAAATCCCAGGCATACCTTGGCTTACATAAACACCACTCCAATTTTTGTCTTATCATCATCATTTCCCCTGCCACTGTGTGGATGTGTTTGTGTGTGCACACGTCTGTGTTCTAAGGGTGGGGGGAGGGGAACAGAACACACATCAGGGACTGAATAGATGGCTCTGTCAATAAAGTGCTTGCTATGCAAGCATTGAGATCTGAATTCAATCCCTGGAGTCCGTGATTTAAAAAAAAAAAAAAATAGAAAAGAAAAAGTCACATGACTTGCAATCCCAGCACTAGGGAGGCAGAGACAAGGAGGTCCCTGGCTCTTGCTGGACAGCTAGCCTAGTCCAATCAGAGACCCCATCTTAAAAAAAAAAAACAAGGTGGAGGCTGGGGAGATGGCTCAGTGGGTAAGAGCATTGGCTGAGCAAACATGAGGACTTGAGTCTAATCCCAGTACGCACAGACAAAGTCAGGTGCAGCCATATGCACACCTTAACTCCAGTGCCATGGAGGCTTGCCAGCTGTCAGCCTCTGTCTACATTTAGTAAGGACCCTATCTCAAAGGAATAAGGTGGGAAGGGATAAGATTTGGACCCCCAGTGCTCTCTTCTGGCCTCCATGGATGCACACACAGAAGGAGATAAAGCCTAGGCTTGACATCTGGCTCCACTTGTACACACATGTGTGCCCACTTAAACACACACACACACGCACACACACACAAGCACAAATCATTGAGATGAGGGTCAACCTGGATCCAATAAGATCACCTTAACCAATTGTATCAGTGGACACCCTTTTCCTGCAAAATGTCGCATTTATAGGTACCCACTGTGAGTAGCTAGGGTTGGGACATATCTTTTAGGGAGACACAATTTGAAATTCTTGACTCCTGAGAGGATTAAAGGCAGTGAGGACAATGCTATGGTCACACAGGAAGCTCTTCTCCTGCCGCACACAGAACGGGTTTATGCTACGCGGCAGCCTCTCTCTCCCAGAAGATCAAGTCTGGCCTCTCCGCTCCTCATAAAAACATAAACCACATGCAAGAAACCAAAAGCTAACAAGCCAGGGCTCTCACAGTCGATGAGCTGTAACGGCTTTCAAACAAACAAACAAATAAACAAACCAGGAGTTGGTACCAAGTCACTGATGTAACTGCTTCATCAGCTCTACACACTCACGTGAGTCCAACAGGCCTCCTCCGTGGAGAGGCTGATTCTGCCAAGGGCAAGCCCACAGGCTGCTGTGAAAGCAGAAGGGGTTTACTCTAGGGGTACAGCTCTGATTCTACCACACAGCTGTCTGCCAAATAAAAACTTCCAGAGATAAAACCCTAGACAGCACAGGCCATGGAGACAGACGGCCCAGGCAAGGGTAGGCCTGAGCAGTCTCACACAGTGGCTCCCTGGAGAGCTAGGCGAGCCTCGACCATAGAAGTGATTAATAAATCATGGGCAAGGCCTTCCTTCCCCTCATGCTACGAGTCGTCAACCCCTCCCTATCATACCAATCAAGGCTGCTGCTCACAACTTGAGGATGGCTTGGACTGAGCTCCGAAACCTTAAGCGTCTGAAGAGTGTGGTTTTTTTTTTTCATGGATAATGCTTGAAAATGAGGAAGTTAAGTGGCCTGAGAGAACCTGGGACCCATTAACCACCTAGTCAGTCAGAACTTCCATTAAAAGAGAAAAATGGCTGGGAATGTGAAAAGCATCCGTGGGCAGCTGTTCAAAGATTCCATTATGAGTTATCAAGGAGGTTCCCTGGGGTTCATGCCAATCCAAGTGGGGAGCATCTATGGCCGGGGGCAGGAAGACAGGGCCAGCGGCGGAAGTCTGGAAGTCCTTTTCACTTCCTGAGCCTTCAGGACAAGGACTAGGACAGCATCAACACGTGACCCTTCCGTGTGAGGTGCAGGTGCCAAAAAAGCACCTGTGCCTAAGACATGCTGCAGAGCCAGGCTTCGTGAACACCTGAGGTGCACTCATGAGAGGGGTGATCAGAAAGTGTGATCTACACACAACATTGTGTAATTCGCAGATCTGTCAGGTGCAGAGTGGAGGCAAATAATGCCGTTGGACTCAAAGACTTTGGCGAGAGGTTTCCATTTAAATGGTGGGAATAGGCTGGGCACGTAAATACGGCTTGAGAAATTAAACGAGGAGAAAGTAAGAGTCAGCTAAGCCAAACTGATTGTCATAGCTTGGTGGTTCCCAGCCTTGGATACTATGAAGCAATAAAATTATGAAAAAAACAAAAACAACAACAACAAAAACCTTGAGCTGGGTTTCTTACCCAGCTCACCTACTTTTAGTTGATGAAACAAGACAATGCAAAAATGTGCCCTCTGTTATTTCATCACCACTGTATGAAAGAAATCACTGCTTTTGTTCTATTCTATCCGTGGGTATGTGTACAAGTGTGGAAATGTTTGTGTGTGTGCTGGGTGTAATCACCCATTGATGAGGACCCACATAAGATCAAGGAAACAACTGAAACGGAGTTGCAAGGCAACTACATACAAAGGTGCCTAACCATGTCACTACTGTCACGCTCCACAAATCAACTATGTCCCCGAAAAGATTCAAAACCAGCACATCCTAGGCTTAGAACCTGGAGGTGGGGTTAGACTCACTCGGAACCCCAACTCTGAGACTCGGTTGAGAGGAAGCTTAGGTCCATTACATACCCAGAGGTTCATTTCTCCATCTGCGATGACTCAGAATTAGCTCCCAACTAACACAACCCTGGTAGGTGATAAATGAATGTTGGCTCCTGGCTATCTCTGTCCCCCACCTTCATCACATGTCACCCACTGCTGCCTTCACAGTGGCCTCCCTTTCCTCTGCATCTGGTCCCCAACACCTCAACTGGCCCAAGCCTGAAAAATAGTCAGCCCACACCCTCCCACCTCAAGACCCAGATCAGCCTCCTGACAGGACAGTCTGGATATCAGGGCCCAGATATGTGGCATAAAAACACCCTGGCCAATGACATCGGCTTTACTCTTCAGCCAACAAGAGCAGAAAATTAAAAAAACAAAACAACAACAACAACAACAACAAAAACAATCCAGGACACCTTCCTAGACTGAAAGGATCAGGCTTTATTTGGAGCATAAGCTACAGCTATATTTTCTTAGTAAAACATGATTTCTTGGTGATAGAGAGATACCTCAATCAATAAAGTGGCTGCTGAGACATGAGTTCTATCTCCAAAAATCATGTTTTCAGAAAGCCAGATGTGGGGAGACATACTTATTATTCCAGTGCTGGGAAAGCAGAGACAGGTGGATTCCTAGGGCTCATGTGGCAAGCAGCCCAGAGTATGGAGCAAGTTCCCATTCAGTGAGAGACTCTCGCTGAAAACAAAGTCCGTGATGCCTGAGAAATAGCACCTGAGGTTGAACTCTGACCTGAACACACACACACACACACACACACACACAAAACAAACAAAAAACCGTACACATGCACACACATACCCACAGCTAGAACAAAAACAGTGATTTATTTCATACAGTGGTGATGAAATAACAGGGCACATTTTTGCATTGTCTTGTTTCATCAAGTACAAGTAGGTGACCCAGGGCAAGAAATCCAACTCTGAGGGTTTCTTTTTTTCATTATTTCACTGCTTCACAGTATCCAAGCCTGGGAACCACCAAGCTATGACAATCAGTTTGGCTTAGATGACTCTTATTTCCTCCTGATTTAATTTCTCAAACGGAATTTACATGTCCAGCCTATTTCCACTATTTAAAAGGAAATCTCTCACCAAAGTCTTTGAGTCCACGACCTTGTTTGCCTCCAGCCTTCACCTGACAGCCTAAGCCATGCCCCTGTCACATAGAACCTCCAAGAGAAGGCCTACCCTGGTCTCTCTGAACAGAGGACCCACCAAGGCAATGGCTTTGCTGTGTAGGCTCAGTTCACCTCTGTAGTGTCCATCACCAAGCAGAGAGCAGGGGTGAGAGATGGGAACACTCAGCCTTGTCCAAGTCCAGGTCAGGAGCTGAGCAACTGAGCTCTGGCCTCTGGACAGGCTCAGCATAATCCTTTCTTCCTCGTGACCTTAAGGGCATTCAAGAAGATCAAGTGGACAAAGCAGTTTCGACAGGCCTGTGACCTGAGACATTGTAAATGCCAAACGGTAATGAACACTGGATAAGAGCATTCACAGGAGGGCACATCCTCTTTCCAGCTCGGCCTCTATCGTCTTGTCTACTTCCAGCAAAATGAGTAGCTTACAACATCCAAGATGCAGAGCATACACTCAGTCCCACACCTGGATCAGCCAGGTCAGCCTGGAATTCCATCTTAGCCCACACTGTACAGAACCTGAAATCTGTGTGCAGTAATCTGAGTGCAGCTTCTCTGGACAAACTTTCATTTACTTAGGAAAGGAGAAGCTGGAGTCTGACCACACCCACTGTGTTGCCTTACAAGTGAGGGAACAATAAGGCCCTGTAAAACACCAGCGATATCCCAAATGGGCAACTTTAAAGTTAACAGACAGGGTAAAGAACGCATACCCAATGCTGAGATCTTCATGGGACCAAGGCTAATAATATTTATATAGATAATGCGTGTGTGTTTGTGTGTGTGCATGCACACGCATACACTCACACACATAAAGCACAAACAAGTAATATGCAACCTAAAATCTCAGGCTGTAGTAATTGGAAACCAAATCCCATAGGTTTTAAACTACTGCCCTTAAGGTCTGGGCTTCCTCCCCAACAGTTCTGACACCACTCGATTTACGGTTTCCCCGTCCCTCCATCTCCATCTCATTATTGATCTGATCACATCTCCTTCTGGTTGAATTTTTACCACGCTTTATCTATCTTCACAGAACCACTTCCCTATGACATAAATATTTATTTTGTGAAGCCAATCTTTTACACTGTTTTATTTCCTCACATACATTGGACTTCTAATCCACTAGGTGTCCTATCAATGGTGAACCGTGTCCTGTTCACAAAAAATCAAGTCTAAAGAGATTTTTATTTATTTCCATCCTCCTCCACTCTCCAGCTCACACGCAAAATTTAAACAGAAAAAGGAGCTGTCCGCATGGCTCGTTAATATATAGAACTGCCAAGCCAAGGCTCTGAGTCTCCCTGCTCTACTACACGTTCTTACTCATGTATGGTGGCCAACAAGGCCCGAGAACCTCAGGAGCCTTTCAGAAGCAGCTGTTGAGCCTCTAAAAGCCAGCACAGACCACCATGGGATAGACTGTCTTCAGCTACAGTCTCCTCACCACGGCCTCACAGGATTCCATGCCCTCCTCTATCCAAAACTCGGCATGGACAAAAGGACCTTTGGTGAGGAGAAGCATACTGAGTTGAGTGGTGGCAAAGAGTTGCAAAAGCACACTGCATCATGAATTCTCAGGACTCACCCAGAACCTTAAACTAGACCCCAAAATAGGTCCAGTTGTGGGACAGAACATTCTCTAGAGTTCCCCAAGAAACTCAATCCTGTGCTCCAAAACACAGAAGAAGAGGATTTTTCTATCCAAGGAAATGAGCTATGTCCCACCATGTAGCCCTGGTGACTAGGAAACTCACTCTGTAACCAGTCTGAAACTCAGAGATCCTCATGTCTCCACCTCAAGATTAAAGGCATATACCACCAAATATATATTTGCTAATATATATTTGCCATATTTTTTAATATATTTTTCAAAGTTCATTAAGAGTGAGGCATGGTGGTAAGCACTAGCAGACTGAGGCAGGAGAAATAGGTGTTCAAGGACAATTAGCAGTACCCTGTCTCCAGCATGAGGAACTGAATACAGATACTCACAGCCCAGAAGGAAAAACAAACAAACAAACAAACACCATGGGACTCCCCAAACAACCCAGGCAATTGCCACGGCTATTGGTTGCTCTCCATAAACTGATGGTCCTGGTGCTGAAGACAACACTACATAACTCACTGAATATGGAGAAGTCAAGCTGGTACCTACCGAGATCCTTCACCCCTACTGACTAGTGTTAATAGTACTAGAAGATCCTCTACACACTGCCTGAGGAGAAAAGCTAACATCAACCCAGCTACAAACCCTTCAATCTACAATGGTAACCTGCCTGCAAGATATGCTGGTGCAAAAATGGCACAAAAGTTAGGAATGTCACCAACCACTATCTGACTGGAATTGAGACCCACTCCATGAAATAGAACCCATGCCCAACACTGCTTAGGTGGCCACGAACCTGAGACTAGAGAAGAGATGGACCAAGGAGAAAGCCAAATACTACTATTCTACTAAAAGAACATAAAAATAAAATGACTCCTAAAAACAAGCTGCTATACACAAGGACCAGTGTCTTGCTCAACCATCATCAGAGAAGCTTCCTCCTGCAGTAGATGGGAACAAATACATAGACCCACAGCTGGACACCAGTGAGAGAACTTGAACACTTAATCCTAAATGAGATGTCTCCATCAAATCCCTCCCTTTGGGGGTTGGGGAACTCTGCTTAAGAGGAGACAAAAAGATTCTAAGAGCCTTGATCACCTCCCCCTGATGGGGGAGCAGCCTTGCCAGGCCACAGAGGAAGACAATGCAGCCACTCCTGATGAGACCTGATAGGCTAGGGTCAGATAGAAGGGGAAGAGGACCTCTCCTATCAGTGGACTTGGAAAGGGGCTGAGGGGGAGATGAGGGAGAGAGGATGGGATTCGGATGGAATGAGGGAGGGGGCTACAGCTAGGATATAAAGTAAATAAACTGTAATTAACATAAAAAATAAAAAATAAATTCTAAGATCCAGTGGGGATGGATGACACCAGGAAAACAGTTGCTTCTACACACAATGTGACTGACACACATATAAACTCACAGAGACTATAGCAGCATGCACAGGGCCTGCACGGTTCTAAGCCAGATGGCAGTCCCAGCAGTGAGGGGAAGTAGACACAAACATCCCACGCCCACAACCCTAAAGCAGAGCTATCTCCAACTGATAGCTGCTGGCAAAGGAAAAATTAGTTTTCTTCATCGGAGTCTCACTGGGTATACAAACGCACTTAAGGGTAGACCTCATGCTCGGAAGTGAATGGTCAACACAAAATGAACTCAGGGGTAATTTGAAGGTTTTTTTTTTCCTGTTTGTTTGATTGGTTGGTTGACTTTTTTTTGTTTGTTTGTTTGTTCTGTTATTTGTCTCATAATGCTTCATCAGGGCATTTATTTATTTATTTATTTATTTATTGCCTTACAAATCTTTTGCTTATATATTATGGTTTTCAATTTTATTTTTATGGGTTTTCTGTGTATACTAATGTGTTCTGCCCTATTCTGGTTTATTCTTTTCTTTCTTTCCTTTCTTCTTTTTTTTTTCTTTCTTTCTTTCTTTCTTTCTTTCATTCATTCTTCTCTTTCTTTCTTATTTATTTATTTGTTGATTACAGATGCCTGTTAGTGTTCTAATGCAAAAAAGAAAAGGTGTGGATTTGGGTGGGTAGGGAAGTAGGGATGATCTCAGAGGAGCTGGGGGAGGGGAAACCACAATCAGAATATGCTGTATGAAAGAAAATCTATTTTCGGTGTAACCAGTCTTTTAAAATGGCAATGCACACCTATAACCCAGCACTGGAAAGCAGAAACAGGAAGACCCCTGATGTTCACTGGGGTGGCCAGTCAGCCAAGCTGAATCAACAAGTTCAGGTTCAGGGAGAGAGACGCTGTCTCAGAAAGTAACGTGGAGGGTGTAGCAACCCTCTGGCACCACATATAGCAATATGTGCATATTCACAGACAAGCACATACACAACATAACACATGGGGAGAAGACAACAATCCATCTGAGCACAGCTGTGACCTCCTGGTTGGAAGAGCACATCGGGAAATGATGTGTCTTTCACAGTATTGGCAGCATGTGTTTTACAGAAAATACAAATTTAAACAGAAGGTTAACATCTGATAAATCTGTGAAAGGTTATATGCTATTAGTTATATATCAATTATAGTATATATCATCATATATTATATGTAGTGCTTACATATTTTATTATATATAATATTGTATATTATATATTATATTATATATTATAAAGTAAGTTAAAAATATGTGCTTAAAGAACTTACATTACTTTCATGATCTTATAACGATAATAACCATTTAAGTCTCAAGAACAAGCAAAAATAAACTGTAACACAGTATGACATATTTGATACAGTATGATATAGTATCATGTGCAAGGTAGAGGTGGCTTTTAAAAAGCCACTGATGAATTCTAGATCAGGAGCTGCACACGGAATCATGGCTTCTAGAAAAGACACACCAGCCATGTCTTGAAGGATGAAAGGGAAACTTCCCTGAGAGACTGTGCGAATAGCCACAGCCTGAGTTACAGAGACAAAGAGGAAGCACACCCCCTAAGACTGTATTTAGGCAGCATCTCTTCCCAGTCAAGCTGACCAGCATCACTTTCGAAAACCAAAACCTAGGAAGAAACAAGAGGCCCCTAGACAGAAGTCCACCTTCATTTGACACAAATCTGCCCCCACCTACACATCAGCAAGTCCAGGTGCTGGAGACCTATCTGCACAAGGATGGAGAGGAGACAGCGTCACCACTGCTTCCCCCTTTCTGAATCTTCTGCATAGGTGACACTTCCTCAGTAATCCAGGGAGGGAGGGACTCAGGACGGATGTGGCCATTGCAATGCTACTCTGTAGAATCAACAGTGGAGCCTGAGTAAATGCAGGTAGGAGAACATTCAAAACAGATAAAAAGTGTAACGGAGTCATGTGCTACATAAGGATATTTCAGTCCACAGTGGGCCACATACACCACAGTGGCTCCATAAATTACATTGTCTGATGTCAGAGCCATCTCCGTGTGTGCAAGCACTTTACAAATGCTAGCCACAGAGAAACAAAGCTACCGAACAACATGCTCTTCAGGATGTAGCTCTGTGGCTGCATATTTCCTCTAAAAATACTGCAAGTGCTTAATAACACCCAGACACACAGAGACACATGTGCGCATACACACTTACCTTTCTTTTCTGTCCTTGTAACAGGCCCCACACTATTCTTGTCATTTCTCGCTCACAGACACCCCTTGGGCAGCTGCTGGTGTCAGGCTCCCTAAGCCCAGCTTAATGAGCCTTCTCTTCTCATTAGCAGGGAGGATGGATCCCCAAAGCTTCCTTAGCCAATGATTCTGTAGATCGAAGGAGCAGGTGCATGGAGGAAGGCCCCGGGGAGCCCTGGAAGGATCAGTGAGTTCACTGCCCACTCCCAACTGTGGATATTTTATCACCAACCCATGAGGCCTGAGATCTCAACATTACTACTGCCAAAATCTTTAAGAAAACATTAAATATATGTATTCTCTAAATAATGCTGACCTTCTACACACTAGCTAATTTAACATTTAAAGAGCCTTCAACATTCCCATTATGTTCATGATTTCTCATGTCTTTTTATGTGGGATGATGAGACATTTGTTGTTTAATGAACCTGTTGCCATTAGCAGTGGCCCTGTTTAATGAATGCTAGTGATGAATGTCGTGTAAATACTGAACTGACACCATCAAGTCCCTGTAGAATGGGCTTTATCTCCCTGACTTTACATTCTATTTCTCTCTCTTGCTCTTCACTCCTACCAGAACATATGGGTGATGCTTTTTTATATATAAGTGTTAGCAACATTTTAATTTACATTTAGTTTTATAGCTGATATATCAAGTACATTTATATATACAAAACACATATGTATAGCTACAGATATAGATAACACCCTTTACGTCCTTCCAACATGGTATTTATTGCTGTGCTGGAGTTATTTGTGTAGTTTCACCAGTAAATTTTTTTCCCTTTAAAATGAACCAGAATAAGTTTCTGAGTGTTTAATGTTTTTTAATAATGATATTTAAATAGAACTGTTTGGCTTCTTTGTTAGTAACTTTCTCCCACTCAGTCAGAAAACTATGTGAACCTCCTATCAGTGGAATTAAGACAACAGTTTTCACTGACCTATCATAAACCTTTTACAAATGGGGCATGCTAGGCACAAAATGTATGTGTCTAATTTATCGCCTGATTTGAAATTGCTCTAATCTATTTCTTTCACAAAGGCCTCCTTTTCTTTGTCTTTTTAAGCCAAGAATATCTCTTGTAATGATCCTTACAAGTCTTTGAAATCAGTGAGACCGTTCCAAAATCAGGAAGAAAAATGATTTGTCACCAAAGAGCACAGTTGGCTTGGGCAGGTAAATTTCACTCTCCATGGCTTCATCTGGCTCTCTCCCTGATTCACTATCTTCAAAGTTACAGTTGTTTCTCCACACTGCCCCCTCCATTGCTTCCTCTAGGTGACTTACTGGAAACCCTGTTGCCTGGCTGACATGATGCCAAGCACTGAACCAGGTACTGGAGATACCAGTAAAAGTCTCAGGCATCAAGGAATACAAGAAACCTCACCCGCCCCATGGAACCCAGCTCTGTTCAGGATTTGTTGCTGAGTCACGCACTATGGGTGATTTCAAGGGATGCTGATATTATCCCGTTTACTCTGAATGTTGTTTCCAACTTGGGGGAGGGGAAGGATGATGAAGATGATGATGATGTGTGTGTTGCATGCACATGAGTGTGCTGGTGGATCCACGTGTGTATATACAGAGGCCAAAACAAGATGTCAGACGTCTTCCTCTACCATTTTGTTACTGCCTTGAGACAAGCTCTGCTACTGAACCAGAGCTCACCATTTCAGATAGACTGGGCATCCATCAAGCTCTTGGGATCTGTTTGTTTCTGCCCCTCCTGCCCCATCCTCACCCCAACACACAATGCTGGAGTTATGGCAATAAGCAGCCATACCCTGAGTTTTCTGTAGAAGCTTGGAAGACTCAGGTCTTCATATGAGCAAACCTTACCCACTGAGCCATCTCTCTATTCTCTGTGTTCCAAAGTTTTATTATCTCTTTGATTGCTCTAAGATGCTTTTTTTTTTTTTTTAATGAACAACTTCATTATGTTTTCAACATCCATTGGATTTTTCTTGCAGGATCTTTATCATTGTTTGGGTAACAAATGCATCTTAGGAATGTTAACTCTTTTAGGTCACATCATTGCTGCCTTGCCTAGGTTCCATCCATGTTTACAGTTCCCCTTTAACATTTCCAGATCAGTTCTAGCCTTCATTGATGAAGACTATTCCTAATATATATGTCATTCTTTCCAATTTTATCTCTTCAATGGTGGTTATTAACTTTTCTAGTTTTCCTTCCCTGGGCTCCTGCCAGCAGGACTCACTGGATAGTATCATGTTTCTTAATCAAGCTTACAAGGATGTTTTTATAAATCTGCTTTTGAAACACTGTATTCATCCCTGTTCTGCTTTTTCTTAGCATCAACCATTTTTTATGGCTTTGGCACTAATGAAATGAATACTCTACATTGTTAATCACCCTTCCATTTTTCCTACAAACTCTTTCATTTTATTTTTATAATGAAAAACAAGTTAAATTTAGAAATTTCCAAACCAAATGAGAGGCTTTGACCAACCACAGAACTCTCAAGTGTGACTGGGGTTCACTTTTCAGCCATTTCCAATTAGTTAAGGAGAACACTGCTCTGATTCAAGGCGAAGTCTGCTGGAAAACGCGCCAGTGGCACCATCAGACACACGCTCCTGACATCCCCCAGCTAACCTTGCTGGACCTCGCAATAATGAGCAGGGAGGGATTTCTAATGCTGTAAAATTAAACACCCTTTATATTTTCATTTCTTCATGCCAACACATACACAAGTACCCCGTTGCCACCTGGAAACTGGCACCTTGGGTTTACAAGTCTTCTAAATCAAGCTATTCATAAATTCTACTTCCCTCCAGCTCCAGAATGAGCCTCAGTGGCTGCCCTCCCTCTTTGTGGCCCCGCTCCAAGACAGAGACAGCCTCATCTGCACAGTACGCTATCTTTCAGAATCACAGTTGGACTTAGGCACAAGAGAATTCACCCAATTTATCACCATCTCTTGATGTCACAATGACTCACTAAAATTAGAGTCTGACTCTGGTTCTCAGTTCTCTGGAGAGACCTTAGGAGTGAGAGTTTAAAGTCCTGAGGTCCATTCTGGTCTGCCATGTCGAGTAATGCCTTATAAACTAGAAGCAATCGTAACTTACAAGGGTTACTGCCCACATGTCCTCCTTGGCTTGGAGGATAAAGACAGGGACAAGAGTTCTTAGCATCCTTCTGAAGTATGACATTAAAATGTTGCCTTGTATGGTAAACAACATCCACTACTAATAAAAAAAAAAAAAAACTGTTCTTCACATGGATGCTCAGAGTACAAAAGCAATTCTTTGGGGAACTTAAACTTCTCTTGTTACTTGTAACATTATCATCAGAATTCTATATTTGTCTAGAAAATCTGTTTTTAGGTGTTTTAAGCTGTGGTCATTTAGCTGTGGCACTGACCACTGTTTAAGTTGTATACTGACCAAAAAGAAATTCCTGGGGCTGTTAAGATGGCTCAGTATCTAAAGAAATTTGACACCAAGGCTGACAACCTGAGTTCTGATTCGAGACACCCAGGTGGTAGAAGGAGAGAATCAAGCCAAGTTGTCCTCTGACCTACACACACACACACACACACACACACACACACACACACAGAAAGAGAGAGAAAGAGATCTATTTTTTATTAATTTTTTGTTAGTATTTCAACAAAGCATTTCCCTGGAAGAGAAAGAAAATGCTTTCCATCACTTACATATTCAGTGCTATAGCACTATATTTGTTGTTGCTTTTGTCTCTCTTGATAAACCTCTACAAAGGATGACTCAAATACCCCTAATGATAAGTTCTCCACCCAGGAGAAAAGCAGAGCATCCGTTTTAACCTTCCAAAACACAGAATGTGCCCTGGAATAGAACCAGGGACTTCCTCCCACTCTAACAGGTCATGCTCTCCAACATGAGGGGTCAGTACTGACAACACATATCCACTCATGGAACTCTCCGGCAGAAGGTAGGCACCACACTTACATCTTCCAACAAGCGTGGGATGAGAAAACACCACAGCCTGTGGCTACCAGCACAGGTTAGGGTTGTGCAGACCTTCATGCCAATTCTGAAACCACTTCCCTGGCTAAATGCTCTTAAATTTTTTCTTTTCTTTTTTGAGATTATAATTACATCATTTTCCTCTTCCCTTCCCTCCCTCCAAACCCCCCTATACACTCTCCTTGGTCACTTTCAAATTCACAGCCTCTTTTTCATTAATTACTGTTATATACATGTATGTACATATACAGTTATTCCTAAATACATAAATACAACCTGACTGGTCTGTATAATGTTACGTGTGTGTATGTTTTCAGAGATTGGATTTGGTATTGGATAATAATCAGTAGGTGTCTCTTCTACAGGGAAAACGATTTCTCCTGCTCTCGGCCTTAGCTGCTTGCAGTTCTTTGTGTCGGGTTGCGGCCTCGTCTATTGCTGCTGTCCTCGTTCAGCTCAAGTTTAGGCAGTCACACTAGTGAGATTTTGTGGGTGTAGCTTCTGACATTCCTAGGAGACACAATCTCACAGCAAACTCGCCAATCCTCTGGCTCTTTTCATCTTTTTGCCACCCCATTTGCAATGTTCCCAGAGACTTAGGTGGAGGAATGGTTTTGCACATATATCTGGTCTCTGTTTCAAAGAGAAGTTTTCTCAGTGAGGGGCGAGAACTACACTTATCTGTGACGAAAAAAGACAAATATTTAGGATGTAGTTAGGGATTATGCTAATGACTTGGTTTAACAAAGTAGAGGTTGCAGGTTCTCCTCCAAGATTTCACTAGCTCTGAGGGGTCAACGAGGTTTCCAATATCGAGCGTGATTTTCCTTTTTGTTGAGTGGGTCTAACTCTAATCAGAAAGCTGTTGGTACTGCCAAGGTATATGCGCCACTACTGTACTCTTATGTCCTGCTGGCCATTGTTGTAGTTCATAGGCATCACAGTTGGGTAGTTTGGAAGTTTGCATAGAACCATATGGTATTATGAAACTTAGTCCTCAGGGAAGAGGCTTTCATCTGACCTTACCTTTTATTTGGCTCAAAGATGCCAGAACATACAACCTACCTGAATGTCATAAACCAGAAAGATGTTGATAAAGCTCTTTTGAAAAGAATGAGTAGATGGATGAGAACTGGAATAAAGGCAGCTAAGAGCATCTTTGACTTTGTAACAGCTAAGTCAAGATGGGTGTAAGAGTCAACAACATGACAGGCAAGGCTGTGAATGACCACTGACCAGGCCTGGATGAACTTGGCTATGGACATCTGTATGTTATCGCGTTCATCAAGTTCTGACCTGCCTGGATTTGGTATAGCTACTGTCTAAAATATCTTTCAAAAGATGACAGTAAATTATGGTGTTGAATTAAAAAACTGTGAACACAAAAAGACAGAGGCAAATGAATAATAGTGAAGTAAAGTCACTGGGGGAAAAAATGAGAGCAAGTCCCTATATTCATGGTAGGTGAAAAACGAGCATTGAGAAAGTTAAAAGAAAATGATGCTCCCAAACAGCTGCAGCCACATCACCCTGGCCTTAGGTGACAGTGAGAAGGACTGCCTTCCATGAGCCACGCAACACAAGCATGGCTGACGGAAACTACTGAGTACTCCTGAGTATCAAGGATGTGGCCAAGGGGAGCAGGTGACCAAGTGGCTCAAAGTCGGATTTGTGGCAATATAAGGAAGAAAGATAAGCTACAACCAGGGGTACACATGAGCTCACTCTATTCTGTCCATGTGTACATGTGTATTTACCAATGAATCCATGACTCTTCACATATTCCACTTTGGTTACTTAGGGGTAGGAAGAGACATGTGAAGGAAAGATTTAATGTTCCATTATCACACTTCTACAGTGTCTGGATTCTGCACAAAGGTGTTCTGGTGATGTTTTTAATTGGACAGAACAGCAAAAGATATAGACAGCCCATGGTGGCATCCTGTGTGACAGGGCGGGCCTCCAGTGAGTGGGGATGCTCTTACTGTACTCTGCATCGCAGGAGAAACAAGAAATAGGACACAAACACTTAAGGGAGTCCCAGGCCTTGAGCAATTTACAACATAGTAAGATTAGGGGTTGTCAGCTCGGGCAGTGTACCCTCAGTATCCACTTGAGGGTCTTCTACCTGTAGAGTCAAAGCAACTCCAGGCAAAGCCTGTGGGAATGGACTGGGGTGGTGGCTCAGTGGATAAGACTCTGAAAGCATGAGGATGTAAATTTATATTAGCCCCACATTGGGGGTGCAAAGGGAGGATGTCTTGAGCTCACTGGCCAGCCATCTTAGCTAAAACAGCCAGCATTTGGTTCAGTTAAGAGACCCTGTCTCACGGCAGTAAGAGAGTGACAGAGGCAAATACAGTAGCCTGCTCTGGCCTTCCCATGAGCACACACATGGGTGTGTAATCACATGCACACACTAGCATGCATCACACATGGGCACAATACACCATCCACACACAAACTTTAAAAACCTGTGGGAAAATGGATCTGAATACATACAGATTTCCTGCCATTATTCCTTGGATGACTTAGTTAAAATAATCACTTCCACAGTGTTTACCCTTTATTAAGTATTCTCAGTAATGTAGAGGTTAATTAAAGTACACCGGATATGCATAATCCATACGCACATCTTACGTCATTTTATATAAAGGATGTGTGCATCCATGGTGTCTAAGTTGGGTTCTGGAACCAGTCCCCAAGGATACCAAGCAACAAAGGTGTATATGCACACACACAAATACACACTCACATTTCTGACCAAAGAAGAATAGTGTCCAATAACCCCAGAAATGACTCAGTCTGGGAGAGGTAAAGCTTTAGAAGCCTTAAAACACCAAGACTTGGGACTGGAGGGATGGCTTAGCGGCTACTCTTCCAGAGGACCAGGGTTCAAATCCCAGCACCCACATGACAGCTCACAACTATCTGTAATTGCAGTTCTAGGGGATCTAATAGCCTCACACAGCCATATGTGCGGGCAGAACACCAATATGCATAAAATAAATATAAATGAATATATTTTTAAAAATACATCAACAACACATATTATCTACAAAGTTATAGGAGCAAGCTGGGATGTGTGCTGTATTCTGTGGGGCCTAGTTAACAATGCTTACCACAGCATCGTGACTTCTGTGCAGCACTGCTCTCATCCATGTCCAAGTTCCAAGCACCACGGACACTAAGAAATGCCTCTGAGGCACCAATGGCAGAAAGAGCTGCTACCATGCTCCAGATCGTAAAAGGATCAGCAAACTCATATTCATCCATACATCCTTCCACTCTCCTTGGGCAAAAAGCAAGTTCTACACGGCTCTGCACTCCTGCGGTCAACACAGTGCATGCAGGGGCTAACATCACACTATTGGACATATGAATGAGGCTTAAGAAGAATTCTGGTTACTCAAAGACAAAAAGGAAATGGAGAGCTGCATTCTTGCAACACCAGAGCTCCTCAGTAGAGAAGGCTTTCAAAGAGTGCATGACTGAGACAAATGTGCCCGACGGAAGCCCGGCATTCCCCTCGGGGAACCTGCTTCCTTCGTCCTGCAAGTTCAAGCATTAAAGAAGGCAGGAGCCAACCAACTGTACGGCTCATCTAAAGAGAAGAGGAAGGAAAAAAACTCAAGGAAGTCTGGGGACTAAACAAAGACAAGGACAGCTGCAGGCACAGAGTCTTGACGGAATGCCAGTGTATAACGCAACACAGAATGGAACTTTAAAAGAACTTCAGAAAGTACAGTGAAACCACTTTGCTGGGAGCATAGATAATTTTCCTGCAGCCTGAAGAACTGTCCCAAGTTGTGCGAGCTTTCGATACCCAGGGAAGGGATCACAGGGAAGGAGAGGGAGCCGAGAAGGACAATGACTGCGCTATAGAGTGGAGGATGAATAGCAAGACAGCGGGCCCCCAACCACATGAGAGGTTTTCAAGTTGCTGGTAACCAGAGAGATGACTGACTGTTACCATACATGGGACAGTCCTACACAACAAACAGCTACACACTCTAAAATATCAGTGGCTCTAAGGCGAAGAAATCCTGGACTAGACTAACCTCATTCCCGGAAGCAGCTATGGGAACCTTCACAGTCCTAACTCAGATAAGCGTTTGTTATCCCTCTTGAATGAATAGTTACTCAAGACTTTACTCATTCTGGTGAGCAATAGGAAACACCTAGCAAATTATTTGAGCAGCAAATGTTGTGACTTAAAGTAGCTGGTCACCCTCACAGCCAAGAGAGTAGACTCTTCAGAGCCATTCCAATGTAAGAAAGGTACGGTCTTCAAAACGCCTCTCTGGTTGCTAAGTAGACAGCGCAAAGTGAGAAGGAATGAAGAAAAGAAAACTCCACAGTCATAATCAGATTTGTCCCTGGAAGTTTCCCATAACTAATACAGCTCCAACGTTCTTAGATGTGCACAGGGAACATCTTTTCATTTATATTTTTACAAAATGGTAGACATACAAGAAAAGAAGAAACATATAGGGCCCAATGAGTGAGCACCCTGGGTTTTGTACCGCTCAAATCAGCAACTGTGCCTTGGCCGGGAGTGTCCTCCCATCAAGAATCTCACTCTCATGCATGGGAGCGGTGAGGCTACTGAGCAAACCTACATCTCCACACAAAGATGGAGAATGATGGGAAGTACTTTCCATGAACACCCGCGAGTCCTTCAGAGACGACTGGCGTCACTGTTGACTATATTCAGGGTGCAATGCATTAAATGAACAGATGGGGTTGTCGATGGACACTCCATGGTGGTTGTATTAAAGTCACAAAAGTCTCCGGCATAACAGACACAGTAGCTATTTCCATGAAGCTGGTAATAGCAAGTGATGCTGGGAAAAGGCTGAGAAAAGTCTTGGTTAGAATCTAAGCTCCCGCCCACACCATCGTGCGCTGGGGAGTCATCAGTCCCTTGGGAGCCAGAGAATGACATGCTGCTACCTGCTACCTGAGCTCTCTGGAAAAAGTCAAGGAGGTCAGTCGTTTTCAGAGGCAAGACAAGCATCACACACACTGGATCTGGAGTCCCCTCATCGACCCATGCAAATGGGCAAGGCTTCTATACGATACCACCACGGCACTTAACTTCCCAATCCCCAAATTCTCTCAGCTGTTTCAGAACAGTCCGACTCCGAACGAATATCACTCAGTCAGAGGGTGCTTACCTATCACAAAGGAAGTCCTTGTCTTATTCTCACATCTACAGGGTGGGATGGTCCAAGCCTGTAATCCCAGTACTTAAGAGACAGACGCAAGGGAATCAAATATTCAAGGTTGTCCTCATGTACGCATCTAGTTCAAAGGTGTTAATTAGAGGCCAGCCTGAGCTACATAAGACCCTTCATCAATAAACCAAAACAGGAACAAACAAAGCAAAGCACACAGTGGTGGCAACACAAGCCCACCAGCAATTCATTCAGTGTGGTAACTTTGGTTTCTGACAAGAACTGACCAACTCGCTATCTACTGTTCAAAATCCTCATGTGCTTCCTTCCCCCACAGATGTTAAATGCATAACCTCGTGGGCGCTCAGGAACAAGCAAAACAAACAAAAAACGTACCGGAGAGCCCCGGTGACAGCCCTTTGAAGATGAAAAGGAGGAAGGTGTGTTTATTTGTACTTCTGTGCAGTCTCATTTGCCCTGCTGGGCTGGGCTATGTGCAGCTACTCAGCTAGTTAAAATAAATAAATAAATAAACAAAACCCACCCCTCAGGCTGTGAAGCAGATCCGTGAAGAAGAAAAGGATAACGGGCAGTCTGGGGCCAGGACGGGAAACTGAGCCTCCTCCCCGACAGCACGGGGAGGAAGGAGACCTAGCAAGCGACCACACATCTTCACATCCACCTTCAGAACCATCTGAAGACTCACACACCAAGCCCACCACGCGTGGCACCCAGAGGCCAGCAAATGGGACATCAGACGGAAGTGATATAGGGCTGATGTGATCTGAGCCTCTAGCAGGATACATTACAAGAGAATGACAGCCACGATCGATGTTTCACCTCCTTAAGGCAGACAGTAAGACAGAGGGAGAGAAAACACACACGAAGGTGCCTCACAAAGTTCCTTGAACAACAAAGGCCTTTGAATTGTTCTTGGAATGGCAGTGGCCTCTCTCTCTCTCTCTCTCTCTCTCTCTCTCTCTCTCTCTCTTGGTTTCTTGAGGCAGAGTTTCTCTGTTTTATCATTGGCTGTCCTGGACTCACTCTGTAGACCAAGCTGGCCTCAAACTCACATAGATCCTCCTGCCTGTGCCTCCCCAGCAGCCTTCCAGTCTCAGACCCCAGGTTTCCTCTACAGGAAACCTTCCTAAGTCCTAGCTTCTATAACCTCTCTGGTATTATCAACTTTCTGGGAAAGGATTGAGAAAGAGGAAGCGAGATCTTCTCTAACAACTCATCCCTGTTACCCACAACACTTGTTTCAAAATGCAGTTCACACTTAAAAGATGATAGTGTAACAAAAGAGAGAAGAGAGAAAGAAAGAAAGAAAGAAAGAAAGAAAGAAAGAAAGAAAGAAAATGCTTCAATCCACCCAAAGGTTGTAGGAGCAGCCAAGGTAATACAAATCCATAGCTAACTTCAGCCAAGGAACCCTGGGCTGTCCCCTCTGCTACCCCAACTATGCCTCACTCTGAGGATTTCACTTACTCCTTGTTAAAGGTTCACAAGCATGCTAAATAACCATTACTGACAGGAAAAAAAAAGACATAAAATTTTTTTGTGAACTCAAGACTCATACCATGCGACCCATTACAACAAGGAGACGTGATAATTAGTGTTCACTTGGTCATAGGCAGTAACGCACATAGGAGCCAGCTTGGGTGTTACCAGGGGACATGCCATTGCTCTGTGAATTAAATGTGTGAATCTGGACAGATCTTCATGTCTGAGATGTCCTGGAACTGAGCCCGCTCTAACAGCCTCCAAATAACTTGCACCTGCTTATAGCTGCCTAATTAATTTTCCCCTCCCTCCTTCTCAAACCCACCCCACCCCACCCCCCATCCCGCCTAACTCGAGACAGAGCACAGGGCCTCAGACCTGGTTCAAGAAAAACAAAACAAACAAACAAACAAAAAAAAAAAAAAAAACAGCAGCCACAGATGTCTAGCCTCTCAGCAAACCCACGGACATTGAAATGGAGTCTCCGAAGAGTGGGGAACGGTGTCTTGGGGGCGGGGCGGGGGAGCGATGGCCAGTGGGTTGGAAGGATGCTCAGGCCCCGGAGATTTCTACGAAGGGAGGGTTCCCTGGTTTAAGAGGTAGCTCAGAAAGGTCTCAACTTCCCCTAACGAACACAACGCAGCAGGCAAGTTTCTAGAAGCACATGGGGAAAATCCGACATAAATTAAGACATGTGACTGATACAAGCCCAGAGCGAGAACTCGTCAGTAAAGAAAGTTCAGTGATCGTCAGCTGCCCAGAAATAAACATCAGGGGCCAAAAGCGGGCAGGGCTGAGCAGGGGCTGCTGACAGCTGTGGCCGGAGGGCAGAGGCAGAGGGAAAGGGTTCCAGGCTGGAATTCGGAGCGTGCCCACATCAGCAGAAAAGTTCCTGGGAACAGCAGCACTCCGTCTGGGAGGGACCCTGTGGGTGTCAGGATGCACGCGCTCTGAGATGCAGGGACCAACGGTCGGTCGTTAGAGGAAGCCCCGGCTCCTCTTTTCCCGGCTCCCCGCGGAGTTAAGGCGTCTTCGACAGACGACAAAAGTAAAAGATCTGCTCCCAGGATGGTGAGTGATTCCCGGGTCTAGTCCTACGGCCATCTCGCTATTCCCAAACCAGACGCGGTCCCAAGAAAAGGAGATAAAGGAAACTGAGATTTAGATGCGACAGCGTAAATGGGATACGAAGGCAGGAAAGTGAATGTTAAAGGCGTGAGGGAGTCGGGGAAGACACGAAATCACGCTGGAGTCCTCTCCTTTCCCTCCTCGGTCCCCAGCACACAGAGCCACACTCGAGCTACGCCCAATCCGGGCGGCCGCCGGGCTCCAGGGAGCGGGCGCCGCACAAAGCTCCGCCCGCGCACACACACGACAACAGCACCCGGCGCGCCGGCCCACACAATAGCACTGCGCGCGCCCCGCCGCGGCCCCTTGCGGGGTCCCGGCCAGCCCGGCGCCGGGGTCCGCCCTCCGCGCACACCCACGCCCGCAGCCCAGGCCCGCGCGCGGAGCGGGGACGATCCGGCCAGCCCCCCCGCGCCCCGCGCTCGGCGAAGTGCGTCGCGCGCCCCCCACTCACCCGCGGTGCTGCTCAGCAGCAGGCACAGCGGCCCCAGCAGCCACATGGCGCGGCCGCCACTCCGCTGCCCAGCGACGTCGCTGCCCCGCGGCCTCGGTCAGACCCCGCCCCTCGGCGCCGGCCACGCCCTCTCGCCGGCCCGGCCACGCCCCCGCCCTCCCAGGCCAGAGGGCTCTGCCAAGTTCTTGAAGCTCCAGAGTGAGCTTCGCAGCCTGCGCTCTGAACCAGGATCCGTATTACGAGGGTCCGGCGGGTCCCGTTCTTGCTGCCTCAGGGGACAGACTGCGAGGACTCTTAACTGCCCCGGCTCCTGTTTCCCTTTCCTTCTGCATCTTGCGGGGAGGGGAAAGTGTCACCATCTCCCCAGAGCCCAGGTGGGTTCTTACCTACGAAAGAAGCACATTCAAGGAAGAGAAGGAAGTTCAAAGAGCCGGTTCTTAGGGGAAAACTGGTTTTGTTGTTGTTGTTGTTGTTTGGGAGTTTTGTTTTGTTTTGTTTTGTTTTGTTGGGAGGCGGTGCTTTTTATCAGTGAGAGTGAAATACGGTCATTGCTTCTCAAACTCCAAGATGCATCAGGTAGTCTTCCGGACCCTGTTAAAAACTTCACTCCAACTCAAGAGGTCTGCATTTCTAACAAACTGGGGGATAATTCTGAGGCTGGTGGTTCCTGGAGCCACTGGAGGAGCAGCCCTGGCTGTCCTGGAATTCCCTTTGTACGTCAACCAGGCTTGCCTCGAAATCACTGCGATTCTTTGCCTCTGCCTCCCAGAGTGCTGGGATTTCAGGGTGCACCACCAGGCAGAGAAGACATTTCATCCTGATGTCTAAGTACGCTGAGGCGACCATGAGCTTTGGAGGGTCTCAAGGCCCCTAAAACTTTACGCAGTTTCCATTGTTTGAATTGTGAGAAAGTGAGAGCGTATGACGTGAGAAGTGAGAGTGTGTATGTGAGTGTGAGAGTGTATGTGTGTGTGTGTGTATGTGAGTGTGCGTGTACATGGTGTGTGTGTAAAAGCCTGAATGTATGTGTATGTGGTCTATGAGCATGAGTGCGTTCTGTGGTGTGTGGTGTGTATATGTAGTGTGTATGTATGTTCAAGAGTATGTGAGTGTGTATGTGTGTGTATGTATTGTGTGTGAGTACGTGTGTGGTGTGAGTGTGCATGTGTGTATGTTCCAGAGTGTGTCAGTGTGTATGTGGTGTGTGAGTGTATGTCTGTGTAAGTATGTTTGGGGTGCGTGTGTGTATGTGTGTATTTAATTTGTCAGGCTAATACTGCTGGGAACCAACTGACTTCTAGTAATTCACATTTAATACAGTCACAGGATTTCAGGGGAGAAACTGGCATACATTTGTTAATGAATGTTTTGCATTATTCAAAATGATGGAAATTTTTCCCTTCGCTTTTTAAGATGTGTAGTTTATTATTTTATATTGCCCTTGAATCAAGTTGCTGTCCCCTTCAAAATGTAATTTCTCACTTGTGGCCAGTCCTAAAACCAAGAAACAATTATGGGAAAAAAATTAAACTTCCGTTTATCAAGAGATCGCTTTATACAATTTCTGGCATAGATATATTTCTTTCTTTCTCAGTTGACAAAATATGGATTTTTTTTATGGGTGTCTATTGCTGGGATAAAACTCATGACCAAAAACATCCTTCATGACCATCCATCATGAAGGGAAATGGGGCAGGAGCTGAGGCAGAGGCCATGGAGGAGCTCTGCTCACCGGCTTCCTCCTCGTGGCTTGCTCAGCTGCTTCCTTACAAGTCAGGTCCACCTGCCCAGAAGTGTCATTCCCAACACCCACAGCTCCCTCCATTGACCACCCACACCAAGTAATCTAAAGCAGAGAGACTTGCCTACAGCAATCTGTCAGAGGCATTTTCTCTTCCCTCTTCCAAGCAACTCTTGCTTGTGTTTGGTTGACATAAAACTAACTAATACACTGTATAACCCACCCATGGACTACAGACAAGAAGAGAGCATCGTCTTTGAACTTCCCAGACCTCCAGTGTCAAATAAGTTACCCTGAAGCTAAGCTCCATTTGATTTCACTGAGCACTTGAAATGCAGCTACTTGTGCTTTAAACATAATATGCAAATTAGATTTCAAAGACTGAGTTTCGAAAAGAACATGAAAAAAATCAATAATTTTACTTTGGTCACATGGTAAAATATAATATTGAAACATATAGGTCTTTCATCACTTTTTTAAATGTAGCTAAGTTGACAAGATGGCTCAGCCGGTAAAGATACTGGCTGCCAAGCATGATGACTTAAGTTCAAACCCCAGGCCGTTTATGGCAGAAGGAGAGAACCAGCTCCCCCAAGTTGTCCTCTGATCTCCACATGTGAATTGTGGTGTGTGGTGTGGTGTGTGTGTGTGTGTGTGTGTGTGTGTAAAATGTTCTTAAAATGTAGCTACTAGAAAACTAAATCTCACTCTGTGGCTTTATATGCAGGTCTCACAATGCATTTCTCTGGAGTAGTGCTGATGTCTCTGACCTTTTACTTCCTGTATCAGCACATGACCCTTGGAGTTCCTTGTATTACAGTAGCATGTTCCTCTTGAAGGTCACCAAATTAAAGGACTTTCCCCCCTCCCAGTTTCCCCATCTCGCTAATTCTGCCTCAAAGACCTCTTGACCTTCTATTACAGACATCAAAGTCCACTGACATGAAAGTGATTTTAATGTCATAATTTCTGTCTTACAAACACCCCCACAGAGTCATGAAGCGGAGGAGGGATGAAATGAATTGAGAAGAAAGAAACCATCTTTTTAGACCACAAGAACATTTTGTGCTTGAATTAAAAAAAAAGAAGAAAGAAAACCACAAAATTGAATACCCTCTACATTTTCAGTGAAGTTGCTTACCCATTAATTAGCTAACAAACCAGAAGTCACAGGAGACCCCCAGTTAGTGGCAAATGGGAGGGAATTTGTCCAGTGTGCCCAGTACTGTTTCCCTTCTGTAGATAACATACTCATTCATAAACAAACAGATATGCAGTCAACCTTAAAAAAAAAAAAAGCTCATAAAAACATAGTGGAAGGTAAACAGATTGACATTTTTAATCTGACATTATTGGAGCATTTCTCTAGAAGTATGAAAAACCCTGCTTTAATAATTTAAATTGTTTTTCTCGGTATTCCTCAGCCTACTTCATTTAAACACCTCTTCATTTTGAGCTAAATTCTTCAGGCCTGATTGATTCTTGTGTTTAAAAGCTTAATTTCAGGTGCTGTTTGATTTCTTAATCTGAGATTGATACCGCGTGGGTGGTAGTTCAATTGTGGAGGAGGAAGGAGGCCTATTTATTTATTTATTTATCTATCTATCTATCTATTTATTTATTTATTTATTTTGGACAAGTTTTCAGCAAATTGCCATGCCCAGTGTGGAAGAAAATGTTCAAAGAGGACAAGGAAGGAAATTATTTTACAATGTTCAGGACTCTTAAAAGCCATAAACTGAAAACCCAGAATCACATAGCATCGTTTGCTTCTGTCAGGCCTTCACAGAGATTCTTTAATTGGTGCTGAGGAGATAGTTCATTGGTTAAGAGTGCTTGGACAAGGAACTGAGTTAGTCAGGCATGTCTGAAATCCACACATGGGCATGGGGTGTCAAAGGCACGTAGATCTCCACAACTCACTGGCCAAGAGAGACTGTAAGGGTTTCATCAGAGACTGGAATATCCCATTCTGCAGGGAAGGTCTTTAAACAGGAAGGTAAACAACTCAAAACAGTAGCTTCGGGAAGTCCCTGAAACCAATCAGATTTTCTAGGCTCCTCCTTGACAAAGTAAGTAATAAAGGTTGCGAGTCCCCTTCAGTCCCCCTCAAGAAAGTTGACCAGCCAAGCTAAAAAGAAGACTCTGAGGCCAGAGCAGCTGCCTGAAAGAAGCAGAAACCAGCCAAGCTGCCTGGAAGAGGTTTAGACCAAGTGACGCACCTCCATGTGGTTCTGTGTCCTTCAGAAGGGCCGCTGGAGGCCACCAGGGAACCAAGCTGGAAGCACACCTCTCCAGAAGGTCAGAGCACTGTCAGTTTCTGGCGGAAAAGGATGGCAGATCATTCCTGCAGATCAGTACTGTGGCAGGCGGAGGCAGAACTGCAGAAGTTAGCAGCTCTGGGAGAGATCTAACGGTAACCGTGGTGGTTCTGTACCAAATGCCTGGCCAGCAGTTGGGAAAAGGAGGGACGTCCAGCAATGAATTCTTCGGGGAGAAGGGAGGTCCTTCTTTTGCCAATGCTACAGCTCAGACTATCCAGTCAGCCTCAGCTGTCCTTCAGTGAAGTAGATGGTGTTTGCCATTTTATTTCATGCGGAACAGGGACTTAGAAACCTTGGGCAGTGGGGAGGGGCTTTGAGGATGGATGTGTCTCACTGTCTGGGACTTGGGATGCTGGCAATGCTCTGTTTGCATGGGAAAAGATAACAGGTGACAAGCTCGCGTGACTGACCACCTGTAGCCACCTGGGGGTTGTGTCACGTGCTACTGAAACAGAAACAGGAGAGAGCTATGTCCCACATCTGCCATTCTCTGGATGAGATTTTTAAATCTTACATTTGAGATCTCCAAGGTTTGAACATGCTTCATCTTGCTAGTCCCATGCCTATTCCCCTGGAGGCACAGTCCACGAGCCCCACACGTGGAAAAGACAGTCTCCAAACTGTTGAGGTACCTGCAAGCTGCGCTGTGAGCTCCAGGTTCCCAGATTTGTGATCTGTCACCCATTCTGGTGTGGGCTTTGGTAATGCACCCACCTGTCTTTGAGTAACTTCTGTCCCCCGTAAGTAACCCCTCTCCCATATTCTTGTAAATCATCACACTAAAACTCATTGGTTCACCGAGTTGGACTTCGGTCATATCCGTACTTTGGTCTTTCATGGGCATCTGGGGCAAAGAGATGTTGTGTATGTGCAAGAAAAGTTTCGTCACGTGGCAGTAAGGAGAAGACCAGCAGGTAGAGGAAGACACTGACCTCTACTCTGGCCTTCACGTGCATGCACACAGTCGCATGCCCCACATACACATCACAAAACACAAGCACACACACACACACACACACACACACGTACAAAGCTGGCATTACATCCTCCATCTTGTGCAAGGCAGGAATCTGACTGGAAGTCTAGTCTGCCCTTGGTTTCCCCCTGTCAGCAGTCCCCAGATGTGTCCCATAAATCAAATTGACTCCTTTCTTTCCTCTGTCACTCCCTAAGTTCAGATCCCTGAGTATCTAAGTCTGGGTTGTCTCAAACACCTCTGGTCTGGACTTGTGCTCCTACTGAATCTGTGTAAGATTTCCATGACTCCCCACAGCCCAGAAAACAAGTTCGGGTAACTTAGCTGGGTGTGTTGCCCACGAGCTGCTGCTGAAGCTGCGGATTATGGGAGCAAGAATGAGATCAAGGTCCAAAGTAAAAGCAGAGTGGTTGGCAGAAGACATTCGGCCATATCAGGGGGCTGTAGGCACTATCCTACCAGTGATGGAAAGTCACAGACTGTCAGGTTCAAGCAGGGATAGGAGCAGGTTGGCCAAAATGGTGGAAAGCAAGAAATCTGGAATCACACACAAAGCCTGACCATACTTCCTCATTGTAGTATGGTCTATCTGTCATTTATCTATCTGTCTATCTGTCTACCTATCTATCTATCTATCTATCTATCTCCACCCACCTTTCCATTTTGTGTGTGTGCATGAGTATTATATGTATATATGTGGAGGCTAGAGGTTCAGCCATTTGTCCTCTTCAACCACTTGCCTCCTTATTGTTTGAGACAATTTCTCACTGATCCTGGAGCTACTGATTTGACCCCTGTCTGACCAGCAAGCCCCAAGGAGCCTCCTGTGCCCATGTCACCTGAGCTGGGGTTGCAAGCAAGTGTCACTACAAACATCTTTTGATAAGGGTGCTGAGGATCCAAATCCAGGTCCTCATGTCTGGGCAGCAAGAATCTTATCAATGGAACCATCTTTGCAGCCCCAGCCTTTATCATCTATTCTCCTTACGTTTATAAAATGTCGGTTGAGGCCTCCTGTAAGAGAGACTTGTTTATGAGATGGGAAGGAGGTGCCTAACATACCATTTGTTCCACAGCAACCACCTCAAGAATTACAGCTAGTATTAATGACTCTTCCTCTTTCATGGTTCTCTGAGAAGAGTTTCACAAACCTTTAGGACCAAGTTCAGTCCATTCCCACATGCTCTTGTGACAGCTGTCTCTGAAGCTTAGGAGCCCACCTTGGGTTTCCTTCATAAAGCTTTATGAAATGTTGAAAGAATAAAATAGTACAGCTGGAAAAATAATAAGCAGCCAAGAATGAGCCCCAAGTTTCACCAGAAATAATAATTTCAGGAAAAAGAGCTACATACAAAAGAGGGAATATGCTCCAGGATACACATAATAAAACCACCTTGGCAAAGTGTGTGGCCTGATGGCCAAGCCAGGGGAGTGATGGAATCTAAAAGGGAATTGGAAGTTGGACCTTTACCATGCAAGTCCATCTGGAGAGGTGTGCCAACACACCCAGCAACAACTGAGTTACTGCCACATAAGCATGAGCCCCATCCCTGTGAAAATCCAGAGTAATTGCAATGAAAATTTCCAAGGTGGAAGAGATAGGCAGTGGTAATGCTAGAAGCTATGCGTGTAGGCCAGTTGGCTTGGAGCTCGCGGCACAGCGCCAGCCAGCAAAGGCAGAGTCAAGGCCAACGCTGGGCTAAGCTGCTGGCTCTGCCTGTGGGGAAGAGCTCCAGTTCACAGGATGAGCATAACCTCAGTCCCATTCAACCAGCCTGCAGCTGCCGGTGTTTGAGGGCACAAGGGGACGGAAGAGCTTGAAGGGTGTGATGTCAGTTGCAACAACCAGGCCTGCATTCACACCGGTCAGGCCAACACATCAGTTCACTGTTGAAAGAACAATGCATTTCTGGACCCGCTGATGAATAGGTCTGAGACCCCCAAGAGCTTCCCACATCACTCCCCAGCTATTTCCTAGGTTCCGGGTCCCCTTGAGAGTCAGACCCTGATTCACCAGGGGCCATGTTCCAATTGTTCGACGTCCGGCTTGTTCAGCAGATCTTGAGCACACATTCAGTAGTTTGAGCGCTTGTTACGCGGGTAGCAGGCGAGCCCTGTGGTTTTCAGCTTGCAGAGTGTCTTCCCGATCCCCAGTCCACAGACTGCTGCATCAGCTCGCGTAGAGTTTATCCCTCCAAAGTCCATGTGAGCAGATTTTAATCCCAAGAGCAGGAAGAGCGTAGAAACGTCATCTGACCGTATTCTCTGTGTGCATGTATGTGTGGTATATGTATGTATTTTTGTTCAGGAAGGTTTGTGCTTGTGGTTGCAGAGAAGTAGTATGTGTGTGTATGTAAGTGAAGAGGGAGGCAGAGGTTTATTTCAAGTGTTTTGTTTTGTTTTTTTCCCCCATTGCTCTCCACTCTGTCTTATGACGTAGTCTCTCTGTTTCTGTCTCTGTCTCTCTCTCTGGACAAGAGTTCACCAATTTGGCTATGCTGCTTAACCAATGAGCTCTAGGGATCAGTTCTCTCTGTATCCCCAGCCTGAACTTACAAACTCTACTGTACGTGGGTTTTTACTTGAGTTCTGGAAATCCAGATTTGGGTCCCTATCCTTGTGTGGCAAGTGCTTTATGGAGTTAGCTATCTCCATAAACACTCCTGAATTCGGTGTTTTAAGGTAGGGCCTTTGGGGGTGGTTAGGGTGAGGAAAGCTCCTCAGGATAGAGCTCTGTGATTGGATACGGTGGCTTCCTAGGAAGACAATGAGAAAGCAGAGACACATCCTTCCTGTCTCTTGCCCTTTGAGGCTGTTATCACTATGAGACTGTTGGCTAGAAGGCCTTCACCTCCTACAGTCTCAGCATTGCCCCTCCAGACAAGTGACTCAAAATAAACTTACGAAGTTCCTCAGCCTTGAATATCTGGTTATATTTATGCAGACTGGACTGCTATAACTGGTAAAGATAAGCCTATCTCAGACAGAGCTGACAACTGAACACTCTGGTAGAGGGTTCTAGTAATAAGTCTGAGGTCTCAGCACCTCTTTTAGCCATCCACTCTTTCTATATATTATCTCTCTCTTATGTTCAGAGCCTTCCACTCAGTGCTAAAAGAAGTGCAGGAGACCCAAAACTTTCTCCTTCCCAGTCTGAAACCGCAACTGACATCAACTCTGTTTATAACAGTGTGAGAGGTAAGAAGAGATGGGTTAGAGGAAATGTATAGCAACCATGAGTTCCTGACTCTAAGGGCAGTCTGATTATGTGTGACTTGGTAAATACGTAACTCAATGTTTTTTGCCTTATATACCTTGAAGTCCAAATAAAAGTGTTGAGTTTTGGTTCAAACACTAGGAATAAAGAAGTCCTCCTGTAAACAACAATAATTGCAAATATTTGCCGAGCACTTTCTTTCTGCGTGTGTGTTTGTTTGGTTGGCTGGTTGGTTTTGGTTTTTTGAGTCAGGGTTTCTCTGCATAGCCCTGGCTGTCCTGGAACTTGCACTGAGCAGTTTCTTATGTGGGGTCTCCTGACAGAAACTGAGGCAAGGACTTGGGGGCAGGGTGTTTCCATGGGAAGAGAAGTGAGGGGTTGAGACAATAGGGAAGAAAATCCAAGGAAAGATGCACCATTCTGAGCTGGTTGATAGTGTGGGCAGCTGAGACTTGCTGCTGATGTGAACCCTCTGAGAGTTGTGGATGCCACATCTAAGATCATTCTTCTCGGTGCAGGGCAGGGAGGAAAAAGCGTTATCTGTGAAATCCAGTCCTTGTTGACAGAATGTTAAAGCTTTACCCTTTGCTTCTTTTCTTATTTTCTGTAAGACCCTCAGGTGGCAAAACTAAAAGCCACAAGGTTGCTGATGCAGCAACACCAGGGTAGTCTGTGTACAGTGCCTATGATCACAGAGGCCAGTCAACCAACATGCAAGCCAGTGTCTCACTGCCACAAGTTGGTCCCTGAGACTCCTCATCTTCATTGGGAGGAACTGAGATATGGGGAGAGTAAGTGGTCTACTACAAGTCACAGAAGCAGGATATGACTGAAGGGTCAATCAACACTGTCCAAATCCTGAAGCCAGCCTTTCAGCATACTCAAATATCAGCTATGCTGGGAAAGAAAGAAAGAAAGAAAGAAAGAAAGAAAGAAAGAAAGAAAGAAAGAAAGAAAGAAAGAAGGAAGGAAGGAAGGAAGGAAGGAAGGAAGGAAGGAAGGAAGGGAAAGAAAGGAAAGAAAGAAAGAAAGAAAGAAAGAAAGAAAGGAAGGAAGGAAGGAAGGAAGGAAGGAAGGAAAGAAGGAAGGAAAAGAAAGAAAGAAAGAAAGAAAAAAAGAAAGAAAGAAAGAAAGAAAGAAAGAAAGAAAGAAAGAAAGAGAGAGAGAAAAAGGCCAGGCAGTGGTGGGACATGCCTTTAATTCTAACACATGGGAAGCAGAGTCAGATGGATCTCTGAGTTCAAGGCCAGCATGGTCTGGACTACAGAAGAAGTTCCAGGACAGCAAAGGCTACACAAAGAAAACTTGTCTATAAAACCAAAACCAAAAACAAACAAACAAACAAAAAAAAAAACAGAAAAAAACCTGAAAAAGTTTGTAAATGTTTTGAGACAGAATTGCAGACAGATAACTGTCTCCTCCCAAACACTCAAATATTCATGTATGTTTTTTGTTTTTTTTTTTTTTAACCACATGGCTTCCTTTGATTCCATTGAAAACCCAAGGTCCTGAGGCCAGTAACCCTCCATCATTCCGAGATGCAGTAACGATGAGGGCTAAACATTTAAAGCAGTTTACATACCAAGCTCTTCTTGGCTTGTATTTTTAAGTAGTTGAGAACACTGCTTTTTCTGAAGCAAAACAGAATACCTTGGATAATATCAAAGGCACCCGTCATTTAGAGAGTGATGAGCCAAGGTGACAGAGCAATGTTCAGCAGGCCTGGGCATTGGAGCGAGTGAGAATAGTCAAAATTTCAGATGGATTTGTTAAAAAGTCATCACACTCCTGGGAAAGAGGGGTGACGGGAGCAGTGATATGGCAGCCATCTGCAGAGCCAAGCAAACTCAGAGATTAGAGATGTCCTTCTCCAAGGACACCTGGAGGGGAAGCTCGCTGCAAATGGCATAAAAACCACTAAAATACACATTTCCTCCTGTGAGAGCAGCTCCAGCCCGGTCTGATCAGCGCCAATCCCTTTGCTCACAATCAATTTGATTTCACCGGAAGCCTCTGTAAGTGAATTTGGAGTCTGTGAGTCAGCCTCAGATGGCTGCCCTCATTCTCTGTTGCCAGGCCTCCTGGACAACTTTTCCATGCCCGGTCTCTGCCCCTCTTTAAGGGAGACAGCACATGTAGTGTGTGCCTCTGCTTGGTAGATCACAGTTAGGAGCGTGCTTTTCTGGTGGAGGAAAATGCAATAAAGCCATCAGATGACCCTTAAAGGGCCGGAACACCCAAACAGAAAGAGCAGCCGCTGTGGAAGATACTATTGTTCTTGATTGTGCAGTCCTGTTGAAGATGGTGTACGATAAAATCAGTTCCAAGGGGACTAGTATTTATTTACTAAGGCACAAATAGGAGAAAATTTAGAAGGATTTCTTAAGTAGAGTCTCAGAAATTAAGAAGAACCCGATATCTAAACACACACACACACACACACACACACACACACACACACACGTCTCAAAAACACCTTCCCCCTCTGTCTTATTACAGCGCCCTATCAGGGGCCGGGACACCTATATAGTCATGTGTTCAACAAATATCCTCTCCTCCCCCAACACTGTGGGAGGAGACTAGTCAGGTAATATTGGACTGTGTCGTTTGACTTGTTTGGGCCAGTGGATGATTAACATATGTAAACGCACACAGGCTGTAAATTTGCTCATGGCTTTGACCTGACCCCACAGCATAGAGTGGAACCACCCAGCTGAGCCCAGCCACCACCAGTCCATTAGCTCTGGTGACAGCCCTATGGTGCTGTTGGTCACTGGGTGTTGGGTGGCCTGTTCCCGGCCAATGTGTTTCTTTGTCCTTCTATTTTGAAGTAAAATCTGTGTTTTCTTGAACCACAGAAGAAAAAAACCCACACTGGAAAGTTGCCATTGGTCCTGTAAATAAGACCACACCCATGCACATAAAGGCAACGCTAATTAAACCCAGTGGGTTAAAAAAAAAACAGGATAGGGGCCTGTTGGGAAGAAGTATTCTAGGGAGACTGAAAGGACACAAGAGAGGGGACTGGGGAATACATTATATACATTATATATTAAATTGTCGAAAAGATATGAATTATGCTTTAAAGGCTGAAGCTATTCATGTGTGGCTGCGTTTTGATTTGTCACACCTGTAATCATAGTTACCATTTATACTATGACAGGTAAAGTGTTTAATAATTCATAACTTAAACACATTTAACCCTCTCAATAACCCAAGAAATCAGAAGTAATGTCAACCATTAGAAGAGAAAACTGAGGTGAACAGCTGTGGAATATTTTGTCAGAACACTGCAGACTTCTGAGCCAGGATTAGATTACTCAGGTTTAAGCAAGTCCTGATAATTACTGCCCAAACTAGACCAGTCTCAAAATGCAGTACCCTTCTTCAGTATAACAAATTGGCAAAGCTTAGATATGCTCCTGAATTCAATACTGGCAAGAACTCGTCTCAGAGAATACAGGTGAGGAAGGAAACTGGTGCTGACGTTCTAGAATATTTATCTCTTAATGTTGTCTGGTAATGTTTGTCTCGAGCTTGGACATTTGCAGACCCTATGAACGGAGGGTCAAACTTCCCTGATTATAAGGACGTAATCAGAGATACAGTGGAAGAGGTGTGTGCAAAGCTGTTCCTGAAATCGTTGCTTATCACAGGACAAATCGAGGCAACTGAATGTAAAATATCTCCAGAATGCTTAAGACGCTGACATTTCTATAGCCCAGATCAATACGAAGCCATTAAAATCACATGTTAGGGATAAGAGGAAAAGTCGGCAGCAACGCTAAATGAAGGGAATCAGGAAGGAGAAACTGTAATACCATAACACAATTATAGCAGTAATGTATTACTTCTGCATGACAATTATTATTTTCAATGGGTTTTCCTGTTTTAAGTACTTGTTATATTTCTCAAATTACACTGAATAAGCAAATATTTCTTTTATAACCAGAAAAACATCCTTGAAATTATTTCTAAAGCAACATTTTTTTAACATTTGTTCTTTTATTTCTGAGATTATTGTTATCCCTTTTCTCCCTCCAAGCCCTTCCAATACCCCAAGGTCATGTCCTCTTTTTTCATTAATTGTTGTCCCTTGCATATATCTCTAGGTATACAATACACATTCCTAAATATAACCTAAACTAGCCATCTTATATAATCTTTTTAGAGTCATTTTGTTGTTTTTTTTTACTAGTGTGTGCATCTATGTGTGTGAATCTTGGCATGCTCCAGTCATAGTGTGCTGGAGGAAGTGAGGGAATGACTTCCCAGAGTTGGTTCCCTCCAGCTTGGAAAGGCAGGGTCTCTCTTGTTTCTGCCATGTTGTCTTCTACAAGCTAATTAAACCGCAGACTTTCAGGTGATTCTCCCGACCCTGCCTTCAATCTCACATAGCACTTTTTTATGTGAAACCCTGGGACCGAATTCAGGCCACTAGGCCTGCACAGCAAGCATTAGCCCATGGAGCCACCCCTCCAGCCTTAAGACAGCGGTTTTTGTCCCTGTTGGACAAAGGCACTGCGAGGTCAGGAGTCGCCATCTGCTTTGTTCATGGAGAGATGCCAGGAAGGTACAAAGCTCCTACTCTGTGCTCAGTAAATCTTTGCAGAACAAAGTCATACTTTGCTGCCTTGTCTCTCCTGTGTGTATTAGTCAGCCTCCGTCTACAACGAAATGGCTGAAATAACTGACTGACAAGGAGAAAGGAGCTACTACGCCTCCCAGTCTTGAACGTTCTTGTCCGTAGTAAGCTGGCAGAGAAGCAAGTCTTCTCATCTCATTACAGGCAGCAGAACTGTCTCACCATCCCCTTTGAGGATACACTACTGCTGACCTAAAGACCCACTATGTGCTCCTCCTAAAGTCGCCACCACGCCAGCGAGTGTAGCCAAGATTGTGTGGCAGAAGGTTTAGGTTATCTGTGATTTCTCAATCACCCATTACAGCAAGCTCTTGACTCCCATGTGCCAGGACAGTGGGAAGGTTTCTCCAGCTCGTGATGCTGAAGAAGAGTGCGTATCAGTCTGTTTCTAGCCACCATAACAGAACACTTTGACCTGCAATGCTTGAACAACAAAACCTTCTTTTGTTCACTACTCTGGAGGCTGAGAAATCTGTGACAAAAGTGGGGACCAGTCTGGCTCCAGGTGAGGGCTCATCTCTGGTTTGTACATGGCCAACTTTTTATTGACTTCTCCAAGAACAGGGAAGAACAAGGAGCCCCTCTGCCGACTCTCCTTGTAGACATCATTCCATCAGAATGGGACACTTATGACCTCATCCAACTCCGGTCACTCCTCTAAGGGCTCGTCTCTATCTATTATCACTTTGGAGGCTGGGGCATCGATGTGAGTTTGGGGGAGACACAAAAGTCAGCCCTGAGTAACACAAACAGCCGGAGATGCCTTGAACATTAGGAACACTTCGTGGAAGTTTCTAGCTTCAGGTGCCTTGTTCAAGGGTGTGTAGTTCTGGCCCACACCATCTGGCTTAGGCATTCAGAGTGGAGTTGCCATGAGTGAGAGGCAGACTTTTACCATGCAAAGACACAGGTACCACAAAGACCTATTGTTGCAGTGTGCCCTGCTCATCCTGGATGGGTGCAGTGGCTCTTCAGGTATCTAATATGCATTCTGGTATACGTTTCTTATCTTATGTTCTTGTCTCTTTTAGGCTGAAGGCCCACCTGCAGGAGCTTGCTCTTCCTTCTTGGCCTACCTGTAATGCTGAGTTTCTGCTCCATGAGTGTAAGAATCATTGTTGTTGTTGTTTTTTTTTTCTTTCCCTTCCTATCAAAGGTAGTCAGCCTGACAAGGGCCATATTTCCTGAGCTTCCCCCTTTCCTGGGTCTTTGTATCATTTCTCCAGTATCATAGGAATGTGAGGTCACGGTCTCACCACTTGGCTGAGATGCACTCATAGCTTATCAGGGATAAAAGGCTGAGGCCATTTTTGTTGAGTGTGCTGCTAGCCTGGTTTGGGTCCTGGCACAGCCATTTTGAAAAGAAAAGCCTTGGCAAATTGCTTTGTATTTGTTAGTGTGTCCCTTTGTAAGATAGCAAGATTGCTCTATTCCGTTCATGAGGACTGAGACACATGGGCCCATCTGCATCTGCTCATGAGGGCTATACCTTGAGCTCACTACAGATTCTGTCAAAGCTTAAGCTTTCTCAGGGTTGTGGTGAGAGTGAGCTGAGGCCAGGCACAGCATAATCATCTGTTCAAATGTCAGTGGCTGTGTTAGTTCTGTGGCTACACAACTTCGAATCTTTTGATCTGAAGATTAGGATTGTGGTAATTAAAACAAAACAAAACAAAACAAACAAACAAACAAAAAACCAGGTCAGGACATCCAGAGGGAATTTAGAATCCTCTGGTTATGATTCCCACTGAGCACTAAGGGACGTAGGAGTCCTGAGCATATAATGCAACAGGTGAAGAAAGAAAATGCCCCCTTGTGATACCAACTACCTCCTCATTTATGCACACTTGGCTCAGTCTGAGAACAGAGAGGACAGAGAACTTCTGTCCAGGCTGTGGCATCATTTGGAGAAGGAGGAGGAGGAAGAGGAGGAGGAAGAGATTATAAAACAAGGGTGGACATAGAAAATAGAAATAAAAAGTAGCTCAAAAAAAAAAAAAAAAACAAAACAAAACCAAAAAACCCATGGCATGGGAACTTTGCCCCACACTTTGGCTGCATAGACTCAGTGGGAGAGTGTGCCAGGAGGGCAGCCAGGCTGTTACACAACCGAACCGTTGCTCAATGCGTGCTCTTCACACATGGCCACACCATCTCTGAGGTGTGGCCCTAAGGGAAAGGCTGGGTGGGAAGCTGTGGCAAAAGTGGTGATTAGACGTGCCAGTATTGCGCCTAGCACTGAGAGACCAGGCTGAGCCACCTCCAAGGTCCAGGTTTTCTCTGACAGGCTCGAGTGGGAGGGAGCAGGAGAGAGGGACTCAGGGAAAACAAAGCGTTCTGTTTTTTTTTTTTTTTCCTTCTGTGCCATCACTCACATTCAGATGCACATCATGCAAACATTCACCCAGGCTTGCACTTTTGAGGCCATTTAATTTTTTATAGTTGCATATGAACAATGAAAGCGAGCAGTTTCCTGTTTTTCAACCTCAACCTCCCACCACCACTGAGGGATCTGGGCTTAAACTGCCAGAAAGGAACATTTAAATCCTATAAATTAGCTTCCCTAAAGATGCTTAAGCATTTATGAAAACATTCACATTTTACATTCTGCGTAATAAAATCTTAAATAAAAAAGGAAAAAAAAAAAAAGGAAAACTACCCCAAAGTACCATATGAAGCTAAGCTGGCAGAGAGCAAACAGTTTAGAGCCAGGATGCCCACAGCTTCAGAAATAAAGAGTCAGGAACCTAGATGAGGGCCGCCATGTATTGGAGATAAAATAAATATTCTTGTCTTTGTGGGCAGAGTCCCTGGAGACTCCTTCAGGTGAAATCCCATGGCCTGAGAAGCAACCTACACTATTAACCCATTTATACCCAAATGATGCCAACCTACAGTATTAGCCCAGTTATACCCAAGTTGGTCACAATCTACAGTGTTAACCCAGTTATACCCAAATGGTGCCAAACTACAGTGTTAGCCCAGTTATACCCAAGTGACAGGGACAGGGAGCCTCCTGGCTCTAGCCCAATTGCTCTGGAGAGACACTGTGATACAAATCAGAATTTAGCCTTAGAGACCTGGACTTCCATCTCAGTTAAGATATGACTCTGCTAATGAGCTTGAACATTGGATAGCTCCACTCCTAGCCTCAGTTTATTTCTCTGAAAAAAAAAAAAATGGTAATATAGAACCATGCAGGTCTTCAGTGAGGGCTAACCCGGACATTTGCACTTTCGTAGTTCTATCATTAATGCATTCAAATAAAAGTGTTTGGACACACAAACACACCCTACACAGTAAGTGTGCTTGTGAAAGAAATGAAGAATACTAGGGTTTTATCCCTTTGCCTACTGCTTCCTCACATTTTCCCCAATAGCACCTGGGCTCTCCTCTTGCCCTCAAAAAACAAAAACAAAACAAACAAACAACAAAAAAAAAAACAAACAGGAAAAGAGCTGGGGTTATATCTCAGCAGCAAATCACTAAGCTCACATTCACAAGCTTTGTAGACCAGGCTGGCCTCGAACTCACAGAGATCCACCTGCCTCTGCCTCCCTGAGTGCTGGGATTACAGGCGTCCGTCACTGTGCCCGGCTGATTTTCATCTTTTCTATTCATCAGAATTAGGTGGTTACCCTAAATGTCACCCATGAAACTGTGTTCTCAGCAACAATTTGAGATTACAGCCTCCAAGGACAAAAACCCAGTTGAATATCGATCCCCACTTGTCACATGTCATTGCCTTCACGGTTTTGCCTTTGATTGGTTTTACTCTCAGGCCATTTCATCGGGGACATTGGAGACTCTCATCCATCCTAGTGCTTCCTAGCGTGTGCGCAGCTGGCTCTTCTGAGCAGAGCTTCTCGGGATCATGCACCTCCCTTCTTTGTAGGACCTGATAGGCACCACCCACGTCTACCTGCAGGCCAAATATCCACAACGTCTGGGGCCAGGAGTGCTTGGAATGAATGTTTCAAATACTGGAAAATTTTTATATCTACACTGGGATATTTTGGGATGGAACAAACCTGAACATAAACTTCTTCCATGTGCCCCATCTCACACACTGGCCTAGATTATAAACAGTCATTTTAGAGCTCTTGTGTCTTCATTATCACACATCGTATGAGGTCACGTGTGGAATTTTCCATTTGGCTTAGGTTTTGGAGCATTTTAGATATCATGGTCTTCAAACAGTCATGTCCAACCTACATTGCCTGAAATGTGACTAGTGTAAGTGAGGAGCTAAGTCTTCTGTTGCACTTAATTTTCTCTTTCAATGATGTGTAAATTTGTGTGGGTCCGTGCATCCATGAATGTATTCCAGTGGATACCCCTGGAATCCAGAAAAGGGTGCTGGATCTCCTGTAGCTGGACTTACAAGTGGTTGAGAGGCATCAGACATGAGCACTGGGAACCAAATTCAGATCCACTGCGAGAACATTGCATAATCTTAACCACCAAGCCATCTCTTCAGCCCCTTATCGAGGTTTAAAATTTATATTTCAACATACATGCCACATGTGGCTAGTCATTCTCATATTGACAATGACACATTGGACACTGTGCACTAAGAATTTGAATGAGGTCAATGCTCATGTTACAGAAATGCAGTGTAAACATACACAGTGGTACAGAACTTTAATGGGAATCCCATCCATGATTTCAGTTTCCCTAGTCTTCCACACTGAGGGAAAAAGAAAAAGGTAAAAGTAATTTCAGTAATGTATTTTACTGTTGATGAGTCAAAGTTTTACTAACACGTAATCAATAAAAAACGTTGAGATGGGATACATTTCTTTTTTTCCTACCAAGTCTTCCAAGTGTGACTGTGCATTGTGTAATAACAACTCATTTCACTTGGGATGGCTGTACTTTAGGCCTTCATTTGCCACAGGTGGCTAGTGTCTAACAAAGGGTGGCAGGATAAAGATTCCAGCCAGCCTGGGGCTTCTATTCCTACCTGCTGCCCAGCCTCTTACAGAAGCACTTGTGTTTAACTAAGCAGTGTTCAACGGAAACTTAAACTTGAAGCTCACTGTATTCATCTCCACCTAGGTATCCACAGTTATGCAAAGTATTTTGTGTTTCCTTTCAGAAAATGTTTCTAGTTCTTTCTCTTTGATTTACATCAATTAACTCATTTCACCAACATGTCAATATTTACTGTTCATTATTCAGGAGCATCTATATCTTGAAGAAAGGCAGTGTGATTCTGTGTCTTGGAATTCCCGAGCTCAGTGCCTGGCAATTTCCATGTCAATAATTTCCATTAGTGTAATGGGAGGCAGTAGAAACTGCTTCTGTAATAAGAATGTGTAATGAAGAAAGCAATCATAGAGAATCGTTTAGCGGCAAAGTGGATAACCAATATGCCAATGACCTGATCAATGGGTGTTAGATACACTAAGAGCAGAAGATGGTCCTAAAATAGCCATTAGCAGAAACACTAACAAATAAGTTATCCAATCATAACCCATAGACCTGGCTGCTGGAGAACACGCTGGGTTCAGAAGCAATGTGGGAAATTGGCATACATTCACTTGTTTGCCTTTTAGAGTTTGCAACACCCCCCCACCCCCTGCTCCGACTCCCACACCAGTCCCTCACCAGTCCCTCTTTAACACTCTTTCTAAATCAGTTTGTTGCCTTGTTCTTTACAGGTGGTAATGAGAAACAAAGAAAAGCCATCCTGTAGGTTTTCTGTCTCTCCTGGGCACACCTTGCAGAAACATGCTCAATATTTGCTAATGGCTTTGGAGGAGAAAGCTGCAAAGGTGCAGCCAGCGCTTTTCCCAGGCTGCAGAGTTCAAGAGGAGACATGAGAGGGAAGTGGCATGGGGAGGGGTGGGAGGCAGGTGAGGTGGGGGGACCGGGTGTAAGGATCAGAAGCAGGCCTTTAAACTTGGACAGGAAAGAATGTTGTTCAATCTGTCAGCCTGTATCCTAAAGGAAAAGGGGTGGTGGGGTGGTTGTGGTGCAGAAAGCAATTTCTGTGGTCCTTGTTCTGCAGGCTCTCTGATCAGCTTCGTTCCTTTCCCCTTTAGAGCAGTTTATGTCCTTTGATTTCATATGCCCCATAAGCATTTACACATTACGAAGTTAGCCGACTGGGAGAAGACAGGATAACGATCTTACTATTATGTATTATTTAACTGGTATTAAGCTTTCATTTGCTTCTCTGGAAGGAACAAGATTTTGCTTTGCTTAGGAAAGCGAGCATGAGTGGGCAGCATATGATGAGCTGTCTTAGCTGTAAAAACCTGGCCCTGTTTTCAAAGAGCTTGACTGAGAATAGAGGCAGAGACACTCTGAACCCCTTTAATACCCCCTCTCCCTTTCTTCTTCACTCTGTGGCTGGGAAGGAGACAGAGGCATGGACTAAGGTCCAGAGTGTTGTCATGCTCTACACCAGTGCAGTTAACAATACTTAATTTTATTGACATTTGTTTCTACAAAGGCATGGATAGCACCTCCCCAAAGGGCATTATTTTGAATATGGAAAGTAGGAAAGCCCCATGCCCACTATAATCACAAAATCCTGTAATGCCAGCATTTCAAGAGAAAATGGCAGCAGGAACCGTTGATGCTTTTTGTTTGTAACAAGGAAATTAACCTAGGATGGTGAAGCAGGGCATTGTTTAAGGTCCTCTAACTAGAAGACCATAGCATTTGTGTTACTGGGTGTCAGCATCAAGCTCCCGAGGAGGAGATCAATGAAAGCCAGAATCCCCATCACTTCCAGGCAGCAAATAGCCCGAGGGCTCAAGAGCTACAAGCCAAATTCTTCTTCTTGGGAACAAGGTAAGGGAAAGGCCCTTTAGCTGTGCACATCAAAAGTAAGCAACAGAGTCATTCTTTGTAAGAAAAGTTATGAGATAAATATTCATATAAAAGTTGATGTTAAAGGGTGATATTTTAAAAAAGTAAAATTATAATGCATAAAAAATGCAAAATGTACAAGATGTCAAGGGTTTAGTCAACTTCACTTAATGAGGGAGCCAGCCCAATGTTCTGAAGGTTCAAGGTAAATTCAAAGAGCAAATACGTGCACAGGCAAGCAATCAGGAAAACGGACTTCAGCTTCCTCTAATAGATGCCAAGTTTTTCAGAGGAGGGTGGGAGAGATTCCTAAAATTCATTTAAATGTGATGGAGATTCCTGCCCCACAGCGCACAGTTCTGCAGAGCTTCTTCCCTGGTGTATGGCCCCACTACAGAGACAATGGCTCTCACTGTCATGATTAGGTGACAGTAGAGGGCACAGGTGAAGGGATTTAGCAGCTGTAATTAAATCTTTGAGACATGGTAATCAAAAAGGAGCTTATCTCAAATAGGTCTGAGCTAATCAAGCAAACCCTTAAAGGGAGAGAATTGGAATAGAAAAGCTGCCACTGGCTTCTGAGAAATAGATTGTTAAAAGTAGAGGGGGAGGGGAACTGAAGAGATGGCTCAGTGGCTGTTCTTGTACAGGACCAGAGTTCCGCACAGCACCAAGCATCCACTTCAGGTGACTCACAACTGCCTATAACTCCAGCTCCGGGGAACCTGACACCCTCTTCTGGATGAGATGGGCACCTACACTCACATATACACACACCCCACCCCCACCCCATACCTTAAGAAAAAAGAAGATTGAAGAAGGCATGGAGGGGAATACAACCCACAGCCAATAGCCAGAAAAAAAGCAGGAACTTCAGTCCTATAGCTACAACATGCAGCCTACCCTTGGCAGTGAACTCGGACAAGGAACTGTTACCGGTGTTTGAAGTGTGGGCTGGGTGTTTCCAGGTTCTAAGTACTGATAGCGAAGTAGCAATCAAAGCTACAGTGCTGATCAAAAAGAAATGAATTATCAAGCCTGACAGGGGGCCATGTGAGTGACAGTGCTCAAGGGTCCCAATGTTGTTTGAGGCTTCATTTGACAAGATTCCAGAGGACACACAGTTCTGTTGCTAAAGAATGTAAGTTGGTTCTCTGTTTTGACTGACAGGCATGGATTATGGAAGCCTTTGGTCACTGGGAACATCCCGTGATGTGTCTTACTTTAATCATGTGCATGTCCAATTATGCACAGGGATGGGAGTTTTTCCGAAAAAGCTTTCTCAAGATGTGCCTTGCTGAGCATGTACCTCAAATCAGTCGAGGTGGAGTCAGTCCCCCACCTTCTGTACCTGGTTACGTTCCAAGCTACGTTTGAGTAAAAACTATTTACGAGAGGGTTTTGGTGGCTGCGCTTGTCAAAGGCAGAAGAAACTTATTCCATTGTTCAGAGTGGGGTTACTTGTAAGCACATGCTAGTGGGGGATGGGGGAATCCATAGTTTGCCATCAGGTTGCTAGGTGTGTTATTAGAAATGAGGTATATGCAGCCTAAGCCAAGTGGAGTCCCTGGATGCTTACTTGCCTCAGAACCTCAGACCCAGACAAGACAGAAGTGAGGGGCAGCCTTTAGCTTCAACTAAGACTCAGAGAAGGTCCAGTTAACAGGTACCCAGATGCCCTGACCCACAAAAAAATACATGGTAATACTGTTAGTATTTAGGCAGCCTGCTTCTGGGTTGCCTAGCAACCTATGATGTCATCATGTGTCACCCGCCAGGTAGCCACACCTGGCAGGCATGATTAAATTTCTCCTTAAAAGGATCAACCAGCCACTTTGTCACTATTTTGCCCTCTCGTCTTTTGCCCTCTTACCCTCTTGCCCTCTCCCCTTTCTCTGTCAGGGAACCCCTCTCCTCCCTTCCCCCTATTATGTCTCGCTCTCTCCCTCTCTCTCTCTGTCTCCATCTCCATCCAATAAATGTCTTTCATATAAAATCTGTTGTGCAAATCATCATTTCGTTGGTCCTAATATTGGTGCATTGGCCGGGAAGGGCTCTCCTGGTAGCACCTGGTCTGGTCATGCCAGGACCCCTTTAATCCTACCATGATGCCTGGAACAATTTTTTTTTTCTGTTCTATATATCCCTAACCACCACTCAACCACCTCTGCCTTAAAACCTACACTTTTTCTCAACTGCCCTGCCCTTACCGAGCACACCTGTCCCTCTGCTCAAGGCTGCTCATACTCGGCATCCTGCCAGGTGCTCCGAGCACTGAGCACTGTGGACACAGTGGACACTCATGCTGCACCAAAGTCGGCTTGGGGAAACTGAAACACTCATGCCAGATGCTGAAACTGCCACTTCATACACAGACTGCTTCTAAACTATTGCTGTTAGGAAATCTACCTGAATCCACCTCTCAGGTCAGTTGAGCTCCAGATAAGTACTGTACCTACTCCCTATCTCAGAGGGTAGGATTCCTTCCTCCCTTCTCCCTGGTTTTGGGACTTCCCTTTCCTGGCTACTTGATTGCTACATTCCTACACCCAACACCAGCTGATTGGTGGTGAGTCTTCACTTTTGGTTGGTGCAAACACTTCCTATTGCTCTCGCCAACCTACAGCCAAACCCTTCATCTAGGACCATCTTCTCCCTTGGGTAAGATTTTTCCCTCTATTGGCTTGGTTTCTCTCCCTCCCCCTCTCGCTCAACTACAAAAGTCCTAGCACTAGATAAACCATGTCTGCTATGGGCAACTGTGCCTTTGGTCTTTGGCCAACACTGATGAGCTGTTGGAACAGATTATACCAATTTACTGAGTCAAACCTTGTTCTTGGGATGCCTTGACAGGTCACTGGCTCCTACCTGCCCAATGGAAATAGTCCAGTCATCCGTTCCTCCAGATTCTCCTCTGGGATGTCTCCTGGAGAATTTCAGATTTCTACACCTTGTGCCCCTTTAAGGGCCTCTCAGCTTACATACTTCTTTAACCAAACTTGGACTCAGTTTCCTTAGATGACAGATCCAAACAAAGCAAAACTGTTTTAATTCCTGCCAGTGATTGGGTAAATAAATGGAGGTTCCCTCAATTAAATGGAGGTTCCCATGTTCAAGTCTCTTTGATCTAAATCTTCCACCTCTGTTCACTCTCCTAAAAGTTTTAAATGTACACTTAAAGAAACTTTATCCATGGGCTGGAGAGATGGCTCAGTGATTAAGAGCACTGTTAAGAGCTCTTCCAGAGGTCCCGAGTTCAACTCCCAGCAACTACATGATGGCTCACAACCATCTATAAAGTGATCTGGTGCCCTTGTCTGTCACTTATATACATAAAGTAAATAAATAAATCTTAAAAAAAAGAAACTTTATCCATAATCTACTTAACTTTGTCTTCTGCCTCTATATATGTTTCAGTATCCTGCCAGACGCAGATGTTTCCTATATCCACGACAGTGCCAAAGCAGCTACCACAGGTGTCCCAGTCTGACCTCACAGACTTCCATCAAGCTGGACCTGCACTTTCCCTTCCAGCCATGGATGTTCTCATAGACCCTGTACAGCTTCAAAACAGCCTGTTCTTCCTGGACTTGGCCAGCATTTCAACCTTTTGACCTCCCTACAGCGCCCCCAGTGTCAGCAGGAAGTAGCCAGAAGAGAATCTACGCCCAGTATTCACTCATTAACAAAAGGCTGGAATGGTGTGCTTCAGGACCAGGACAAGTAGCTCCAGGTTCTCCCAGTATTCTTCAGTCCCTACCTGCTTCCTTGTGTGGCTGGCAATTCTCTACTGGCACACTTTACCCTGAACTTTCCAGGGCAGGGGCTTCCCCAACTCTGCTTGACCATGTAATCTGGACATTTTGTTGCTATTACTTTTTTCTCTTTCTTAGCCCCTTGCATGGCAACCAAGTGCTGCTTCCAATGAACCTAAATCTATATACTTTAACTTTCCTTACATGAAAAGCAGCCCAAGCTCCTTATTTTTCAATTATAGAAAAAGGGAGGAATGTTATTATTTAGGCAGCCTGCTTCTGGGTTGCCTAGCAACCTATGACATCATCATGTGTCACCAGCCAGATAGCCACACCTGGCAGGCATGGTAAAGTTTCTCCTTAAAAGGATCAACCAGCCACTTTGTCACTCTCTTGCCCATTCCACTTTCTCTGTTGGAGCACCCCTTCCCTTCCCCCTATCATGTCTTGCTCTCTCTTTCTCTCGCTCTCTCTCTTCATCTCCATCCAATAAACCTCTTTCATATAAAATCTGCTGTGTGCATCATTTCATTGGTCCTAACAAATACATTTACATTCGATATAGATGCTAAAATTGTAGTAGTTTGCTAGGCAACCATAAAAAATGATGGCATATGTCTATTAAAAATAAGCATTTCATTAGTACATATTAGTCGGCCCAAACAAACTTGTATAGTAGTTCAAGACCATAAAAACTGCAGAGACCCCACAGACTCACACAACCTGGGTCCAGATAGTATCTCAGTTTTCATTCAATGTGAGCAACTTATTTGGTCCATTCCCAAGACCATGCATATGTTAAAAATGTTTCATAAATAATAGTGTTTTATTTTTAATAGAGGAATTATATATGTACATATATATACACACATATGGTATGTTTGTATGTGTCTCTGTGTGTGTGTCTTTGTGTGTGTGTGTGTGTGTGTGTGTGATATATGCTCAGGTTCCCTCAGAGGCCAGAAGAGGGCATCAGATCCCCTGGAACTGGAGTGTAGGCAGACACGAGCTACAAAGGATGTAGGTGCTAGAAACCCAGCTCCAGCAACAAATGCTTTTAATTGCTGAGCCATCACCTCTCCAGCTGCTGTTCTTTTGTTTCATTTAAAGAAACCTTTAGCTTCTTCTCCTCCACCAAACTGTTTTAGACCACACTTTGTTTTTACAGCCAAGGGAGTAGAGGTGGTTGACCCCAAGGTTTCCGAAATGGTGACCCAAGCAAGCTGCAGGGAGGAAACACAGATCCAAGCTTTGCCAATGGATCTTCATGGAATAAACAGGAGGGCAGGCTGAGCTGTCAGGCTATAGTTATCTGTTCAGTTTAGGCTAAGGCTGATTTTATATTTATCCTTTTTTTTTTCCACTCAACAAACAAGTCTGTGCATCCTAGGTCTAGATAGAGATACTGTAAAGAACAGAGACTGAAGTCTCCAGCCTCATAGAGTTTACAATCTAGTGGAAGGGGAACTCAGCTTTTGAGAACCTGACTGCTGGCCGACCATTGTGTACAGCCATGAGAACCTTCTGAAGCTGAACATTGTGCCCTCACCCATGGGACACCGCTGAGCTGATGAAGATGTCAACTCTCTTGTTGACAAACGGATCCAGGTAAGGTCCTACGCTCGGTTAAAGGATTTATGTGGGTGACCAGTGTAATGACTGGGTCCATATCCTAAAAAAGAAAATCAGACTTAAAGCACTTTGATCCACCTTTATGTGGAGGCTTTCCTGCGCCCCCTGGGTAGGAGTCGTTCTTTGGTAACAGTAATGACAGCATATACACTTACCATGTATATTACATAATCTAGTACATTACATAGTCTAAACAATAACTTGATGCAGTAGTTACTATTGTTACAGCCTTATGCTACAGATGGGAAAGCCAAGGCAGAGAGATTCAATGACTTCCCCAAGTCCCAAACAAGTGAGCATCAGATCTGAGACTGACACTGAGGCAGTCTGGGTCCTAGTGTTTAAACTTCAGTTGATATCATCTTTATAACACTGGATTCCTTGAGCTTGGAACCTGCTGTATTAGGAGGTCTTTCTGAAGTGGGCCTTGCCTTGCATTTTACTTCAGTATTAGTAACAACAATAATCGGTCACCAGTCACATTACACTGCCAGTCTACCGCCTACTGAAAAGCGATGGCCAGCTCATCTGGGAGCCTCCTCTCCGCACTCTCCTTTGGAAGAGCATCCTTTCTCCCCAGGGTGCTCTGCCTTAGAAATGTGCTCTGCTCGTTGCTCCATGAGAATGCAACTCTGGGCACAGGCTGCAAGCAAATATCCCACAGCTGCCCACAAACAATAAATAACAAAGGATGAACGAGTGCCTCAAGTTTCCTGTTTACAACTCTTGTCCAATAGGCCTCACCCAGACAAGTGTAAAGCTGGCAGAGGATTAACAAGGGCTTGGTTATTTTACACGGGAGAACAATGGGTGTTCTGACCACTGCTTTTGCTTCATTCCATCTCGGGCTTCCATGGAGCAGCATCGGAAGATCTATGTGTTTACCCACAGCACTGAGGGAGGGAGAGAAGCAGCCCAGGGCACTGGGAGGAAGCATCTGCCTGAACAATGAGTCTTGTTTGAAAGAGAGTTCTGTACCAACACTACAGATCCAGTTCCTGTGTGTGTGGGCTGCTCTGGGAGGGGGAAATGGTGACAGTCCTCATTCCAGTACAGAGAGAGAGACAGACAGACAAAGAGAGACAGAGAGAGAGAGTTGTGTCTACAGGTATGCATGTACCTGTGGGTTAGAGTTTGGATGGCAGAGGTCAACCTTCCATGTCTTCCTTAAACGTGGTTGACCTTTTTTTGTTGGGACCATCTCCCACTTCGTTCTGATTGGGCTAGGCTGTCTGAGCAGAGACTAAGGAAGGCATGCACCTGTCTCCACTCACACCACCCACCACCACCACCCCAGTCCCCAGCATGAGGACTGAAAGCTTATGACTCCACACCTGGCTTTTGCAATACGGGTCCTGGAGGGTTGATCACAGGTGCTCATGCTTGCCACCTGAAGCAATTACTGCTGACTGAGTCATCCCCCCAGCTCTCTAGTACTCTCTCTCTTTTTTTTTTCTTCCTCAAAAAAATCACTACCATTCCTTTGCCAGGCTTATTCTTGCTGCTTTCTTTTTCCTTGATTATATCTTTTCCATTTACTATGCAGGAGTGTACAACCTGTGTAGGAATCAGACTGCCTGCTGAGCCATCTCTCAAGGTAACAGTGAAGGCCTTTCCAGGGCTGGGAGTTAGTGGTACAGGTAGAGGAGCCCTTATCCAATGCTTGGGACCAGAAATTCTCTGGCTTTCAGATTTGGGAATCTGGCAGATATATAATGAGGTATCTTGGAGATGAAACCCAAGAATGAACATGAAACTCATTTATTTGATATATACCTTTTATGTGCATAATGTGAAGGCAATTTTATGCAATTATTTTAGAAATTATACTCACAAAACAGAAATATACATTGAACCATCATATTTATGTCAGGGCTGCAAAACTTGCTCTATGCTTGATAGCCTGTTGTTGTTGACTACCCAAAATCTAACCACCTTTCTTTTGTTGATCCCACCAACAGATCTTCTTTTTCGGTCATCTGATTCTAGATGAATCACACTCCTGGCTCAGGAGTACTGCACGCTGTGCAGTCTCTCAAGCCAATCAGGGCATTGCAATTTCATGGGCTCTGACAGTTGACCCATGATAATTATATGACAACTTGAGCCAATCTGAGTAGTAAGGGCATCTTCAAGGGAATTCTGGAAAGGAGACTCATGCTAACCTGCTGGTCTACGGATGTGAGAGGTTAGCACTACTCTAACCTACCAGGAAACTCTGATAAAAGGAGACAGTCAAGCTCTGACGGGAGCAAGACAGATAGTGATGACTAGGGACAGGGCTTCCAGATACCCTTTCCCTTGGCTCAGACTTGTGGTGGATCTCTACCACCTCATTTGGAGCAAAGCTATTTCCTACCAGGAAAAAACTGAGGAAAATCTTTAAAAGTAAGAACAGAGGCCCATCAGCCAGGAAAACCAATCTTACCTCATCCTTCATTTCTTTTGGTTTATTACAAATGAGCAGACCTTCAGCACCTGCTTTTAAAGCCATTAGCTTTTCCATTCCCTTCCATCTAAAAACTGACATTTTGATGGGGTAGGAGAGTCTTTCCAATTTACTATTCACATGTTGCCAGGGACTGTCTTATGGCGAACACAAATACAGGTCGATCCCTCAATAAAAGTCATCCAGATCTGATTATGGCCACCATGTTTTAAATGCATACCACATTATCTCAGTGACGCAGTATTTTTAGCTGAGGTACGGTGTTTGAAGGCACCTAAATCCTTACTTTGACCTGTCTCTCATTATATGCTTCCAGGGGAGCAATAACTACAGCACAGATTCAACTTAGAGTGGGCCTGGTATTTTTGTCTCTCACTGTTCAAAACCAGTTCTCAGGAATGAATGACCAGCCTGGCTTTTTAGAACCATTCGCTTGTAGCCCTGGCTAGTATTTATTGGATCAGGGTATCTATCATTGTTTGGTTTGGTCTGATTTGTGGCCTTTAACATATATCAGTGTGATATTAATACTGATTATCGACTTAGTGGTCTCTAGAATCACCCAGGAAACAAGGTCCTGGGCATGCCTAGGAAGGGTCATCTGAGGTAGGTTAGCCTCTGGTCTGGCCCATGAGGAATTATCTCAGTCAGGCTGATTGAAATAGAAAGCTCCATCCTAGAGAAGGGCAGCCTCCTTCCCTGGGCTTGGATTTTGGATTGCATGAAAAACAGTTACATTTATTGTTTTCTGTGCCCTGGCTGTGGATGCCGTGTGACAAGCTGCCTCCGGCTCCTGCGGCTAAGACTTCCCCATCATGATGGCCTATGTCAGTAGTTCCCAAACTTCTTAATGCTGTGTGACCCTTTAACACAGTTCCTCATGTTGTGGTGACACCCAACCATAATATTTCACAGCTATAATTTTGCTGCTGACATGAATTGTAATGTAAATTGCCCCGACCAGTGGGGCTTGAACGTGGATTCCTAAGGGAGGAGAGTGGAAGGAATTGGGGAGGGGAACAAGAAGTGCAAGGAAGAAAGCCAAGTCTGTTTGTCTGAGCAAGGCTTCATTTATTAGAAATTTTTACCCAACTTATATAGGGAGAAGGCAGGAAAAGGGGGAAGGTAATTAGCTGCTGTAGGAGACAGCATGTGTTAAATAGGGTGCCTGCAAGATAACTTAGGGATGTTTTCTCACGGATGCTCTAACAAACGATGTCCTCACAGTCTCTCACCCATGAGTTAGGGTCCTAGATAACTTTCACTAAATAGCTCCACTAAATGACCTTTGCTCACTATTTGGCTTTGGCCTAGTAAACACCTTTTGTCTCCACTAGATAGCTTTGACTCACTAATTGACTTAGGCTTCAGTAGATAGCTTTGGCTCCACTAGATAGCTTTGACTTTGGCTTCAGTAGATAGCTTTGGCTCCTGGCAGTAAATATCTGATATGCAGGCTATCTGATATGCTACCCTGGTGAAAGGGTCATTAAATCACCAAAAGTTGAGAACTACTGATATATACCTTCAAACTGAAAGTCAAAACACACCTATGGTTTTATTCAGGGCACTTTGTCACAGCAACAAGATAATTAGGGAAGTAAAGGGGGCATTTGCCACCTTTGTCTAGGATATTTGTTATGTGGTTGGACATTCTTATAAGTTCAGGTCATCTGGGGGGAGATACACATAAGATGCTATGAGCTAAGAGCAACCCAGTCTTACTGAAAGGATTCTGACCAGAGGCAGTTTGGCTGCTTTTCCAGTGTGCTTCAGTGAATAAGTGGTAAGAACTTGATTTCTACCTGTTTTCATGTTCTTTAAGGTTTCCACTTATTCTAGGTTTGGTGACAGTCTGGCCCAGCAAGCTAAGAACTAGCCTGTACAGCTCAGTATCCAAGTGGGTTTCCCTAGAAAGGGGAACAGGGACTGTCTCTGACATGAACTCAGTGACTGGCTCTTTGACTCCCCCCCCCCGCCCCCGAGGGAAGAGCAGCCTTGCTAGGCCACAGAGGAAGACAATGCAGCCACTCCTGATGAGACCTGACAAACTAGGGTCAGATGGAAGGTGAGGAGGACCTCCCCTATCAGGAGGATTTAGAGAGGGGTAGGGAGGAGATGAGGGAGGATGGTGGAGATTGGGAGGGATTGAGGGAGGAGGCTACAGCTGGGATACAAAGTGAATAAACTGTAATTAACATAAAAAATAAAAATTGGAAAAAAAAAAGAACTAGCCTGTATACCAGGGGACTTATGCAGTGACATGTCAGAGTGATTCAACTAGCCAGTGGGATTGAGCAAAGAGACCCTGTATTGGTCACTGTTCTATTGCTGTGAAGAGACACCATGACCATGGCAACTCTTATAAAAAAAAGAAAGCATTTAATTGAGGCTTGCTTACAGTTTCAGAGGTTTAGTCCATATCATCATGGTGGCACACAGGCAGACATGGTGCTGGAGATGTAGTTGAGAGTTCTGCAGGCAGCAGTAAGAGAGAGTGACACTGGGCCTGGCTTGGCCTTTTGAAATCTTTAATCCCGTCCCTCAGTGACACACTTCCTCCAACAAGACCACACCTATTCCAACAAGGATATTATATATATATATATATATATGCCATTTTTTTATTCAAATCACTACAGCACCTATAAATACTACTTCCATTTGAAGGCAAAGACAAACATAGCTATTTAAACACTTGAAAATATGTCCCCAGCTTCTTGGAAGTTGATGGCTAATTTGAGCTTCTTGATTCTTTAAGTGGGGAAAATGGCCAGAGAGAGTTGGCCAATCTACTGACCTAAAGAAGCTAAACACTAAGGAGGACCCTAGGGAGGATGCTTAAATCTCATTCAACATGGCAAACAGGAAAGACACCAAAAGCAGTGGAAGAGAAGAAGCAGGATGGGAGCCTATTGTAGAGGGTTCTCTGAAATTCATCAGCATCGAAGCAGATGCTGAGACACACAGCCAAACTTGGGCAGAATGTAAGGAGTCTTACGGAAGAAGGGGGGAGGATAGAAGGAGCCTCACAAGGAGGCCAACAAGGCTAAAAAATCTGAGAGGGGGGTCCTGCAGAAACTGATACACCAAGTAAGGACCATGCACTGAGAGGACCTAGACCCCCTGCTCAACTATAGCTGATTGGCAGCTCAGTCTCTATGTGGACGCTCAAGTAAGGGGAGCAGGGGCTGCCTCTGTCATGAACTGGATTGCCTGCTCTCTTTATCACCCTCTGGCGATGAGGTCTTGACAGGCTACAGAGGAAGAGGATCCAGGCAGTCCTGATAAAACTTGATAAGCTATGGGCAGATGGCAGAGGAAGAGAACTCCCCCTTTCAGTGGACTAGGGAAAGGAATGAGGGAAATAGAGAGGAAGGGTGGGACTGGGAGGAGTTGAGGGAGGAGGTTTCAACTGGGATATATAATGAATAAATTGTGAAAAAGTAATAAAATAAAATACTACATATCCCAAATAACATAGATTAGCTTTCAGGGTTTTTGAAGACTAGACTTGAGAGTCAGTTCAGAACCTCTAACCGTGCTGTGATTTTTTTTTTTTTATTTCTTGAACCTTTTCAAATAGCAAGAGAATTTCCACATCCTGGGTGTACATACATGATCATGTTTATTTGTTTGGGTCGAAGATCATTTTGTATCGTAGAATTCAAATGTACTGTGTGGTGCCAGTCATGCGTGTGGTAGTCAGACCACAGCACTCTGTCTGTTCAGGTCATCAGCCCTGAACTGAAGTGCTGTGTTTTGCTCCCCAGTCTTGCCTAGAGCTAAGACTTGGCAAGTAAGTCTTGCTGCTGTTCGCACTGTGGTTTGGGTGGGGCGAGCACTGCAGAATTCACCTGAGAGGAAAGCCACCTGCCCTGGCTCACAGCCTGACCTTAACTGAGGATGAGTTCCTATACAAGCCTCTGCATACTGTACTAAGAAAGTCACATGCCATTAACACAGTTCAGTTTTGCAACCTGACTGATGGATGAACCCAATTCAATTGCAAATGTGGCTTTTGGCATCTGCATGAGCATCTTCTCAAAATATATTAGAGTTGCCATTGACAGATGGTCCTAGATGAGAACAAGGAGGCTGTTGACAGGTACCTCACAGTAGATCTGATTACAGTGACATATCTGAGGAATGTCCCGTGGGAAATGTCTCCACTGGTCTAAAGGCTAACAGAACAAGATGGAAGCCCTTCAGAAGAATTGCCAATAAAGACTGAAAAATGGGCATAACCTTCCTGAGGTGAGCTTTAGAAATTCATACCCTTTGACCTTGTACTTCTCTTCTCAAATTTTAACTGAAAGTCTTGCTCAGACATGTGTGAACATATTTATAGCTAAAGACCTTTCACTGTAGCATTAGATACAGCATGTAGAAGAACTCGATCACCCATAGCCCCATGGTGCAGCACAGTTTGCCTACACAAAGAACAGTTGGGCTTCCTCAGCCGTGGGCTCCATATACATGCAGTCAACCAACTTCACATAGAAAATGTAATCAGGTTTGTGGTGATTGCTTTTTTTACTGAACATATACAGACTTTGTTTTTTAAGCTTTTCATTACTCTCCCAGCTAGCGTTTATATTACATTAGCGATTGCAAGCTATATAAAGACAGTATAAGGTCATCTAATGAACATAAAGTTTTGGAGAGATCAGGGATACAAGGCACAGACCTAAACATAGTAAAGGCAATATACATCAAGCCTATAGCCAACATCAAACTAAACGGAGAGAAACTTAAAACAATCCCACTGAATTCAGGGACAAGGCAAGGCTGCCAACTCTCTCCATATCTCTTCAACATAGTACTTGAAGTCCTAGCTAGAGCAATAAGATAACTAAAAGAGATCAAGAGGAAACAAATTGGAAAGGAAGAAGTTAAAGTCTTGCTATTTGCAGGTGATATGATAATGTACATGAGTGACCCCAAAAATTCTACCAGGTAACTCCTACAGCTGATAAATAGCTTCAGCAAAGTGTCTGACTACAAAATTAACTAAAAAAAAAAAAAAAATCAGTGGCCCACATGTATATAAAAGACAAAAGGGCAGGAAAAAAAATAGGGAAATAGTACTCTTCACAATAGCCACAAAAAAACATAAATTATCTCGGTGTAACTCTAACCAAGCAAGTGAAAGACTTCTATGAAAAAACTTCAAGTCCCTGAAGAAAGAAATAGAAGAAGATATCAGAAGATGGAAAGATCTCTCATGCTCATGGATCAGTAAGATTAACCTAGTAAAAATGGCCATCTTACCAAAAGCAATCTACAGATTCAATGTAATCCCCATTAAAATACCAACACAATTCTTTATAGACCTTGAAAGAACAATTCACAGTGGGCCTTTCAAGGTCGTGCCCCCAATGACCTCACTTCTCCCCACCAATCCCTGCCTCTCACAATTTCTAATTATAAAATTTGCTTATCCCAAAGCAATCTAATGACTTCCATTTTCTTTGGTAGAAAAAAGATAATTGTAGATTTAAAAATCAGAGAATGACATCATCAGAATTTAACAATTTAACAGACTTTTTATGTTTATAAAACATTTTTTAAGAACATAAATGCTATCTTTAATTTAGCTCAGAAAGGGAATAACAGATATAAGAAAAAGGGCCATGAGAAAGCTCCCAAACAAGGGGAAGAGGCCACATTAGGGTGAACCCACCTGAGAAAGATGCAAAGGTCAAACTGAGAGAGACAGTATACCACAGGAGATTTTGAAGACTGAAAATTCGGTATTTATCACCCAGGCCTTTACAGCCATTGAAGCAGGACATTCTCCCCAAGCATGGTTGGATACCATAAAAAGCTAAAATGATACGCTCAGGATGCGAGGCTAAGCATTGCACTCAGGGTCAGCCGCTTTGGACCCAGAGAAGAGCATGTCTGATTGCATGCGGGTTGATGCCCCAGGTCCCGCCTCTGAGAAAAAGGTATCGGACGGTCTGATGCTCTTTGGGTGGATGACACCTAAATGAACATCTGTACAAAGTCCCAATTTATTTCTAATATCAGAGATCAGACCTCTACTCTTGCCTGATGCGTCTAAAACAAAAAGGGGGAACTGTAGAGAGCTGCGGAATGCTATGCCTTAAAGATGGAGCTGGTTTCCGCCTTCCACCTTCCCGATGGTGAGTGGTCTCTGTCACGAATAACTCCACATTTGGCTAAGGCCAAGGATCTGGCTTGCTTCCATGTATGTGGACCTATCTGCATTGCCCCCGTGGCACGCCTGGGTTGGCTACCCAGAGGCTATTTAAGCTGTGGGCTGGCTTTCCCCGGGGTCCGAGGATTGTTCAATGTTCCTGAATAAACTGCATTGAAAAAAAAAAAAAAAGAACATAAATGCTATCTTTAATTTAGCTCAGAAAGGGAATAACAGATATAAGAAAAAGGGCCATGAGAAAGCTCCCAAACAAGGGGAAGAGGCCACATTAGGGTGAACCCACCTGAGAAAGATGCAAAGGTCAAACTGAGAGAGACAGTATACCACAGGAGATTTTGAAGACTGAAAATTCGGTATTTATCACCCAGATCAGAACCAGTGCAGAAATAGATTTGTGATCTTCTTTAAAGCCAAGCCCTTGGCTCTATTTTCCCAGTCTTTGCATACCACTCAAGTCAAAATATTACATTCATTAGAGAATTGCTGTGGTTCTTTCAAGAAACAGCTCCAGAAGCATGTTATGAAATTACTTGCCAAGGTCAAGAAAACTCATAATCTTGACACTAGGAAAAGGGAGGATATCTGTGTCCATGTCTAGACCAGTAATTCTCATTTTTGAGGTAATTTTGCCCGTCAGAGGACATTTGGTAAAGTCTGGAGACTTTCTGCTCATCTCGCCTGAGGTGGTGGGGCGTGATACTGGCCTCTAGTGGGTAGACGGCAGAAATGTTGCTAATGTCCAACAGTGTTCAGTACAGCCTCCCTTGGCAGGGTGTTCACCGCCTGACCCAAAGAGTCACTGTCAAGGTGGGGAAGCCCAGTCTAGCATATGTCAAAGATCTGGGAAGAAATGACCAAACTTTGGGGTATGGAGAAGGCTCAGTGGGTTAGGGCATGTGCTGGCAAGCATGAGGACCTGAGTTTGGATTCAGAGCACTCTTGTATAGATCCAGGCTTGACCATGTCTGTCTGTAACTCCAGAGCTCCAAAGAGTAGAGGCAGGAGGATTATTAGCGCTTACCTGCTGGCCTCCATCCTTGTTCTAAGTCAAGCAAAAGAGCCTATCTGAAGAAAATAAGGCAGACAGGAATAGAACAGGACATTCAATGTTGCCTTTTGCCTCTCATGTGCATGCATGAACACACACACACACACATACACACACACAGAGAGTGATGGTTTGAATGAGAATGTCTCCCATAGGCTCACATATTTTGAAGACACGGTTCCCAGTTGGTGGTCCTGTTTGGGGAAGTTATGAGATGGTGTGTTCCTGTTGGAGGAAGCACATCACTGGGGATGGGCTCTGAGAGTTCATAGCTTGTCCCACTTCCAGTTTATTCTCTGCCTTTTGTTTGTGGTTGAAGCTGGTCCTGCCATCATGCCTGCTGCTTGCTGCCATGCCTCCCTGCAATTGATGGGCTCTGGATCTCTCCAGACCCATAAGCAGAATAAACTCTTCCTTCTGTAAGTTACGTTGATTGTGGTGTCTCATCAGAGTGACAGGACAGTAACACACAGACAGAGGTACTCTGGCAAGGAAGGAGATGGTGAGGGAAGGGTTGACTTCTCTAAGTCCCCTTACAAATGATGAAAGACCAGGTGGAGAAGGATGGATTCCACATACCTCAAGTTGTTGTTTTCTTTTTTATAATAACTTAATGGAAGAATTTTAATGCACTAAATGAAATCTTGCTATTTAGCTCAGGTTGGTCTTGAACTCATGACCCTTCTGCCTCAGCCTCTTGAGTAACTGGAATTACATGACTACCCCACCTTGTTTGGCTTAAAATCTGGACTTAACTGGAATTTATATGAGAATACACCCAATCTGGCAGGCTTCTTTTCCTTCTGTATATACAAAGAGAAAGGAACAGAATACAGAGGAAAAGGCTCATTTCTGAAACTTGAGAGGGGTCAAAGGGCCAAGTATGAATTCTACCTGATTCCCATTTTGTTTTGCTTTTTTTTTTTTCCTGTCCAGACAATAGGAATTGGGGTCCAGCCTGACTGACCTGCAGCTATCAGAAATGCTTTTGATTACATTTGGGGTAAACTATGCTTCTAAAGGCAGGAAACACAACACGCTCTTTTTACCAAGCTTTCCAGTATCAAGGCTTGGTGGGAAAGGGATTTTTCTGGTTAGCTCTGAGATAACCTGGAATCTCCCATTCCCTAGGACGTTTTGACTAATTGACATTTTCCTGCAGTCTGCGTTCTCAGAGGTAGTCTCGACCTTGGCACAACTTACAGGAAGTACCCCTGACAATGTTTAACACTCAAATCCAAATTTCTTCTTTCTGCTCTTTCCATCTGTAGCGCTGGAACGTGTTAAAACAAGCATGCAACATCTCCTTGTAATAAAGAGAAACAATTCAACCATGTTAGGGTTTTTTTTTTTAATAAAATAAAACATGCAATACTCAGAAAATAGTTCATTGCAGCAAAAGAAGATAAATAGATACATTTTTTGATTCGGGCTTGCTACATATGGAGATGGGAACCTCTGGGACACTGGATGTGGGGGGGGGGCTTGATTTGAACTCTACTTGGCCAGGGATGAGCCATGGAGTGGACAGCTTCCCATCCCAGCTGTTTTCCGTGCAGCCTTTTCACTAACAGGCAGCCATCAGACTGCAAAAACCAGCAGCTGCAAGATGGAAGAAGACAAAAAAAATGGAGCCAAAATTCTACAACTGCGATCGCTTTTAATTAGTCAAGAGAAATCAATGCTTCCGAATGTTCACTGCGGAGAGAGGCAGAGCCAGATGGTGGCATAGTGCTCCAAGTCCATTTGAACATCTGGGCTCCTCACCCTCTCTGCCTTTTTTTTTTTTTTTTTCTTTCTTCCACCTTTATAAATAAGGTGTTAAAGATTGTTATCCCCTGTTCCTACTGGATGTAACAGTGCTTAGTTTAGAAAGTGCAGAAGTGCTAGCAGGTCACCCCACCCCATCCTCTGCTCTGAGGAGACCCTGCACTGCACAAGTCTAATGTCTGGGTTGACACCAGTCACCCAGATTTTATTTAACAGGGTGTTTGCAGCTAAACTCATTGAAAACCTGACTGGATTTGAAATGACCTAGCAAACACGCCTCTGGGAGTATCTGTGAGGGTGTTTTCAGAGGTGTTTAGTTGAGGGCAGAAAACCCACCCTAAGTGCAGGTGGCTCCATCCTAAACCTACCAGTAAGAAGGGAACAAAGACCAACGCCATTCATCTCTTTCTAACTGCAGGTGCAAGACGGCCAAACTGTCCTCGCGCTCCTGCCACAGTGCTTCCGGTGCTCCTGCACCAAGTTAGACTGTATCCCTTCAAACTGTGAGCCAGGAGGTTCTGAAGTTGTTTCTGTCAGATATTTCGTCACAACAATGAGAAAGGAACTGAATAACACCCAAGCAAAGCACCTTGTCCCCCTGTATATCAACTGAAAGAAGTGAAGGGTCCAGACAACCAAACTTGGGTGCGCAACCTTCCTTTAAGTCTTTCCAGTCATGTGACTACCCAAATCAATGTGCTCTTCAAGGCTCTCCTTCCTTGCTGATAAAATGTTTTTATAATGATCACTACCCAGTATGGGGTGAGGCTTCAAGTCAACAGCACATGAAAAGCAAAGGGTCGAAACTCAATACGCACAAATCTCACCCCGACCTTTTCAAGACACAACAACAACACACACACACACACACACACAGAGGCTTTGATGCTGTCCCTGAGTGTTTTGCTGAGCACAATTTAGGGCCTTAGAAACTGAGGAGGGAGGAGAATTTCAGTTGAACAGAAGCAACCTTGGTATCAGTGTGGTGATTTTTTTTTTGACAGGTGTGACTCTCCTTGTTTTACATGGAGCTCTGTAAAATGAGATCTGGAAGTCTTTCGTGAGGACCCTAACATTCTGCCAGGCCCTGGGTCATTTCTGATAGAGGTAATTTGTGCCCCCATGTGGCATGGCATGTAGGGATTTATTTCATTTAATTTTTATATTTTGCTACATGGTATACAAACTCTTCCAAACCAGCTTGGAAATTGTATGCAGTGCTTGCCTGCGTGGGCGTGTGTGTGTGTGTGTGTGTGTGTGTGTGTGTGTGTGTTTCTTCTAGAGACAAATCTCATTTCTAGTTTTCTCTTTGTAACCATTCCACGTTTATTTTCTCAGACAGCAGCCTTTTCTTCACATCCCAAGTGGCAGAAAAACAACTGCCAGTACTTCTAGGACTGCTCCAGGCCCCATCACATTCGAAGAACAGGAGGCGACTGGGTGATGCCTTCCTACCAAATTTCCCAGCCACACCCCGCTGTCCATCTTGGCTCCAAACTGCCTTCAGCTGGGAAGGAGATCGCACTGCACAAACATGGCTACGGGGCTGACTTGGGAGTTTCTGAGGATGGGAATAAAAGAAGAATTTTCTAAGGCCATGAAGCAGGACACGTCCTTAGATGTCAACCATACCAGAGATCTCATTTCACTCTGCATAATAATAGAAACAGGAAATTAATAAATGTCAGGGTAGCTTTTAATCACCAGGGTCGAAATCTATAAGAAAATTTTCATATCCCACAGTGAAGCCAAAAATTCCATTTACTCAGACTTATCCCATATCCTGGTTGTAGAAGACAGAAATGCTCACTTGAAAACAGCCTTGCTCTCCTTTATTCTTAGCCAACGACACTCCACATTTACCTGGCTGTCTCAGTCACAGAAAGACAATCTCATCACTAGGTTCAGAGCCAAATGACTCAGGGCTGAGGACACAGCTTAGAGGTGGGGCACTTACCAGACAAGCACAAGGCCTCGGGTTCTGCCCTCAGTGTAGGAGGGGGAAAAAATGAGTTACTCCACTGTGTGCAGTGTGACCTGAATGGCTTCTCCTCTGATATAATAAACTGAATTGAGCTGGATTTATAGTAAAAATGCAGGTCTGTTGGGGCAGCTCTCAGGCAGGCTCACCAACCTCAGTGGAGGGTGGTCATTAATATCTCAAGGCTGGGCTGGGGTAGGGATTTCTTAAAAGGGAGTGGGGTGGGGTCGTGACATGATGATGACCTACTAGGGTTATAGCCTTATTGTGTGTGTTTAGGATCCTATAGGTGGGTCTTAGCTAGTTTTGTTCAGTGTTTTGCTGGCCTTTTGAGAGTTCAGGCTCCTGATCAGAAGAGAAGGGTGGAGACCTCTTGGCCCAGGCCAGCTTGCCTTTGTCCCCAAACCTCCAGCCTAACATGACCCTGTTTTCCTTTTTAGTGACTGCTGTAGACACAGGCATATGACTCAGTTCTGTTTATGATTCATGGCTATCCTCTACAAAAAGCCTTTTCTTTCCAGTGAGAATCCTTACAGGAAAGCTCCGAGTTCCAGGTTCTTTCATAGCTGCAAGTGAAGCTACATGTCAGCATCACCAGGGAACTTCAGAGGAGGGCGCAGTAGCAGAAAGAATCTGAGCTTTTGGCAGCACCGTTTGACTGTTAAGTCCAATGTTCTTATTGTTTAAAGTCCTTGAGCTGATTTTTAACTTTTAGCAACTTGCATCCCCAAACTGACCACCTGTACCCTAGCTGGCATACCTCCTAATGAATACAAATTGCCAAGCCCAAATGGGAAAAGTGAAAACAAGGAACAAGACAGTAGTCTACCCACAGAGGGCCTTTGAAAGACTCTATCCAGCAGGGTATTAAAGCAGATGCTGAGACTCATAGCCAAACATTGGGTAGAGTGCAGGGAATGTTATGAAAGAAGGAGATAAAAAGACCTGGAAGGGTCTGGAGCTCTATAAGGAGAACAACAGAACAAAAAAAATCTGGGCCCAGGGGTCTTTTCTGAGACTGATACTCCAACCAAGGACCATGTATGAAGATAACCTAGAACCCCTGTACAGATGTAGCTCATGGCAGTTCAGTCTCCAAATGGGCTCCCTAATAAGGGGAATAGGGGCTGTCTCTAATATGAATATGTCTCTAATATGAACTCAGTGGCTGGCTCTTTGATCACCTTACCAGGCCACAGAGGAAGACTATGAAAGACAGTCCTGATAGGCTAGGGTCAGGTGGAAGGGGAGGATGTCCTTCCCTATCAGTGGACTGAGGAAGGGACATGGGAGGAGATGAGGGAGGGAGGAAGGAAGGGAGGGCGAGATTGGGAAGGGTGGGGGCTACAGCTGGGATGCAAAGTGAATAAATTATAATAAATGAAAATTTATATTAAAAAACCAATTTGCCAAGCCACAAAGAGGAAAGGTTTTAATGATAGCTGACTTTCTCGCAAGGAAACTAATCCTGCAGATGCTGAAGAGATGTCCCAGGGCAAGGGTGGTACCGGTAGCCAAGAGATCAGAGATAATTTCTCATGCTCGCCCCCCAACCTTATCAATACACAGCGTTTTGCAAACCTAGGAAAAGTATAATTTATGTTTATCAAAGGCTTCTCCAAGAATGATCCACCGGGGAGCCTTTGAATGCTTCAAAGTCTTTGCTTCTTTTGATGGGGAGTTGGATGAGTTTAACATGACTGCATTGTATGTCCTGCTTGCTTGAGTTTGGTAGGAAGTGTTCTCATGACAGCCTTGTCCCTGTAGTGGGTGCTGGGGATGCTTTGATGTGGGCTGCATTCGGACAGCCTAATACTTGGGGAAAATGTACTGAAATTGAACAAGATTGCTTTCTGCCCAGCTGCTCTCCAAAGGCTTGGCATTTTTAGCACTGAGCAAAGAAGCTTGCATTTGTTTTGACAGTCCTGGCAGGGAGAACAATGGTTGATTATCCTGGCACTTTACTAACAAATAAGACTGCCTCCAGCAGAGATAAAATATGGGTCTTGACTTGATTGCATTTCATGTCCAAGGGAATTCTCCTCTATTCACTGGCATGCCCTTTCATTATGCTGTGCATCTTTTCTGTCCCTCATCCTTGCCCCTCAGAGCAACCCATGGCTTTCTTTCTGAAAAGGCACCTTCTGCAGTCACTGCGGGCACAGGGCTTTGATTATCTTAGAAAACACCCATTTTCACCTTCTCAGTTTGATTTCTCGGAAGCTCAATTTTTGTTGTTTGCTTTTGGATCTGCATACGGTGAGGCTGGTTTTATCTGTGATTTTGTGACTGTTTACTGTTCATACTTGCTTAGGCTGTTCTCACTGGTGCAGCATGAAGAGGCCTTGGAATTTTCCATTACCCCGCATCTGAAAGGGCTATCCCAGGATTGGAGAGACACTTGGCTCTTAGGGAGGACCTGAGTTTTGTTTCCATCATTCACGTTCTTTGGCTCACAACTGACGATGTTTCCAGCACTGGGTGCTCCAATGCACTTTACTGGCCTCCGGTACTTTGTACTTATGCATATATCCCCACACAGACACACATCTAATTGAAAACATAAACCTTACAAAAGGACTCCCCAACACACATACACAGAAGTACTTTGCACTGTGTTCAAAACCATGGGATTTTATAGAATATTAAATATTTTCATTTCTCTATTGTTCATCTTCCAAAAGACTTTAGAAACTGAACATTTTTGTAAGCACAACATATATGAAGAAAGATCTATACCTTGATGCATTTTCAGAACCCATCTACTTTAGTGCTAGTGCCTTGGTCTGCTCTCTGTTTTCTGCTCCTTTCCTAAGGTGACTGCTCTGTAGCTTCTGTCATCTAAATGGACTCTGCCGGTTGCTGTGTCTAAGTTCAGCTGGGCTAGCATGTCCTGGATGGCGGTGGCTTCTCCGTGCTCACTACTCCCTACTGTGCCATCACACACATGTATCACAGTTTATAGCCCTTCGATTTGTGTTCATTGGGACCAGCACACTGACATCACACTTCTGTTCATATCTTCTGGTAAATATGTCTTTTTTTTTTTCTTAGTTATATATACCCAGAAACAGAATTGCTGGAGAATAAGGCGCACAAATTTTCACCGTTGGGAGAACGTTCCAAAGCACACCTCCACAAAAGTGTATGAGAGCCCTGTATCAACTTGGATCCTTAACAGAACTTGGCATTATTGTTTCTTAATTAGAAAAGTGTTTTTTTTTTTTTTTTTTTTTTTTTTAATTCTTGGGTGGTATCTCTTTGTGCTCATTGTTTTGCCTATTCCCTGATGACTAACAGAACTGCGAACTTTCTGTGTTTGTCCACATTCTGTGAGGCGTCACAAAGACGTTTGTTCTTTTTATGTTGAGAATTTTTTGTGTACAGATAATGTACATATAGAGCTGTTACTAATTTTTAAATCTTTACATATTATGGAAACAAGCTTCTATCGTGTTTATTTTGTGTGTGGAGGGGTGGTGCACATACCGTGGAGTGGGTTCTCTCCTTCCACTAGGTAGTTCCCTGGGATTGAGCCCAGGCTATCCTGCGTGTTAGCCAGCACCTTCACACGCTGAGCCATTTTGCTGACCCTGGAAATGAGTGTTCTATTGGATATATCTCTGCTGTAATTCCTGTATAAATCGGATTAGCTAGCATAGAATCTTCGATTCTGGCTTCTTTGCCCAGCACGATGCATTCAAGATATGCTTGGTAGGCAGCTCTCTGTGAGTTCTAGGCCACCCTGGTCTACATAGGGAGACACAGACTGGTCAGGGCTACGCAGTGAAGTCCTGTCTCAAGGAAAGGGGTGGAGGATGGATGTTTATTTTGTTGTATCATTAGGGTCTTTTTTTTTCAGTGCTAGCAATATTTCACTGTATGGATATGCCATAACTTTTTAATGAATTCATCAGTTACTGGACATTTGAACTGTTTTCAGCTTAAAGCAAATACAACTAAAGATGCTCTAAAAATGCATATGGTTTATTTGTTGTTTGGAGTGGTGAGTGTGTGTGTGTGTGTAGATGTAAGCTTTCATTTATCTTGCACAGCTAAAGCATGGAATTACTAGATCATAAAACAGGTGTATATTTAATGGTAGTATACACAATTCCCAGGCCATTTTTCAAGGTGATGGTGCTGTTTTACACTCTTACCAGCAATACACAAGAATTGTGGTTGTGCTGCATGCACACTTGACATGGTCAAGGATTTTTTCCCCCATCAGACTAAGGTGATGTTATCACTTTTGACAAGAATACCACTGATGTGATATATTTTGTCAGAGTACACATCACACTGATTTTTTACTGTGCGGCTAGCTGCACTGTCTTGATTAAGGTGATGTGAGTTAGGAAGCTGCATCGTGGAGTTACCGCTGCTTTTTTGTTAGTCTAAGCATCTGGAGGGAGAGTCTTTGGGACTACACACATTCGATCTCTGGCTGCCAAGAATTATTACCTTTCTGTTACCTAATAATTCTCTTCTATGCTTCTTCCTCCATGTATGGGTTGGAATTTGGGTTGAAGAAGTGCCATTTTTCTACCTATTTTTTTTGTTGTTGTTGTTTTTGTTTTTAAAGACAGGGTTTCTCTATGTAGCCCTGGCTGTCCTGAAAATCACTCTGTAGACCAGGCTGCCCTCGAATGCAAAAGATCTGCCTGCCACTGCCTCCTGAGTGCTGGGATTAAAGGTGTGCACTACCATTGCCTACCCTTTTAAAAAGAAATATTTTTATTGATTTTCTGGGACTTTCACACCATGTACCCTGATCACACTCACTTGCCAATCCTTCCATGTCTACCCCCACCCCTGGGACCTCTCCCCACAAAGTAAAAATAAAAGTAATGATAATAATAGTAATATAAACAGTTCAGTCTGTGTTGTCTATGTACTCGCTGGAGCATGATCAAACTCTCAGTGGCCTGCCCCTTAAACAGAACGGAGTCCTTCCCCTTCCAGACCCACACCAGAAGCCATCAATTGGGAGATCTACGCTTCCGCCTCCCCATCACACTTTTCAAGAGTTCTCTTGGGCGGCTTCCTATCTAGGTTGTAACTTTTGAGGGAGGTGGCATTGGGATGGGGGCAGGGGCCATCACAGAAGGCTTCCGTGCCCCTCTCCCTCAACTGTGCATCTTTGGTCATCCATATCACAGGAAAAGTAGCCTCCCTGCTCTTCACAGTCAGGGGGAGCATGGAGCATGGGCCTCCACACGGTTCCTGGTGACAGCACAGATGGCTAACACAGGAAACAGGGGGGAGCCGGTGTTGTGGAAAAGGAGGCTGTGAAATCCACCCACCCTCTTCCTGGGGGACCCAAGCAAATCATGTAACCTCCTCAGGTCTCACTTTTGTGATCATTAAAAAGAGGAGGCCTGATCCTGCCTGCAGTAGGACCAGAGACCCAGACCTCGGAAGCAGCACAGATATCAACATGGCCCCAGGTGGCAGTGTAGACCACTCAGATCCATATGGATCCCGGGCAGCATGGCCCCTGGACAATAACATGAGTCAATGTGTCTGTGCTGTGCCTACAGCACAGACCACAGACATCCACACAGCCTTTGGTAGTTAACACTGGCCACTTGGATATTCTGGGAAGCAGATCGTTTAATTTTGGCTTGTCCTGGGGCTAGCCTGACTTCCTCTGGAATGGTCCTTTTTCCACCTGAAAATCTCTTACATCTCTGAATGCTGAGATATCCCAGGCAGCCTTGTCCTCAAGAAGGGCTTAGAGACAAGTGCTTCTGGGTTCACAGTGGCTGGCTTTACTGCCCCAGCATCCTCTCTTACCCTTCAGCCTGCTTTGCCCTCTCTCTCCATCCAAAGCTGCCAAGTAAGTACATGGACTTGGGTGCAGAAAACTGCTGACAGGTGTCTGGGGACGTGCAAGTTCAAGGCTGTCACCTCAGTTTTCACTTAGGCAGCCGGCCAGCACCCTGTGGGTTTTCTGGATTTCACAAACACCCATGGGAAGCTGAGAGGATAGTGGGAACAGGAGGGAGCTGGATGTTGTGAAAAATGAGGCTGTGAAATCCACCCAGCCACTTCTGTGGGACCCAAGCCAACCGTGTGACCTTCCCAAGTCTCACTTTTGTGATTGTTAAAAAGAGGCCTTGATCTACTCTTTGCTGGGTTATATTTGGGATTAAGTGAAATGACATCTGTTCAAATCTAAACATGAAGGGAGCCTTCATCTGTGCCCAGGGCTTTTTTCCCCCTATAATAGGAAAGTGTCATTCTTAGCCATCAGGCAGATGCAAATCAAAACAATCCTGAGATTTCACCTTACACCCATCAGAATGGCTAAGATGAATAACTCAAGTGACAACACATGCTGGAGAGGTTGTGGAGAAAGGGGAGCCCTCCTCCATTGCTGGTGGGAATGTAAACTGGTACAACCACTTTGGAAATCAATCTGGCACTTTCTCAGACAATTAGGAATAGTGCTTTCTCAAGACCCAGCTATTCCACTCCTAGGCATATACCCAAAATTTGCTCAAGTACACAAAAAGGGCATTTGCTCAACCATGTTTGTAGCAGCTTTATTTGTAATAGCCAGAAGCTTGAAACAACCCAGATGTCTCTCAACAGAGGAATGGATACAGAAATTGTGGTATATTTACATAATGGAACACTACTCAGCAACCAAAAATGAGGACACATCATGAAATTTGCAGGCAAATGGTGGGATCTAGAAAAGATCATACTGAATAAGGTATCCCAGAAGGAGAAAGACACACATGGTATATACTCACTCATATAGTCCTATAAGATATGATAAACATAATGAAATCTATACACCTAAAGAAGATAAACAAGAGGGAGGACCCGGGGTTAGTTGATCAATCTTCAGTTAGAAAGACAAATGGGAGGTGTATTGAGTGTAGGAGAAAACAAGTAACAGGACAGGAGCCTACCATAGAGGGCCCCTGAAAGACTCTACCTAGCAGTGTATCAAAGCAGATACTAAGAATCATAAGCAAACCTTTGGCAGAATGCAGGGAATCATATGAAAGAAGGAGGAGTTTGTATAATGTGGAAAGGATAGGAGCTCCACAAGGACCAAATATATCTGGGCACAGGGGTCTTTTCTGAGACTGACACTCCACCAAGGACCAGGTATGGATATAACCTAGAACCTCTGCTTGAATGAAGCCCGTGGTAGCTCAGTAACCAATTGATTTCCCACAGTAAGGGGAACAGGGATTATTTCTGACAGGAACTCAATGGCAGGCTCTTTGACCTCCCCACCCACCAAGGGAGGAGCAGTCCTGCTAGGCCACAGAGGAGGACTTTGCAGCCAGTCCTGAAGATACCTGATAAAACTGGGTCAGATGAAAGGGGAGGAGGTCCTCCCCAATCAGTGGACTTGGAAAGGGGCAGGGAGGAGATGAGGGAGGGAGGGAGGGAGCAGGATACAGCTGGGATACAGAGTTAATAAAATGTAACTAATAATAAAAACATTTAAAAAAATTGCTAAGTGTCTGCTGAAGAGTTGCTGAACTGCTCAGTGCCTTGTTTTCTTCATTCATACAGAAGTCTGCAAACATGAGATCCGAGGGTGGGCACGGGCTCCCACTTTAGTTTGTGCTACTGTAACAAAATGCCACAGGTTCAGTGGCTTATAAACAAGAAAAAAATTGGTTCTCACAAGTTGGAAGGCTGCAGTTCTAGAGTAAAAAGTGTCTAGATGTGTTGTGGTTGGAGTGTGAAACATCCTTTAAAGGGTCACATGTTTGCACACTTGGTTGCCAGCTAGCAGCACTCTTTGGGAAAGTTGTGGAACCTTTGGGAAGTGGAGCCTAACTGGAGGAAGAGGGCCAGCCAGGACAAGTCTTGAGGTTTTATATCTCAGCCATACTTTCTCTTCACTCTGTTTCCTGGGTGTGCCTGCAATGTGATCGGCCAGCCTTCTGCTCTGCCACCTTCCACTCCTGATGTCCCACTCTCTCCTCCATAGTGCCCCTGGAACTATGAACCTCAAAAGGCCTTTCTTTTGTCACCTCCTTATCACATCAAGGAGAAGCCAGCAGGGCCCTCCTTGTGGGATTCAGGCTGCCCACTTCTTTCTTCTTCTAGAGGATTAGCAAGCTCTTCTGGGTTCCTCTAGTACCTGCACTGATCCCATTCATTAGGCTCCACCCTAAAGACCCGATCACTTCTCCAAGCCTCTGACTCCTCATGCAGCCACACCAGGGAACAGTCAAATGTACCCATCTCAGGACATAACACCCTCCAATGCTGAGCCAAGCTCTCCTTTCCTCTCGGGAATGGAAGAGCCTTTTCTTGGAAGGACCTTTCCATTCTCTTCTGCACACATTCAAGAGTGAAAATCATAGCCAGGCGAGGTGATGCTGAGGTGATCCCAGCACTCAGGGAGGCAGAGGCAGATGGATCTCTGTGAGTCTGAGGCCAGCTTGGTGTAGAGTCTAAGACAGCCAAGGCTACACAGAGAAACCCTGTATTGAAAAAAACAACAGAAAGAGTGCAAATCATATTAATTAGCTACTGCTGTACTATAATTCAGCCTCAAAAGCTAGTGGTTTAAGAGAAACATTTATTATCTAGATTTTGTGGCTTGGAAATCTGGGAATAGCTGAGTGCCTGTGGCTGGGGATCTCTCCCAAAACCACAACCAAAGTTGGTCTGTGATTGTAGACATCATGGTCACTCATTATCTGTAGGCAGAATTTCTCCATGTCTGTGTGGGTCTCTCCAGGAGCTGATGGGAAGACGCCATAGTGCAATAGCAGTATCTACGTATGGCCTCAAAATTAACATATCATTTCTGCAACATCCTAGTCATTGGAAACTATCTGTAAGGCCCACCTGTGCTCAAGAGGGAAAGAGTGAGGCTCTAGCTTTCTCTTAAATGTATGTAGACCTGTTTTCCTGTATGCATGTACCATGTTTGTGCTTGAGGTCTATGAAAGCCAGAAGAGGGCATAGGGTCCCGTGGAACTGGAGTGGGTGCTAGGGGTGGGAGGGGAGGGGAGGGGAGGACAAAAGAGGAGAGGAGAGGAAGGGAGGGGAGGGAAGGGGAGGAGAGAGGAAGGCTGCAGGAAGAGTGATGCTGTAGGAGGGTGGCCATGATGCAGACTGAGTGTGTGAAGAGCTTATCTTGAGGGAGAATCTGAGGAGCAAGGACTTCCTGGTAAAAAGGGAGAAACTGTTGAAGGCTGGAAAAGAGCCTTGAAGTCCTACCAAGGATTCGAAGTGTCACTCCAGGACCCCTGTTCAGGGTTTGAGAGGGAGGCCTGTAGCCAGCTCAGGATTCAGAACCCAGACGGCAGCAGTACAGCAGGCACGTTTGGAACCATCTTTCTTCGAAGTGTACAGACCCCACCCTGACCCTCCATGGGAGGCAGATGTTTTCCTCTGCACAGAAGCAGCTGCTCAACTCGGCTTAGAAGCGGGGGTGGGGTGCAGATGGGAGTGGGGGCTGCAGCTGCCTCAGGCCCTGAGGCATAGTCTCACTGGACTCTGTCAAGAGGCCCTCAGAGCTTGAAGAAGAAACCCTCTGCTCCCAAACACACCCTGCCTCCCTTGCCAGCAGGGAGCTGGAGTGGGCTCTGCAGGCTCTATTACTATAGCTCAGAGATCAGCCCGTGAGTTGGAAAAGACACCCCCCTCCCCCCACAACAGAAGAAAACTCACTGCTCCCAGGATCTCCCTGCTGGAGTGGAGTGAGGAATGTGCGGAATCATGGGGAAGCAGTTTTCTCTTGGAGACATATGGAAAACAGTTTGTTTGTTAGGAAGAAAATCATAACTTGTTGTCTTTTTTTTTCCCCCAGAGGAAAATGAAAACACTCACACATTAAGTCTTTTCAATCCCTTATTTGTCTTTGGTGCTTTTGAACTAAAATGCAGGCGTGGAGAGAAAAGTGTTTGTGGAGGAGAGGAAATGTTAGTTGGAAGGAAATAAGAAACTAAAGCATGAAAATTGTCCCCAAGGCAAGAAGAGGGTGACTGGCCGCAAGTCAGGTGACATAGCTCGCATGGGGCACAGGGTGTTGGTGACATTAATTACTGTGTGTGTGTGTGTGTGTGTGTGTGTGTGTGTGTGTGTGTGGTGGTGAGCGCGTGTGTAGTGAAATCTCTGAAGCAAGCCTGCTCTTCCCAGTGGAGATGAAAACAAAAGAAAATGCCTGTAGTTTTATTTGGTTCACTGCTCCAGAAAACCAGCCATGGGATGAGGAGCCTGGGTAGATTGTTCAAGGCAAATGCAAGGAAGCAGGAGGCCCAGGCCGGGGGCTTCTTTCATCCGCAGTGCCCTGACCCGTGTGTCCACACGGAGACCTCCTGCATTGCCTTCCTCCTCTGCTCTGAACAGCCCTTGGAGCCCTTTCCTTTGGGAACACAAAAACCTCTGTTTTCCAGCTTCCAGGATCTATCTGAATGATGATTCAGGCCAAGTTGTTCACGGCTCCCCTTCCCCCGCCAATAATTCTTCCAGAGAGCATTTAACAGATTTGGGAAAAGTCCCCCAGAGGACAGTGTGCACCTTGGTTGCGGGCGAGTGTGGTTCTGGTCCTGCCCTCCACGCTCTAAGTCTCACAAACGGAGTCACTTAAATGTGCAGAAAATGCTCACGCCAGCTTCTGAAGAGAAAATTGGCGACTGCCGAGGGAAGCTGGGTGCGGGATCACCCAGAGCGATTCTCTGGGTGGGTCACTTCAGCAGCGTCCTGGGTATTTCCAGAACTGAGACTTGAGTAAGCCAGAATCATCCCACCCTCCTCGTATGAAAACACCTGACTAAGCACCTAATATGTGCCAAGAGCTTTGTTCAGGGCTTACAAAGACTTAAGAAAACAGAGTCAGTGAGTCCTGAGCAAAGAAACAGATGAGCCAGGCTGCGCAGGCAACCCAGCTCTCTGCCCAGTGAAAGTAAACAGATCCCACAGACAGCAGTGCTCCCCGGTGGGATAAAAAGTCCAACCCCCAGCACCCACAGTCAAAGCTAGGCACTGCAAGCATGCCTGTAAGCCCAGATCTGGGAAGGCCAAGGTGGATTCCTGGAGAGTGATGGCTGGTTTCAGTGAGAGAGCCTGCTTAGAGAAGTGAGGGAGAAAGCCATTGAGAAGACACCTGCCATTGACCACTGCCCTCCACACACACACACACACACACACACACACGCATCTTTCACAACCTGGCCAAGAAGAGCTGGTAAGGGAGATGAGCTGGCAAGAGGCTGAGGTTACGCAGGGATGGCAGATGTTGCATTGCTGGCTAGTCAACTCTGCTGCCAAACGCTGAGAATTCAGCAGAGGCTCCAGAAATGCCAGTCCTTAAGAGAGGACTACACAAGCCCTAGCACATGGGCTGCTCTTGACGCACCTTATCAAAGTTTACAGATAAGCCTCAACAGACGCCGACAGGGTCATGAAGAAGTTAAATGATCAACTAGAACAACTTACAGCACCCCAGACTTAATGTTGTATAATTGGTAATGTTTTGGATCCAATAAAAAAACAAAACAAAACAAAACAAAAAAAACCCAAAGAACAAAAAACCTAGTAGGCAGATGACATAGGAAATAAAAAGATGAGGTAGAAGAATAAGGTCAGATGGAGCAGAGTGAGACTGACACAGACATGGGAAGTAGCAAAGACTCTAAGATAGATATCACAAAGAGGTCTTGAATAAAAAAGGAAAAAATGGACATCTTGATGTAAATATCTTCACTGAGAAAGTTTTAAAAAAAGATCAGTGGAAGTCATGGAACCGTGTACATGTATATGGTTACACATACAAGGGACGTCTCAACAGAGAGAGAGAAAAATAATGAGACAGAGAAGAAAGAGGAAGAAGTAATGGCCAAATTCCCCCCACCCCAAAGATTCATATGTTGGAAATTTGGGTCCCAACAAAGTGATACTAGGCGAGGGTAAAAGCTCCCATATATACAGGGTGTGTTAGTTCAAGACAGACCCAAAAGCAACCCATAGCCAATCATGGCCTTAAATGATGAGAGCTGTGTGTCAAACCCACCCTTTTCTATTTATAAGTTAATTACCTCAGGTGTTTGTTATAGTAACAGAAAGCTGACTAGCCTAACAATCAACTAATGCAAGTCACGGCTGACAGACTTGACTAACTACTTCGGAAACAAAGACAATAAACAAAGTCAATACACGCATGGAAAAGTTCTCCCCATCATTAGTCACTGAGAAAAGTCAATTGAGCTCCCAACGGCCCACGGCTCCACAGCCACCAGTGCGAGTAAAGTTAAAAAGGTTGCTGATCTCAAGGGTTCGTGAGACTGTGGGTTAGATAAAACTGTCAGCCATTGTTGATTAATGCATAAAACAAACAAAGGAGAAAATGCTTTTGCTCTACTCTTCTCTCTATACAGTGCTCTGCTTCTGATACCAAATGGGCTGCGCCTTCCACACTAGCAATAATGTCTTCAACCTTCCACTCACCGACTGTCCAGTCAGACCACCCTATCCCAAGCACCAGCTGTCTCTGCTTACTCTTTGTTCTTCTGGCCAACTGGGTATAAAAAGAGGTCTGCAAAACCCAACTCTTCCTCAGATTCAATAATTTGCTGGACTAACACCTAGAGCTTGGGGAAGACCCTGTTTCGTTGTAAAGGGTATACAGTAAAGGATCCAGATGAAGGGATACGCAGGATTAAGTTCCAGAGGGTTGCAAGAACAGCCACATCTATCCCCAAGGAGTTTAGGCTCTCCATGCTCTTGAGGACTCTCTGAACTCCATAGTCATCTAGACATCCTTTTGGAAGCACAATTATTAACCGGTATCCTCATCCCTTCTTGGGATGATGATAAGAGAGGCTGAAGGTCCCTAGCCTCTGATTCTGGCTCTCATTCTGATGATCAGCCCTGACCCTGAAGCTAGCCAGAGCCCACCATAAGTCACCTCATCAAAACCAGAGACGCTCCTGTCACTCCAGAGCCCCCACAGGATTGAGCAGCTTTGTGCCAAGGGCCTGTGGAAATGACCAAATAGAACAAAGGTGACCGTGCCACCTCTGTCCCTCAGGAAGCTGCAAGGGTTCAAGGTACTGTCTGTCAGACTCCAAAGGTATACCCTCCCTATACCAGTCTCTCATCAGATCAGCCAAATATTTTTTATTGTTGGTTTCTCACTGAATTTAATGCAGCTGTACTCTAAAACCTCGAGTCTTACGTATTCACCCAACGGCTCCCAAACTACACACAGATCAAAGACTTCAGTGATATTTACAATAGCATTATTCATTATGGCCCTAGAGTCAAAACAATGCAAATGCTCATCAGAAAAAGAAAACAAATGAAACACCTCAGCATCCTCAGACAGATGGAGTACCACCCAACACACAACGCTCAAAAGCCTTATGCTGCAGGAAAGAAGACAGAACCAACTGTGCATTTTCATGAGGCTGGCTGCATTCAGGGTGGGATGGCCACAGAGAGCGCCTTTTCCGTACAAATAAGTTATAACAGCAACTACTGAAGGACAAGGGAAGACTGAGTGGGAAGAGGATTACCAGAGGACCATGAAAATGCTATCTTTTTCCAGATATGAGAAACTTTTCGGTGTGACTAGAGAGTTAGTCCAGTGGTTGAGAGCACTTGCTTATCATGCAGAGGGCCTGGGTTCAGTTCCGTGGACACACATGGTAGTACACAACCATCTGCAACTCCAGTTCCATCAGATCAATGCCTTAGCATAGGCACCAGGCCTGCCTGTGGTGCATGCACTCACACCCAGACAAAACACCATACACAGAAAATAAAATCAATAAATTAAGTTACAAAGTTATCAGGGGTGTGAGTTAGAGCTACATGCTCGTACTAAACATTGTCAAACTATACACTTAAGATGTGAGCAGCTCTCCCCAAAAAACAAACCAGCTGAGCGGTGGTGGGGCACACCTTGAACCCCAGTGCTTGGGATTAAAGTGCAGAGGCAGGTGGATCTCTGAGTTCAAGGCCAGCCTGGTCTACAGAGCGAGTTTCAGGACAGCCAAAGCTACACAGAGAAACTCTGTCTCCAAAAAACAAACAAACACCCCGTCATGAACATATGTAGGCTCAATATATGTGTTTTTTTTTTTTCCCTTTGTCATGTGTTATTTACCAGCCTTGGTAAAATGTTGTCCTTAAAACGTGTACTCCTCAGCCATCAGGAGGGGAGTGAGAACGAGAGAGAATAATGTGTGAGATCAGCCGGTGTCCAGTAAGTGTGGGATTATTTTATGTTATCACAACAAAATGACATGTGCCGTTGTAAAAAAAAAAAATCATGTAATGAAATTAAACAATCAACTGTAATGCCACCTAAAACAATTCCTAAAAACCTGGAGATAGAACTCTTTTCTGGTCACATATATGCTGGGTTTTTTGTTTTTGTTTTCTGCAAAACTGACAGTGTCAGGCATACTGACAGTGTTGGTTCCTCAATTATGTAATAAAAGAGTGCTTTTAGTAGACATGTTTGTAAAACTCTCAAAGAAGGAAGGCTGAGAACTTCTGAAAATCTGAGTCTTCTTATAGAATATTTGAGGTGAGTGTGTATATATGTGAGCACTCAAGCACATACATGGTGGGTGCTGTTCCTCGGGAGCCATCATGTTAGTTTTTTGTTGTTTTCCTTTTTTTTTTTTTTTGAGACAGAGTGTATGAACTCACAGAGATCCACCTGCCTCTGCCTCCTGAGTGTTGGAACGGAAGGTATATACCACCACACGTGGCGATCCACATTGTTTTTTGAGGCAAGGTCTCTCAGTAGGACTTGGGGTCACTGATGCACCGAGGCTGGCTGGCTGGCTGACAAGCTCCCAGAATGCTCCTCTTGCTGCCTCCCTGGTACTGAGATGACAAGTGTGTAACACTGTTTTTTTATGCAAGTTTTAGGGGTTGAACTCAGGTGCCCACACTTGGGTTGCAAGCACCGTGCTTAGGCCCCACACAGTGAACTTTCAAAAAGGCAAATTAGGGCCGCTAAATGCTTAGTGTATAAGATTGCTTGCAGCAAAGCCTGATGGCCTGAGGTTGATCCCTGGAACCTATATGGTAGAAGAAAAAAGTCAGTTCCTACAAGTTGTCCTGTGTCAATGAGCATGCTATGCCAGGGGTGCTGAAGTGTTTTTTGTTTTTGTTTGGCTGTCTGTTTCATTTTTTAATCAGATGTGGTTTCTCAGACTTCACAATAGTGTCCAATGTCATCAGGGGCCCAGAACCTCAATGCTCGGGGGAAGTCTAGAATGAGCAGCAATGAGAGTTGATGAAAGTACTTCTCCATGTGTCTCTCATCCTCCTTGGACCACAGGGAAGCTAGAATATGTTTTTTCTGCTGGAAATGGATTCTTGGCAGCACATGGATCTTCCAATGATTCAGATTTGGGTTTGGCCCCTTGACATACCTACCAGGCTTCATGGCCAAGACGAAGCTAAGAGGAAGAGAAGTCCCCTCCACCCTAATTGAGGTAAGGTAAAAGCTAAACAGACTAGGTAACAAACCAGGACCAGAGTTCACCCTAGCCCACCACCTTGAGCTCCTGCCTGATGGACCGTAATGACCTCTCAAATGCATCACACACTCCTCCTGCCTTCAGACATCACACTTTTTTTGCCGACCCTCAACTTCAGAAACTAAAGCACAGTGATATCTATGCTCTCTTCCCACCCACTTCTCTTTGGTGTTTTTCTTCTTTGTAACAGCAGCTGGTCTTAGGGAGCCTGTGCCACTGCATACAAGTTTCCATCCCCTGGGTTCTGTGTCCTCCTACCTGTGTTCCATAGGCTCTGCCTGGGCCAAGTTCAAGCTAATTAGCTGCCTCACCCAGTAAGCGAACAGAAAATAGCCTTCCTTCTGTGAATCAGTGGAGCATGCTAATAGAAAAGCATTCTCAGAGTCATTTCTTCACGCAGCTCCCTTTATGAGCTCCAGTTGCTTAGGTTGCCGGACCTACTGAGGTTTCCCACCTGTGATAACCTTCCTAGGTTTAACTTTCCCTAGACTTCTCTATGCATGGATACTGTCATATCCTCCAAACGCATCACTGCACTTTGCTTTCATCAAGCTAACCAGAGTCAAAATCATTACTATTATTAAGAAAGCAGACTACTGGAGATAGCAGCAGCTGGCTACCAGGTCCACCCACACAATCTCTCCTGGCCCATCAGGCAGGGAAGGAACCTTGGCAGCCTGGACACTGGGCCGACTGACCTACATGATCTTATCAGGTTAATTTTTTAAGAGAAACCCCCTTGGATACTAGATAAGGCAGGCAGCTGTGTGTCTCTGCATGCGTGCATCCTGTCTTTGCCGAGGAGAGAAACTTCCTGAGGCAGCTGGAATAGCAAGCGGCTGTTCAACGTCAAGGCCCGCAGGTTAGAAACGTGCCTTCGTAATTAGACTTGCAGAGTAGGTCTTTCGAGTATTCTTAGAGTTCTGTGGACAGACAGTCTGCGGAAATTACCAGGATTGATGGGTAGCAGGCAGCCTGGGATCCACCCAATAAATCCCTCTGCTGTCTATCATCTGTCTGTCTGTCTAGCTCTAACTTTCATCTGTCTATCTATCTATCTATCTATCTATCTATCTATCTATCTATCTATCTATCTATCTTCATCAACATCCTTATCTATTTATCTATATTTAATTAGTCTGTGTATATATCATCCATCTCTCTAACATTTATCCACCTATTATCTATCAATTATCTGTACATTGATTGTCTCTGTTATCTATGTCTTTCTCATCACCCTATTTATCCATCACATATCACTCCCTCTATATATATCATCTATCCATTTTTATTTATCATATATCTATCTGTTCTCTATCATTTTTCCTCCAGTATCTATTTATTATGTATTAATCCATGATCTCTCAATCATTTGTGCATCTATATCTCACCATCTGTCCATCATCTATCTGTCTGCTTATGTATGTATGTATGTATGTATGCATGCATGCATGTATGTATGTATGTATCTATCTATCTGTCTGTCTATCTATCTGTTACCATTAGATCTGATTTCAGAGACCCTGAGCATCTCTGTACTTCATGTAAGGTAGCCATCACACTGCTAGTAATTTGGTTGTTAGTCTGGCTTGCCGAGAGGGCCTGAGGCACAGCTCACTGTGGGCTGATCCTCACGTTGTGATTAGGCTCACTTGCTGGGTGACACCAGAGAACAAAAGCATACACTCATTAGTTCCTGCTTGTCAGAACTTACTGTGTCCATGAAAAGCAGATTGTGAGGTCCATCCTGATTTGGAACAAGTGACACCTCTAGTTTACTCTTAATTGTCCTTCTATGCAAATTCTTCTTTCCCTTTCTAATTTGTTATGTGAGAAAATATTAAATTAGTCCGAACATGTAGAAAAATCTCCCAAGTTTGAGCTTTTTTTTTTTTCTTTTTCCCTTAGGCATTTAATCAGGTTTTTTTTTTGTTGTTGTTGTTTTGTTTTTTTTTTTTTTTTTACTAGATTTGTTTGGTAAGTTGGAGAAAAAAGATAACAGGATTGGGGGCTGGGGAGAAAGCTTTTTAAAGACAGAAGTACAAAAGGAGCTGCCATCTGAGGTCTCAAATTAAGATGAGACGCACATACTCTATAGCTGTATCTTACTATAATTGAATGTTTAAAACAGGATCTGGCTTGACTCAAGAGTCTGCAATTAAATTTATTTTTCTAAGAAGTGCCCTCTTAGTTGTGAAGGGTGGCCATTAGGCTATTTTATATACTAACTTGGCAAAGAGTGTGTGTCATTTTTAATATATTTCATTTTAAAGAGCATATTTCATCTTACCATACAGATTTTTGAGAGATGACAAGGCGTGAGGTTTTCTGAAATCCTCTCCCTGTTAGTTATCTATTGAGGTGACCCTGACCAATCTGAGCCACAAATTCCATTTCCATTAACTTGTAACCTCTTCCACAACCTAGGCATATGACCGCTGAGCTCCATAAGAGGCGAAGTGATTTGTAAACAGGAGCAAATGTTAGAATTTACAGGACACGCTCATTGGGAGCAAAACACACATAATCCCCAGCCAACCTGAGCTGATGGATTCCTGAGACTAGACTGGGCCATGATGAAATTAATACCAAAACCTCAGGTAGTCTTAGGTAGTCTTCCTGACTCCTTGGGTCTGACCTAGGTTACTGTGTGGAGGGCAAGCTGGAACAGCTTTCTACAGGGCCTTTGGAATTTTCCAGCAAAAAAATATCCAGAATGCACCCGTGACCCAAGGTTTACACGTGTGGGATCTGGTCCTGCTGAGATGTCTGTACAAGTTCATAAGACATAAACTGATGCCTGCGGAGATGGCTCAGTTGGAAAAGTGCTTGCTGTTCAAGCATGAAGGCCTGGGCTCTGATTCCATCACCCAAGTAACACTCTGGACATGGTAGTGTGTACCTGTAACCTCAGCTCTGGTGAGGCAGAGACAGGAGGATCCCTGGTACTGGCTGCCCAAGTGGCTACCTCAATCGGGCAACTCCAGGTCCAATGAGAGAGCCTGAAAAATAAAAGTAGAAAGTGATCAATGAAGACATGTAATGTGACCTCTGACCTCCACATGCACATGTTTGCAAACACAAACACACACACACACACACACACACACACACACACACACACACTATTTATTTTAGAGAAATAAATAGTTGCCATTGATGCCTCCTAATGTCCCAGTTATTGGTTCTTGCATGATTCTATCCTTACAACTCTTGGTTTCCCTGCTGCTGCAATAAAATAGTCTGACAAAAGCAATGTGAGGGAGAAGATGCTTATTCGGTTGGCTAGACTAATGTGTGGTCTACTGTGGTGGGGAAGTCAATGGGATGGGAGCCCAAAGCCCAGGTTTCAATGCATCCACAACCAAGAAACACACCAGGGAACATTTCTTAGTGTCCGCACTCTCCATTTTATCAGTCTGTGATCTCTTGTTGAGGGGTGGTAGTCCTTCACACAGTCAGGATGTATCTTCCCACATCTACTGACACTCCTGTCCAGGCCGGCCAAGAAGCCCATCTCCCAATGTTCCCAGATCCCGTCAAGCCGACGGGTGAAGCTAACCATCAGAGCAGCCCTCTGAAGCTTTTTATCACCATGTCACCAAAGAGGAAACTGAGGCCCCAAGAGGCATAGAAACCTGCCCAGCATCAGAGAAAGGGGGAAAGACTCAGCTGCAACTTTAAGCTGTGTGGTTTGGTCGCAGACACTGAATGTTCAGCTACCACACAGGTGTGGGACCAAGTTGTTCCGAGCCTGAAGTTCATACAACTTTAAAACACCTCCCCACAAAACACAAGACACAAGCCAAGCACGAAGATGAATATCCATTTCTACGGTGGAAATAAACTACAAAAACTACACAACTTTAAAAAGCTGACAAAAATACCACAAGCATCACAAGAACCAGAAAAATAACTTTTTAAAAAATTAATTGACTGTCTTGTTCATTTTTTTCTTTTTCTTTTTCTTTTTTTTTTTTTTTTTGGCTGCACACTCTGCTCAGTTATGACTTTGAAATACCCTCTTTTTAACAAAGAGAATAGGAATTTAGCTAAGTCTTTCCCACAGCTCAGTAAATGGGATTTTTGCCCCTCATTTTTGGTAATTGTCAGGCACAGAGCATACCACTTTGGATGGACATTTGCTTAATCGTTCCACCGATACAGATATGATTCCACAACGGTGGTGATTCCGATAATGCTTGGTTGCCTTCCCTAGACACAAAGCTTCATCTGCAGCCGTTATTAAGAGTGTAAGGGGATCAGGGACTATTTCTGACATGAACTCAGTGGCAGGCTCTTTGACTCCCCCACCTCCCCAAGGGAGGAGCAGCCTTCCTAGGCCACAGAGGAGGACATTGCAGCTAGTCTGGATGAGACCTGATAGGCTAGGGTCAGATGGAAGGGGAGGAGGACCTCCCCTATCAGTAGACTTAGAGAGGGGCAGGGAGGAGATGAGGGAGGGAGGGTGGGATTGGGAGGTTATGAGGGAGGGGGCTACTGCTGGGATACAAAGTGAATAAACTGTAATTAATACAAAAAATACAAATTAAATTAAATTAAAAAGAGTGAGCTGTGTTGCTAAGTATGTTTCCAGTTTTCATCTGAGAGGCAGCCAAGCCTGCTTATGTCCTGGTTGACGAGAAGAGCATTCTGTTCTTAGCAACCGGTTGTGTAGCTTCCGAACCACTTCTCTGCTCCCGTAGAATCTGCCCCCTTTTCCCTTGGACACGTTTGTAATGAACGCTTGGCCTGTAGCCTTACAATGTCATAGGAGTGTTTACACATAGCCAGTGCAATAGATAGCCATATCCTATAAAAGCAAGCTGAATGTGTCCCCTGGAAAGGGCCTACCTGACAAAGGACAAAAAAATACAATCTGTATACTTGCTGCTAAAAATTGCAAAAGAAAGACCCATGGCGACTGGCTTTGTCCCACCCCTTTCCCGTGTGTGTGTGTGTGTGTGTGTGTGTGTGTGTGTGTCTCCTATGCATGTGCAGGTGTGTGTGCCCAGGAGAGCACACAAAGCCAGAGGAGGCAGTCAAGTACCCTTTTCTCTCACCCTCTGCCTTATTCTCTTGAGACAAGTCTCTCACTGACCCTGGAGCTGGACTGCAGCCAGCAAGCCCAGTGATCTTGCTGTATCTGTTTTCTAGCCCTGGGGTTACTGGCACATATGTGTCTACCCTTGGGGATTTGAACTCAGGTCCTTGTGCCTATGGAGTAAGCACTCATACTCACTGAGCTATATCCTCCCTCAGCAACTTGGATTAAAAGGCAAAGGACTTTGTAAACCCAAATGGACATCAGTCCCGGCCTGCGTGGATTGTGGGCAGTCGACACAGTAGATTCTTCACAGGTTTCGGGGAAATGAAACCTCCAGACGCAGGTAAGGAAAGGTGGCCTTTATTTCGTGTGAAAGTAAACCTTGTGAGACAAGAAGCCAGAGGACAGTGTAAACGCCTGTTTATCTGTGTAAATTCTGGCATAGTTGTAAATGTGCCGGCATAATCTGGAAGCACGTTTAGGGAACTGTGAGAAGTATGTATGTCTGGGGAATCTCGACTGAGAATTTGGGGATGAGAAGGGAAAGTTTTAATTTTACTTTACACCTTTTGGTACTGCTGGATTAGGTTGATGTTGACACATTATTAGCATATTCTGTCTTGCAAGTGATGGCACTCATGCTCAAAACTGGTCAAGAAGAGAAAATAATGCATTAATTCCCGTAACTGTTTTGTTCTAGAGCATCAGGCCAGGCTGGACCCAGGAGCTCAGATGTTATGGGCCTTTTTGCTTTTCTTGCTTCATCTCTTCTCCTGTCCTTGAGTTTACCCTGAGTTAGGCTCTCCTTCTGAAGTGAAATGGCAACAGCCTCCACTCACTTCAGACTTAGGCTTCTCTCGGCTCTGGACAAAGAAGAGAAATTGCCTTCCCCAAGTTTCCAGTGAGACTCTTGGGTCTGGATCTCCTTGGATCAATTCTGTATTTTGACGTTCACTGAAGCCGCTGTTAATCCCGAAGATGGAAGGAGAAAGATCACCAAGCCAAATCATCGTGGCCAAATTAACCAAAGCAAGCAATTAAGACAAGCTTTTTTATTCATCTACCTGGGCTGCCTCCTCCTAAGGCAGGGTTCGAGGGAGTCAGCATCGGATATGAGGAAGAAAAGATGCTTGCATCTTAGAGTTAGGGTGTTTCCATATGAAAGATCTGGCACATAAAATAGCCAGGGTTACAGCTATTTAGGAATAAATTGTTACACAGTTCTAATAAGTTATAACAATTCATTAGAAATAACTGTGTAACAAGTTACTCCCAATGACCTCCTGAAACAAAGGCATGGTTGCAAGGTGGGCCCAACAAGATGGACCATAGCAACAGGTAGTCATAATAAAGTAGTCATATAACCTTTTAAAACAAGGGTAGGGTTGTAGGACAGTTATGAACAACTTTTTGAAACAAAGACATGATTGCCATTCCTGGAACAGGCAGCATAGGACCATTTGTAGTTCAGGTCACATGTGGGGTATAGCCAAGTCCTTGAGAAACTCAGGTTTAATCATAAATAAGAGTGAACCTAGTTTGCCCTTACTATAAGATGGCTTTTAAGCCTAATGGTGTAGGCAGTTTGGCACTTTACCACAAAGCATCCCTAGGCAGAATGGCCAGCTAGAAGGCCAGGCCAGTTCACCTGGGCCATGTGGGAGAGTGTTGCTGCAGAGAAGCTAAGGCACTCCAACAAGGAAAAGCTAGGAGCTGTTTGCTAAAAAGAGGGAGGTTCTCATTAGGTGAGAACAGCCACCTGCCACACACATTCCATCCCAGTCTTAGACAACAGGAGGCCCTTTATAAAGACAGTAAGTCTTCAGGGCAAGATCCCAGAGAAAGCACAATAGAAACCGTGGACTACCACAATCGAACCCAGGGGAGAGGAAACTCCCCTCTGCTGGCTTTTCAAAAGAACCTCAAGTTGCAGTGTGCTGGAGGAATTAGGCCAACAGAATAATTAGTGGTAAGTGTCGGGTTGAATTCAATAAATTATAGTCCATCTAGATGGAGAGTCTGCAGTCATTGAAGCCAGGTGGTAGATGAATATTGATGGAGAATGCACTTACCACAATACTTTAAATGCAGAATGAAAAGCAATATTTACAGCATGATCTCGCCATTATTTTTCAAATGTGCGTGCCTGTGTACAAAACAGAGAGACGAAAACCATCGCCTCATTGCTTCACGGATAGCTGTTCTGGGTTTATACGTTATAAATTGTTCTATTTTACTTTGGTTCCATATTTGAATTTCCTAAGCTTACCTTAATGAATATTTATTACCTGAACATGAGCAAAGCACAATGATACACATGTATGAGACTACTGTCAGAATGAACTCCTTCATTGTGTATGCTAACTAAAAAATTCATAAAAATAGTTATTACTGACTGAAAAGCCAGACAGTCCCATGAAATCCAGTGTTCATTTTCAGAGACAAAAACGCTCCACACTTTGAGCTGTCTTTTTAAGATTTACCTCAATTTCATGACGTTCCATGTTTATGGAGACATTGATGATGTTTAGATATTTAGGTAATATGAATTGACTTTCCATTGTGTTGAGACTTTCTCCTGGGGAGGCATGGCACACAAACACCTGCTCACTGCAGATGGGAAACTGAAGACAGTCCAAGAGTAATGAATGATTCTGTCAAAGTCTGGCTTAGGGAACCAATGAGTTTATTGGGATAACTTACAGTTATTGGGTGAAGAGTTACGGGAGTCGGGGGGACCCAAATGCAGCTGCATCACTGAAGAGCCAGCACAGGTGAAGATTCCCAGAAGCTGTAGTTCTCTGTATGATTTACAGTCAGTTCCACTGACCCTGTCCACAGTTGGGCTGGTCAAAGTCTTCTTCTGTAGTGATATCTATTGCTTCTTGAGCCTTGAGAAGCGGTCCTCATGAACCATGTAAGGTTCAGCTTCCCAGATATGTGAAGTTGACTTCTAGGGTCTCATGAGCCTCCTCCCTTCTTCCTGGCGGGGAATGTTTGTATGGGGGAAAACATCTATGGTTTAGTCTATCCTAAGGAGGATGGAGGCCCACCATGGGTAGCCCAATCCCTATTGCCAGTCTTCCACTGTACATACCTGCCCGAGCTAAATAAACTACATATTTCAATCAACTGATATTTATTGTTTTTGTGGTGAGAGCATATGTGGATATCAACTACCATTGAGCCATCTGTTGTATTTATGTCTCTTTCCCTAAATAACCATTTTTCTTAAGGATTTTGTTTTGACCCCAGAAAATCTACCACTGAGTGAAAAACTGTTAAATGCAAAAAAGATTGTTCTATTAAATTAATTGGGTGAAAATATTGAGGCATCCCATGCCAATCTTAGAATTTCCAAAAAACCTTCTCAGAAAATTATCAAAGATAAGAATATCATCAATATATGGTCACATATAACTCAGGACGAGTTGAAAGTAACTAGTTTATGTCTAATGCCATATGAGGAAGGCTTTAGCTTATTCACCAAAACTGGCATAGCAGAATTCGGGCCTGATGGTTGGAACTGTACTCAAAAGCCATCTTCTCTTCAGCAACTGTGTGGCCTGATCCTTGCTTTCTGCTTGAGCTGACGCTTGAATACAGAAAGAGCAACTAAAGCCCACTTCCTAGCCAACAGAAACAGCACACACATACCATACAACTGAGGTTTGTGTGATGGTCTTTCCAGCTTAGGGTCCTTACCTAGCAAAGCATCTGGGGCTTTTCCTAACATAGGGAGTGACTAATGCGCTAGCTAGCCACTGCCTGGAAATTTAAATCAATTGAGATTATATGCTGTGCTATTGTATGAAACTGTGATGTCAAATGATCCTTCATATATATACACAATATATGTTGCATATGAATGTTATATGGAATGTAGCATAATTTTAAAGAAGATGCTGTGAATGGAACATTTAAACAGTCCTTGTATGAAGTAATTACATAGTTTTGTTTTCCTCATAGATAATTGATTTTTCTATCTTTTTTCTATTTTTGATTTTATTATATATATAATATATTATATATATTAATATATCAATAATATATTATATATACACATACACACATTAAGGCAGCATCTTGCAAAGTAGCCTCAGTTGTTCTGTAATTCAGTACATTTCCCAGGCTAACCTCAAACTTGCTCTCCTCCTACCTTAGCTTCCCAAATCATTGGCTTACAGAACTTGTCATCATGCCCAGATTCCAATGCTTTATTTAAAAATTTTATTTTGGAAAAAAAAAATCACACAATGTGTTCTGATAATGTTTTCTCCTCCCCCCAATTCCTCTTAAGTCCTCCCCAAGTCTCTACCCATCCAACTTTATATTTTCTCTATCTCTTTAAAATAAAAAGTCAAAACCAAGAAACACACACTGCAAGACACACATACACAAAGCCCAAATAAAGTAAAATTATATAAAAAGTCTACAAAAACACCACAAAGTTTGCTTTATGTTGGCTAATTACTGTTCTTGGGCCTGGGGCCTACCCTGAAGTGTGGTTGATATGCCACTTTGATATACTGATATATCGACTGCTGGGTAAGTTGATCTCCCATTGGAGAAAACTGGCTTTCCATTGCCAGATAGCTTCTCGGTTAGGGGTGAGACCTGGTGTCCACTTCCCCTTTCAGTGCTGGATCCTGTCTAGTTTGAAACTGTGCAGGCCTTGTGCATGCTGCCATAATCTCAAAGTCCCCATGTGTGCCAGTCCTGGAAGACAATGTTCCCTTCATGTCACTTATCACTTCTGCTTTTACAACCTTTTCCCTCCTCGTCCATATAGAACCTTCAGCCCTATGGGGAGAAATTTACGAAGATATCTCATTTAGGACCAACTGCTCCAAAGTTTCTTACTTCTTGTGCATTGTCCAGTTGGGGGTCTCTTATCAGCTCCCATCTACTGTAAGAAGAAGCTTCTCTGATGAGGGCTGATGGAGCATTCGAGTCTCAGAGTGTCTCCTTTTTTCTTTTTTTTATAGAAAGCACCACCAAAACAAAACCAAAATATTTGATGTACTTTAAATTTCTAGTGAATTTTTTTGTGAAGTTGCCAGAGTGATGCAGTCAAACGTGTCAAAAAGCTACCATTTTCAATTTTGTTCCCTAAAAATTCTTGCCAGGGGACTGATGTGCCAGACAGACATTTTCTTGGTCTTTTCCTATCCTCCTGAAAATCATGACTCTATTCTTCTGTGTTAGATTGCTGGTTGAGTCCATTTTTCTCCCTCGCTTTTCTCCCTTCCTTCCTTCCTTCCTTCCTTCCTTCCTTCCTTCCTTCCTTCCTTCCTTCCTTTTCCTCCCTCCCTCCCTCCCTCCCTCCCTCCCTCCCTCCCTCCCTCCCTCCCTCCCTCCCTCCCTCTCTCTCTCTCTCTCTCTCTTTCTTTCTTTCTTTCTTTCTTTCTTTCTTTCTTTCTTTCTTTCTTTCTTTCTTTCTTTCTGGTTTTTCAAGACAGAACTTCTCTTTGTAGCCTTATCTGTCCTGTCCTGGAACTTGCTCTGTAGACCAGGCTAAGATTAAAAGAATTCACTGTCATCATAGACTTACACCTTTATTTTAATAGAGCACATCCCTCAATAATACGTTTCTAAGAAAAGTTCTCAGAGGTAAAACTATAAGACCTTGCTTCTAGAACTGTCCCTATTTAACAGTCCTTTTCAGCTGATGTTTTGACATTGAATAGAATTTTAAATTAGAATCCCCTTTCCTTTTGCATTTTAACACATTGTTCTGCTGTCTTCTAGTCTGGTGACATCCTGACCTCTATTTCTCCCTGACAACATTTGTGATCTTTGTTTCTGATCATCTGAAGTTTGGGATGACAGGCTTTGGTGTGAGAATTTGTTATTCTTGACTCTTGAAGTCTCTGTTACCCTAGAAACTTGCTTTCTCTGATACTTCTAACTCCTCTTTCCATCCCACTCTCCTTCCCTCTCTTTCTCTTTCCCTCTCTCCCGTTTTCCCCTCATCCTTTCCTCCCTCTTTCATCTCTCCCTTCCTCCTTTTTCTTCCATCCCTTCTTTCTTGCTTATTTGTTTCCTTGCCTTTCCTCCTTTCACTGCTCTAAATTAGCCCAAGACTTTCCACATGTCAGGCAAGCACACTCCCGCTCAGTTGCCTCCCTAACCTGACTGCTTAGATTTTGGACCAGTCTGTTAGCCATCTCATTCCCTCATCTTCCATCCCTGTGTTGTCTGCGTTTCTGGGGATGCTCTTAGCCGGCTCTTTCTACCCAGCAATTGAATGTTGCTTGTGTCCCCACATCTTTAATTTCCATGAGTTTTTTTTCTTGCTCTTTTTCCAACTTTCATTCTTACAGTCATAGTATCTTCTCTTTGAATGGCTACTGATGATAATTTGGGGAAAGTGGTACCCAGTGTGTTTTGTCATCGATTTTCTATCCTTATCCACTTCCTTTTTCCTCTCTTTCTCTCGTTAACTTTTTCTGGTCATTGTTTTCAGTATCTTCCTCTCCATTACACACTGGCGAGAACACTAGGCCAGTGTCCAGGCTGCTGATGGGAAGCCCTGTGTGTTTGCTGTAGTGCCTTGCCACCAAAAGGATTTGTTTATGGGTTGCCCCATCTGCTTCACCTAGACCTCCTAGCTATTTGTGTTTCGAAGCCTCTGTATGATGGACTGATTAGAAATCTCCAAGCCCTGTCTTTTATGCATATAGCTTTTATCCAGATGTATTTATCTACCTGCCAGCTAGCATTATTGGACCAGTCAGTATAGGGAGAGAACGTCCAAGGATCCAACTTTTCCTAATTCAGACCTAGGGTTTAACAGGCAAGGTCCCCACCCTTAGTGGTTCCCATGCCAAACAGTGTGACAGAAAGCATGTCTCTCACACCCAGTGGAGCTTCCAGACTGAGGGCAGAGGTTGGAGATCAAGAGGCTCCTCTATATAGAGCAAATCGACTGGGTTTAAAAGGATTGTTTTAATTTTAAAGACATTTTAATGGAGTAGGGCAATAATGGCCCACTTAGACCTACAATGCATCTCATGAGACCAAATGATTCTGAGCACATACATACCCAGTCTCAGCGTCTCATCCTGAACCCAGAGCATGCTCAGTAAACAGAAATCCAGGACAACTGTGGGTACCCTGAGCTCCATAATGAGAACAGTTAGAGCTGCTTTCCAGATGACTTTGCATCCCACCACCACAAAGCCAGTTTTCTCATGATTACAGCTTCCCTTGAAGCCATGATGTCAGCAAAAGCAATGCTACATGGTCCACTTATGTGGACTGGAGGGATAATGAATCCATCTACTGCTTGCCCACCACTGATTTGGCACATACTAGGTGCCAGGCCTTATTCCAGGTGCTTCTAACCTCATGGCACCACGTCAGATTAGCGTCCTGCACAATCAAGGACTGTTACTGGCTTTGTGGTTTATATAAGTGGTAGTTTCCCTGGACCTATGCAGTGCACAGCCTGAATAGCAATACAGAAGGGCTGTGATTTAAAATGTTCCAACCTTCCCACAGGGGAGCACAGCTCAGGCAACAGATGATGTAACTGGTGTAGAGAGGTGATGCCATTTGCTGAAGTTCTCACAGCCAGTAAGTATTGGGCCCCAGAGTCCAAAACTGTCAGGTGATGGGCCCACCAGGCTGTCACTTTCCTGTGGCACTGCAAGCTCACCAGAGACCTCTGCAGGGCTGGCTCCAAGCACAAGCTGCCTGCTGCCTAGTCTTCAGGGTCTCATGATAGGGGACGTCTCAGCTTTATTACCCTCCATTTTCTATCAGTGAAGCTTGAACTGGAAGGAACATGGGGTTACCTAGTGTGCTCAAATTAGTACCTTTGTAGCCAGAATATAGAGGACCTTAAGGGACAAGCTTATTCAAGAAGAGTCAGACGGACAGTCTGATGGTCGGGAGAGACATAGAGCTGTGCAAAATCCAGGGCCTATGCTTGCAAAAGTGCACCAGTGTAACCATGCTCTGTGGGCAAAATTTCTTACCCAGTCTGATAAACAAAGAATAATGAAACAGCAGTCACATGCCTCAGAGGCTCCCCCTTGGGATGAGAGCTACGGAGCCTTTGGACACACAGGAGTGGCTATGTGTTCACACACACACATGCATGTACACGCTCATGAATGTTGCGGGAGTGTGAGTGTGTATGCTTATGTGACCACATGCATGTGTGTAAACATGTATGCATGCTTGTATGACTGCTGTGTGTGTTTGTGTGTGGGCATGAGAGAGAGATAATTTTCACAGTACTGTTTGGAATATGTAGGATGGGATGAAAAGCCACAAAGCCTGACTTTATGTGAATGAGATGTGCATACCCACTCTCACAGGTTTGTGCTCTGAGTCCTCTTTGAGTGTGATGCTTCTCTGCCTTCTGTCCTTAATCCAGACAGATTTTCAGGCTTTTGTTTCATCTCTCTCTTTTTTTAAAAAATGACAACCTCTTGTAATTCTTGCAATTAAAAAAAAAAACTTTAATGAAAGTGTGTATATATGTGTTGGGAGAGGTATGTGCGTGTGAGTGCAAGGTCCTTGGGGTCCAGAAGGGGGTGTCCTGATGCCCTGGAGCTGGAGTTATGAACCACCTGACATGGGTGCTGGGAACCACTCTCAGGTTCTCCTAACTGCTGAGCCATCTCCCCAGCCCCCAATTCTTGTCATCGGTAGTAAAAACACCTGCTTGTTACCTAGCCAGACACTGTGCTTATTTTTTTTTTAATGTCATCTTGGTGATGTTTCCTGGATCCCTGTAGAATAGATATTATATATCATTTCCAGGTAAGAAAACTGAGACCCTGGGAGGGGAAGTAATATAGCAGTATCTCATTATTTATAAACTGCAGAGCACACATCAGAACCCAGCTATGATTCCAAACATGGCTTTTTGCAGCGTGGTCAATGAAGCAAATGTTTACTGGGAAGTGACTCCATGCTGGGCACCCTTCTGACTGCTGGGAAATAATATTAAACAGACAAGAGCATCAGGCTTCATGGAACTCACATTCCACCAGCGGGAACAGAGTTTGCAAGTTAAATAGCAGAGTGTGTCAGACGTAAATAATACTCAGAGCTAAGGAGGAAACAGAAAAGAGGGATGAGGAGGAGAGCAACAGTCTGGGATGTAGAAACTTGGGGTGCTTCTGGAGCCCGAGTTGGTGCTGGGATGTGGGTGATGCTGGGGTCTGGATGGTGCTAGGATTTAGGTAGTCTGGGTCATGGTGGTGCTGGGATTATTTGGATAGTGCTGTAGTCTAGACAGTGCTTGGATATGGGTGGTCAGGATGTGGGTGGTTCTGTTTCTGGAGAGTACTGGGTCTGGGTGCTACTTTGGTAGGGGTGAGGCTGGGTTTTGAGTGCTGCTGGGGTCTGGATAGTATTGACCTTTGATTGCTGTTGGGCTCTGAGTGGTGCTGGGGTCTAAGTGATAATGAGGTTGGATGGTCCTGGCTTTCAGTAGGGCTGAAATTTGAAATGTGGTGATAAGAGAGGAGGAGGTTCTATACTAAGTGATGCATTAATGTCTAAGAGGTGCACTTTCTTCTCTTTCAAAGAATTTAAAAAATCTTTTGATTGTTTATGAATTTTACATAATGCACCCCAATTCCACCCATCTCCTTGTCCCTTCATATTTACCCTCCACTCTTGCAACCTCCCAGCAAAAGAAAATAAAAAATAAAAAACAAATCAAAAAGCAAAACAAACAAGCTGTAGTGCCCCACAGTGTGTCCTGCAGTGTATCCTTTTGTCCACACGTCTTTACTTGTAAATGTTCATTGCAATGAGTCACTGGTCTGTTTCAAGACCTCTGCCTGCTGCTACATCATCAATACTGGGTCCTCACTGGGACTCCTCTCGGATATCCTGTTGTTGCCCTGTGCCCATGGAGATCCTGCAGCTTCGGATCTGCAGGACCCACCCCTTCATGCCCTCACAGATGGGGTAGATGTTGCGGTGGGCTAACTCAAGCCCTGGAACTGAACCTGGGCGGTAGCTGAGTTGGTCAGCCTGCCAGCTCTGTCATACCCACATCACCAGGGTGAGCTTTCCAGCACTGCCCTGGCTAGCTCACCCAAGGGGCGGGGCCAGCTCACCTGCACCCCTGATAGCAGGGCCAGCCTGAGTCACTGAGCTAACTGTTGAGAATAGGCTATCGTAGGAGTGAGCCTTTCCTAACTTCTGGCTCTGGGGTGATCACTGTTTCCATGCTGCCTTCCTTGATGATATAATGCAGCTGAAGGGGTCCTTGCAGAGCTTGTGTCCTGATACTGGGACAGTTTGCTACCAAACGAGCCTCTTCTGTCTATTAGTACTCAGTTTTGTGTATTTCATCAGAGTAACGGAGAACAGAGTGGCCAGGGAGAACTCATATGGTTTTTGTAAGAAGACCCCAAGGGAGAGAGGGAGCTGGCCACACACTCTGATCTAGGTGGCAAAGCATTCCAGTAGGAGAAAAAGCCAGTACAAAGGTTCTGGGGTGTGGCGGGGGTGTCAGGTACTCAGAGACCATGGAGCAGATGCCATGTGAGGGAAGGAGAGAATACCATATTTCTTTGGCCGTGAAATGAAACCTGTGCATTAACCATGTCAGACCCACCTGGGTGATTTGCCTCCAGCAGAGCAGCTCACAACCACCTGTCGATCTCTCTAGAGCAGTGCTTCTCAGCCTTCCTAACACTGCGACCCTTCAATACAGTTCCACAAAATTGCCATTTTATCACGGAATTTTGCTACTGTTATAGATCATACTGTAAATATCTGAGACGAAGGATACCTGGTAGTCCAGGCCTGTGAAAGGACTGTTTGACACGCATGCCCACCACCACCACCAAAGGGGTCACAACTCAGGATGAGAACCGCCATTCTAAAGCCTGCAGAGAGTAAAGGCTGGGTTTCACCAGGGAAGGAGTGAGGGGACCCGCCTACCTAAGCTGAAGGAACAGCCTGTGAAGTTCACGGGTATGATCAGTGAGTGGGAACCTTACCATTTCGTCAGAACATGCAACCCTGAGGCAGCTCTGGAGGCCCTTGTGCCATCATGCTCCTTGCTGCTGTCTCTCCTTGATGGGACCAAGAAAGAATACTCTTAGAGCCGTGTATTCAAGGATCCCATTCCTCCCTAAGCACCGTTTCGTGAGGAGTTCATCTCACACCTGACAGGTGAGTGTGCCATCAGTAGACCGCTCTGTTGAAACCAGGTGTGGGAAGGAGAAATGGCTCTTGGGTAGCCTTGGTTCCAGAGACAACCCTCGTCAAGAGTGTTAGAGGTATTAAAGAAACCGGGCTCAACCCAAAGGAAATCCATTGTGGAGAACAAAACAAATCGAATTTTTGGAGGAAATTGCTTTTTGCCTCTCGCATCTAGCACCCTTTTATTCAATTCTTTGGACTGTATATAGGTTAGTTATAAACAACCAAGTTGGTATTTTCCACCCGTTAATCAATAAATGTTAAATATTGACGAATCCAGTGTCTGGAATCCAATGTCTGGGAATGTCTGGCGGGCCTGGGTGACATGGTTTCAGAGGGCTAGCTATGTCTCAGCCACCTTCTTAGGTTCCCTCTCTTAAATCGCACTGGTGACACCTTGGAACTTCCACTCCCTGAACTTGAGGGTTGGGTCTCTTGACAGCCATCCTCCTGATGACTGCCAGCCTATGAGGGGCCCTCGGGCATCTGTTGGATCCAACAGGTGACTATTTGGCCATTTAAATTTCCTCATGTGAAGATTTTGACCTTGCAGCTGGAGGGCTTGGTGGCTGGAGCTAAAGACGAAGGCTCAGAGGCAGAGGGGAGACAGACGGGGAGACAGCTGAAGCATGACGAGAAGAGGCTGAAGGGGGGGCTGAGGGAGGTCGCTCAGTTGGTAAAGTGCTTCCCTTATAAGCATGAAGCCTGAGGACACACATTAAATCCCCTGGACCCACAGAAAAATAACCCAGGCATTATGGCATGCATGCTTACAATTCCAGTGCTAGAGAGAACAAAGGGCAGGCAGGTTCCTGGTGTTCTAACCAATGAGGGACACTGTCTCAGAGAAGGTAGATGATGTCTGAGGCTGTCTTCAGATATGTGCACGTGGATGCATACCTACAGGAAGGAGAGGAAGAGAGGGCACTGAGTGCACAATCCTCTTTGGACCTTTTTTCTCTTTCCATCCCTAAGCTCTATTTCCTCATGTGTGACTTATATGAGGACAGGAAGGAAATAGGAGCAAGAGGAAAAGGAAGAGTGGGGGAAGGGGGAGGAGGAGAGAGAGGAGATGGGGCTCAGTGTCATATTGCTCCAGTTGACAACTTCTTGAGGATGAGGTGGGGCAGTGTACTCCTGGAGGAGACAGTCTGTTTGGCTCATTTTTATGTGGTAGGCAAAGAGCAGAGGACACCTGTGGAGGGAGCTTTGAACAGAATGTGGGACCGAGATAAGGCTAAAAAGGATGTGATATTCTCTAGATAGCCTCGAGGAAGCCCCATGGACCGAGAACTGCTGGCCCATGCGGTACCCTGACTGCAGGAAAGCCAGTTCACATCTCATTTGCAGGGCATGAAGTCTGGTTACAGTTGAATAGCTATATGGGTCCTGGACTGTGTTAATGATCTTGCTAATGCTTCAAGCTGAAGAGACATGCAGAGACCTGATTCTGTGCCATCCAAGAAATATCCATCTCTAGCTTCTAAATCTTGGTCTGCGACAGGGCTAGTAACCCAAAGGCACTTGGAGAGCCTCAACTGAGGGCCCGAGGGCATGGCCAGTGACTCAAGTTCTGACTGCTCTGTTCTGGCCTGTTTCTACCCTACCCCCGCTGCCCTTGCGAGTATAGTCAGAGACAGACTCTTTGGGGTGCTTGGGTGATGGAAATAGAAGGCTGGTATGTGCTGGCCAGCCCTTTTATGCCTGAATAAAGTATGTACTATCTACCTGTGAGTCCTTGAATTCTCTTCAACTTCCCAAATGCCTGAGGCCCTCTTCCTTTCCTGATGTTGGTGCGTGGACCGCATATGGGGGGTGGTGCAGAGTCCTCATAAATGGGCTCAGTGATCCTACAAGAGAGGCTAAAAGGAGCCCCGTGAGGACACAGCAGGACATATTGATAAAACAGAGAGCAATCCAGATTCAGAATCTGCTAGCACCTTGACAGTAGCCTTCCAAGACTCTAGAGCCTTGAGAAATTCTATTATTCACAAAGTCACCTGATCAAAAGAATTTTTTAATAGCAAACTAGACCAAGACAGGCCTTATGTACTAAATCCTTTATTGTATTAGCAAATACCTCCTCGTAGGAGAGAGTGCAAGAGAGTGAAGTTGGCAGGTGTCAGAAATAATGTGGGATGGCAACCCCAAACTGAAGCTACACGCTGCTCCTGAAGGGACAGCTGCTGCTGGGCCCTAGTCAGTTGTCACCAAAAAGAAATGTGGTCCTAGTTTTGAAAACTTGTCAGCCTTTTTGAAAGAGGAGAGATCTTGTTTGGGGGTATTTATTTTCCTGTGTGGTAAAGAAAGCAATGAATTCAAAAGTTTTCTCATAATGATGTGGCCACATAAAACTTAATCACAAGCAGGCTCCTCTACTGACCTTTCTAACCCTCTCATGCATCTTTCCATCCATCTATTATCTGCCCACACATATCTGTGCGTGCATGCATCTATTCCTTTGCCTAGCTATTCACTCATTCACACACTCAAACTGTGTATCCGTTAACTTACCTATATATACCCATCCATCCATCCATCCATCCATCCATCCATCCACCCACCCATCTATCCATCCATCCATCCATCCACCCACCCATCCATTTGACCATCCATCTATGTGTCTATCCATTTCTCTTGCATGGCCAAGATCCACTCTCTCTCAAATGATGGAAGCATTTATTTTGCTCCATCTTCTCTCTCTGCCTTGGGCTACCGGAAGCCTTATTTCTGTCCAAGTTCAAGCAGATTATAAAAGTGTGAGGTGGTACATATGTGCGCCGTCTGTGCCTGCCTCTCTTAATAGGAAAAGTTGTGGTTTTCCTTCTCTTTTTTTGCTGTGCGGCCTGAAGTAGGAGTGTATTTTTTTTTTCTCCCCTTGGATTTGAGCCTTCGCGAGTGTTCCAGAAGAAAATTAAACCAAATAGAGAATTAGATTCCCCTCCCTTTTCTTGGAAATATCTTGCCACTGGGCCACGCTCCCTGGGAATTAAATAACTCTTCAAAAGGAGATCAGAAATAGATTTCTCAGTGGGGTTTCTAGACGTCAGTAAATGAATTTATGGAAAATGGGTTAGGCTTGGCAAACTTTAAGCTGAGATCTGGTGAATGTGTAATCTCTGTACAAATAGCTCTTTCTTTCTTTTTTTTTTTTTAAACCTTCTCCTTCTCTATCATCAATTAGAACAATTCCTCTTGAGTTCAGTTGTCCAGCTTGATGCTGATGGATGGGAAAGTGGATGTGGTAATTGTCTAACATATGTTGAGATAAATTCTTGACATATGCAGTAGCAGCTACAGTTTGAGATTCAGTGGTAGGAATCCAGTGTGAGCTACACTGCCGGGTCACCATCAGGGCAACACATCTGTGACTGTTTCCTCATTGGTCAAATTGGAGAAAGCTTCATGTCTCCTCCCAAACTGAAAATACTTTGCTTATGATAACATAAATGCATCTCAGAGCTCTTCCATCCAGTTCGAGTTAGTCCTATGAGAGAGTATTTAGATGAAGAATCAGGAGGGAGGACCCATGGGCAGAGGAATAATACTGAGAAGCAAGATGGAGGAACCAACGTCTACACGGCAGCTGCACACAGGGGCCGTTTGAAGCTGCCCAGGGATTGCAGGCGTGACGCAAGCTTTCTCTCTCACCTCTAGACCATTTGACCTGCTCTTTGCCCACCAAGCCATCCTACCCATACAGCCTGGTGGTCAGTTCAAATATGGTAGTGTCACAGACAGTCTGAGGCTTCTCACTTACGACCCTCATGCTCCCTTTCTGCCCAACAAGCAGGATTGCCGTGGGGAGGTCACAGGAAAGATGAAGCTAACACCCGTGGAGCAAGAAGCCGCTTCGGGTCAGGTCTCCCCACGGCAGCGCCTGAAAGGCAGAGGAAGGGAGAGCTTTGCAGCTGGGCTAATGTGAAAGGACAGGTCAGGAGCCCCACCCCCGCTCCCCTGCCGTGCCCGTGCCCGAGGAGAGGAGAGCATAACAGCAGTGGCAACCATCCTCTTGATCTGGGGGCCAGGTACTTCACAGATGTTACTTCCTGTAACTGTGCCAGCAATCCTCTGAAAGCAGGACTCTCTGTTCCCTTGTAATAACCGAGGAAATAGAGGCACTGGGGGAAATTGAAATAATGTCACTTGAGTCCTAGTAAGTGGGACAGTCAGGATAGGGTTGAAACAAAGGAGACCCTAAAGCCTACAAAGGCTAAATATCATAGAAAAAGGGTGTGGAGCCTTGCTGCAGACTAGATTGCTGGCAGAGTGCAGGGGTGTAAGGTGGTGGGAGGAGCCCTGTGGACCCCTGACCATCCCTCTTCACCATCACTGCTGCTACTTCCTCTTCCTCCTCCTCTACGTCTTCCTTGCCCTTCTCTTTCCTCTTCCTCCACTTTCTCATTGCATTGCCGCTGTTGAGGAGCTGAGCTCTGGCTCCTGACCATGCCCGCCATACTCGTGTCTTACTTGTTTGGTGGTTTCTGATGAGATAGGAATTTCTGGAAGATGCAAAACTCCGTAGTATTTAAGTGTCAGGAGCCCAGAACAATTCCCATCCTGAGTTATCAGCTGTATGAACTCATCAGATTTCTCATCTTGCTAGGCCTCAGTTTCCCTCTCTTGACAATGCAGCCAGTGCCCACATCCTTCTAAGAGGGCTGCTATGAAGCCAAGGGGACCCTATTGCATAGGGCTTGAGCAGCGTTGCGGGGCACAGAAAACTATCTTTCTGCCCTGGAGGATCTGTCTCCCACATGTGCCTCTCTGACCTTCCTAACCTTCCATTTTCCCATCCCAGCCTCTTCCTAGGCCTCATGCCTACTTCATGCTAAGCATGGATGAAGTCAGGACAGGGTTGAAACAAAAGAGATGCTAAGGTTTACAAAGGCTAGATACTGCCTCTCTGACCCATTATAGAAAAAGTGTGTGGAGCCTGGCTGCAGAACAGAGCTGCTGACAGAGAGTAATGGTGTAAGGTGTGCACCCCTGACCATCCCCACAACCAAGCATGCTAAGTATTCTCACAGTTAAGTACATACAGACATATGCTAGTGTAGGCTTAGACTTTTTTTTTTCACCAAACCTGCTTTATTTACGGTTCCTAAGACCTTTACCTCCCTTCAACCCTCTCTTTCCCCTCCCTCCACAACCATAGGTAGGAGATTAGTAGGGAAAGGGGCTGTAGTCCCCTTTTATCTATTTCCTGCTGATTAGAGTCTATGGTTGATGGGTCGTTAGGAGATTACCAGACACAGTCGTCAGGATACGTCAGGATACCAGCAGTCCAGTCCAAAGGCCAACACGAAGCAGCAACATGAAGTCAGCAAAAGCCGCAAGACTCAGGTGGATTGCCTGAAGATCTCTGGAATGTTTCCTCTCTGTGATGCCAAGTGTTGGAGCATGAAGATCAGCGCAGTGATGTCAATCCAAAAATCAATGTCTCACTGTGTTTGGGCCTCCATCTATCTCCTCTCCTCAGAGTGCACCCACAGATGTTCTCATCTGGCCAAAGTCATGCCCTTCACACATGAGAGCTCACAGCAAAACATCACGTGCCCTCCCACAAGCCAACCTGGGAAAAACATCACATGCTCAGCTTGCGGCAAAACAGCACACGACAAAACCCAGTCTTCAAGGAAACCAAACATTTCTGCTTCAACTCAGTCTTTCTGTGCTATCTTCAGGGAGCTGAATCTAGGATCCCTATAGCCCAACAAGTCCATGTAAGTCTCTCAGACAGGATGAGGTAGTATTTGCACATAATCTGTGTGATTCCCTGGTGCCCTTCAAATCCTCTCTAGATGACTCCGATTGCCAATGCAAGGCAAACACAGTTGTAATAGGTGTTGTTCATCTTATCCAGGGAAGAGTAACAAAGAGAAAGTCTGTGTATGTTCGCTATGTACAGCTTTCCTTCTCTTTTCAGAGTCTGGCTCATTGATCCCATGGATACAGAGCCCACAGAAACACAGTATGTGCACAGCTGTGTATATGCAAACACCCCGATAAGTGTCCATTTCTCTTGCTCCTTCTCTATTGTCTCATTCATCACCAGTGCCATAAACGCCTGCTTTCTCTAGATAGGCATTTAATAAATTAATAAATGCTGGTTGAGTGAATGAGTAAAACCGTGTCTGCTGTTTTAAAAAATGTATTTGGCATGCCCCTGCTCCCCCAGGGCTGAGCCAGGACAGCGTCCCAGCAACCTCATTGTTCTGGGCGAGTTGAGGCAGTTTGGATGTGAGGGTACCAGAGGATACTGAAGTGAGGCTCCTCAGTAGCAGAGAGGTCATGGCCAATGAAAAGAAAGGGTGTCCTTTGGCCCAGTGGTTCACCTGGATTCCTTCCTTTCCTGTGAGCTCATCCTCTTCACTTCCTCCCCATGAGGCCTTAGCTGGCAGGTGACCGGGCAGCAGCTGTGCTGTCGGCAAAGCAGCAAAGCAGGGGAAATATGTGCAATTTCCTGAGAAGAGATCTAGGAGAGCAAGGTTCATAAAGAGGAAAGCGCAGAGCCGAGGCCCAGCTGGCAGCCTGCTAACCTCATTTCCTGGGGACCCCAGCAACCTGCAGAAAGAAACAGGGTCTGGGAGGGGGCCTTCCACCAGGAGGATGGTGGGTCAGCACACAGCCTGGCTCCAGGGTGGAGGCGTCGCAGAGCCATCTTCATCTCTGGTGAAGCCAGTGCAGGACTCTGTAGCCCTAGGCACATCCTCAACAGCACTTTGCATTGGAAATTTGCGAGCTGGTTTCAGCCCTTCAGACTCAAGCGTTTAACCTGACAAGTGAAGACCGCTTCAGAGTTCTCAAGCTTCTCCTGACAAGTGAAGACCGCTTCAGAGTTCTCAAGCTTCTTTGGAGCATGTGGAGAAATGCAGCTTCTTTCTTTGTCTGCTACAGCTCTGATTTTCCACTGCAGTTCCCAGCCGCGGGATAAAATGCAGGCCAGCCTCACATCTGTGGCTTTGAATCCGCAGATCCAATTAGTTGTGCTAGTATAATCAATTGTGTCAATTTTTTTTTTTTTGAAACAGGGTTTTGCTATGTAGATTTGGCCTGGAACTCATGGCAATCCTCCTGCCTGAGCCTTCAGAATGCTGAGCCAACAATGTTGCTCAAAATTTGCATCTGGTTTTGTTGATATCGCTCAGCAGCTAAAGGTGCCTGAGTTTGAGCACTAGGACCCACATGACGCAAGGAGAGAGCCAACTCCTGAAAGTTCTCCTCCGAAGTCTACACTTTTGCCTTACATGTGGTGTGTGTGTGCACACACACATAATAAATATGTAAAGTATAAAATATTAAATTAAAACCTTGCACGGGTACTGAACACATTGAGTTTTTTTCCTTCTCAATCCTACACAGCACTGCCTGGCAATTATTTGTGGAGCAGCCACTCAGTAGCAGTGACTATAAGTAGCCTGGGGATGATGAAATGTATACAGGATGCTGTGCAAATTCTATGTCATTTTATGTAAGGGACTTTATAATGATATCCAAGCGAAATCCTGGAACAATCTCTGAGGACAGCAAGGGATGACCATATGTTTCAGTACAATCCCATAGTCACAGTTTGATGTAAGTCTTTAGAAGTCATGGTTAGTTTCCTTAGGTAAAATGAAGCCTTCCCAGTCTTCATAGATTGTTTCTAGATTTTCAATGTGTAGTGGTGGCATATATTGTGGGGGCAGATGACCTCTGGATCCTCCTTGGAAACTCATGAAGAGTAGGGCTACTTCTTGCCCTGGACCTGTGTGGGTATGATAGGTCCATATCTGGTCATGTCTTTCATCTTTGCCCTTGGTGGAGACACTGTGGAAGGCCAAGAATCAATCATGTTAAGTCAACCTTCTAAACCTATTCTTTTATTACAACCCTCTGTGGGAAAGACTGAATATAAACACTGTTATAAACGTACACTTCAAATACACATTTTTTTTTTTTTGGTGGGTGCCTTGATAGAAAGAGACTATACACTCAAGATGAATTTAACTAAAAGAACTGAATGAAGAGAGCAAAGAAAGTGTCGCTGGGTTAACAGAACAGAGAGGAAACAAGAGCACCAGGGGACTGGCAATGGTGGGGAGCTGTGGCCACCCTTTGTTCTTAGGGGAAGACACACTGAGGAGTAAGTGCACGGGAAAGCAGCAAGGCAAGATGAACTCTAGGCACAAACTTTGGTAAACTATGGTCTACCACTTGTTTTGTAAATAAAGTTTTAAAGCATAGCCAAACTCATTTACTTACATACCATACCATCTGTAGCTACCTTATGATTCAGCTAAGGGGTAATAGTGACAGGAACGGAATTGCCTGTGACACTTAAATTATTTATTGTTTGGTCTCGTACAGAGAAAGCTTGCTGATCGCTGCTTTTATGTGTTTCAAGTACAGCCCCCTCCACTCATTTACTGAAGTTCAGACTCATCAGTTTCTTAAAAAGTGACAGTAGTTATAGATTAAGCAATTGTACGCTTCAATTTTTTCAAAAAACGACTTTATTTAGGGTTCTTAAACACTTCTACCCCTCTTAAATCTCCTACCCCCAGCTAGGAGAGAAAGCAGGTTGGTACGGACAAGGGATGCAGACTCTCTAGGTACTTGCTGCTGATTAGGATTGTTGGGTTCTTTGGAACAATACCCATCTCAATCGTTCAGATTCCAGAAGTCCGGTCAAACAGGAAATGATAGCAACAACCTCAAAATGTTCTCTGGAGCCTTTCTCTTCTAGGAGCATCTCAAGGTGAAATGAAGCCAAGTGATGCCAAATGATGTAAAAGCATAGCAAAGCAATGCAAAGTCAACTTTTTCTGTCTCTGGGCTCTTACTTATACGTTCTCAGAGTTCAAGGATATTTTCCAGCTGGAAAAAACACACCTCTTGCACGAGGTAGTTTCCAGTTGGAAAATAACACGTGACTCTCAAGAGTCCGTTTTCAGTGGTGGATAAAAGCATTTCCACATGCCATACTTGGGATTAAAACAAAAGCAAATTCTCATAACACAACCAAGTTTTTAAAGAAAACAAAACCTCCACTACAGGTATGTTTTGCTTGTTTGCTTTTGTTTTTGTAGACAGATTTTCATGCATCCCATGCTAGCCTGAAACTTCCCATGTAACTGAGGCTGGCCTTGAACTCCTGCTCCTCCTGCTTCCTACTTTTGGGTGTCAGGTATGTATTACCTAGCTGAGGTAAAATTTAACAATGAGGTTATGAGGTGGCCCTACTTCAATCTGACCAGTGTTTTTACAATAAGAAGAAGTGATAACACCAAAGTGTCCTTAGGGGAGATCCTGAGGAGACCGAGGGAAAAGATAGCCAACAAATTGAGGAGAGACATCTTACAGCTACCTGCAAAGGAATTTTAGTCCAGCAACATGATTATTCTGGCAAGGATTCATATCCAAAGACCAAGGTCTCTGTGATCTGGCTGGAATATGGACACACCCTTAGTATACACCTTTAATCCCAAAAAATGACATCTAGTTGAGGGGCAGACAAAGTGATGAATCAGAGAAAGATTTAACAGAATGAGTCAGAGATAAGATATGCCCAACTCTTAGGAGAACAGACAGAAAAGAGAGGATACCTAAGAGCGGTGCAGGAAGAAAAAGTGAGTTGGGTTCTGTGCAGTTCAGTTGAATGCAGTGGAGTCTGTGCAGTTCCATCCAATTTTGTTGTTCAGTTTGTGTAGTCATTGCCATCAGTGGAGTTCAGAGGTAGTTTTTCCAAGCAGAGCAATTCAATGAGAAGTAGAAAGAAGCCAGTTTGAATCAGCTTGTTCACACAAAGCTTTAACTTTAGAACTGTGAGAAAAGAAATTACATGTTGTTAAAGGCCCTCTGTGTTTGTCACAGTAGCCCTGGAACCTGACTGAATGTGCTGAATATGTTACAGTGGGATATTTAAAGGAAGGAAGGGACTAGGTGGAATGCGCTCACAGTTCTCTCCCACTCCTGAACAACTGGATACAGTACCAGCTAAGCCAGTGTAAAGGTTCATCTTCCAGGGCTCAGAACAAGGTCCAAAGAGCAGAGGATGCATGCAAGAGCAGAAAGTAAAATGTCTACTACATACACAGGAAGAGGAGAGAGAATGACTGCTGCAATGGTTCTCATTAACACAGCATCAGCAGTTTTGTACTCTTGTGAGCATCTCTCTCCTAATTTTTTTTTTTTTAGCGGCGGGGGGGAGGAGGAAAGTAAGGACTATCACAGACATAGAAAAATACTTTCACCCAGAAAGTATTCAGTAGGTATTTCAAATAGATAAAAACGCAAAAGAAGCATGACCAAAATGCCCTTCTCACAGCAAGGAAAATTAACCAAAATAGCTTAATCACATCTCATCCTTGCTCAAAGTTCTCTTTGCCTCAAAGGTGTGTACCAGGAGTCCCTTCTCCCCAGGCTTAAAGGCTGGGTATCCCATTTATTCATCAAAAAAAGTCTTATTTGTCTTCTTTAAAATTTCTTGTTTCTCACGGGGCTGAGTGGGCTCGGCCCCCTGTCCCCATAGTTTCCAGTGAAGGACCAGGTAGGTTTAAAGTCATGTTTAGTTCAAAGGTGGTACCTTCCCTTGCACCACTTTACGGGAATGGAGTTTCTGCTACTCCCACTTTCTGGAATGGGGAGGACAGTGGATTCGGAGGCCTCAGCTGATCTTTCTGTTACCAAACTCTGCAAACTGTTTATCTAACAGGATAGTGTGTGCTGATGACCACACTGCCAAACCCATTGTTTCAATCGAGCTTGCAAAATGTTGACTTTTCTAATCTAATACTTTCTATATTTATTCTATAAGTAAGAACTTACCCTGGTCAACCAGTTACCCTGAAATATAATCTTATTTAAAAGACAAAAGTTGCTTTCTTATTGCTTTCACAACACTGAGTTGGTAGGATTTCTTTTCTTTCTTTTTTTTTTTTTGGTATGAGTTTCTTGGTATTTTTTTGGAACTCAGGATTTGGAGGCTGGGAGATGGCTCAGTCAGTAGTGAGCTTGTGAGCAGCTATGAAGACATCATTAAACATTGGTATTCAAGCAAGAAGCCAAGTGTGGCCAGTAGCTTTTTCTCCCAGTGCTGGTGAGGCATTGGCACCTGAATCCTGAAAGCTCAATGATCATATAACTGTGTTTAAACAGTGAGCCCCAGGTCCATGTAAAAGATTCTGTCGAAAAAAATAGGATAGACAGCTCCCGGAGAACAACAGCCAAGTTTGACTTCTGGGATCATACACACACACACACACACACACACACACACACACACACACACACACAGAGAGACAGAGACAGAGACAGAGACAGAGAGATACACAAATGTACAGAGTTTAAAATTTTATGTTTTAAAATCCATTGCTGTCAATATTTATTTGATGCCAAATTGTTCCATTTTCAGCCAGAGGGTGATTTTAAAAAAATCAGTTTTTGTGTCCTTTTGACTCGACACCATTAGCCTTTGATAATGTCTTGGCTTTCCGGCACAGTAAGGCTCCCACGCTCATCTGGGTTAGCTCTCTCTCCAGTAATAAACCCTGAGTCTCTGCCCAGTTTCTCTAGAAAACAGAAGCTGAAGCAAAGCCACCTACTCAGAGCCTACTGGGAAGAGCTCTGGGGAAGTAAGAGGTGCAAAAATCAAATAAAATCAAAGGCCAGGCAGAGAGCAAGAGAGATGCTCGCGCTTGCACGTGGCTGTGCCCCAGGTTGCCGCCTCTTCTCAATAAACATAGTGAATTGCTTGGATGCTTGGAGCCTCTTGAGCCAGAAGGTCTGAAATAGCCACACCCCAGAACAACTGCAGGTACCAGTGCACTGGCCATTTTTTCCTGTGTCCCCGTGGGCTCATCTTTCGCTGCTGGGAGTTTGCTGGGAGTCCTTGGTGTGTGCCGGTAACAGTGGTCATGGCTTTGCAGCCAGTAGGACACTGTGTTGTTGTTAGACGGTGTGGATCGGGAATGCGGCAATAAGAACGAGGCTACTGATGTAAGAGGACCACTTAAGACTACGCATATACCCAAAACTGGCTCAAGTACACAACAAGGACATTTGTTCAACCACGTTTGTAGTGGCTTTATTTGTAATAGCCAGAACATGGAAACAACCCAGATGTCCATCAATGGAGGAACAGATACAGAAACTGTGGTATTTTTACACAATAGAATACTACTCAGCAATCAAAAAGGAGTAAATCGTGAAATTTGCAGGCAAGTGGTGGGATCTAGAAAAGATCATCCTGAGTGAGGTATCCCAGAAGCAGAAAGACACACATGGTATATACTTACTTATATAGACCTACAAGATATGATAAACATAATGAAATCTATACACCTAAAGAAGATAAACAAGAAAGCAGACACGGGGTTAGATGATCAATCCTCACTTAGAAAGACAAATGGGATGTGCATTGGAAGTAGGAGAAAACAAGTAACAGGACAGGAGCCTACTACAGAGAGCCCCTGAAAGACTCTACCTAGCAGTGTATCAAAGCAGATACTAAGACTCATAACCAAACCTTCAGCAGAGTGCAGGGAATCATGTGAAAGAAGAGGGAGTTAGTATGACGTGGAAAGGATAGGCCACAAGGACCAAATATATCTGGGCACAGGGGTCTTTTCTGAGACTGACACTTCACCAAGGACCATGTATGGATATAACCTAGAACCTCTGCTCGGATGTAGCCCGTGGTAGATAAGGGGACAAGGACTATTTCTGACAGGAACTCAATGGCAGGCTCTTTGACCTCTCCACCCACCAAGGGAGGAGCAGTCCTGCTAGGCCACAGAGGAGGACTTTGCAGCCAGTCCTGAAGATACCTAATAAAACAGGATCAGATGAAAGGGGAGGAGGTCCTCCCCAATCAGTGGACTTGGAAAGGGGCAGGGTGGAGATGAGGGAGGGAGGGTGGGATTTGGAGGGAATGAGGGAGCAGGATACAGCTGGGATACAGAGTTAATAAAATATAACTAATAATAAAAATAAAATAAAAATAAATAAATAAAAAGACTAGGGTAGCACATTGGCTGGTTCTGGTTTGTCCACGCCTGTTGCTACTTAGATTCACATGTGTGTTTAAGTCCTCCTCCAGTGTTTGGATTTAATAAGGAGCAAATTATTGGAACTTCTTTACTTAGAGTGGAGAGAAAATCCAGTTGTTTGAGGTAACGGCCTATTGCAAACTCAAAAGACTTAAAAGCAATTAGTAAATAAAGCTATGGCTCAATGGTCAAAATCCATATTCATCACCTCAATCCTTGGCTGCCTATTTTAGTCCTGCAACATCTGGTTCAATAGAACCTGAACCATCCACCCTGATGAAAATACTTCCCCGGGACTCCAAATCCTTGCATTCGATAGAGTCTACTGTGACCGGTAGAGGAAGCCAACCTTCCCCGTGTCTCTCTCTCTCCAGGGAATGCTAGTAAAACAGTTATGTTTTCACGTGCTCTCTGGACCCAGACATTTTAGCAACATGCGCCAGATTTGTTCTGCATCTTCACTGCATTTAGGGTGGTGATCGTACAAAATGACCTTGGTCTGGCCCTTTAGCTGTGACTTCACCCCACCGTTTTCAATCCAGATGATTGTGTCTGGGGAGTCATGTAATGGAAGACTCCCTGTCTTGTGGTTCTGAGCCCCTCCATCATGTCTGGTGGGTAGTAAATGGGACTCTGGTCTGTGACAATGCAGTAGAAGAAATCATGAGAACAGGTCAAGTGTCTGTCACCCCTCAGATGGGCGAAGAAGAAACAAACCCGTCTCTTGAGTAGCTGATGAAGAATTGAGTTTTCACACCCAGTTAGAAAGCTTGATGTCATCTGCTTGCCACAGTGGGGATACCTGTTCCAGATGTGATCCTGTATCTGGAGCTCAGAATCAGCCCCTGCTGCTTTCACGTGTCACTTAACATCTCAGAACGGCTTCAGTGAAAATCAACCATGTGTAGGGACCGTTCCTATCCTAAGGCTACTCTGGTTCTAGGCCTATTCTCTTGGCCCCATAATGGCCAAGGAAAGGGGCTGGCTAATATCAGATGGGTGTTTTGTACTCAACCCCATAATTTCATTCATGTATCTCTTTCTCCAGGAATCCTGGCTCTGGGCCTTATTCAGTGCCTCTACTATTGTCTCAGTACATTCTGTGTTGCTGTGACAGAAGACATGAGACAGAGTAACTTATAACCAACAGAAGCTTACTTGGCTAGCAGTTCTAGAAATTGGGAAATCCACAGGCATAGTCCTGACACTTGATGTGCACTAGGAAACTGGGTCATCCCAGGAAAGTGTAAGCGAAGAGGTATGTGTTTATTTCATGCATGTTGGCGAGGGAGCACCAAGCTTCTCCCCTTCTTAATAACTCTTTTCCTTGATAATAGCCTTGACCTATTCATGAGGACGGTACTCTCATGACCTAACCACCTCCATCTTGTCCATGTTTCACTTCTCCTTCTAGGCATTCTAGTTTCCGGTGTAATTCCGTTTCTCATGACTTAACACTAAGTACCACACTGCTTTCTGTTTGTGACACGGCAGGTCTCATTGCATCGGAGATATTCATGGTGTGGTGCTTGAATGCACTGACATAAGAGACACAGCAGAGAGCTGGGTGTGCTTACTTGGCATGCATGAGATTCAGTCCCCAGCTCTTCTTAAACTAGGTGTGGTAGTGCATCTCTCTCATGCCAGCACTCAGAAAGTAGAGGCACGAGGACCAGAAGCCCAATGTTTTATAAACATACATACATACATACATACACACATATATATACACAGCCAGAGAGGAGAGCGAGCGAGCATAGAATTCTATAGCAAGGCTACTGTACCACAGATGTTCCTTGGCATGAGTACTGGTCTGACGGATCATAGTAAAAAAAGCAGTGACTCACTATATAATAGAAATGGTACATCCAGGATCCCGTCAGGCTAAATACAGACAGCAGTGATGACTGACGTGAACAGGTGGCACCGGCTCCTCGGCACCTCCTCTGCACCGCAGTCTTCCAGCAAAGGAGCCATAGAGGAGGGCTGGTGCCTCTTCCCACAGAAACCAAAGTGCCTTTGAGCCCCTTGCTGTTGGGAACAAAGAAAGAAAAGTTACCATATCGACAGGTGCATAGACGGTGTCAGGTACCGCAACTGAACCAGCAGCTGCGCTGCAACGGGTCGCCTCCTGGCTCGGTTTGCAGTAATCCACTCCCATCCACCAAAGGCTGAAAAGAGATCAGAGGAGGGATGAGGAGGGACCTGGTGGGCGCTGGCACATCCTTTATCCTCTGAAAGCAGCACTGTTCCCCCGAATGCCTTTTACAACAGAGCATCTGAGTTACCACCTCCAAAAGGGTGATCTCCCCAAAGCCCTTCCGGTGGAAAATACCTTTAGCACAGAAGCCAGGCACCTGCTATGAGGACTCTGTTATGCGTATTCATCCACACCATGCCTTCTAAGGAGAATTTTAAGGAGAATTAGAGAAATAAGCGAAGAGTGGGTCCCTAGACATTTCTCTCGTTGTACATTTACAGTAACGAAAAAGAAACAGGTCTATTCTGGAGGAAGATGACTTAGGAGTTCATATTGCTGTTTCCAACAGAAATGTAAGGTTACAGGCTCAACTCGTGTGGGGTTTGCCCGCCTCTCATCTCGTTGCAATGCGCTGTGTGCATATGTTCACGTGTGTGGATGACGTGTATGTCTGTGCACACTGATAAATGTGGATGTGAACATGGAGGCCAAAGGACCACCTCAGGAGTTTCTCGTTGGCTTAGAGCTCACTAAATAGGTTAGACTGGCTGGCTAGAGAGCCCTGGAGAGCCCTCCACCTCTGCTCCCTAGTGCTGCGGGCAAGTGTGGCATGACACCTGGCTTTTTTACATGTGTTCTGGGGCACTGAACATGGGTCCTTGTGCCTGCAAGACACTGTCCTGATGCAGCTGTCTCCTCCGAGCCTGACCCTGCTTCTTAGTTCTGAGCCTCTCGGTTCATAATTACACTAATGAAGGTACTACTTTGTGCATTCTGCTGTGTTATAGGATAGTTTCGGAAGAGCAGTAGCTATGGTTTCCTCTCTGCACTAGGCTGTACCACTGCTCATTCATACTTGGTGCTGATCACTGCGGGTTATACACCTGCCCTTTCGAATGCAGACTTTGTGATGTTCTTTGGCCAATAAAATGGGAATGCAGTAAGAATGATGCTGGTCATTTCCAGGAAGAAGGCTTAACAGCCCGAGTATCTTTTCTCTTTGCCTCAGTGACTGGCTTTAAAATATCCCAGACAGATGCTGTTTCCGAAGTTTGGGTCACAGGGGTAAGATGGTGTGGGATGGGGCTGAAGCCCACGTATAATAAAGAGGCAGCCCGACGGTGTGGACAGCACCATCATTTGGGTTTATCTGTCACTATACTATTGCATCACCCAGCCTGTCCGGATGCACTGTCTAATGCTGTCTAATGAAGTTTAAGGTTTCTTCATGTTCGTCTCAGTCCTTCGGATGTACATCCCATAAAGGACTTACGATTAAGGTGTTATTTCTTGGAGTTTTTTGCACTAGCTTCTCCTCCTCATCTTAAGCCACTAATCTAATACAGGTTATTACCATTTCTTTTTGCTGGCCTATTGCTGAAAAGATTCACAGATCTTGCAGTGCAGACTTGCAGTGCTGGAGGCTGGATGAACTCGGGATTTTGCTCCATGCTCTAGATCTCTCCCTGTCAGGCTGGCATCTTTCTCCATCTCTACCGACACCTTGTGATAGGGTGAGTCTTTGGTCTTACCGACACAGCTCGCTCCAAGGCTTTGGGTACCCACCAATCTGACAGGGAATGGAGATTGCTCGGCCAAGCTTCCTCCTGAAGTGCATAGTCTGAGAAAGCTGAGCTTTTTAACCCCACAACTTAACAGTCACTCCTGTTCCCCTTGTCCAGCATTCATACAGTCTGCCCAGTTGGGGTAGCCGGCAGCTTTCTTCCTGTATTTCAGAAGCTCTGCATTCCTTAGGAATATTCATATCTAGCCTATGTTATGAACTGTATTTCAGAGGATGAGATGCAAGGAACTATGGGACATCTAGCATGGTTACTAATGCATCCTTCCTGTGAGCCAGCAACCCCCAGAAGCACTGGCCTTGACCTTGCTGAGCTGGCGAACCAGAAGTTTCATGCTGCTCTTCTTGTTAGGCGAACAATAAACAAATAAACCCTTAGCCTTAAGGTGGTTAGCTTTTTGTTTATGCCTTTGCTTTCTTTGCTTGAAGTTTTCATACATATTCAAACTATTGTAAATGTTTATTTAAATGCTTTTTTTTTTTTTTTCACAAAGCAGGCCAAACATCTAATCTTTCTCTTATCTGTCTCTGTCATTTTTCTCCTCCTCATCTGTCTCTTACATTTTCTTTCATTCCCTTTTCTTAAAAATTTAAATTGCAGGCTCTGATGCAAAGTCTAATGTGTGTTTCCCAAACAAGTTCCCTGTTGATATAACTTAGTTTGACTGTGTCCTCCAGAAGTGCTGGGGACTTAGTCCTCCTGCCAGTGTCTAAGAGGCCTCCATGGTCCAGCCATGGATGAATGAATGAATGGATCAGTGGGTTACTAGGGAAGTGGCTTTGAAATAAAGTTAAGCTCTCATCAGCATACTTGCTGTCTCTGTAATGTCCTGTGTCAGGTGAAGATGCTCTGAGGAGGCCCCCACCAGGTGGGGCCTCAACACGGAGCCAAATCAGCACTGTTCTTCACAATCTGCCTAGTCTGTGGTGTTCGGTCGTAGCAACCAAAAACAGATGTAGACATTGGGACATGCAAGGGGAAGGTGCATGGTCGGAGGGTTTTGTTTGTTTCTTGTTCCTCATTTAGGAGGAAATACACTGAGATGGAAGATAGTTTATGCAGCACTGGGGACAGCCTGGCTGCTGACACTATTCTATGCTCCATGAAAACCCTGGAAATGACCAAGGTTTGAACAGAGGCTGGGACCTGTTTTCCTGTTCCTGCCCAACGCCCCTCAGGTTTTTGTTATCTTTGGCTCTTAAACCCCTCGCCTATATAAACCATGTCTCTCTCCCTCACCTGGATGAGCGTGCATATTTCTAGACACCCATGCCATTTAGGGTTGTGCTTAGCATTTCCTACGGAGGAGACTAAGTTCAGCCCTGGTCTGCGGTCTCTGCTTAACAGAAATGAAAATAAGAATTTACATTCGAAGACATTTATTGCAACGTCCTCTGCCATGGTAGGAGCTGACCTGTCTTAGTTAGGGCCTCACTATAAACACCGTGACTAAAAGCAACTTGGGAAGAAACTATTTATTTTGCTTACACATCTATATCACAGTCCGTCAAAGGAAGTCAGGGCAGGAACTGATGCAGAGGCCATGGAAGAATGCTGCTTGCTGGCTTGCTCCTAACGGCTTGCTGGGTCTGCTTTCTTATAGCACCCAGGACCACCATTCAGGGATGGCACATCCACAGTGATCTGGGCCCTCCTGCATCTATCATCAATCAAGAAAAGGCATCACAGGCCGGTCAAGTGGGGGGATTTTCTCAGTTGAGGCTCCCTCTTCCAAAATAATTCTAGTGTGTATGACGTTGACATAAAACTAGCCAGGACACAACCATTCTTGTTTAATTTTATGTATTATTATTATAGTGTGTGTGTGAGATCTATGTAAGTGTGGGAGCACATGTGTCACAGTATAAGTGTGGAGGTTAGAGAAAAACTTTCCCTTTCTTGAATCAGTCCTTTCCACTCTGGTTTTCAGGGATCGAACTCAGGTCAACAGGTACCTGCTGAACCATCTCACTGGCTTCGATTCCACTTCCAATCTGTCTAGCTGGAAACAGGAATGTTTCTCAACAGGTCCAATAAATGGCGGTGCTTCCAGATAACGGGATTGTGTTCCTTCTTAAAGAGGAGCAGAAACTGGGATCTACTGGTCAGAAAAGGTGGCAAGATAACACTGCATTTCAAAAGCTACTTCAGGGAGATGGACCTAATGTTCCTTGTGCGTGTGTGGTGTGTTTGTTTATTTATTTAAAAAATGTCACTTAGGTCTTCAGACTTGCTTTTATTTATTTGTTCATTAATTCATTCTTATTTATGTATATATGTGTATGTCTCATGTGTGCACCTGGCCATGGAGGCCAGAAATGGTGTCAGAGTCCCTGGATCTGGAGTTACAGAGACTGGGAGCTGCCTGATGTGGGTGCTGAGAATTGAAATCCAGTCCTCTGGAAATCCAAGCCACTGCTTCAGCTCTTATACTGCCAATGCTATTATTATTATTATTGTAATATATAACAACCTGATAAATATTATAATAATACTATTATTATTTTAAGTAAGCATTGACATATATGTAGTGAGAGATAGTCTTGGGCTGTTACTACTGAGGATAGTGTGGCAGAAGAGAAAAATGAAAGAGGAGATGAAATTGCTATTTTCTGCAGAATGGAAATATTATTTATGGTGAAAATTAAAATGGAAATGTGGAAATTAGCATCCTAAGTTATAGCTATAATATTATAATGAATATGGAAAAAGTTATATAGGAGTGTGGAAAAATTAAAATATCAATTTAATTACATGAGTAGAGTTTGGGCAATTTTTATCTAAGAGTCTGTGGCTATTTCAATGTTGTTTTTCCTAGCAACTACTTCAAATGGGAGCTCAGTATAGCTCCTGGCACACCAATTCTCAGTAAATGTCAGATGTTGCTGCAGTCACTTTATTTTGAGACCAGCTTCCCAAGCAGCTTCCTGTTCTTGGATTTCTTCCAAACGCCATGGCTCGTTACAGCGACCTTCATGGCTCCTCTCTGCATGGCTGCAAGGCTGCGCAATGGACTTGTCCTGTGACACTAAGCTTGCTACCTAGAGCATGGTGATATCAAGATGAGGAGCCCATCCTGAATTATCCAGGTAACCTTTTGTAAGCACAGAGATCCCTGTGAAAGAGAGGCAGGAGTCAAAGCTAGGTGGAGACGCCATGCTGGTGGGAGAAGGCTGGAGCAGCATTCATGAGCTAAGGATGATGGGCAGCAGCTGGGAGCTGGAGGAGGAAAGAATGGTCTCCCCTGAGCTGCAGGAAGCCACCGAATAACACCTGTATCCTCTGCTTTTCTTGCTATAGCAAATTTCACACAGAGAAGCAATATAAGGAGCCAAGGGTTTGCTCTGGCCTACAGTTGGCAGGGATACATTCTATCGTGATAGAGGTCATGGTGACATGAGCTAAGGACTGGCTGGTCACATTGTATCTACAGTCAGGAAGCAGGGAGTAAACAGGAAAGAGGGGGTGGGGTGAGGGGATAGAGGTGGTGGGTAGAGCAACCACAGTCACACACTTCCTGCTGCAAGGCCCCGCCTCCTACAAGTTCCGTAACCTTCTCAAACAGGATCACAAGCTGCGAACCAAGCACAAAATACGTGACTCCGTGAGGGACATTTCACATTGAAACTGCTTCTGACCCCCTGAGTCTCATTTCAGACAGATCACAGGAATGTAAGGGGAGCAGTCCTTTCAAACCACAAAATCATGACAGCCTTTTACATCCCCCATAGCAAACCGATACAGGAAGCGTGGCCAAGACATGTCTCAGTATTCTAGTTTCCCTGTAATTCCTCATTTCTCATGACTAACACTAAGCGCCACACTGCTTTCTGTTGGAATTCCTGTGTGACTGAATCCTAGTCTCTTCTCAGGCAGACAGATGCCTGGGGAAGCCTCTGGATGAGGCATGTGCTCAGGAAGACAACAGCTTATACACATTCTTAGACATGCACAAATGACAGAAACAAGGAGAACAGGAAGAAATAACGTGAAATATTAGCAATGGTGGAAACATTAACTTGCCTTCTGCCTCAGACTTTTGAGGATTTCTCCAGATATCTCCAACAAGCAGACACGACTCTGATAAGAAAAAAAAAATGTCATTTTAATTGATTAGAAGTGAGACAGTAGTCTAAGTACTTAACCATTCTCTGGCACTGCAGAAATCATCATGAGGGCTAGGGAGGTGGGGAAAGTGTGGTGAGAGGCCAAGATTCTGACTAGGGTGTGGAGAGATCTGAGTCTGAGGACAACAGCAAGCAGAAGGTGTGCCTAGTGGGGCTGATGCAAGCTGAGAAAAAGGTTGTGCTTTTCCCAGGTGTGATGGTTTGAATGAGGATGGGCTCCTGCAGGCTCTTATGTTTGAATACTTTGTCCTGAGTTGGTGGGGCTGCTTGGAAAGGACTAAGAGGTGTAGTCTGGTAGGAATCGTGTCACTGGGGCCAGACTGAGGTTTCAGAAGCTCATGCCGTTCCTAGTTAGCTCTCTCTGTGTTGTGGTTGTGTCCTGAGATGTGAGCTCTCAGCTACTGCTCCAGCACCTGCCTGCCTGCCTCTGCCTGCCTGTTGTCACATTCTCTGCCATGATGCTCATGGAATCCCCTCTGCAACTGTAAACCCCAAACAAACTTTTTTTTAGAAGTTGCCTTGGTTTGGCTGTCTCATCACAGCAAAAGAAAAGTAGCAAAGATGCTAGGTTAATAAATAAATCCAATTAACTCAAGGGAAGAGTCCTCAGAGATTATAATAGGAGTGCAAAGACAATGTCAAAATGTTACTATTGTGGATAATTAGTGTTGGATACTGTACTAGCATGCTTTATACAGTATCTAATACTGTATTACTGCATTAGGTCACTTAATCCTCCCAAACACTTTCAGGGGAAAAGTTCTAGAATCATCCTAGATATATAAATGAGGTGATAGAAAAACAGATGTTGGGTAATTTGCCAATAAGTAGTTGTAGCTGGATTTGAATTTCCAAATCATTCCAAAGACTGTGTTTCAGAAGTGGGTCAGAGAAGCGGGTGAATAAAAATACTTGAGACTGTGTAATATCTGTTGCTATTTTTCTATCGTGGTGTAACAAATTGCCACAGATTTAGCATCTTACTGTACCCATTTAGCTCATTCAATAGTTCTGAAGTCCAGGTGGGCTCCACCAACTTCTCCTGAGGATCTCACACTCTCTGATCTTGGTGGTTGCCAGATCAGGCTCGTATCTGGATATTTTAGGGGAAATCCTTTCCCAAACTCTTTTATGTTGTTACTCCAAGTCATCCTTTGTGGTTGTGGCTGTTGCTAAATTCTTCCCATGCTTCTAATTTCTAAATTCTTTTGGTAGTCCCTGGATAAGACTCCATAGCTTTCTATTAACCCCCGCCTCACTCCACAGTCTCTGTTTTACCACAGGCCGTGTGATTGTGGTTGGCGTCTCAGCCTGAGAATAAACCCTGTACTCCAAGGGGAGCAGGTTGCACTACTGGGTCACTCTTAGCATTCTGTCCCTGGCCCCCCAGGAAGAGTTTTGCTTTTGTCTTGGCAAAAAAGAGTGGTTAGAGTTTTGATAAAAGGACACATTTTGTGGAATAGTGGGCTTGGAGATATTGGTGGGCATTAGTGTCTAGAGGTGAGGAAAGAGTTAAAGCAAAGATATCAAGAGGGGGTTTCTGATAGCTGGATGGGGCAGATCTGAAAGAGGAAGCCAGATGGGAAAGAAATTAGCAGGTAAAACCTCGTAGGCTTGGTGATTCATGCTGCAGGACTCTTGACCTTTTGGAACACGTTCCTCACTCCAGTATTTAATCTGATCCTCATTACACACCTCTGAGGCAGAAGGCACTGCTTTCTCCAGCTGACAAATGAGGAAGCTTGAAAGTCCAGTGTGCCTCTGAGGTCATACTATAGACCTGTGGCCAAGGCCGCTGGATGGGCCCATTCTTCCTGGATCTCACTACAAGGGCACTAAACAGCATGGATTTATGGCTGAATTGTCACAGTTCTCTGGGTTCTGATCATTCACCCTTCCTGGCTGAAGGCAATTTGTTCCATCCTAAGAGAAACAAGTAGAGGAGTCTGACTGACAGCTATCCATCAGAGGATAGAGGATGGGAGAAATTCCTCTCAGTCTGGACTCTGGCTTTCTGAGGGGGAACTTTGGAGAGGCAAGACCAGGGGAGTGGCAAAGAGGCCAGTGGAAAGATTTTTCTCATCCCTGTAATGTATGGAGAAGAGGCCAGGGAGGTTTTAATACAGAATAGAAAGAGCCAAGAGGATGGATGGAGGGTGTGTGGTTCACAGAAGGACTCTGACAATTGCTGATTATGGTGAGCTATGGCAGAAACCGGGGCTCTGCAAAGACACAAGATGAAATCCCAGCTACCCACACCCCAGTAAGGCAGAAAAAGCTGCATCTAGGATTTGATAAGAGGAGTCAAAGCTTCCAGGTTTTGCAAAAGGGGGTGTGTGTCCTAGAGTAAGTGTCAACTCCTGCTACAGAATCTGCCCTTGTGACTGATCAATACTGATGACAGCCATGAAGTGTGGACCCTGAGGCCTGTCATAGCAGCAGTTACTTCCGGTGACCCAAGGACAGGCAGCCAGGAAGTCCTGGAGGACTCCTTCACTGTCTGGGGAAGCAGCTCCTGCCCCAGGCAAACTGGCTTTCAGAAATACTATAGGAAAATAAAATCAGTCCATTAAGAAATTCTAGTCTGGTAATCTCAGACCTCAAACACTTGCATTTTCTCCAGTCTGCCTGTTTGGGGGAAAGGCAGGAAGGAGAATTTAAAGTGGCAGGTATCGATTGGCTCTGCTCACCAAAAGAAGGCCCTTTACCAGCTCTTCCAATTACATTTTATTCAATAGCGAAAAGGAAAGCAGAGAGACTCCTACCCCCACCCCGGAGCTGCTTCCCATTCCCCGTGAATTATGACGTTATCATCCTTGGCACAGCATTTCTGAGAGCTGCCTGGTAAAGAAAGCACTGTTCCTTGCACCTGTAAGGAGATGAGTTGATGGATGAGATGGGAATTCACATTCCAGAGAACTGGGGAATTGGAGGAGGTAGGGAGTGAGTTGAGTTTGGAAGGCTGACTACCTTTTAGTTAGCTTTAGGAAGATCACAGGATTTGAAGGAAGCCTGACCCGGGGCTCCAGTCCTGCCTCTGCTCACCTTTTTTTTTGGCTCTGAGCACTTCTCATCTCCAAGCACATTGGTTTTTCGGTCAATAAAGGGACAGGCCTCCTTGCATGTTTGCTGTGAAGATTCAGATGCTGTCCTTCGAGCGCATCAACAGGACAGAACAGAGGTGCCAGAAACACCCTTGGGGATTGTGACCCGGTATCCTGCTCTGTGGGTGCTGGTGCTGTTCCCAATGGAGAGACAGCTGTGTCTTGAGTACAGTAAAATAATTACTGGATGAGAAGATGCTAGTTCCCTTTGCTTTACACTGCCTTTTCTTGCCTGCGATTCCAGCAGCTGCCACTAGGCTGGAGTCCCTGTCTGGTGATCACTCACTTCCTGATGACACAGGGTCACAGTTTTGCTGTGTCTTCACGGAGTGAAGGGCCGAGGGAGCTCTGCAAGGTCCCTTCTATAAAAACTCCACTCACCAAAGGTCCCACATCCCCATTCTACGTTGGGGGGCCAGATGGTAATATGAATTTGGGAATGCATAAACATTCATTCCACTAAAGTCATCAATAATGCTAATAAATCTATTTTTAGAGTCTCAGAGACTCCCTTTCTCTCGCTTTCATTTCTCTCATCATTCTCAGGAAGAAAGTAATTACCTTCCGAGGCAGTGAATCACTGACGTAACAGTAGCATCTCAGGTGTGTGGGTGTGTGTGTGTGGGTGTGTGTGGAGGAATAGGATGGAGAGACAAGAGGGAACTGTTTGGGGTAGGGACTGAGCTAAATCCTCTGCCTTATGATTTTGTGACTGTCACAGAGTGTACCTTCAGAGATAGAATTACTATGATCCACAAATGTCAGGGTATGAGATAGGGAAGAGGCAGAGAACTGCCTTTTTCTCATAGATGCCTTCATGTGCACACACAATGCTCCCCCCACCCCCACCCCAGGCCTGAATCCTCCCAGTGCAGAGTTAACCAGGACAGTCACATGGGCACTGGAATAGGCTGCTTTCTTTTAGGGGTTCAAGCATGACTCACATGACTTCTGCATTTAAAAGGCCTGCAGACGAACAAACGGCTGAAATACACGCGGAGTTTGCAAATACCTGCACGGTATAGATTAAAAGCCTGCGCTACGGCGACCTAGGAGATGGGAACCCATGCGGGCCTATGTGCCTGGGGCAAAGTCTTTCTCCTTCTGTGTCTCTGTTATAAGTGAATGAATAGAATCAATCTGGAACGACTTCTCCAGATATGAATTCTGTTGGATGTATCTAACAGACAACTGGCAATAGCTTAAACAAAGGGAGGTTAGTCATACGAATCAAGAGTTGCCCAGCCCGTGGGCACTGAGTGATATCAAAGACCCAAGGTTGTTTTTTTCCTGTATCTTTTCTCCACCACACTTAAAAGTATCAGCTGGGCTCACGATTGCACGATGGTCTTCAAGCGATACCTCTTTGTTGTAAACAAGCAAAGGCGAGGGCAAAAGAGAATGAAGGCTTAAAAACCAACAGCCGGTTCTCAATACAGAAGGAAAGTGATGGCTTCCTGAGAAGGCCTGAACAGAAGGCTTAAGCTTGAGTCTCCCAGAGCTGCACCCAGTGGCCACTTGACTTCAAGGTGTCTAGTAAACGGATTGGACTTGGGGTTCACCCACACTGCTGGCTGCAAACAAACAAACAAACAAAAAATATATCAATTTCTGCAATCCCACATAAACAGCCCTGGACCCTTATAGCCACAACAGCACTGGCCAGTCAGCTGGTTTGGTGAGGGCTTACGAAGATGTTATCTGTCTAGAATATTCCTGAACACAATCCTAGGGGCTATAAACCTATAAATGCACAAGCACTGCTCTCTCTTTTTTAATTTACTTTTTATTCATAATCATAGACTTAACTCTGCAATCCAGATAGACTTGGAGGGGGATGAGGAAAATATGGAACCCAAAGAACTTCAGTGAGAGCAGAGATCACAGGATAATTCGAGCAAATAGGATGCAGGTGCCCTCCTGAGCTACAGAAGGAACGGTCTGGTGGGTAAGATGCCCGCAAATCAAAAGAATTAGAGTTGTCCACAGTCAGAAATTGTGATCTTCTTGCTGGTCTTGCCATTCCTGGGCCCAAAATGCTCCGTGGCTTCCACCACGTTCATGCCTTCTTTCACCTTCCCAAAAACCACATGCTTGCCATCCAGTCTTGGCAGTGCAGATAAAAAAAACTGGGAACCCACTCTTTCTAAGCCGGCACTCCGAAAGGACGAAGCCATGTTCAGCTCGAGCGCCAAGATAGTGAAGCCGAGCGGCGAGAAGCCGGACAAGTTCGAGTCTGGCATCTCTCAGGCGCTGCTCGAGCTGGAGATGAACTCGGATCTCAAGGCACAGCTGCGGGAACTCAACATCACTGCGGCCAAGGAAATTGAAGTTGGTGGTGGTCGGAAAGCTGTCATAATTTTTGTACCAGTTCCTCAGCTGAAATCTTTCCAGAAAATCCAAGTCCGGCTAGTTCGGGAGTTGGAGAAGAAGTTCAGCGGGAAGCATGTGGTCTTCATTGCTCAGAGGAGGATTCTGCCCAAGCCAACCCAGAAAAGCCGCACGAAAAATAAGCAGAAGCGCCCCAGAAGCCGCACCCTGATGGCAGTGCACGACGCCATCCTTGAGGACTTGGTCTTCCCAAGTGAAATTGTGGGTAAGAGGATCCGTGTGAAACTGGATGGCAGCCGGCTCATAAAGGTTCATTTAGACAAAGCACAGCAGAACAACGTGGAGCACAAGGTTGAAACCTTCTCTGGTGTGTATAAGAAGCTCACAGGCAAGGATGTTAATTTTGAATTCCCAGAGTTTCAGTTGTAAAGACAATGACTGAATAAAGTGTCGTTCATAGTAAAAAAAAAAAAAAAAAAAAAAAAAAAAAAAAAAAACAAAAAAAACAAAAAAAACAAAAAAAACCCCAAAAAACTGGGAACCCTTTGTGTTTGGTCCAGCATCTGCTGTGGACAAGATGCCAGGACCTGTATGCTTCAGGATGAGGTTCTCATCCTCAAATTTCTCCCTGCAGATGGACCTGCCACCACTGCCATTATGGCGTGTGAAGTCACCCTCCTGGCACATGAATCCTGGAATAGTTCTGTGAAAGGAGGAACCCTTATTTCCAAATCCTTTCTCTCCAGTGCTCAGAGCATGAAAGTTTTCTGCGTTTTTTGGAACTTTGTCTGCAAACAGCTCGAAGGAGACGCGACCCAAAGGCTGGCCATTGGCCTCAATGGGGTTGACCACGGCTGTGGCAAAAGGTGAGAAAGGACAGCGGCATCTGCAAAGCCAAACATTGCTCTCTTGACCTCAGCTCGGTCTCCAGAACCTTGTTCAGAACCTGATGGGCCGCAGGTGCATGTTAACTCCTTGTGGCTGAACAGACACATTTCCCATCGGTGTGCTCGGACCTCAGTGGACTGGGCTCGAAGGCAATGAGGGATATTTTGGATAACCGGATTTTCTAGCAGCTGGAGGGTGAGGCAGAGATGCTGATGATCTCAGACGAATTCCAATTACACTGCTCTAGTGGTTTCTATACCCAAGGCTGCGAGGTAAAAACCATATGCTATATGTGTGTCAGGTCACAGTCCCACAGGAAACAACAACGAGAGCAATTGAGAAAACTTCAATAAAGGGCTGTTTACAAAGGCATGGCAGATTAAGGGAAACCAATAGGGGACAAGAACATCCTTTGGGGCTGGTAATCTGGGGAACTGTTTTTATCCCTGGCTGAAAGAGTAACAGGGAGAGTGGATCCCTTTAAAAACAGCTGTGCACACAAGATCCTGCCCCTCCCAAACCCAAAAGAACAAAAGCAAGCAAACAGAAGGAAGGAACGGTGGGGAGAGAAAAGGAGAAAAGGAGGGAGGGAGAGAGCTCTAGCCCTGCCTGGGCCTGGCACTGTGGCATGAGCAGAGCTCTGTCACAGGGGGAGCTGAAGAACCAAACATTCCCATCTCTTTCCTGCCCCCTTTATGTCAGCATTTGGTGCCTCCCTCTCGCTTAGTTCACTGGAACCCAGAAGGGGAAGGGGCCTGCTGGCTGATGTAGTCCACGGAGTTCAGATTCCAGGGTGTAAAGTGGGGGAGCAGGAGTGTGCTGTTATGATTTATACTACAAAACAGCTTTGGTTATTGCTCCTGTCCTTAGAATAGAACTCCCAAACCCTTTTGGAGTTTCTGAAGTTATCAGAGGGGATGAAGATGAGAGTAATAAACCTTTCCAACTTTACCCTTGAAGGTGAGTTGTGGAAAACCCCTCAGGAAGAAGGCTGGCTGCCAGGGAGATGACACTTGACCAGAGGTTTGCCTTTTAACCTGCCCCTTGGCGAGAGGAGAGAGGAAGGATATGAACCCCATTAGCACAAGCCCAGGATTTAGTCAGGCCCTTGCAGGGAAGCCTAGGAAAACCAAACATCCATGGAAGTGACCACAAGTAGCAGCCAGGAGGGATGCATTCCTGGAAAGGCCTTACAAGCTCCGTGCCAGCCCTGTGCCACCCCCAAACTCTGTCATGTGTTTCTTTGGGAGTTCAAAGAATGATACTCCTAAAACAAGGTAATTTTTTTCCTTTTTGATATGTTGAACAATTTTATAAGTCAGAAATGAAAAGTCTTTTGAAGAAGTGTGAATCCAGATTCCTACCCCTTCTCTGCTCCCCACCCCAGCCCTGAGAGAAGCCTTCCTCAAACACCTCTCATCCTGTCTGGATTCCCCCAACACAAGAACTTCATGGCCTGCAGCCTTCTTACTGGAATGTCATTAGCTGTCAAAAAAGAGACCTGGTCTGTCAACACACCTGGGCAAATGTCTGCCAGAGGGCTGCCCTCTGTCTCAGCCCCATGAAGAATAATATGCAAGCTGTTGTCTGCTTGATGGGCTAAATGTAGTCTGAGGTCATTATGTGTTCTCTAACCCAATTCAGCTCCTCCCTTCAGAATCATTTGCTAGTGTTGATGTTCCCCAACTTCTTCTCTTACAGAAAAATGGCATCTACCGAAGAGGTGAGCTTATCACACTGTGATGGCCTCCAATGAAACAATACACATCTGCTTTTTCTCCAGTGGATATGCTCTTGTCATTTTTAAGCCACCGGATCTTCTGGGGACAGAGGGAAATTTTCCTCTATCTCTTCTGCTCTTTTTCCCTGCCTCTTTTCTTGCCTTGTCTCCTCCTTCTCTTCTTCCTCCTCCTCCTCTTTCTTTTTCTTCTTTCCTCTCTGTCTGTGGTCTGTCTGTCTCTTCTTTTCTGAACGGCCAGCCCTGAACTCACTAAATGGCTAAGGATAACCTTGAGTCCTGATCCTTCTGCTTCCACCTCCTGGTTGCTGAGGTTACAGGTGTGCACCCCCATGTGGTTGATGTGATGCTGGGGGTTGGAACTGAGCCACACCCCAGCATATTCATCTCTTCCACCTGACTATGTGCAATTTTTTAAATCTTTTTTTTTTTTGCTTTGTTTTTTATGTATTTTTTTGTTTGTTTGTTTGTTTTGAAACATGGTCTCTCTTTATGGCTGACCTGAGACTCACTCTGTAGATCAGGCTGGCTTCACACTCACAGAGATCTGCCTGCCTCTGCCTCCCCAGTGCTGAGATTAAAAGTGTGAGCCACCATGCCTGGCCTCTGTGCTGCTTTTCTATCACTCAAACAAAATCTCGTAGATAGCTCGAGAAGGTTCATTTCTCAGTTTCAGTTTATGGTTACTTAGCCTAGACTTTGGCACACATGGTAAAGCCATGCATCATGGTGGGGCAGGTTCAGTGAAGGAAGCTACTTCCCTGGGGGCAGCTGAGAAGCAAAAGGAGGGAGGTCCAGGTCCCAGTGTTCCTTTCTAGGGCTTGCCCCATACGATTAGGAAACTTCTAGCTGGTCCCCATCTTTGAAGGATTCTCCTGTTAGTGCCAGGGCTGGGGACCAAGACTTCAACATTTGGGCCTTTTGGGAACATCCAGATCTGAACTGGAGCAGGCTGCCTCTGGGCTTTGCCTTTCTGTGATAAACTAGTGGTTTAATATCCCTGCTCCCCTGGGTTCTGGGGACTGTTCTTACACACAGGCAAACTTGGGAGGGACTCATGGACTCCTTCAGTTAGAGCCACCCAGTCAGAAGCACAGACGGTCACCTGTTGGCTGTGGAAGTAGGAGGTGACTCTGTGGGCCTGAGGCCTCAGAGCAATGAAATCAGGGTGTGGAAGAAATGCTTCTGGGCTGTAGAACTCTGAAAGTCAAATGCTGGACGAGGAATCATTTTCAGAGGGGCAGTTGGGGATGACTTTGAGGCAGGCTCGGTACCATTTACTGAGTGTCTGCTGTGTGCTAGACTCCGCGTTAAATGCTTCGCATACATCATCACAAACCTGACAGAAAACCCGTAATTTTCATCCTCCTGGTCTAAATGAAGTTCAGAGATTCTCCATGCCTTCTTAAAGGTAGAAATAGCGTTCAGTGTCAAGACCACCCAGCTGCAAAGGCCACACTCTTTCACTCTAGTGGCGGCCCTTCGCATGCTACAGACTGCTTTGACACCCTGAAACCTTAAGGCAGAGACTAACCTCCCCAGCTGGCATGTTTACACACAAAACCCTAGCTATCAGAAATCTTGCAGCTTTTGTCTGAAACTGAGTGACAGCTGCTCAGGTTAGATGGGAGATTTGTTCGCACTTTTGCCACAGTCCCTGTGGGCAGTCCCCCGTGAGGGACCACTGGGGCTCACAGCCTGGGCTGACTTTCACGGAAGTGACTTCGGAAGTAGTAGGGCGGAGCTGAGTGGCCTGACATTGGGGAGCTCGCCTGGTGACTAACAACCAATGGCAGGTTCAGAGATGGTGTGGAGAAACCTGATTGGTCGCTCAAAGCTATATAATGTGCTCTCTCTTCCAGGAATAAATGAGCCTGCATCCACTTGCTCTCCTACTCCCGGTGTCAGTGTGATGACTCTATGCCCTCGGCCTGGACCCCTAGAAAGAGGACCAATAAGACCCCACCAGTATTGTCCCAGTACTAAGGCTGAGGATCAGCTGCCATTTCTTGTCCTGTCTGGATGTTGGCTCTTCTATACCTGGTCCACTCTACTGGTTTATGCTTTTATTTGTGTGCACCCCTGTGTGTTTGTGTGTGTTTTTGGGTGCATGTGTTCATGTGTCTATGAGTGTGGAAGTAAAATGATAACCTCACTGTTGTTCCTCAGGAGTAGTCGACCTTAGAGCCCCAAGCTCCGTGATGGCTAGTCAGTCTTGGCCAGCAAACCTCAGGTTTCTTCCCATCTCTGCCTCCTGGTTGATAGGATTACACCTGACACTTTTTATACAGACCTGAGGACTGAACTCGGGCCCTCAGGCTTGCAAGGAAAGCACTTTACCTATAGAGCCATGTCCTTAGCCTCACTTATTTATGTTGTCTTCTTGCTTCCAGGAGGTGCTTGGCTCCCATCTCCAGCAAACCCACTTCCCTAAAGGTACAATATGATCTATTGGAATTTAAGCATGCGTGGCTTCCTTCCTTTTCAATGTTTGCTTTCATGTTTTACAGTATATTTAATATTGCAATACAGCAGTCATGTTATAATTACAAATAAATTGTGCGTGCACCTTGGCCACTATGATTGGAATCATTTCTTCCGTAGGGCTTTGTGATAGGCTTTGAAGACAGTTGTCTTAGTTACCCCCCACCTTGTTTTGTTTTTTTTTTTTTTTTACAATATCTGTGTGATGCTATGAAAATACCTGTAGCTTGTCTTTGCCTCTTTGTAGGTTCCTCTTTTCCCACCATTTATTCTCCCACTGGTTTCATCTCCTATCACACGATAGGAGAGAAAGGAGAGAGAGAGTTCCTTGAGTCTACTTTCTTGTTTCTTTTTTCAGCATGACTACTAACAAAACACCACCAACCCACCTGAACATTTATTTAAATACTCTAGCATTTATACACCCTCTGAAAGTTCCCAGAATTCCAAATGTCACACAATCGCAGAAAACTATCCGCAGCTGGTAAAACCACAGCTCTGCTTACAGCACGAGGCAAATCACAGTCAGGTGCTTCAGACAGTCTGAAGCAACTCCAAATCCCCTCACCTGGGATTAAAATGAAAACATTCTTATATGTGTTTTTAAAAGAACCCCAAATTCCAGAATTATCACTACAAATACTTTTAGCTTTCTAGGCCTGATCTACTGGAGATTGAGCCTAGTGCCCCGGGCACAGCACTTTACTACTGAGTTGAATCACAGCCCGCTTTGATTCATATTTTCTATTTTAAGATGAAGTCTCACTAAATTGCCTGGTTGGCCTCAAACTCATTCAAGGAAGGCCTTGAACTTGAAATCCTCCTGTTCCATTCCATTCTCCCAACGTGCTGGAATTACATATCTGCACCCCCCACCCAGGCCTAGATGGGGTTGTTTTGTTTTCTTTAATCTGGATGAGGGAGGTTTTGATATAGTGTGTAGGAAAATTATTTCAAAATCCCAAAGCCGAGCAGACTGTCAAGTGCTTCTCTGAGAGAAGCCAGGGGGTACAGCATGTGGTGGCTGGTTTTGAAGGGTGACTGGAGGACTCCAGAGGATGCACAGCCGTAAAGTCAGGACTGCAGTGACACACACCTCACCTCCGTCCCCACCAGCAACAGGGATTCCTTCTCAGGTTCATGTGCTGCTGAGACAGAGGCAGCCTTGCTCTCATTAAGGAAAAGCAGCTTTCCCTTTCCCATCCATCTTCCTTCCCCTCGGCTGCACCTCCTTTTCCAGACAGAACACTTCCCTGACTTTCACTCCAAAGTTCTCCTTTGCTCTTGGAGTAGTTCTGGCTCAGGAGAGCCGGGGTTTAATGGAGTTAGACTGAGGTGAGGGTGTCAGCAGAAGGTATGCTCTAGTTACGCTCATGACAAGGTTGCCTACACCCCAATGGGAAATTGTAACTCTGAGCCCAGGCATTTGGCATCTTCTCAAGGAAGGGCTGGTGAGCCTCATGGTGAGAAACACAAATGTGGGTGGGATCCTTCCGAATGGATGCCCACATCCGCCCTTGTTTCATTCTAGTTGCCAAGCTTGCTTTCAGATTTTCTCATTTCCTCAAGGTACAGGGAAGTCAAATCAGCCAGGATGGAAGCCTGAGGGCAAGCAGAATGAAGATGAGCAAATGTCCTCTGCTCAGGACAAAGGACCTTCCTTCAGTGCTAAAGCTGGGACTGTCAGGGCAAAGTTGGGTGACTCAGCATCCTGGATGGTGCTGGAATTCAGACCTCAGTAAGTACTGTACAAAGTGCACTGTGAGCGAGTTGTAGGGTCTGTGGGAAAGCAGTGAGCCCTGAAGAGAAATCTAGTGCAGGAGGAGCTCACTGACTGTGTTTCTCTGTGTTTTCTCTCTTATGGGGCGGGGGGCGGGGGGCGGGGGGGAAAATAGAGGATGGTGCCAGGCCAGATTCCAGCAGGGTGCACAGTGTGTGCGCCTCAGAGGCACTACTTCCGGGGTGTCTTTTTATTTCTGACCACAGTCTAAAGGAAGGTTTTAAATGAGGGAATCAAGATTTGAGAGGCTTGGAACCTTCCAAGTGACCTCCAGATAAAAAAGGTGGGAGTCTGCACTTGACTGCTGGTCTGTTTGCTTCCAGCGCCTGTACCACCAGCAACACCATTTCTCCAGGTGGATTTCCTTAACACAGGAATTCTTCCAAATTATTATTGCTGGAACTCAAATGCTGAGCTTTGCTCAGTCTTTCTGTGCCTTTAGAATTCTCTTGCTTGGTTGGGGTGTAGCTGACGGTGGGTAGAGGGGGCCAAATGTCAGTGTCTTTTTTTTTTTTTTCCTAACTTATTAACACCAGATCAAGAAAGAAGGTCAGAGCTGTCAGTGTAATTGAGGTGTCTGTGAGTTTCAATTATCTTGTAGAACTCTCCGCTCCCAATCCAGACAGCCTGTAGCTAAGTCTAGTCTAGAATCCAGGAGCAAGGGCTGCTACCTGAAGCCTGCCCCAGTTTCTGTGTACGGAAGGAAGGCAGGCAATGCAGCTGTCACACGTGCAAATTCTCACACTCCTCAAAATTAAGATAGTACTTAAAATATTTACAATGTATGAGTCCCTTACCTTGTTGCTATGACAAAATGTCTTGTCAACTTGTACAACAAGTTGTGACAAAACAACTTAGGGGAGAAAGGGCTTATTTTGACTCACAGTTCAGGGTACTGCCCATGATGGAGAGGAAACCATGGTGGCAGGGGCTTCAGGTATCTGGTCACACAGCCTCCAATGTGAGAAAGCAGAGTGATGAATACTCTGTGCTCAGCCAGCTTTCTCCTTATGGTACAGTCCATGAGCCTTCAGCCCATGAAATGGTGCTGCCCACAGTTAGAGCATCTTCCCGTTTCAATTAACCCAATCAAGAGAATCCCTCACAAATATGCTGAGAGGTGACTCTAGACCCTGGCAAGCTGGCACTATTAGCCATTTTAATGAGAGAGACTGGTAAGCAGGTGAGACTTTGCCGACTCAACTACTACCTTGTTGGGAGATCCATTTGTGCCGAAGGTGTTCTTACAATTAAAGTAAATCCATCCAACCATTCAGTCATTCTTTAGGTAGTTAACAGATGTCTCTCATGGGCCAGGCACCATGGGGGTGGTGCTGAGATGATATGGAACAGAGACAACTACGGGCTTTTCCTGGAGTCCCCAGGCCAGCTAGCAACTGACAGGCTACTGGATAGACACGAAGACAGGGGGCACATTCCAGGAAGGTCACAACAGCCAAGATTGAATATGTAAAACTGGTGTGCTCGGGACTAGGGAGTTTGGTTTGGCTCAGTTTGGACAAAGGAATACAGAAGAAATTTCCAGGAAGAAAGGAAGCATCCAATGGTGTCCAGAAACAGACCCTTGGAAGACTAAGAGTCAGGACAAGAGTTAAATGTTGATAGTTAAAACTTCCAAGAATGATACAAACTTGGGAGTTCCCAAACATAGGACACAAACTATGAGTTCCTAAGTTCTTCTGAGAGCTTGGTATAGATCAAATGTATTTCCTGTACAGAACTGGAATTCATCTAGAGGTGGGCTTTGGAGAAAGGAAAGGACTTCTGAGATTATGGAGAACCTCAAAGGATGTTGTGCTAGCTTCCCATGACCATAACAAATAACTGAGACAGTGACCTTATAAAGAGAAAAGGTCTATTCTGGCTTACAGTTTTGGAGGCTATAGTCCATGACTGGTTGCTTTGGGGCCTGGGGTAAAGCAGCATATTTTGATGGGAATGTATAGCAGAGCAAAACTGCTAATCTCATGACCAGGAGCAAACTGGGGCTAGGGTCTCACCACCCCATTTAAAGATGTACCTCCAATGACCTAAGGCCCTCCCCTACCACCCCACCTCCTACAGGCTCCATTGACTCCCAAGAATGCTATTGTGGGGGTGCATCATTTAACACATGGACCTTTGGAGAATACTTAAGATCCAAACTATAGCAGGCATTCCAGCAGTGGACCTTGCCTGAGATTGGCAGGTCGGGTGGAAGACAGAAGTTCAGCTTTGGGTGGATGAGTGCACTGGACTGGCCGGTGTAAGGATGGAGATAAAGAACAGAACAAGCTGTAGTTCCCTCCTCTTCGGACAAAGGGTCAGCTCAGTGAGATGAAGAACAGACCAGGTTTGGAAGCAAACGGATCTGGTACAGTTATTTATTAGTTCTTTGTTCTAGACATTATTTTGGTTTCTTCACCTGCAGATAGGCCCTAGTCAGACTTCTCCAGCAGAGAGCTGCTGTGAGGTTTGGAGCTGGGGAGCTGTGCACACAGGCTGTACAGCTTTCTCCTTTGCAGCCACTGGGAACGCTTCCTCCTTAGGTGACAAAGTTAAGTGCAGCCACTATTTGGGGAAAGAAGAAAATCACAGCTTTTTTTTTTTTTTTTTTTTTTTTGGAGGTGTGAGATTTTCCCAGAAGCTCTCACAGGTCACATACTTATTTCTGAACCACTAAGGACAAAAGAGGCAAGATTTTCTTGAGACCAGTCAGGTAAGCCTCTGGAGCTAGGCAGTCTAGGCTGCCCAGGTTATCAAGGTCCCTAGCAGGGTGTTGCCTACACATAATATTTAAGAAGAGGCCTCAGACACCTGCCAGGTACCCCGAAGTGCCTGATTCAGATAAAGTTTGCAAAATTCTGGTGCACAGTTGATTCTCTGCCTTTCAGGAATCAACACTAGGGCTTTGACGAGCATCACAATCAGGTCTGGTGTACAAGTAGCCATAGCCAGCCATGTTCAAGGTGCCTTTCCTTAATCCTATCTGGGGCCAATAAACCTCTAATAAAAAGGAGAGGAGGAAATGGAGTGAGATTTTTTTTTTTTTAAGGCAACAGGAGTAGCTCGGGGTTGGCTGTTACCAAAATCATAGAGTCATTTACAAAGTTCGTTTGAATTCATATTGCATTTGACTTTTTAAAACTTGTAACATGAATCTCTTATTCTCCAGGGTGTAGTACCAAGCTCCATTTCATTTAGTACCCACAACCACCCTGGATCCTAATAATGAAGGCATGGAGTCCCGACAGCTCCTGTGACAGCTAGAGGGTGTCTGCTCACAGTAACCACAGTAAGTGGGAACATGGTAGAGGGCAAGCTGGCCTCGATCTCATCTTATCTACAAACAGCAGCGCCTTGCTCTGTAGGTTTTTTTAGTGTTGAAGTTTGGTTTTCCCTGTAAGGGGGGAAAAAAAAGATAGGAAGAGCGTTTGGATGTGGATAGATTGAATCATTGCCACTTTCTGCTATCTCCCCAAAGAGCCAAATATAGAGTGGGATTGTGTGAAGAGAAGGGTTGAACACTTAGCAACAATCAGGCGCCCCACAATTCAAGGAGATGGCAGCATTGCTGTCTAACTTGGCAACAAGATAGAAATATGTGCTAATAAGTAAAATCAGGCTAATTGCTGAAAAAAATTACAACTTATAATGAGCCTTCCTTACATAAATGTTTGTGCATCCTAAAATCATTTAACACCTACAGACTTTATCATATCAGTATGTAAAATCGCCAACTTTGCCACCATTAGTGGCAGGATTTCAGGCAACTCTCTTCATTTGCCTGAGGCACAATTTCATTGGCCATAAAAATAAGAATAATCATTAACTTCATGTAAAAATGGACCAGATGAGGTAATGTGTAGGGAAAGGCCTTTAAAAACTGTGAAGCATTGTATGGAGGTGTTTAGCAGTAATTGTTATAATTGTCCATAAGAAGCATATATTTCAGGGGGTGAGAATGGTTGAGAATAGTTTGAAAACCAACTTAAGGGCGTGAGGGGCTTGCAGTACAAGCATGAAGGCGAATTTGATCATCAGTATCCATGTGGGGGAAAAAAGGCCAGTGTGGCAGTGTGCACCTGCAACCCAATGCTGGAGGGCCTCCGGAGCCTGCTGGCTAGCCAGTCTAGTTGAACCACTGATCCCAAAATTCCCTGGGAGACCCTGTCTCCAGAAAATAAGGTCCAGTGAGATCAAGAAGGACACTGACATCAAGCTCTGTCTTACACACACATGTGTGAACACCTGTCTCAAGAATAATCTTAGGTAGTATATACTAAGCTCCTGTCTTTCTTTACAGTCTATAAATTAGAGACGTCTAATCCCTTGCTTGGTACACTGTCTTTTTATCATACCGTCTTTGGTCCTTTGGGTAGCTTCAGAGACCAAATTGTTTACTTGTTTCTGAAAGAAACCTGAACTCTCCCAGCTCCTAGGTTAAGGTAGGTCTCCTTATGAATAGATCTTCTGGGTAAACACAAAAACTGGATTAAAACAAGCATTTCATTGTGGATAAAAGAATCATTGATGTCTTGCAGGCTGGACTGAACTCTTCAAAATCTGACAAGCAGGGATCCATTATTTATATCTAGGAATTCTGCTCTCTCAAGCCATGCCCGCCCGTTAGCTCTCCATTGAAGGTCATTTTGGCTAAAAGCAACCAATGGCAGACCCCTGCTGGCCTAGACTGGTACTGTAAAGGGGGAATACAGGTCAATTCCTATGAGTGGAGATATTGGCTACAGAGGAAAGAGCTGAGGTGCCAGATGTTTGGTTCTCTGTCTCTGTTTCCCTGTGTATGTGTGCCTGTGAAAAATATTGGGTCTATTCCTCAATTGTTCTTCATGTTGAAGAAAATATTTTTGTTTCATGTGATGTGTGTGGTGAGTGCATACATGTGCACTACATGCAGGTGTGAGCCTGTGGATTTCAGAAGAGGGACTTGGATCCTTGAAGTTACAGGCAGTTATTGAGTGCTGGAAACTTAACCTGAGTCTTCTACAGGAATCAAGGTCAACAAGATGAACCCAAGGACTGAAGAAGAGCGCAGGTCTTGTTTGCAGGACAGGGATGCTGAATACCCCTCTGGATGAAAGAACTGTAGGTAATAGTAAAGAGGTTAGACAGTACAGGCAGATAAAGTTTCCAGGTCCAACCTTGGTGTTGGCTACAAAGGACAAAAAACAAAACCGGAAGAACAGACCAAAGATGAGAACGAGAGATTGAGGAATGGGGCAGGTCATGCCTCATCTCTACTTGAGGCCTTGCAGATGACTTTCTCTTCTTCTCCCTATAGTAGAACAGACTAAGGAGGTTTGCCAATGACCGGCAGTCAGGGTCTTCACCCACTTAACCCACCCAAACCCATTTGTACCCGGAACCAAGGTATCTTTTACCTAAGCCTCTCACTCTTTACCTCTGCAGGGCTTGTGTCTCTTCAGTTTGGCTTGAGTGATACAAACCCACTCTTCATAGTAAGACTCACTCATCACTTCATTACAACCCTAGAGAATGTTCTGTAATTGCAAAAAGGAAAGGTGTGATTGCTAATCTGGACAAGGGCATGATTTTCAGAAGTATTGTTGGCCGGGTCAGTAGGCAGTGAGAACCCCCCCCTTTGTTTTTCTATAGTGTTCTTCCATATGAGAGACTCTTATGATTCAGAGCCAGTTCCCTGTTATTAGAAACAATGTTACATAAATATTCCTGTACAAAATAGCTCCAATGTGCCAAAGTTTTTAAAGGTTTCTTTTAAGTATTTGTATTCATTTATTTGAGACAGAGTTTCTTTGTGTGTAGGTCTGGCTGTTCTGAAACATGCTCTGTAGACCAGGCTGGACTCTGAACCCAACAGAGATCAATCTGCCTCTGCCTCTGCCTCCCAAGTGCTGGGATTAAAAGCATGCATCACCACTCCCCATCAAGTTTTTTTTTAATTTAATTTTATTTTTAATTACATTTGTGTCTTTGTGTGGTGTGTATGTGAGTCCCACTTTGAAGTCCCAAGTGTTGGGTCTCCTGGTCACAGAGCTCACAGTTTTCTGACAGTACAGGGAATAAACTACAGGAGAAGAATGTGCCCTTAAGCACCGAGCCATTGCTCCAGCCCAGATGGATTTCCAAGAATACAACTATCACCAACTTTCTCTTCCAAAATACCTGCTTTGATACTTCACTAATAATTTATTATAGTAGTGCTACTATCCATAACTATTCAACCAACCTAGTAGTTCATTTAACCTCCACAGACTCTGCTTGAAGTGTCTTCTTTTTCCTATCACAGCCTTGAAAAGTGTCATTAAATGAAACTGTGAGCTAATCCAATTTCAGGCCTTCTGTGGTGCTGTACATTCCTAAAACCAAGTCCCTACGTGCTCCTGCGCATACATGAATACAAACAAAAACATATTCATTCATACGTGTGCACACAAATAAAAACTGCTAATCCCTTAAGAGGTGTGAACCAGCACAATTGAACATCAACAGCTCTGCCCATGTATGTGTATCATTCAAGAACCACAATGGGTAATGTTCACTTGTCCCTCAAGGCAAAGGGGGTGTTGGAGTCTAAGGATAGGGATGAGAGGGAGGCAGTAGAGAAAAAGGCAGCTGTCCCAGAAAATGGGGCTATTTATTCTTCATCATTGCTAAATCCTCCTGTGACATTCCAGAGGGTCTAATAAACTCCTAAGAAAATACCACCCTTGTATCTCTTTTTACATGGAAGGACATGAACTCTACACCAGACAGCCTATGGCTACATGGTGGGGGAGGGGTTGTGATCTGGGGGTCACACACATTTCTATTACAGGAATGGTTTCCTGACTGAATTACCAACCTGACACACACACACACACACACACACACACAGATACATTAATACACACAGACGTTAATACACAGTATGTGATTAGTTTCTTGCGGTAAAAGAACGGTGCTGCAAAAACTTCACGTAAGTTATAATGAGGTGGCAAAAGCTATTCCCAAGAATGCCTTTCAGGGAAACAATTGTATGAGGTTGCAAGAAATACTTTGAAAGCCACTTGGAAGTGGGTGGGATGAGACCCCAGGAGGGATAAGCTGGACTAACAACAGATGGTTGCTAAATGGTCTTCTAAGGAGGGGTTATAGCTTTTGTTTCTGGGTGTGGTATGCAGGTGGGGCATAGCTCCAATAACACCCCAACATTTCATGCTGCCTCACCCTTTCCTTTAAATAAATGTTGATAGAAGATTGAAAGAACAGCAGGTTGGAGGGGTGCAGTCATTCTTCTTCCTGATGTATGTGTATTTCCCTCTGGCCTTGAGTGCATACACTCTCCAGCACCTCCCACCCACATGCTGCTGCCTGTCACACTAAAGCTTGTGTCTGAAGGTTCTCCTGTGGCCTCAAGGGTGCTAGTGAAGACATGGGAATCATTGGTGGCCAATTCTGTTAGAAGAGAGACAATTCCTCTTCTTCTTCTTCTTTTTTTTTTTTTTTTTTTTTTTGTGGTGTTGTGTCTGAATCAGGCAGGGCATTGAACATGCTGGGCAAACTACCAGTAAGCTCCTTGATCAGTGCCGAACTCTCATCTTTGATAACTTTACATTCAGGCTCCTAGCCAAGAAAATGGATGTTAAGTCAAATTGGGAGGAAGGGGACCTGCCACCACCCTCGGTTTGTTTGGAATATTGGTAAGACAGACTCCTTACTTAAACAGGCCAGTGCAGTATTTAGTTGACACAAACTAAGAACCCTAGACTGAAGCCTGGCAAGACTTATTAAGAGTTTACAATTGTAGAACTGGAAGAGAACTGAAAATCCTCCATCTTAGAGGACTCTATCCTTAGTTTAGGAGTATGCAGGAAACATGGCTACTGGAGACTGCACAGTCTGTTAGTGAGAGAGTAGGGATGGGAGTTTAAAAAGTTTCTCAACTTTTCCCTGTTGTGCTAGGAAAAATAGGTGTCTATTGGTAGAACCACCTGCTTTTGACATTCAGCTAAAGATGCCTTCAATCTGTCAGCATCATGATATAATATCTGGAGAAGGGGTGAATTTGAATGCTAGTCAGTATATCCACAAAATGTCTGAATACCTACTTTGCATGAGGCAATTTTGTTAGCACTGTAACGCAGTGGCCAACAATACAAAGAGCTACGAAGAATAAACAAACACACTATAATTTGAAGTACTTGCAACAGGTGTAACAAGGACCATGAAATAGCCTAAAGAATGATCTAAAGGCTGTGTGGCCTAATGCAAGGACACACTCCATCCATCCAATCTGTAAGTGGACTTCAGTGATGATCATCAGCACAGTGACTAGCTATCTAAAACTGCCATTTCAAAAAGCTCACTGTGTGGTTCAGCACTGTTCTAGTTCCTGAATATCATTTACTTGTTTTCTTCCAAAGTTAGGAAAAAGATAAAGTCAGTCCTAAAACCAAGACTGCTTCTTCTGAAGCCCAGGCTCAGGAGCAAGCCTCACTTCATTCCATAGTGCAGAGGCAGAAGACATGTTACTTGTGTACAGAGATGTCGCAGTAGTGTTAAGCAGTGATTCGTGCTAACAGTCCTTCCCTCTGCCACCCCAAAAAATCTAAGCCAAAACTTTTCATTCGCTCCATCACTCTTCATTCCATCCTCTGAGATTCTCTTCTTCCCTACTAACACACGCAAAATCAATTATGTCACATTATCCAATGATAGCTGTGTTTATACCATAGAAGGAGAAGAGTATGTTTTTATGAGCAGAAATTTTTGTTTTTCTATTCTGTTTCCAGGGGAAACAGAAATACTTTCTCTGGAGCTAGGTAATGTGTGTGGTTTAGGAGCTGACTTGACAAAGGGTGGGTCCACACCACACCTTATTTTCTCTTGTAAAAGCATCTTGGCTATTTTCCCCCTCCCAAACCAAGTCCTCTTACTCTTGAACATTGACCCAAGCTGAGAAATTTCCCAAACATCTGAAACCTGAGAATATGTGTCTGGGATCTTGAAACTCACGGTTTCCAGACGGAAAGATTGAAAGAACGAGTAGAGGAGGAAAAGGAAATGGGTGGGAGAGAGATGGGGGGAGCTTCAAGTCTGGGTCACTTCTGATTACCTTGGAGTCCGCCATTGGACATTGTGCCTAGCCTGAGGCGGGACAGCAGCTGTCCCTCTGAGACTGTGCCAATGATGATTAGGAAGCAAGCCATTGTGAAATTGGAATTGGCTTTTTTTGAGGGCAGTGATGGCCTTCAGCAGCACAATATAAAAGAATGCATATGGCCTGGCTATCAAGAAGGTAGTAAACACTTTGAATGAATTTTCTCATGACCCCACAAGTGGTAGACCTGATTTTTTTTCCCTGTCTTGTCCTTTTGCTGGGGGTTGGGGAGAAGACTTTAGCAAGCCACTTTGAGCAAGTAAAAGGCAAGTATAGCTTAGAAAAATGTAGGATAGGTGTGATTTCAATAGGAATACTTTTCTTGGGTCAGATAGGCCCTATCTTCCAGGGTAAATGGGCTCTCACCTACCTCTTAAAAATTAAATTGGTTCAGTGTTGAGAAAATTATCACCTTTCTTATTTTCTCTTTCCTTGTTCCTTGTTTTGATTTTTATGTCTTTGTCTGTTTTGTCTTGCTTATGTAAGCCCAGCCTGGGCTTGACCTCAGAGTCATCCTTTCTCATCTTGTCATGAATAGAACTGGAAGGCATGATGTAAAGTGAAATGCATCCAGACACAGAAAGACAAATACTGTCTTCTCACTCATAGCTAGAAACTAAGTGGTGAACCTTGTAGAGAGAGAGAATATAAGAACTAATGGTAGAAATTTAAAAAGTCAATCTCGTAGATAGAGAGAGGAATAGAGGAACTACAGGTAGAAACTAAGGAGGTGAATTTCACAGAGAGAGAAGAATATAGGAACTAGGGGAGGTAAGGGTGAGAAACACAACCTGGGTAATGGGGACCAAAATACAATTATATTAGGAGGAGTAAGTTTTGGTCTTTTGTATCACAATTAGTAACTACAGTTTACAACAATCTGTTGCCAATTTTAACAGGATAAAATGTCCACTTCTATTACTATCAGTGGTTTATCATCTCTATCCAAAAATACCCTCATCCAACTCTCACTACCATGATCCCTGTCTCAAGTACAGTCTTCTAAGTAGTTCTGGTCTCTTTGAATAGGTTGAATTTAGTACTTGGACCCGACACCTGGGACCAAAAAGTCTCTTAATGGAAAAAATTAATAACCCTCACCTCTAGATGTCATAAAATAGCATGTAGCAAACAGCTACATCCTGGGACTCAATGTTCTCAAGAGTCAAGCAGAGGACTCAGCCTTTTCTGAACCTGATCTCCTAGCCTGGGTCACAGGAGTGCTTTAAAGTGGCCTGGTTTAGAGAAGCAAGCAGATGATTTTCTGCAGTGGCATGCCTGGAGCCCTACACTTACCTGAGGTCTGAAGATACCACTTCTGCAAGCTGAGTGGTACCCAGAATTTATGGACTTCTTGGGAGAAAGATATGAGTCTGGGACCTGGGCCAGGTATTATCATTGGAAAATTGTGGACAATTTTCACCTCCCTTGTTTCCTGTTGCTGATTGTATGGTTCTAAAGTGAATCATGATTTAATCTCTTCTGCTAAAGGTATACAAAATATTGATTGCAAAGACATGATAAAAAATACTTAAGTAAAAAAAGGAAGATAGTTAACTCATAATATTACAGTAATGGACAAAATTCTGAACATAACAGCAAAAGGCTTCGTATGAAAAAAAAATCCTTGCCTGCGCACCAAATGGAATGAAAGTGATTAACACTATTTTTACACATTATCAATGTGGCATGTGCTTTTATAAACATGTGGTATCACTAGAAGGAAAATAAGTTCCACTCAAATGCCCCTGGGTTTAGAAACAAACAAACAAACAAAATCTCTGGCCCCAAAGTCCTCAATGATCCACGAGAAATGAACTAAATTATCATTCCAGGGCTTAGTATATGCACTCCATCAGAATTAGAAGTCAGCTACTCTTTGGTTGATGGCTCCAAGATAGAAAGAAGGTGGTCAGAAATGGCTCTGCAGACAATGTTCTCTAGGGATGGAGTGCTATTCAACCTCATGTTCTCTTTGCTTCTGAATTCTTTCTTCTCTTCACACAACTAACCATAAGGTTGATTCTTCTTGCAGCACAGAATTGGAGAAATAGAAGTGAAAATCTGTTATTATAGGCTAAATTGTGTTACACTCAATTTGCAGAGAGGGTCTAGCTTTTGTTTTATTATACTTCTGATTTTGTTGTAATGACTATTGCCTAAAATAAATGGGCAATCGACAGGGACTTAGGGATGCCTAAGTGATTTTTATAATAGCAGTATTTGTTGTTGCAGAATTTGACCTGTATTCTGGTTATTAGTTTTATTCATCACGTTGAAAACTTGGCACTTCTATTGTTCATGCCATTATATGCAAGGCACTGTAGCATGAAAGTCACTTATAAAGCTAGGGGAAAAACACCTCTCTAAACACAAGAGTCTCATGGAACAATAAACCTTCAGCTAAGTGGACGTACATTCTATTTAGCTAAGTGTTCTGAACTGTCAAACTGTTTATTCCTTTTAAGCTCAAGGTTTTCTTTCTTCTTTCCTTACTTTCCTTTCTTTCAAAACATGTTATAAGCATTTAAAAATATTTGCTCTACAAATATGTATCTTTGAATATTGAGTATGTGTGTATGTGTTGCTCAGTCATTATTTTGAATATACTACAGTGAGACTCTTTTGGCAGTAAGTGTCCTCTATAAAAAGTATTTTGGAGCTCCTCTGGTCCACTTGACATTTTGTCTTGTCTATTGCTGTAACTTTCTCTTCCTTGAATTTGGTTTCTTTGAAGTCTGTTCTCCTTCCTTAAATTCAATCTTCTGTAGACTTGAAAACCAATGAAACATTTATAATTGTGTGGGAAGCAAGGACATAAGTTCAGGGTAGGTGCCTGATGATTGGATGTCTGGCCTCTCTTGCATGTTTGCTTCATGGTATTTATTTCCACTGGGCAGAAGGCTTGGCTGCTTATTTCTTAGCTTTTAGTCATTTTTCAATGAGTCGCACTTCTGCTAGGGTTTTCCCAGTTGTCTCAATTACTCATTCTCAAACCATTTGTTTGGGTTTTATGTTCAGGAACTACAAATAAATGAAGTTATCAGATGGCTAAGACTAAGTATATGGGCAGCAACTGAAACCTCAAACAGCATGAATATCATGATCCATTTTTATATGGCAAATGGCATATTATGGCCATCTCAGATACAGAACTGTAAAAAAAAAAAAAGCTTCTTTTGCCATCCCTTTCCAAAAATAGGGAGCAGGACTATGTCAGGTTGCTGTCATAACTATATCATGATGCGTAATTAAACTGCAGGCTCTGTTTGGAGGTTCTAAGTCCACAATGTAGCCCTGATGTTGTCTTTCAATGATTCCATTATTTATGACCTTAAAATGAAGAAGGCAAAGCAAACTTAACAATTTTCTCCTGCTCATAGTGCAGCTCTGGGCTGGAAGACTGCAATGCTGTCTTTAGACCTTCTCTCAGTTGTCCTGTTTTCCAGGCTGTACAAAAAGCAAGTCCCAGTACAAGTCCAATGTATTTGCCTCAAGACCGAACTGTATGCAAGGAGTGCCAGTGCCAAGTAACAACATGATGTTATTTCAATATCAGGTGGAGTCAATATGGCTAGGAGTGAAGAATAGACACTATAGTCTGTTAACCTTAAGTTTTGGTTCTCTGCTTATTAAAATATCTCTGAGTTATAAAAGGAGAGACAATAGTATTAGTGCTTTGAAAATTAAATAGGGCAATGTAAAAAACAACTAAGAGAGTCCTTGGCCCAAAGAACTGACTAAATGATAGCTATTACTTTAACAAAATAAATGTTTTAATGCTGGAAATTGCTGTATTTAACAAACAGACATTCACTGCTTCCAATGAAAGACTTCAGGCAGTTTTATTTCTCATTTATTTCCTGTGACATCACTCTCACTTATTGAATGGCTGGTAGCCTGATTTTCTGTTGAGCCTTGTGAAGACCAGGAGATATTCCAGACAAGCTGCAATTTCGCTTTTTTATGAGTCTGAAGAAAATGAGGCTACATGTAAGCAGAATCAAGAAGCAATTAAAAAAAAAAAAAGAGCCGCCTAAAGGAAAAGTAATAAAGCAAGAGGGGTGGAAGCAATAGAATGTGGTATTGAGGTGCTGGCACCAGGAAGCAGGGATGAAGACCTTCCCATACAAAGCAGGGATGAAGACCTTCCCATACAGCGTGATTTGAAATGCTGAAGATTACCAAGTGGTACAGTGCCTGGCAATGCTACTCTCCCAAACCCCAGCAGAAGAGGTGCCCTCAGCAACTGGGAAAGTGGGACATAGTGATTGCTGCAGGAGACAGTCTTTGTCCTCGGGCTTTAACCAAGCTTGGCTTATTGGGTGACCTTGAGTGACTTCATCACCCTGTTTTAAATATTTTTCCTCAAAGCTCTCATACTGCCATGTGGAAAGGGTTAATGAAGACACATTTGATAGAAGGAGATCAGATCAGGGTTCACGAACATACCTGCTGGTGGCTTTTAGGATTTTGAAGCATTAAGTTTTGTGCTTTGGGGAAGACTTACATTTTCAGTTTCACGTTCTAGGATCTCTGCTCTTCACATTTAGCTACTGAAGGCCTGAGTACATACTCCATGTTTCAGCACAACCGCTGGCCCTATGTTAGAAGCCAGACTGAAATCAGTTTACTTACCGTTTAATTCTCTCATCAATTATATTCATATTCAAATAGGTACATTTAAAGTTCCACAGATACGGCTCTGCTAGCATAATTATAATTTGCTCAAGGGTTCTGATTAGTTTTTATTTTCAAAGAACATTTATCAAAAACCAAATTCCTAGCTAACCAAAGTCCTTCCTAGCTAATCAAAGTCGTAAAGCTGTGAGTTGTTTGAAAGATCACAGGAGTAAACACTGCTTACCTTATAATCTACCTACTCAGTTAATACTGTCTGGTCTAACCTTTGCTACCTTCCAGAGGTCTCCTAAAGCCCTTTAGGAGGTCAAAACTAAATTAGGCCCCCATACCTAATAACAAAAACACCATCATCTCCAGCACTACCACAGCAAAATATGCAGATCGTCATGAATATTTACACCTAGCAGAGTCCTTTGTGTACGACTCAGAGACAAATGGTATTTCCAGTAATAGTTTATTGATTTTCAAATGCACAGGGGAGCCAAGTCCGAACATCTCGGGATAGCAGTAAATCTCTCTTACAAAATAATTTACAGTATGAAAATGATATACTGAAACATTAACTCAGATATGTAATTTCCTTGAAAGATTCAGTGTTCCCTTGTTTAGTTTAAAGGGTAGAAGGGGAAGATGACTAAGGAGGGAATGTGACTGGCACACGAAAACAGGCAGAAGACAATGGATTCGTTGGTTCTACCCACTCACGCGATGTGGTTTGTCACTGTAAGAAGAGTGGTCAGGTTTAACTTCCATAAAGTATGAATCAGTGGTCCCCTCAAAGCCACACCAAGCTCAGCATGGACTCTGGCTATTCTTCCACTCAGTACACCTCTAAGTGTCTTCATTTATTTTCACTCTCCTGCTCTGGCCCTTGTTCTGATGTTTCTGGTGTGTTCTCAGGCTCACATGATCACATGTGAAACCAAGGGATCCGAATGAACTCCTGTGTATCTGGGGAATTCTTGACTCCTTTGGCTCTTGGAATCCCATACGGTAGGAGCCTCAGAAACACTGCTGAAGGCAGAGTCAGTAAGATCTGCAATCTCCCTGTGTACCTTTTCTCTCAGGGCAGGGCTGAACTTGATTTATAATGGGACTTTTGTCTTTAAACAAACAAACAAACAAAAATCTAGATGTGTTCAGCACACAGTAAACATGCAACCAATTTACTGAGAAGTGTATACTGAATAGCTATTACACTAGAATAGAATGTTAGGAACCAGCAGGGCATTTTCTCTGTGGGGAGAAAGGACTTCTTAGACCTCTGACTACTACAAAGTCAAATCCTGTAGCTGTATACTTGGGCCTAAATGGAGTGACCAAAATGATCCAAGTCACCAAAATGTTGACAAGGCATCTAAATTTCCCATGTTATTACACATGGTGGAAGAGGGCTAGGGTGTCACCTTGGCTCAGTGCTATAAGAGTTGACCCCTACCACTAGGGGTTATTCTGGAAACCCAGCACCCACACTTAAATTATCTGTTTACACTTGCATCAAACTAGAAGAAACCTTTATGGTAGTACATAAGATCACCAAGGGCTGCTTTGAGTTTCACTTAACTCTTAAATAATTAAGTGGCATAGTATGTGTGTATGTATACAAATCTCACGCTCTTTTACACACACACACACACACACACACACACACACACACACACCCCTCAGAAGGGAATCCAAAGTCAGTGATTCAAATTGGCACCTTCTCACAGAGCACAGGCATGGTAGCTGAGTTTCCTAAAACATTAAGATTTGCTTTTCTATAGTAATGAAGGAGGAGGTATTTAAATTAAGTTAAAGACTACTGTCACCTTCACTGTGTCTGAAAACTTTATATTCTTGAAGGCCAAACACACCTCCTCCCCACTTTTTCCTTTTGTGGAGATGGCACCAAAAAAGCAAAGGCTCCCCCAGCTCCTGGAAGGAAGCTCAAGTTAACAATGAATACTTACAACATCTACTAACGCAGAGGAATAAAGGCATCTTGATGCCTTTAAAAAACAATTCATAATGTGAATGGGCAGAGTGCACTGGGTGAACTGAAAGCATCTTTCTCTCTCTGTAGGTAAATCATGGTGTAGGGCAGGAGGCTGACTGAAGAGCAGGAAAAGCTGTGTTCAAAATGGTTCCAGTGTTTCCTGGTAACTACAAACAAATGACTTGTCCTCTGTCCATTTACAGAGTGCCTGGCTCATAGCCTGTCCTAAGGTTACTTCCTCTTCCTGGCTGTCAGAGCTGAGAAGCCAAACACTTCTTGGAACTGCCATGGATACAGTGGTATTAAACCAACGAACAAAGCCCTCTAAGCACTCAGAAACTAAACATTCAGAAGGCAGCCAGAACTTGTGGGTCTCCAACTTACTGTGGAGACATTCATTACCTGTATCACTTGATGATTTCTCCCTAGGGATTGGGGTAAACCCTGCTATCTGCAGTCAGTCAGGACACATACAACTCTGACATTCTTAACTCACACTGACCCAGAAGGCAAGAAGCTTCATCACTATGGGGCACAAGCCAAGCAGCACGTCCTAGCTCTGAGGCCAAAGCTGGTACCACTGCAGAAAGCATCCTAGTTCCTACATTAATAAATGCTGCACTGGGAACTGAGGAATCTGGGCGGGAGTTGCTGTGCTGTGTTTAATGCTTTCCTGGTTAAAGTTTTATCAGTTGCTGAAGATAACAGAAGCCCATAGAGCAAATCTGAAACCCTTTCTAAGTAAAGAGGAAATGCTTTCCTTGAGGATTCCAGACAGATGATAATTTATAGCAACAAGCTGGGAAATATTTTTGTATTACTGTTTATAACCACTACACGAATTATTTGGATTCCCCAAATACTGATTTAAAGTAATGGCATGATTATTAGTGTGGAGAGCCAATGATCTGTCCATTGTAAGGTCAACATATAAAGATCATACAATGATTACTTGGGAAAGAAAACACAAGCTTCCAAATTCTGAAGTCCTTTCAATCTTCTGATATTCCACATTCTTTATAGAGTGGTTTTTGGTCCTTTTAAATAATTTTTTTAGAACAAGATATTAGAGAGTGTTAACTCAAGGTGTATTAAATTCTCCAGTCTTTGCAGACAGATGGCAAAATGCTAAAATTGTCTAAGCCATCCACGTCATCAGTTTGGGAAAAATTGTGTATGTGTATATTTATAGCACACTACTGCTTTCTTGACTCTGAAAAGTATCGTTGTAAGAAACTGTGATCTGGGAGTGGCAAAAGGCCAGGAAATCCAGCTCTGGGACATGCCTGCTCATGCTACATAAGAGGGGAGAACAAATGTGGGAGGTGAACTGAAGGCCTGCTCCAGCAGGAGGAGGGATTCCAAATACAATAAATACAATGATTGCTAGCAGCCAGGGAGTGGCAAGGATTCTCCCTGCAGTGCACTGAAGCCACCTTAGGCTAACCTAGGGGTGGAACTGTAAGTTTTACGGTGACAATCCTCCACCTGGCAATATACATGCCAGCCTTTTATGTTGCGACAGGCCCATTAATCCACACACCTGACCCAATAATTCAGGTTTTATCAGATGCATTAGTGACCACTTTGGAAAATTCGGGGCAATCTGAATTCTGAAACACTGATTTCAACTTTTAATCAGATTTCTTTGTGCCCCCTCTACCACCGATCCCCCCACTCCTTAAGGCCATTTCCTTTCTACCTCTTCAATCATTTTTTCCATTTGAACAGCACTGAATTATGAATCTGAAGTCCTAAATAACCTCACATACTAAAAATATCTTCTTTCTAGCTCTGGACTCTTTCTCCAACCCTATTTTAACCCAGCTGCCCTAACGCCTTTCACAAAGGCAGAACTGGACTATGAAAGACTGCCTAATGAGTCAGTTTGGCCCTGCTTGGCCACATTTGCTTGAAGCTTCAGTATGAACATAGCAGATTTTTCTGTTTGCAGGTAAGGAAAAACCTGATTTCCTTTCAAGATATTCTAGAACCTTCCTAAGGAAGTGATATTGTTGACTTGCCCAATATTCCAGGAGCTGGTTTTCCTGAATAAGTTCAAAGCAGCCATTGGGGAGTTGTTTGAAGAGCCCTCCAAGTTGATCAAAGGGGCTCTTCCTGTGACCTGCCACAAGAGAACAAGAAGCACACAGTCACTATGCATAAAACTCCTTGTCCCTTGGAGACATGTGCCTTCTGTGGATCTGGGGACATATCCAGTGGAAGAAGTTTGTTGCCGGGCAGTTTTCACAGATATCAGAAGCCGTTACATACACGCTGTCACATACACACAGGGAAGGGGTGGTTTCCATGGGGAATGGTAAGTCTTCATGTGTCCTCTTCTTCACTGGCACCACTACAAAGGAAAATAAGAAGCAGGTTAGTTCAGACATCACAGGAAAGGAGAAACATAACATACAGGTTGACAGTTTCATGCTGTTCCCACTATCACGACTGAGCAGTAGGGCCACAGGAAAGTGTCTTACTTTCTTTGATTTCTGATTTCTAAATTTAACTATTGTGATTATGAAAATTAAAAAAAAAACAAAAACAAAACAACTTATTATCTTGGGTTGTGAGATCAAATAAGAACACATGTAAAATACATAGTACCCAGTATACAACAGCAAGTAAAGGAGGAAGGAGACCATCAGACTTACAATTTAAATTATCAAAATAGACTGCTGGTAAAAAATCAGGAGTTTATTCCTCTAGGTGTTATCCCTCTAGGTATTAGGTCAGAAAAACAAGAATCAGCAATCAATGGCACTTTGCATTGGGCAGAGCCAAGGTTTCACCCATGCTGCAGAGTTACATTCCAGGAGGTATTCTACCTCATCAGGTAGATGATCCAGTTATCACTCTCTCTGTACTTTCCTTCCTTCTTTGTCCTTAGTAGAGCCTATAGTTTGGTATTTGGTCTCATTCCCCTTTCTCATGAAGTATATAAGAGTAGTATTAATACTATTTTACCAATGACTACATATCTAGAAGTTACACAGTAAATACAGAGGAAGTGCTCAACAGTGACTTCTAAAAAACACAGAAAGATGGGAATAACAAAGAGGGTTGAAAAAAAAATAGCCTCAACCACTACTGATGTAACCAGAGGATTCCAGGTATCAGTATTTTAGTGTCAAAACACAAGTGCATAGTCCCAAAGGCATGGCTACTACTTCAAATACTCAGGGTTAAAGCACCACTGGTCTGGTCCTGAAGAACACAGCATCACAGAAGATAGGGGCAAGGAGAAGGCAGGGACAGGAGAAATAACAGGTAGCAGGGTAAGTACACTTAGAGAAAGGCAAAACCAGCAAAGTACTGAGGCAGCCTCATCCACTTCTAGAAGTCATCACTCCAAACATGAGTGAGAGCCCACTTGATTTCCTGCTTACTGAACTTAGTAAGTCTACCCAGTCTTTCTGTTACTCCTCACTCCAATCTCAGGATGTTGAATTACCAGTTTCTGCACTGCCTAGATGAAAAAAGTAAAGGTCTTTGAGATGTATAAACCTAGGTCTTTAAGATCAAGGTTTAATTTTGGCTGAAAGTCTACAGTTTCTAGCTGGTAGAGACAGAAAAGGTTTGTAGTATATTAGCTCCCAGCTATGACCTAGAAAATTTCTCAGAAAGGATTATCTTTGTCTACATAAATCTCTGTGTGTTCTTTGTTTCCATCTGGGGAAACCATTATGAGAAAATATTCTAGCAGTGGATTTCTAATACTTCCAGGGTAGAAACACTCTAGAATCTAAAAGAGTCAATTCAGTAATATGCCACATCCAGAATTGTGCCTTATTTACACTCTTTTCTTGCTGGTTGTCCAGTCATAGGATAAAGGGTACATGTAGGCAGGGTTGGCCAGAGGACTGCTATTAGAGCAGTATTTGGTGGCATCTGTCCCAAGGGAAACAAAGCATCTTTTATAAGAAGCTTTCAGCCACAATCAAAGCACAGATAAAACTGGCTCCATATTCTGTCCCCTTGGTATTATATTCAGAGCAAGCTCATTTTGTTTCCCTGTCAGTCTTACTTCTAATCCAAGAGGACTGATGGTGAACTGTGTCTTTCCTTAGCTGCAGTTTAGTTTTTTGCATTCTTGAGATAAAGGGTTCATGAACCTACTGAAGTCATATACAGAGTTTTGTCTATGTATCACTTTGTTTGAGAAAGGCCACGATTTTCATCATAGTTTCAAAGAGGTCAACAATCCCAACCCCAAACTTGAGAATATCAAATCATACACAATTTCTTTTCCAGTTTTCAGGTTCTTTACTATAAAACTTGGGGTAGCTTAGGGAAAAAGGTCAGAGGTATTGAGTGATAGAATATATTTTCATTACCCTAAGAGAGCTCTGTTCCTGGGCCTGAAAACATTTATCTCATCATTTAGAGCATGAGACCTTATGGCTCTGACATATCATTTCTTGGTTTCCCCAACTGCTAAATGTTTACTGACTGTCTCCTGTGTATAATGCTGGATGGACACAGTAGTCACCCATGCAGACATCACAGCTTAGGTGTGATGTGTACTGGGGAGATACCTTACATGTTCATATGCTTTTATCTGAAATGCCCCAAAGTCTTTATCTTCTCCAAGTGAAGCAGCACAGCCTTTCTATTCAGGCACCCATCCTCTTCCATAGAAACACCAACCTATCACACAGATCTACAACTGGATTGGGGATACAGAGAGCTTTTTGGTGTCTGTTTAAGGAATGTATTAATTTCTAATGGACAAGGGCAGGGTAGCATTATATAAAGACCCTAAGGTCATGAGACTGATGAGGCTGAAAATTCTTGCATGAATCTCAACTTCCTCACTGTGGTACTGTATAGCTAACAGTGTTATAATCAAAACTATATATTTTACCCAATACACACAATAAAAGAATGCTTCCTTTTGAAAATGAAAAATCAAAATTTGCCTCTTTCTAATCTTTCCTTAATATCTTTGGTTTGGGTATCTCAAAGCATTATATTCCAGTTTAAATAAGCCTCTTCCAATTCCCTTTTGATATCTGAGATGAATTTTTTTTTTATGTGTATGCAGTGTGTGTGTGTAGCTGTGTTTGCTCCTATGTGACCACATGGGAGCAGAGGTTGACACTGGGTATCTACCTCTATCACTCTCCACTTTATTTTTGAGACAGTCTTACACTGAACCTGAAGCTTGCCATTTCAACTAGAATAAATGTCAACAAGCCTGTGGCATCTACCTGTCACTAGTCTTCCCCAACTACTCAGGTGACAGACATACTCTGCTATACAGTTTTCATGCGAGCTTCAAATTTAGGTCCCCATGCATTTGCAGCAAATATTTTATGCATTGAACCACCTCTGTAGCCCTTATCTTTTTATTGAATGACAACTTCAAACCTAAGGAAATACAGGGACTGGACAGAAAGTTTCATGGCTCTGACCATTCTAAGGAGGTTTCTAGAAAAATTTTTCCCTTGCCAATAACAGCAGGTCACTGAGTGCTGAGGATCAGTCAAGTGGCTTCTGCTCAGTCACTCAACTGAAGGCACTGTATCTAGAAGTAGTAGTCTTAAAGCTGTAGTACACATTTTCTGGTTGTACATACTTTCCAGAGATGACTTGGGCATGGGCAATATTAAGGGGAACAATTTACAAGTCCTTAATTTCTACATATCTTTTCTAAAAGTAATCATCTCAAGAACATGGGGTACAGGTTCTCTTTGTAGCCATGTCTACTTTCAAAATTACGTCACTCCCACTTCAGAAAATATGTGCATACCTTTCTTGACAGTGCTCTGTTATACAAAGGCTTTAAGAGATCCCATGAGAGCAAGATGAGAAACAGTAGGACATCATTCCCTATTTTGTCTAGACAAGGTAGCATGCTTACCAATATGTTTCACTAAGATTTAAATTCAGAAGACAGCTGTCACAAAGTACCGGTATGTTTATTTGAATTGGATACAAATGAAATCAGATCTAACAGAATGTGAGTATGATTTGGCTACATAGTTTCGGTACAAGAAATGGATCTGTCAATGAGATTATATAGTGAATCTTTTCTTTAAATTTAATGAGTTTATGATGGCAGTTTTGACAAAAACATAAAATGTCATGAAAACTACATGATGTTAGCAGTCACGTTTGTTCCAATTATCTAAACTTGACCCAAACCTTCAGGAGTTAACTTAAAGGTAGGTAAAGAGGTTTGTACTTTCTCATACATTCCTTTAAGGGATGTAAAACCAGAAAGTTCAGCTGAAGGAACTAGAAGTAGCTAAATTCTGAATGGGATTGTGGTTTGAGATTTAGCACCTCTCTGGCTCAGGACAGGGTCTGTGGGAACAGAATGGGGCTAAGAAGTCACAGCTAGTGTAATAAGTGCTATTTCCTCTTCCCACACTCGGGCATATGGAGATACCCTTTGTTTCCTGCACCTATTAATGCAAACTGTAAGAAGTACAAAAGGCCCAGTAACACTCAACGCTCACCATGCTGACAGAGGGGTTACCATCTAGAAGGTAAGCCTTAGTAATTTTTAAGGATTTAATCCACAAAGACAGGTGGCTCAGCTTTGCAGCTTCTGTTCTCAGAGCTGAAGGGGTATAAGAGGAAGTGAGGTCGCAGGCACTCTGAGTTCACAAATTTAGGAGTTTCTTTTCTCATGCATATAATATACTTAATTTGATTTGGCATCACTTGTGTCTGACAAGTTCATGGCTATTTATTAATTAACCATTTCTCTAAAAGATTTATTCAGTTCAAGAGAATGGAGAAATTCAAAGGTATTGACACCGAGGAGGAAGCAAGAAGGCTGATCTAGTTAGGATTTGAAAAGATAGATTTAGTATTCTTTAAAAAAAATTAAGCACTGTACAAAAAGCTAACAGCTGGGATACAAGGTGAATAAATTGTAATAAATAAAAATTATATTAAAAAAAGAAAAGAAAAAAATGCTAACTGAAAAGCCTGGAGCCTTTGAGGAAGCAACTGCCTAGGTTCTAATAAGAATGGTAGCTGCGTTGGGTATGGATCACATTCTCTGATCCAGGAGCTCTCCGCCGTGAGAAACACTCACCTATCCCTACAGCTAGATGAAAGGGGAATGAGCTGTTCTGCTACTAAGCATGGGAATTTATAGGTCTTGACCTCTGGAACTAGTTAGGCATAACTATAAAACAAAGCAAAATGTTCCCTGTTGTCCTGAGTCCACGGACAAGACTGGCATTCTAGTCCAGGTTCTGCAATGTGATTCTGGAATACATTTTTCTCACTTGAGAAAATGGGGTAGCCTGAGCGATAAGCAAACTTGAGGAAAAAACCTCCAAAGTAAATAAAGACTGCGCTCTTCTCCAAATTAAACCTGTTGGGCTAATTAATCGGCTCTTACTTGTAGGGCTTCTCTGTTCACATGTTCCTCCCCTTTCCACCTTCTGGATCATCCTGAAGGTTGGTCAACTTCTCCTATCTCTTCTCCAAGCTGAGCCCAAACAATGGGTTTATCAGCACCTAGAACAGGCTAAAAGAATAAGCTCTGGTATGAGCAAAAACTTCATGGTTCCTCGTTCTCTTGTTATTCTTTAAAATGTAGGCTTTGCTTCTTTCACCTTCCTTCTCAAGCTATGGGAAAGATAAGAAAAAGGGCCTTTCTTTTTAAGACTGCACTATGATTTGTATGTCTTCTCTCCTTTGATATTTGCCATGATTTACAAAGGCCTAAGTTAATGGCCCACAAGCAATTTATATGCATAGCTTTTCTAAAGCTCAACAATGACTTTAAGTATTGGTATCTCCATTCCACAGGTAAGACCTGAGGTGCTCGAGCTGAGAGATGGCTCAGTGGTTCAGAGCACTGGCTGCTCCTCCAAAGGACTCAGACTCAATTCTCAACATTCACATGATGGCTTACAACAGTGTATAATTATAGTTCCGAAGGATCCAACAACCCCTTTCTGGTCTCTCATCACTGGGCATGCATGTAGAACACAGAAATACATGCAAGCAAAACATATATACACATAAGACAAAAGTCAATAAATCCTTAAAATAAGAACTGGTATGTTATTATAGATTCTGGCAGGTATCATCTCCATTTTGCAAAAGAGAAAATTGAGGTCTAAGGAGGTTACATCATTTATTTGTTCAAGGTTCACAGCTTGTAAATGGTAGACCTATTTAAACAATCAGCTTCCAGAAATAACACCAAACTCAGCAACGAAGTGTTTTCAATCTTCTTTGTTTCCTGGCCCTATAACAAGTAGCAGTGATTTCAGATTTTTGACATTTTTAAAAGACACCTGAAATAAGGGACAGTAATGACCACCATCAAGTTTTGTAGTGGAATGCAGTACACTGTTTTTTTAAGATGGATGGAAGGAAGAAGGAAGGAAGGAAGGAAGGAAGGAAGGAAGGAAGGAAGGAAGGAAAAGAAACAAAGAAAGGAAAGGTCAATAGAAGGATACGCAGATCTTGGAGCCTCACAGCTGCCCCATGTCTGCAGAACTGTTTAGAGCCCTTAGAGAGGCTTGGTTTCCAGCACAGCTTTTGACCAACTGTTAAGTCTGATCCCTATGAATGTAGCAACTATATTCACATGTGGTGCTCCTCACACTTCTGCTTCTGGAAGATTACAGCCACTGTCCTACTACAGGGAAGTAAATGAATGGAAATAAAAGACAGGCTCCTTAGTCTGCCAATAATAACGTATCTTGAGGACTGAATCTTTTGTTGCTACCAAATTAAGAACTGAAGTTACCTATAGCCCATTTTTCCTACATCCCTGCCACAAACAGGATGATTTAAGAGCCTTAAGTTTTCCTTTTTTCTGTCATTATACTGGCTATTTGCAACCTTCCTTTCTCCCCCGCAACACTTCTGGATCCCACATCACTGCTGATCTCCTGTGGTGAGAACTGAGAGGAACCCTTCCATACCCTTTATTAGGGCTCATGCAGCTCAGGGGGTGGAGAAAGAGAAGCAAAAAATAGCGCAAAGGTCTGCCTTACCTGCTTCCTATTCCTTCATAAAATCACCTGACCCAGTTTGAGGAAACTTGGCAAATGAATAATAGAAACCAAATCTCAAGCAGTTTCCTTAGAAAAAAACAATCTTAGACTTAAAAATTAATAAAATTCAGGGCTTCAAAATTTGTTGCCTCAAGCTGCTAGATCTTACAAGTTTCCAAGGGAAAAAGAAAAAGGATCAATAAATAACTATTCTTGACAGCAATCTCATCTAATATGAAAAGTAGTATGTAGGTGTGTGTGCTCACATATATTTCAATAGCTTTGAGTCTCATGATAACTGTGGGAAAAGGTCTGAAATCTGTAGACCACAAAACATTTGAAGAACAACTCTTAAAAAACTAGTACTACCTCCTCTGTGGCTAAGAATTATGAATGCTAATTTAGGAATTAAATATTTGATTTTGAGTCACAGCTCTACCATTTAGTAGAAACTGAGGACAAATTAGTAACTAGTTACTTGAAAGAGTTGCTCAAAAGAATTAACTGAGACTAAAATATATATAAATATATTCTCTATCTAGAGAAATATCAATATAGATGGAGCACACACAAACACACATGTATGTATGTGTGCATATGTGTGAATACTGTATAATACCTGTCACATACTAGGTACCTGATATATTTTGGAGTTACACATGAATATGTAAATGATCAATATAGCCATATAAAGTATGAATGTTGTGAGAAAACTTTGTAGCAGACCATGGGTCACTTGTTGGTCCTAGAGACATTGTCTAGGCACCTCATGTTAATAGTTTGTCTATACAGGTAAGCAGAGAGCCCATTTTCTTTTCTTTCTTTAAACATTGATTTATTATTTATTATAATTTATTCACTCTGTATCCCTGCTGCAGCTCCCTCCCTCATCTCCTCCCAGTCCCATCCACCCTCCCTCTTCTTCCCCCCCCCCATGCCCTTTCCCTAGTACTCTGATAGGGGAGGACATCCTCTCCTTCTATCTGAGCCTAGCTTATCAGGTCTCATCAAGACTGGCTGCATCATCTTCCTCTGTGGCCTTGCAAGGCTGCACCCCACAGGGGAAGGTGATCAAAAAGCTGTCCACTGAGTTCCTATCAGAGACAGCCCCTGCTCCCCTTACTTGGGAACCCAAATGGGTATTGAGTTGTCTATGGTCTATATCTGAGCAGAGGGTCTAGGACCTCTTCATGCATGGTCCTTAGTTGGAACATCAGTCTCTGCAGGACCCCTTGGGCCCAGATTTTTTGGCTCTGTTGGTCTCCTTTTGAAGCTTCTGTCCCTCTAGGTCTTTCTATCTCACCCTTCTTCATAAGCTTCCCTGCACTCTGCCCAAAGTTTGGTAATGAATCTCAGCATCTGCTTTAATACCCCGTGGTGTAGATTTTTTCAGAAGCCCTCTGAGGTAGGCTCTTGTCCTGTTCCCTGTCTTCTCTCATTTCTGATGTCTGTACTGTTTGCCCTTCTGAATGAGGATTAAGCATCTTCCCTAGGGTCCTCCTTATTGTTTAGCTTCTTTAGGATTATAGGTTTTAGTATGTTTATCCTGTATTACATGGCTAATACCCACTTATAAGTGAGTATATACCATGTGTATCTTTCTGCTTCTGGTTTACCTCACTCAGGAGGATCTTTTCTAGTTTCATCCATTTGCTTGAAAATTTCATGATCCTTGTTTTTAATTGCTGAGTAGTATTCCATTGTGTAAATGTACCACAATTTCTGCATTCACTTCTCGGTTTAGGGACATCTAGGTTGTTTCCAGATTCTGGCTATTATGAATAAAGCTGTTATGACCATAGTTGAGCAAATATCCCCTTGTTTTTAACCCTAGGCATGGAACTGATAGCTAGGTAATCTATTAGGAGATTTGTGAAATCAAGCTCTTGGCATCTACCCAACTAGCTACCAGCTAATGCCTCAGTGCTAAAGATTTTCCAAGGCCCTGGCAGACTCAAAACTTCACTTTGGTTACAACTGCTAGAAAACTTCATGTTATAAAGAATTACCAGTAGCCTTGTCAAAAGTGGGTGGGACGGCAGCCAGATTTTCTTTTTTTTTCCCCCTTCAGTTTTTATAACTATAGCATGTCCCAACTTTCCTGTTATAACTTGCTGAAAGGCGGCCTTTGCTCCCTCAACTTCCAGCATACAGTCATTCAAAAGACCCACCACCAAGACACATGAGAAGCAGAATCACTCAGGACACTTAGAACAGAGTCCCTCTAGGTCAATTTCAGTTCTGTCTGTCCAGAGTAAGAAACACCAGGTTTGCTTTTTATTGAGTTCTACAATAGTACTTTTAAGCTTTAGCTCATTTTCTTTCTTCCCCTCTGGAAAATGGTATGTAAAATTAATGTAAATTAATGATGTGCACTGGTCTACCTTAAAAACCCAGTGAAGGCAGTTTGGGAAGAGTCCTGCTTTGTCTTTGCAGCCTCCAGGGCTTAAGGCTTCAACATACCTTGGCTTAACTATATTGTCAACTGTCAGTCTCTGCCACATGAGCTTCTAGGAGGATGACCATGGTCCTCACACATCTAGTGTTCAGTAACATGCCTGGCTCTTAGGACACACTCTCCTGGTAGCATACCCCTCATTTGACTGCTGAGCAATGAGTGGGGAAGGAGGACCTTGAAGGCAAAAACTACGTCCAACAGAAAATAAGACCTCGTCCTATTGCTATTAAGTGAGTATAACCAAGATTCCTGACTAGGTTTTCAACTGAATCGTGTGCTTTTGACAAAGCTATTTAACCTCACTATCCAATATTTTAATGATCAGTGGGAAAGGGAGATATCAAATCATTCACTCTTTTACTGAAAATATTTATTGAACATTTGCAATATATTAAGCACTTTAATAGGTGCTACCTATAGCATTGAGAATGACTGACAAGGCTTTGGCTTGAGGCATAATTTTCAGTGAAGAGACAATAAGCAAATTAATTCTACTAAGTAGAAAGTACTATGAAGAAAGTGAAACAAGATGATAGGATAAAAAATGAAGGGTACTTTGATTTACCTTAAAACTGAGTAAGCATTAAATGAATAACAAATGCAAAGTGTCTAATAATTAGTAGTCAGATACATTCAATTTTTTTATAATGTCCATACTTGTCTTTTTTATATCACAGTAGCTTAACCCCTACTATGTGCAAATAATCAAGTGATGGAATATAGTTAAGGACCTCAGAGTGCAAAAATATAGGCAGTCTACCCACAATGAGAAAAAGAAATGGTGAATCTCACGTAACAAGAAAGAAATGGCTTTATCACTTATCAAAGACAGATGGATTAGTACTTTTCAGGAAGACAATGGGGTCAGGCAGAAGGTATGCCAGGTAGAATAAACTCTGGAAGATGTGAAACAGCTTAGCATGGTCAGAGGGCTGTGAAAAGTCCAGAGTAGCTAGAAATACAGCACAAGAGAGTAGGCTGAAAGTGACTCATCAGCAGCTCCCACTGCTTCTTTTCATAGGTCATGCCTGAAATGTCTCTTAAGAAGATGGGAGATGTAGACAGGAAAGAATAGAAGACAAGAAGGGTGTCAGAGCGCCATATGGCGTCTACCACACTGCCAACACTTCAAAATGTGAACAAGAGCAATGTTTAAAATATTCATGCTGTATTCTGTGCTGTCTCCCAAGGCAGCATAAGCAGATGTTTCAGGAAAACACACACACACATACACACAAAACAAATACCCAGTGGTAACTCAATATAAACCCTGTGTGGGGGAAGTGGGCAGGCATCAGGCTGCTGAAATGTGATTATACTCTCAGTACTGGTTTGAGACTCAGTGTGAAAAGAGTCAAGAGTGAATGTACTAATGTTGGCTGGGGGTATGGAGTAATGGACACTTGCTTCTATGTAAAGCCTATGGTTCCCTTTTTGCCAGTGCCACATTAAATTGTTTGTCCTAAGGCTAATGTCAGTGACATTACGAAAACTCTCTTAGCCAGGTCTGGTGGCACACACCTTTAATGCTAGCACTTGAAAGGCAAAGGCAGAACTTAGATCTGAATTCGAGGTCAACCTGATCTACAAAGCAAGTTCAGGATAGCCAGGGCTATAACACAAAGAAACCCTGTCTTGAAAAAACCCAAACCAACCAACCAACCAACCAACCAACCAACCAAAACAAAACACCCCACCCCACCAAACCAAACCAAACCAAAAACCCAACACGCAAAAAACCAAAAACTCAATGGGGAAAGAAGAAACTCTGGGAAACATGTCTTCTGCCAATAAGCCAAAAGGCCCTTGCAGTAGATATGGTTATTATGTTTCTCCAAAAATAGAAAAAAATGGTATAAAATTTCTCTCTACCTGTACCCTATTCCAATATTCAAAAAACTGAGAAGACAGACAACAGGCCTGGACTGAGTAAGATCAACCCCTACTATGACACAGGTCCCTAAGATGGGTTCCTATGGTCATCTGAAAAGATGACAACTACAACATTTACTTTCATCCAATCTTACCAGAGGATGGAATGTCCTAGTCCTAGCTGGACATTTTTCTTTCTGGATTGTATGTCAGTATTCTGAGATGAGAGACAGCCTAGTCTGGTCTTTACTAGAAGACCCCCAAACCCATGATAACATCAAACAGGGGAGAGGGAGGGAGGAGTGAATAGAGACACACATACACACAGGGAATTTAACATTGTAGCCTTCCACTCACCAAATGTCACCTAGTTTAAAGCAAACAAAGCCAACTGCTCTGAACTCAAAGTGTCCCACACACTGGAGAAGTAAGATAGTATGAGGAGAGCACATGAGGAGCATCTAAGGCCTTCATTACTTTCAGCTGGTCCAGAGTCCAATAAGCAAAAGGCCCCTATATAAGCTTTTCTTCAATGGATGGTAGTGGTGCACACAATAACAGCACAGAGGCAGGCTAACCCGATCTACAGAGTGAGTTCCAGGGCAGCCAGGGCTGCACAGAGAAACCCTGACTTGAACAAAACAAAACAAACAAACAAACAAACAAAAAACTGTTCTTCATTCTGAAGTTCTATACTTGGAATTTTTTTTTCTGCTTGAGTTAAAAAGTTGGCTGTGGGACTAGCATTACCCAGGTGAGCACAGACGAGTTACTGGATGAGCCAGTTGTAACCACTGAGATGGTGAGATGAAAGTGAATGGTTAGGCTTTTCTGGGGAAAGAAAAATGCCCAGCTTTAAGGCAACTAGGCCTAGTAAGTATGAACAGGGTGCTAGAAACAGGTAAGTAAGGACTTTGAAAACACTTTTTTTTTTTTTTTTGGTCTCTCAGTTTATCCTAAAGCCAATTTTCCTACGATATTGAAATGAGATAATTCTATCATTTCAGACAGACTCCAGTCAGATCTGTTTATGTTTATTTCAACATAAATCTAGTGTTATGCTATTTATTTATGATACTTACAAAATAGTCACTCTCTGTCGGCCCTGCTATAAATAAGGCTCTGCAAGATAGAATAGTATAAATACCCTTGGGGGCCAGAGAGATGACTCAGAGGTTAAGACCTTTGCTTTCCCAATGATCCTGAGTTCGATTCCCAGCAACCACATGATAGCTCACAATCTCTTCTGGTGTGCAGGTGTACATGCAGGAAGAACACTGTATACATAACAAATAAAGAAATCTTTTAAAAAATATATAAAACCCAAAAGAACAGCAGGAGACAGTTTAAAAAAAGCTCATGGAAGTACTTTTTTTTGTTGTGTTTTGTCTTTTTTTGTTAGTGAGAGAGCTATTTCTCTACAAAGTGATTCTCTAGGTATCTCTCCAGAGTCAAACTCCTGACAGTACTCAGGGCCCTGGTGGGCTTAACCCACCAGTCATAGTCATTTGTCCACTGAAGAGGATGGGCAGACCATGCTATGGAAAATTAAATGCAGTAATTCAGCAAGGGAGGCTGGAAACTACTGGTCTATGTGAAAAGCAAGATAACCCCCCCCCCACCACCACACACACACACACACTTACTGTTTAAATGTTTTAATTGGCATGGATGGCTGTGCTTTACAGAGGCAGAGAGATTGAGGCACAGGGAAGTCAGAGACATTGACCACAACTGGAAAATACACTGGTCAACGACAAAACCCATACTTTTCAAGAAACAGACAGTGGAGGCTGAATTTTTGTCACGCTTGCATCACTCAGATCTCATTAATTAGGAGACAGATGATTATTGTACAAAGGATGATACCTTCCATGCACCTTATCAAAAGACATTTCAATCTATTATTCTCACTTAGATTATAAAGCAATCTCCTTGGGAATCTTTCTTTAATCTTTTGGTTATCAATTACCAAAGAAAAGGGTTAGGAACTGCAATAACTAAACTACTGGTCATTTCTCTCTCTCTGAATTCCAGTGTTCCCACTTGTAACATAGGTCATATATAACCTGTGTAATAAGATGGGTGTGAGTCTAAATAGAAAACCGTCTTAAAGTTCTAGAACAGGGTAATAGTTTAAATTTATTTATTTTTATTAATTAGTTTACTCACTTTGTATCCCAACTCTGATCCCCTCACACTTCCCGTCTGAATCCCACCCTCGCTCCCTCTTCTCTATCATGCCCCTCCCATAGTCCACTGATAGGGAAGGTACTCCTCCCCTTCCACCTGATCCTAGTCTATCAGGTCTCATCAGGAGTGGCTGCATTGTCTTCCTCTGTGGCCTGGTAAGGCTGCTCCACCCTCAGGGGGAGGTGATCAAAGAGCCAGCCACTGAGTTCCTGTCAGAGACAGTCACCTGTTCCTATTGCTAGGGTACCCACTTGGAGTCTGAGCTGCCATGGGCTACATCTGTACAGGGGTTCTAGGTTATCTCCATGTATGGTTCTTGTTTGGAGTATCAGTCTCAGAAAACATCCCTGAGACCAGATTTTTTTTTTTTCCCTTCTACTTGTGGAGCTCCTGTCCCCTCCAGGTCTTTCTATCTCCTTCTTCCTTCATAAGATTCCCTGCACTCTGCCCAAAGTTTGGCTGAGTTTCAGCCTCCGCTTTGATACCCTGCAGGGTAGAGTCTTTCAGAGTCCCTTGTGGTAAGCTCCAGTCTTGTTCTGTTTCTCCTTCTTCTGATGTCCATTCCATTTGTCTTTCTGAATAAGGATTGAGCATGGTACCCAGGGTTGTCCTCCTTGCTTAGCTTCTTTAGGTGTACATATATTAGTATATTTATCCTTTATTTTATGTGTAATATCCACTTGTAAGTGAATATATACCATGTGTATCTTTCTGCTTCTGGGATACCTCATTCAGGATGATCTTTCCTGGTTCCCATGAAATCTGTGTGTCATGATTTCCTTGTTTTTAATTGCTGAGTAGTATTCCATTATGTAAATATACCACTATTTCTGTATCCACTCCTCAACTAAGGGACATCTGGGTTGTTTCCAGCTTCTGGCTATTACAAATAAAGCTGCTATGAACATGGTTGAGCAAATGTCCTTATTGTGTACTTGAGCATCTTTTGAATATATGCCTAGGAGTGGTATAGTTGTATCTTGAGGTAGCACTATTCCCAATTTTCAGAGAAAGCACCAGATTGATTTCCAAAGTGGTTGTACAAGTTTACATTCCCACCAGCAATGGAGGAGGGTTCCCCTTTCTCCACATCCTCTCCAGAATGTGTTGTCACTTGAGTTTTTGATCTTAGCCATTCTCATGGGTGTAAGCTGAAATCTCAGGGTCATTCTGATTTGCATTTCCCTGCTAGCTAAGAAGGTTGAGCATTTAAGTATTTCTCTGCCATTCAATATTCCTCTATTGAGAATTTTCTCTTTAGCTCTGTACCCCATTTAATAATTGGAATACTTAATTTGTTGATGTTTAACTTCTTATTTATTCTGGATATCAGCCCTCTGTCAGAAGGGTTGATGAAGACCCTTTCCTAATTGTTAGGCTGTTGTTTTGTTCTGATGACAGTGTCCTTTGCTTTACAGAAGCTTTTCAGTTTCATGAGGTTCCATTTATTGATTATTGCTCTTAGAGCCTATGCTGTTGGTATTCTGTTCAGGAAGTTATCTCATGTGTCAATGAGTTCCAGGATCTTCCCCACTTTTTTTTTTTTCTAACAGGTTTAGTGTGTCTGGTTTTATACTGAGGTCTCTGATCCACTTGGACTTTAGTTTTATGCAGGGTGAAAAGTATGGATGTATTTACATTTTTTTTCTGTATGTAGACATCCAGTTAGACCAGCACCATTTGTTGAAGATGCTATCTTTTCTCCATTGTATGGTTTTGGCATCTTTGTCAAAAATCAGGTGTCCATAACGGTGTGGGTTTATTTAAGGGTCTATTACTCTATTCCATTGATTCACCAGCTGGTTTCTATGCCAGTATCATACAGTTTTTACTACTGTTGCTCTATAGTACAGTTTGAAATCAGGGCTGGAGATACCTCCAGAAGATCTTTTATTGTAGAGGATTGTTCTAGCGATTTTGGGTTTCTTGTTATTCCATATGAAGTGAGAATTTTTCTTTCAAGGTCTGTAAAGAATTGTGTTGGTAATTTGATGGGAATTGCATTGAACTTGTAGAGATTGCTTTTAATAAGATGGCCATTTTTATTATGTTAAACCTGACAAGCCATGAGCATGGGAGATTTTTCCATCTTCTGATATCTTCTTCTATTTCCTTCTTCAGAGATTGGAAGTTTTTTTAAATACAAGTCTTTGACTTGCTTGGTTAGAGTCACACCAGGGAACTTTATGTCCTTTGTGGCTACTGTGAAGGGTGTTGTTTCCCTAATTTCTTTCTCGGCCCTTTTTGTCTTTGTATAAAGGAGGGCTACTGATTTTTTTGAGTTAATTTTGTATCCAGCCACGTTGCTGAAGTTGTTTATCAGCTGTAGGAGTTCCCCACTAGAAGGGTCACTCATGTATACTATATCTTCAAATCATGATAATTTGACTTCTAATATGTATCCCCTTGATCTACTTTAATTGTCTTATTGCTCTAGCAAAGACTTCAAGAACTACGTTGAAGAGATATGGAGAGAGTGGGCATCCTTGCCTTGTTCCTGATTTCAGTGGGACTGATTTAAGCTTCTGTTTAATTTGATGTTGACTATAGGTTCGCTGTATATTGCCTTTACAACGTTTAGTTAAGTGCTTGTATCCCTGATCTCTCCAAGACTTTAAACATGGGTGTTGGATTTTGTAAAATACTTTTTAAGCATCTAAGGAGATTAACATGTTTTTTTTTTCTTTCAGTTTATTTATATGATTTCTGTATATTGAACCACCCCTGCACACCTGGGATGAAGCCTACATGGTCATGGTGGATATCTTTGAGGTCTTCTTGGATTTGGTTTGTAAGTATTTTTACATTAATGTTCATAAGGGAGTTTGGCCTGAAATTCTTTTTCTTTGTTGGGTCTTTGTGAGGTTTAGACACCAAGGTGACTATGGCTTCATAGAGTAAGTTTGGTAACATTCCTTCTGTTTCTAGTTTGTGGAATAGTTTGAAGAGTATTGGTGTTAGTTCTTCTTTGAAGGTATGGTAGAATTCTGTGCTGAAACCATCTGGCCCTGGGCTTTTTTAGGATGGAAGACTTTTGATGACAGCTTCTATTTCTTTAGGGGATATAGGACTATTTAATTGATTTATCTGGTCTTGATTCAGCTTTGGTAAGTGGAATCGATCAGGAAAATTGTCCATTTCCTTTAGATTTTCAAATTTTGTGGCATATAGGCTTTTGAAGACCTAATTATTCTTTGGATTTCCTCAGTGTCTGTTATGTCCCCCTTTTCATTTCTGATTTTGTTGACTGGAATAGTGTCTCTCTGCCTTTTAGTTTCGTTAAGGGTTTGTCTATCTTGTTGATTTTCTGAAAGAACCAGCTCTTGGTTTCATTGTTTGAATAGTTTCATTTGATTCTAATTTATTGATTTCAGCCCCAAGTTTGATTATTTCCAGCCATCTACTCCTCTTGGGTGTGTCTGCTTCTTTTTTATTCTAGGGCTTTCAGGTGGGCCATTAAGTTGCTAACTCAAGAACCGTTCGACTCTGCTGGCGGGTGTGTTTGTGTGCCTGGCTACTTTTAGTTGTGTTGTAGGAGGTTATTTATTTCCTGTATTTTCCTGACTGTAGTTAGCTTTCTTGGGTGATATTTTTTTCTTCTAGTATCTCCTGTAAGGCTGGATTTGTGGGTACGTATTTCTAAAATGTTTTTGTCATTGAATATCTTGTTTTCTCTATCTATGAGGACTGAGAGTTTTGCTGGGTATAGTAGCCTGGGCTGACATCTGTGCTCTCTTAGGTTTGTATGATATTCTTCCAGGCCCTTTTGGCTTTCATAGTCTCTGTTGAGAAGTCAGGTGTGAGTCTGATGGGTTTTCCATTATATGTTACTTGGTCTTTTTTCTTGCAGCCTTTAGTATTTTTCCTTTATTCTTTATACTTACTGCTTTGACTTTTATGTGGTGGGAGGATTTTCTTTTCTGGTCTAATTTATTACGTATTCTGTAGGCCTCTTATATTCTTATAGGCCTCTCCTTTAAGTTGGGGAAATTTTCTTTTATGATTTTGTTGAAAATATTTTCTGGGTCTTGGAAATGGGAAAATCTTTTTCCTCTATTCCTACTGTTCTTGGGTTATGTCTTTTCATGTAGCATTGGATTTCTTGAATGGTTTGTGTCAGGAATTTCTTAGATTTAACATTTTCTTTGATGGATACATTGATTTTTTTCCCATTGTATCTTCCACACCTGAGATTCTTTCTTCCATCTCTTGTAGTTCGTTGGTATGCTTACCTCTGTAGTTCCTGTTTTCTTCCCTAAGTTCTTCCTCGCCACGATGTCCTCCATTTGTGTTTTTCTTGAACCGTTTTGTTGATTTCCTTCACCTGTCTGACTGTATTTTTCTTTAATCCCTTTACCTGTTTGTTTGAATATTCCTGTTTATGTCTTTCAGTGATTTAATCATTTCTTCTCTGAATGTCACAAAATATTTGGCTGCATCTTCCTGTATTTCTTTATGGATAGCCATGATCTGTTTGACTTTATCTTCCTCTATTTCTTTACACATTTTATTTGTTTCCTCCATTATCCTCTTCATAAGCATAGATGTAAGATCATCTTTTTGAATTTCACTTATGTTAGGGTGGTGTCCAGGGCTACTTACTCCAGGTTCTGGAGATGCCATATTGCTTTGCTTTTTGTTGGTTGTGCTTTTATGTTGGCCTCTACCCATCTGGCTGTCTCAGGTATTGGCTGTTAGTTTTGGTACCTCCTGGAATCCTGGGGTGGGGAAAATCTCCTTGGCAAGATTCGTGAGGGAGGCCTCCTCAGCTTTTTGGGTATGGTCAAATGAATGGCGGTACTTCTCAAGAATTGCCACAGCTCACCTCAGGCATATGGACCTGTGTGGTAACTGTGGTCGTTGGTAGTCAGGGGGGTCTATTCTCTCACCAGGAGAAGTCCTGGAGACAGCTGCCCAGTCGGGTGGGTTTCTTGCTCTGAATTTACTGAAGTGCTTCTACTGCTCTTACACTATGTTTTCTGGGCGCAGAAACCGGGAGCCCTGCAGTTTGGTCAGTTTGCCTAGGGATAATTGGCTGCACCTTGGAGCAGTATCTGGGGGCTGATCTAGGGCCTCTCAGGCTTCTGTATGTCTGAAGTTTGAGCTCTGTGCCCCAGTACCCAAGCAGTAATCAGTGGCAGATGAGCGAAGCATTCATCATGCAGCAGGAGGCTAGGGCCTGGAGCCTGTGGGAACCCAGAAACTCTTCCAGAGCTGGGTGTCCTGAGGTCAGACCTGATGTTTCCCCCACTGTGGGGTTTTGGGGTCCACAGTTTTATCTGGGATAGTGAGTAGAACACGTAGGCACAGGCGCAGGCCAGTGGCTCTGTGCTGGCAACTGGGTGCCTGCAGGAACCCAGGAACTTTGCCTGAGATCTTCTGGAGTGGGGGAAGGGAGTCTGCTGACTGCCCTGAGGTCAGAACTGGTTTTTCCCTCACTGTGGGGTTTCCTCCTAACAGGGAAACCCAGTCTCTAGTGCCCAGGGGCCCACAGTTCTGTCTGGAATGGTGAATCAGGTGCGCAGGCAGGTCTCTGGGCTGGCAGCTGAGCACCTGCTGGAGCCCAGGACCTTTTCTAGGGATAATCTGGGTGACCTGAGGTCGGTCCCAATTGCTTCCTTTACTGTGGGGTTTTCTCTTGACTGGAAATCCCAATCTTTGGTGTTGTGGTTCCACAATTCAGACTGGGATGGTGATCAGAACATGCAAGCCTGCAGCTCTGGGCTTGGGACTGAGCACCTGCTGGGACCTGCTTCTGTTGAGTTACCCATGTCAACAGAATTCCTAGCAAATCTTCCTTTGGGAAGATTCTTCTGGGGTTTAGTTAGGTGACCTGAACCTGGGATTTCCTCACCTGGGAAACACAATTGCTGGTGTTTTAGGGCCCAGAGTTTGGTCTGTTGGTGCCTGTGCAGTCACTGCTGTCCAGCTTCTCAGACAAGTATCTTCCCAGCACTGACATCTTGGATCCCCAACAGGGTAATAGTTTTTATAAACAACTATTAATGTAGCTGTCTAATTTTAGATTAATAGCTGTTAAAAGCTCATAGGTTTATATCAGCTTGTTATCATTTAATAAGTAGTATTTAAAGTTGAAAAAAAAATAACCTGAGAGTGGTGGTGCATGCCTGTAATCCCAGCTTTCAGAAAGGCAGAGGCAGGCAAGATCTCTGTGAGTTTGAGGCCTGCCTGGTCACAAAGTGAGACCAGGACAGCTAAGACTACAAAGAAACCCTGTCTTTAAAAAAACAAACAAACAAACAAAAAAAAACAGATAGACAGACAGACAGATAGAATGAAACAATTAAAAAATAAATAAAAGTGTCCTGGTAAGGCAGCCATGTCAGGGTGAAGTGATTGGAAAACATGCAACAGAGACCATGTCAGAGACAGGCAGTGATCCCCTTTTGGGGGGACCCACATGGAGGCTAAGCTGTCCTTTGAGTATATGTGTGTAGAGGGTCCATGTCTAGTCCCTGCATGGTCCCTGGTTAGTGCTTCAGTTTCTATGGATCTTTATGTGCCCAGGTTAGTAGGGACTATTGATCTTCTTGTGGAAAAACTGTCCCCTGTGGGTCCTTCTATCCTTTTCCTCACTCTTCTACAAGGCTCCCTAAGCTCTGCCCATTGTTTAGCTGTGAATTTCAGTTTCTGTTTTCATTTGTTGGTGGGCAGAGCCTCTCAGAAAACAGCCATGTTAGGATCCTGGCTGCAAACACAGTAGAATGTCATCAATAGTGTGAGGGGTTGGCTCTCTCCCATGGAGTGGGTCTCAGGTTGGGGCAGGCACTGTTTGCACACCCCCTCAATCTCTGTTCTATCTTAATCAGGAAGTACACAGTCCTGATGAAACTGGATGTGCTGGAGTGAGTTTGCTGGGAGGGAGGGAGGCGTCTCCTAAAGTCAGAGGAGGAGGGAAGGAGGATAGAGAGAAAAGGAAGGTACAAAGGGGAGGGACTGGGAGGAGAGGAGGGAGGGGGCTAGGATTGAGATGTAAAGTGAATAACTAAATTTTAAAAAGTAATAAAAATAAATAATGAGTTGTTTCACAGCTAAAAGCAAACAAGGCAAAAGAACTGCAGTGGGAGGCCAGGACAGGGTTCAAGAAACAGTCACCTTTTTCTGAAGGGATGGCCCTCTCCCATATGTTTCAATCACTGTAGAGTTGAAATATAGCTTTGAAGAAACTAGACACTGCACTGTATATGTAGATGGTCAGGAACACTGAACATTTAGAAAGGCAAAGATTTGTAGGATGAACAGATGCAAAAGGTTTTGCTCTAGTTTATAATTCCCAAAGGAAGATTTGCTAGGAATTCTGTTGACATGGGTAACTCAACAGAAGCAGGATTCTGGCTGGTTTTCAGGCTTGCCTGACAGTTTATCTGAGCAGAGAGCAGTGAAATAAGGGAGAAGCAGGCTGTTATCAAAGTATCTCTGCTCTTACCTATAATGACTGAAGTCTGGGCCTAACAGCCACACATGGTTGACAAGTTCCCTTTGTAGGAGTTTCAGTCTTCTTACAATTCAGATGTGAACTTGCTCTGGTGGAAAAAGTTCACTTGTTTCCGGTATTCTGTCCACAACCACCTGAAGTAAGTGCTGTAGGAGGCAGCTTCCCTCTGTATCTTTATCTCCAATGTCCCTTTCAAAAAGGCTTTGTAGGCAAACAAAACAAAACAACCCCACTAAACCTGGCCAGAGCAAAAATAAAATGCACTTGAAATCACTGCCCCTGATGATAAAGTGAGCGATGTGGCAGACTGTCCAGACCCACAGGTCTCAAATGTTTCTGTGCTCTTGCTGTTTCTCCCTACAGATATATCAGACACACACTATTTGAGCCCACATATGGGTATCAGAGGTACAATTTAAAGTTATTTATTTGCATTTTAAGTAATCTCTAAAAACTAGGCATTTGATGCTACAAAATTTTGTGTAAGCATGAAGAGAAAGAAAATAACTTCTTTAGGGGATTACTTCTTGTGCTTCATCTAGGCTTGTATTTCTGTACAGGCACAGGGAAACTAGTTCTTCCAGTTATTGAAAAAAGATTCAGGCAGTACATTGTGTAAAAATTAAATTGAGAGACGCAAGAGATGGAAAGCATCCCCCTTACCTCCCAATACAACAAAAAAGGAGGCACCAGAACCTCCATAATGGATTTTTTTTTTTTGATAGATTTCTGGTGAGATATACTACCAAACAAAAATTCAGAGAGTATCTTATCTTTCCCTAAGCCAATTTCTATTAGAAGTCTTCTTTTTTCTACCCACCTCCCTATTTGGGCAACAGCATGTGTTGTTGGAGGCAAATGGACATTTCCTGAACTCTTAACACATATGTCTGTAGTGTAAACAGATAAACATACATACAGCAACACATTCTAAGTTTAGTTAACAATCACTATTTTGTCTTGGATTTACCTTATAATTAAAAAGTCAGTGATTTTAAACTAAGTAGCTAAGTTTTATTACAGGGGCATTCCTAGACATTTACAAGATTTAGCTGGTACCATACAAACATGCACTATTCCTTATGATATTATCATAGTCTGTGAACTATAAGCCCTTTAATTTCTACAACTTATGAAGACTCAGAATACTGGCTCTTACAACTTTTTTCCCAGGCACTCTTTGCCTCAGTATGTCTGATAAACTGTGTATGAATGTAAATGTACATTTCATACCAGGCATCCTGTATAGACAGGCTGAGTGTCCACAGCATTGTGTGTAGATTCACTGTGCACCAAGGGAGGTTATTTCTTGGATAACAGAAAACTATATTCCCCTTCCAAAAAGAACCCAGACTTTTATAGTCCATACTCATCCTTTACAGTATACCTCTACTCTTACCATAAAGATCCCAGTATATTCTGCTTTCAAGTGGGTTTTTGTCTCACTATTCACCACCAACTCTGAAGGTGATATCAATATACAGCTGATGGAGAAACAGATAGCAGGTCCTAAGCACAGTAACCCTTGCTGGCTGTGCACATAAGAGTAAGATCTTAGAGGATTCCCTTTTCCTTTCCTTACAAAACCTGAATACAATTTGTGCCTACCAAGTAACCCAAACCCACATTCACAAATAAATCTGCTTGCATAGGTTTGCCAAGATGGACAGCAAAAATAATCTTCAATGTGACCTTCCAGGAAAGACCTAGACTCATTTCAGGCACACCATCCATTCTGACCAAACCATTTTATCTGCTGCACAAATCCAAGAGCATATGCACACAACAGGGTGCCCCTCATTGCTTCTGGAGTAATGGGAGCCTGGGCAATGCTTTAAGCATTCATTTTCTAACATAAATTAGATTGGAGCATCAAAAACACCAGTGACATCTGCATGAAAACAAAATGTAGTCATTAGAGTTGGTGCTATTACAATGAAAGGAAATGTATTCATAATGGCAGAACATTTAAAATAATGTGCTGCTGGATTCTGTGTTCATAAAAACAATAATGAAGAAACAGGATAGGTTACATAAATTAAAAGGAGTAACAGGCACAGAGTGCTTCAAGGGCTCTGGGCAATGTCAGTGACATAGCACATTCCTAGATACACAGGAACAAAGTTTTGATAGTAAAAAGGCAGAAGAGGTTAGAAGAGCATCAGGTTGGCACTGACAAAGTCTGAATTCTGTCTCTGCTCCACCCAGTTTTGTGATAGTGGGCAAATTATATTAATATTTGTCTATATAATATTATGTATATTTGTCTATATTTGTCTGTTACTCAGATACATCTATAACAAAAGGAAAGCTGAATCCCCTCCCACAAGCCCCAGGAAGAAAGGAAAGGACAGAACACATAAAAAGTGCTTAGCATCTAATGCATAGGAGGCTTACATATAATTAGCATCATCCTTTGCTTTTGTTATCACTAAATAAGTACATGACACTGTGATTTCAGCATCACCTACTTCTCCAAATGAAGTGGAACTAGTAAATCCTCACTTTCCAACACACATGCCTATTATGAGCAACAAATGAAGTATGTTTGTCAGCTATTCCATACCAGCCGACTTGGTAGTTGTTCCTAGCTCATTCTACTAAAGAATACTTGTTTGTACAACCTATACTGCAGTTAGCTGTAGCTATATAATCTTGCTGCAATGTATATTACAGAAAAAAAAATCTGGTTTGGTAGTAGGGTTTTAAAGTATCCTCTTGGGAAAAACTTTACTTCTCTGATTAACAGAGACACAGTCCTTTCATCATGCTTGAACATGGATACAATCTCAAGCTGCAGCCCCTTTTTAGTCATAAGAAAATCCTAGGGTCTGCTGATGACTCTATGAGCGAACCCTGCCTAAGTTTGATCCAGGAACCACATGGTGGAAAGGACCAATTCTTGCAACCTGCCTGACACACACACACACACACACACACACACACACACACACACAGTTTCAAAAAGGAAGAAGTGAATCTCAGACCCAGAGCAGTCCTGACATCATGAGGCACTGAACCATAGTCAGAATTCAGTTTTTGTTTTTTTTTTTTGTTTTTGTTTTTTTTTAATGTATTATGTGAACAAACAAACCTTTAATTCCTTAAACTACCGACACCAGAGTTTTCTATGGATCAAAGCTGAACTTCAGCACATCTTTTCTTGGCCAAGATTTTCCTTCCCTTGGTTCCAGATTACTAACTTACATAATATTCTTTTTGTATGTACACATGTGCTGAGGCCAGAGCCAAGTCTCAGGTTTTATGTTTCAGGCATTACTCACCTTCCTTTGTTGATCTTTTTTGAAACAGGGTCTCTCACTGGTCTGGAGGTTACTATATAGGATAGGCTGGATGGTCTGCAAGCCCCAGGAAATCTTCCGGTCTCTACTTCCCCAGAGCTGGGGTTTAAAATGCACCACAGCACCTGGGCTCTGGGCATCAAATTTGGATCTTCATGAAGGCAAATATTTTACCAACAGAATCACCTCTCTACCCACATTTGTACTGTAGTAAATCCTATTTTTTTTGGAACTCCAATTTGATATCTATTATATTACAAAGTCACCTGCATTTTATGGTATTCTTAAAAAGCACTGCAAAATAGTTCTCTTATCCTGCCTTAGAGTTGAGAAAAGCATAGGTGGAGGCAGCACTGTTATTATTTTAATAGTTATTCCATTTGATTCAGGCTTGAGTTCATGGCACCCCTTATTCCCACTTTCTAACGTATTTTATACCATATATTTAATCTACTCTTATTTACCCAAAATAGTTTTATTTCTTTCTTGGCTACTTAATTTTTTTCTTGTTTTCCTTCTTTCTTGGGAATAACCTTATTTGATATCAAAACAGATCTTATCATTCAGCAGTTCCCTTCTGAGGTGTTCAAGTTCCATATTGGTGACCAAGGCTCTGGAGCCTTCCTGTTGCATCAAGCCCTGACCATTCCTGCTGCAGTGCACAACCCAAGGTGCACCTCAAATTATGTAGCTTTGCAACATAAACTCTCATGCCCTCACTCTCCCATAAACTAGCTTGTCTCTGGGACTCATATAGATTGTCTCCCTCTTAAAGTAAGATTATTAGCTTTCCCTCCAAAATACTCCCAAAATCATAGCACCAAATGACACAGATTTGCATGAGCAATGATGCACCGGCCAATGATATGTATGCAGGTGGTCCCATTATACTGCTTAATGATGTCATAGCTGTTTAAAAGTACATTCTAAATGTTCACATGATGACTATCAACAAATTTCCCAGAATGGCTCCCTGTTGCTGATTAATGACTATACTGTAATTCAAATAATATATCAAAAACATACTCCATAGTTATTAAAATTCGTGACATTGGGGGGGGTGGAGGAGAAAAAAGTCTAAATCATGTAGTGTTTCATACAAGTCTGGAGTTCTGCACTTTTTATCTATAGCTCTGCCTCCACATCCCTTACCCATTTTAGCTTGACTAGCTCCTTGGTTCAGTCAGCTTTCTACTCAAACACATAAATCCTCGGAACACTTTCCACACCATTTCTACAGCAGCTTGTTCTCCCAAGCTTCCAACTCACTTCTTGTTTCGTTTTCGCTATAACTTTGCTATCTGAAATTATGTTAAAAATATGCTGTTATTTAGTAGTTAGTTTTCATTCTGTTTTGCTTTGCTTTTGGGGGACAGAGTCTCAATGTGTAGTTCAGGCTGGCCCTCAACTTAAAGTCCTCCTGCTTCTACCTCTCTAGTCCTGAGCTTACAGGTGTATGTCACTATGATCAGTTTGTGTGTGTGTGTGTGTGTGTGTGTGTGTGTGCGCGCGCGTAACTGCCTGCTTGTCTGTCTTTACGTACTAGAATAAACTTCTACCAAAGAGATCTTACCTGGCATTTTTACCCTGTATTTTTGGTATCAAGGGCTGTGTACAAGTGCCTAAAAAGTACGACTTGAAAGCAAGAAGGAAAAAAAAAAGTAGTGTATTCACTTAGTGATAACCTTTTAGGGGAGGGGTTGGAGTTGATGAGCTTGGTACATTGTATAAATGGTAAGGTTATTGACAGTATAGGTGAAATATCTGCCCAGCCCAAGATAAATAAGACAATTACAACAGTTAACAAATGTCTGTGTCTTATTAATTGTGATAATTGTGATAGCAAGTCTTGGGTACATTCTCAAAACCCTGAGCATGAGTCTATCCTACTGAACAGAGATATTTACTTCTCACCTGATGTTCACTTATTTTAAATGGCTAATGCATCCCACAGAATTAACGACACAAATCCATTCTAAAGAACTTTGGGTGTTGATGCTTCCAATACATACGAATCCTTAGGTTTTATCAAACCAGTGCATTCTAAGCCACAAGGCCTGCTGAAGAGAATATTTGTCACAGCTTTTTGGAAAAGCCCAACACCTTACATTATTTTTATTCTTTTGATTCATTTGTTCATCAATAAGCACCAAGTTTAAGTGCCAGCTGTTTGTGTAGACCTACTGATAAATTACCAAATACTGAGCTGATATTAAATGGTATTTATTATCACCTAGTCCTTTATCTTCTTTACCTTCATTTTATACCATCATCACTAAGACTATCTCTAGCCTAAAGACAAGAGACCTGAAGCTGAAGAGTTTGCATAAACTACCTTCTTTTTTGAAATATATTCAAAGTTTTATTGCTTATTAAACAATTAAAATTTCTAAATGTGCCAACATGTCTTCTATTGAAAAAGTCTTGAGCTAAGTGGTCTCTCTCTCTCTCTCCTCTCTCTCCTCGGTCTCGCTGACCGGCCTCAAGTTTGCGATTCTTCTGCCCCACTCTTCACAAGCCCTGTGCTTATAGGCACACTCCAGTCTACCGCCCTTGGCCTAATTAGGCCTTTTTGATGTCAAACTCTATGCTGTTAATGACCACATTTTAGCAAATAAGTTCTGAATATGCCCTTGGTACCTAGAAGATAGTTTCTTAAATTAAAAATAATCTAGGCTAGACAATGACTTTCCTGAGGGTAGAAAATATATTTTACTTATTATATTCCCAGTCCCCTACACAATGCCAACAGCATGTGTTGAGTTACTTGAGGAGAATGTGACTCCTGTTCTAAAAGACACAGCAGAATGAAAAAGGCAAGATTATATAAATAACACTTACAAAGGGAACAAGGCATAAAACCACAAAGTGAATGCAGAAGCCAATGAAATTAGCATTTCTCTGCTATTATGCAGTAGCCAGATAAGGCTGGACTAACCTCAGTATCACAGACTCAAATGCTTTCAAGGCGTGACAGGCAGAACAAGTATATGAACTGGGCTAAAGAAAGGTGTACTGAAAAGCACACCCCTATCTTAACAACAGCTCAGCTCTAGCTGGTAACTATCATGGAGGAATGTCTACACAATGTTGCCAAAGTTACTGAAATGAACTGGAAAACCTGGTCTTTAATGTGAAATATTTGAACTTTTAATACTGATCTGTAATTTAAAACTACTCAAGGCAGACAAAACATTCATGTATGACAGATTTGATTGATGATTTACCAGTTTGAAGTCTTAAAATTCAATTAGAATCTCATCTTTTAAAAATATTTCCATGTGTATGTGAGTGCACGTGTGTATACACACATACATGAATGAGGGCAGCATCCCTGGAGCTGAAGGTGCTGACTGTCAGCTGATCAACGTTAAGTGCTGGGGACAGAACTATGCTCCTCTGCAAGAGCAGCAAGTGTCCTTACCTGCTGAGCCACCCCTTCAGCCCTATTTCACAATCCTTTCATATTCAAGGGCCCTCTTTTACCCTCAATGGCCTTGAAATTTTGAAATTCTTAGGGTTTTTTGTTTGTTTTGGGAGACAGGGAGAAAACAAATTTATTTATAATACAAAGAGAGCAACAGGCATGACAGAAACAGGTTTTAATCTTTTTAACAAAAGCATTTCAAGTAGTACATTAGTTTCCACATAATTAAATATATAATTGACAAATCAGGTCTTCATGTGAGAAAATATTATTAACATTAACTCTATCCTAAACAAAGAAACTTGGCATTTTTATTAATGAGTATAAACTTGTTACAGCTTAATGTTAAAATTTTTTTTCCACTAAAATTTTAGATTACTAAAAATACATCATAGATTTTATTTCTATCTTGGAATTTGGAAATTAGACTTATTGAATTAATCAAGTGTGTTCTATGATCTAATAGCAGTGAGGTGTAGTAGAAAAATATGGGATTTGTACTCAGAGACAGTTTCAATCCTAGCCTTTACTAACTAGGTGACTGTTCAATTTTTTTCTGTTGCTGTGAATAAAAACCATAACCAAAAGCAACTTGCATACAGTGTGTGCTGCGCTGTGCTATGCTGTGTATGGGGGGGGGGGAGACAGGGTAGGGGAGGATGTTCCATATTACACTTCCAGATAGTCCATCATTGAGAAAAGTCAAGGCAGGAACTCAGGCAGAAGCCAAAGCAGAAACCATTGGAGGCTTCTACTGGCTCATAGCCTCTAAGCTTGGCTCAGCTATTTATTTATTTATTTTTTAAATACAGACCAGGCCCACCTGCTGAGGGATATACTACCCACAGTAGACTAGGCTCTCCTACATCAGTTAGAAATAAAAAAACAAAAAACAAAAACAACAACAACAAAAAAAAAACGCCACGTGTCTATTCCCACTGGCCAACCTGATGGAGGCAATTATTCAATGGAGGTTCTTTTTTTTAGCTTATCGTTATAAAAAAAGAAGTTCCAATATATTTCAATATTATGTCAGAATTTGGGACCTGCCAGTTAAAATGTTACATTCTCAAATACTGGGTAGAATGGGAATGAAATTTAAGAACAAAACACAAACAAACAAACAAACAAACAAACAAACAGAAAATGAACAACAAAGTAAGTAAGGAACTAGTGAAAATGTTCAGTGGTTAAAGACACTAAGCCTGATCACACAGTTCAATATCTGGTTCTCCATGGTATAAAGATAGAGCGCACTCCAACAAGTTGTCTTCTGACCTCCACATGTTTGTGTCTAACCTCACCACATTAAGTAAATGTCATTAAAAAACAAACAGACAAGCACTTCAATTATTAAATACAATACTACTCTTCTATTAGGAGGCTCATATTATATGGGAAATTTAATAATGAAAAGTCAAAGTACTCAGAGTATGGCTAAAAAATTTCCAAACTCAGCCTTTTAACTAAAATGATACAAAATTAAACTGAGTTTCTTGGAAACACAATCCATGGGGCAAGTAAAATCCAACATGTAGCAACTCAGCTATGTTAATTACTTCCTATGATCCCAGGTTAAAACAACAACAAACTACCAGTCTTCCTCTTTGGTAATTGCACTTTCCTACTGACTGCTGAGGAAAGACAGTGATATGATATCACATTAAAAACTGTGATATGATGCTAAAAGACCTCACTTATGCACTGTATTCATCAATTACAGAGGATGGAGAGAAACTTAAGGAGGTAAAAGTAATCAATAAATAACAATTGGTAAAATGTTCATAAAAACAATTCATAAAATGCAGTGATGATTTAGATGGTCTAGTATCTGAAGCTACAGTAAAGCTTTTTGCCACCCCTTCCACTAAATCAGTCACTTTTAAGTAACTAGTAATGTACTGACCAATCACTGTTAGAGAAGCTAAAACAAAACTTACTTGGGTCTAACAGGGGCAATTTCTTCCTAATCATCTTACAGCAGTAGAGACAAGAGCAACGAAGACCAACTTAGGTAACTCAAGATAGCAAAAGATGCCATGCTATCGTTTCAATGCTGAGACTGTTAACACATAGACCCTGTTACAATGAGGAAGAGGAGCCAGATGATTGCTGAACTCTCACTAATCAGACAAATTACTTCTTTTCTTAAAAGAAGCACCAAATGGAGGATAAGAGAAAGACAGACGCATGCCCTTCAAAAGAAAGACTTGGCAGAAGTTTCTGATTATGTAGAGATCTGACAATAGGGAAAAATAAGATTTCTCTCCAGACCTCCAGGCTGGCATTTGTAAAGATGTTATGATACTGTAAAATATACTGGTGGGAGCATATAATGACACCAGGATATCAAAAGGTGCTGGAGAAATGTTGCACAGAAGGCTACATTAATTCACAATTTTAAGGCATTGTATGTTTCTAAATATCTGACCTTGGAAATGCAGAATGAATTCTGTCTCCTTTTTAGATTCATAACATAGGCTAGGAAAAAGTGAAGGAGCAAAGTCAAAAAGAAAGTTCAAACACACCAGTGTGTCCAGACAAACACAAAATGGGGCTGCTATTAACATCTTTTGTTTCCAAACTAACCTTCCTTCCCAGTAGTACCACTTCTATTAGCCTGTGATCTCCAGAAACAGGCCTTTTAAGAAATATAGATGACATAAACTGATTGGCCTGCTCTGTGATCGCCTCCCCCTGAGCGGGGAGCAGCCTTACCAGGCCACAGAAGATGACAATGCAGCCACTCCTGATGAGATCTGATAGACTAAGATCAGAAGGAAGGAGAGGAAGACCTCCCCTATCAGTGGATTTGGGAAGGGGTATGCATGAAGAAGGGGGAGGGATTAGGAGGGGAGGAGGGAGGGGCTTATGGGGGGATACAAAGTGAATAAAGTGTAATTAATAAAAGCTAAAAAAATTAAAAAAAAAGAAATATAGAGAGAGCTAGAAGGAATTTTTAGGGTCACATCAAATTCAAGACTCTCATTTTCTAAATGTTTAAACTCAGGCCTGAAGGAATTTCAAGAACTTTCCTGAATTAACTAAATAGTGGCACTGCCAAGCTTAATCTTCAGGCCCATGATCTTCACTTAACTTCATCCTTCCTTTTATTTTTGCTGTAATGACCATGCTCACCATCTTCTAAGAAACAGAAATCGAGTTAGGAGTGCTTACCAGTAATTTTCCCATCAGGACCATGGCAGGAAGTACTCACTCACATTAAACAGATCTACTACACACTTCAGAGAGAATGAAAAACCAAAGGGCTCCAGTGCTTGTACTGAGGAAGTGTAGTACACAGAGGTTGGGACACCACAGATAAGTAAAAACAGAGATGAAAATGGGAATAAAAAAATGAACTAAAGAGGCAACAAAGTCCAACCTTGAAGGAAAGGTAAGGGATATATGGGTAAAAAGAAGACAGCCAAGTGTGCCAACAGCAGAGTTCCAGAGTAAGAACCAGCCATCATGGCCACTGGCCACTGGCCACTGATGTTATACTAGATCCAGAATAATCTTTTATTGAGTCATGTAAGGAAGCCAAGAATATTCTTTTCCCTTTTACATACAAGAACTTCCCTTTAATTAAAATATTAGCATGCTTTTCTTTGATACAACACTAAAAATTAGTAATAAATAAATAAATAAATAATAAGTGAAAGAAAGACATTATATGTAATACTAAGTCTTAAAACCCATGTTAAGTCTTTACAGGTAAAATTCCTGGCACTCACTGGACACTCAGCAGACACCCAATGAATAGACCCTATTATAATCTTACTAATTACTACTGCCAAAAGAATCTAATGTTCTATTTCACCACTCATTATTTTGATAAATAATTAATGCCTATAATTTGACTCAATTCAGGAAAAAATATAAAATACAGTACATACTTAGAAAACAAAAAAATTGGATAAAGTTTTATGAGGAAAATATAAATGCAGTGGCAAGAAATAAAAACTACATAATTGGAATAGTTTATGTGTATTTATTAAATAGATAATTGTGGATACCAACTTATCAAGATATTACATTCTACTATATTCAAATTAAAAGTGACATAAAAGCAATATTATAGATTATCAGTATATATGCATGATAATGAAAATATCTTTTCAACTCAGAGTTAATTTTTTACCTAAAAAATATCAGAAATAAGCTAAAAACATCACACTCCAAGATTAACCAAACCCATAAAGTATACAACTTAATGAACTTATATACAATTAGAATTGGCATTCAAGACAAGAGCTGTGGAACTTTACATTAAGTTATACACTTTCAGGCTGGAGAGATGGCTCTGCAATTAAGAGCACTGACTGCTCTTCCAAAAGGCATGGGTTCAATTCCCAGAACACACGACAGCTCACAACTGTCTGTAACTCCAAGTTCCAGGGTATCTGGTACCCTTATGAAGACATAAATGCAGGCACAACACAAATGCACATAAAATTAAATAAATGATCAAAAAATTTACACTTTCAGTATTGAATAAATTTTATGTACTTATCCTAAATGTTTTTCTAGCTCTAATCCTGTCATGAAATTTTACTTGTTTGGATTGTAGAAAAACTCTTATAATGAAGAGAGACAGAGAGAGGGAGGGAGGAAGAGAAAGAAAAGAAAAAGAAAGCACGAAAGAAAGAACGAACGAAAGAATCAAGATACAGATGTTGCAGGTACCGTGCCTTCAGCCTTAAACTTCAGAGCCATGGTCTCTTTACTAAGCTGCTTCTGCTACAGTGACCTCTTTCATTCATCAGGCTATCTCCAGAAGCAGGTAAGAGCCAGCCCCCAACCTCTACCCATCAACCTGAAAGGAGAGGCGGCAGCAGGTAAGACTCTCAGAATACTCCAGTCCTTTTCACTTCATAAAGAAACCAACAGCACATTTATGATTAGGTCTTACTTATCTGTGGTGAGAACTTCATTGCTGCAAAATCTATGTTACCAGTATCACACAACTTTATGTCAGTCCTTCCTGACCAAGAAAGAAAACAATGCGTCAAATATAGAACACATTTTCATGTGGCACTAGGTTTTAAGGGAAAACAAAAGCAGGATAAGGAATAGAGTTCCTAAGAAGTGGTACTCAGGAGGCCTGGATAAGCAAGTGAACAAAGCACATGAGCATCTAGGGATGACCATTCAGGCAGACAGAACCTGACATAGGACACAAGGGCAAAAAGGTCATGATGTAAGAAAGATGAGTGTGTTCAATGGTGTAAGTGACCAGTAGGAGGGTGAAGCGGTGGGCAGTGTCAGCTTGTAACTACAGTACATTTCCCCCTGGAAAAGCAAAGCAAGGCTGGGTGAGAAGTGGATGAGAGGTGGAGATGGAGGCAGAAGGGGTGAGAAAGAGTGGCAATAGCAGCAGAATTCTTGGAGAGAAATTATGTATCTTGGAAAAGGATGGATAACTTGGAGGTGGTGACAAGGTTTTGGATTTGACATATACTTGAGGATATCTGCCAGGGCCTGTCAATTACGTAGATACGGGATGCAAAGACAACAGAGATGAGGAGGATGACTGCTGCCCTGACCTAGGATGTCACCATTTTCCAAAAAAGAGTCAAGGATAAAAGCATTTGGCAAAGAGAAGAAAACAGGGTCATGTTTTGAATGAACCCAGTCTCATAACAAAGACATGTAATGTAGAAGAAGACCTTCATCTCCCCTTCTTTCATAAGAGTCCCTGCACTCTGCCCAAAGTTTAGCTATGTGTCTCAGCATCTGCTTTAATACACTGCTGGGTAGAGTTTTTCAGAGGCCCTCTGTGGTAGGCTCCTGTCATGTTCCCTGTTTTCTTCTTCTTCCAATGCCCATCCAGTTTGACCTCTGACCAAGTATGGAAATGGTAGGTTAAACAAAGGGAACACACCTTATTATCACAGGACACTCTGTTTTAATCATACCATGGGATTTGTGCAACTCCAAGAATTAGGGAAATAGGCAGCATTCCAACCTTAACACTGGCACAAGGAGCTGAATTTAAAAGGTCAGGTAAACAACTCAGTTCACAGTCTCATACACTTGGGAAGCCTGTGTTGGGGGAGTTCTAATTGTAGATGTATGTGACGCTGGTCTTTTGGGTAGTCGTCTGATGATTCTCTAGACTTGCAAAGTTTTGAGCCAACAGAAAAAAAAAGAAAAAGAAATGTGGAGAAGACCACAGGCTAATATAGTAAAAAGACCAATCACTACAAGGACTGTGTGTAGTTTTATAAACCTAGCTAGCACTGTGTCCACAGGGTGGACATCTGATGAAATCTGTTAGACAGACTGATAAACAGAAAGTATGATAAAAGGCTCACCAAGATTTTAGATGACAGTCACAACTTTCTTCTGTCTTTAATTATTTCAGTTTTATTTTAGACAATGCTTAATTTATTTTTGAACAAAAGACTGAGAACTATTCCAATGTCCAATGACCCTTATTACATTCAAAAGCATCGTTACACTGTTTTTATTGATCAGCATATTAACAACATGCCCTTGAAATAATCCCCTCCAGCATAATTGCTGAGTCAACTAAACTTCTAAATTCTGATATTGTTTCATATGTACATTAACTTACTAGTTTGCGAAAGTTCTGGAAAATTGTGGGTAAACTCAGTTTTCAGTAATATTTATCACTTTATGATCCATATTTTCTTGCCAGGCAGGACTGAAAAATTGTCTTCTACAATAGATATTAAAAGAAGGAAAAAGAGGATCCTAAAAATGTCTGTTAAAAATTACATACCATTAACATTCCTAAACCTGTACTTGAAATTCCAGAATAGAAGGACTCAAATGTTAACATTTTCTTTCTGTGTGTTTGTCTCCTCTCCCATACCTCTCTTTGCTTTTTTTCCTCCTGCCTTGACTCTTTCTTTCCTTCCTTTCCCTCCCTCCCTTACTTTCTTTCCTTCCTTCATTTCTTTCTTTTACTTTTTTCTTTCCCTTTTCTTCTCATTCTCTCCTTCCTTCCTTCCTTCCTTCCTTCCTTCCTTCCTTCCTTCCTTCTTTCCTTCCTTCCTCCTTTTTCCTTCCTTCCTTCCTTTCTCTTCCTTTCCTTTTTTCTTTCTTTCTGAGACAAGGTCCCGTGCAGCTCATGCTGCATTATAACTTTCTATGGAGCAGAGGCTGAGACTGAACTTAGATTTGTTCTTAGTGTCTCCCCTTTCCCAGTGTTGGAATCATGCCATTTCCGTGGTGATGGAGATTAAACCCAGGGCTCCATACACTGAAGGTTAAGACTTTACTAACTGAGCTATATCCTTAGCCAGACTTACATGTTTTCTTCATAATGTATGCCTAGCAACAAAGACACAGTTAGAACAAGACAGATATCCACAAATATTAAATTAATGCTATTTCTTCTCCTAATACTCTGTTTTGAAACAAAATCTCACTCCCACACACATACACAGAGGAGTATAAGAAAATTTGCTATACATTATAGCATCTTTCTTATTAAAAAACACATTCACTGCGGATGTTTGGTCAAACAAATTGTTAAGAACAGTTTTGTTTCATGAGCTCCAGAAACAAGTTAGAAAAAAAAAATCACAGTATTCATAAGGAATTGAGATACTGAACTAATCCTAAGTTACAAAGGAGCCAGGCTTCAACAATAGAACACTTACCAATATTACTTAGGTAGACAATTTTATAAGTTAAAAAATACTATTTGTAGGGCTGGATAATAACTAAGTGGGTAAAATGCTTGTTGCATAAGCATGAGGACCTGAGTTTCGATCCTCTGCACTGTTTTAAGAGAAAGTGTTTATTTGTAACCCCAGTAAACAGACTTATACTGTGAAATCGATACTGTGGGCTTGCTGGCCATCAAGTTTAACCTAAATGGGGAGCTCCAGGTTCAGTGACAGGCCAGCTCAAAAAGAAAGTTGGAGGGGGGTGGGAGGTCAAAGAGCCTGCCATTGAGTTCCTGTCAGAAATAGTCCCTGTTCCCCTTACTATGGGAAACCAATTGGTTGCTGAGCTACCACGGGCTACATCCAAGCAGAGGTTCTAGGTTATATCCATACATGGTCCTTGGTGGAGTATCAGTCTCAGAAAAGACCCCTGTGCCCAGATATATTCGGTCCTTGTGGGGCTCCTATCCTTTCCACGTCATACTAACTCCCCCTTCTTTCATATGATTCCCTGCACTCTACCGAAGGTTTGGTTATGAGTCTTAGTATCTGCTTTCATACAGCCAGCCAGAGTTCAAAAACATAAATAAATGAACGAATAAATAAATAAATACAGTGAGTTTATTCAGAAGTAAGCCTCCAAGATGAAAATTACATCTGGTACATATCTGATTTATCAGCTCTTAATATGTCTAGTTTAACCATATTATAGTCAGAATAATTAACTTTAAATAAATTCTTTAATTTTCATTGAGAAAAAAAATTTAAGTTAGAGGGAGCAGAGAGAAGGCTCAGCAGGTAAAGTACCTACTGACAACCAGAGTATGATCCCTGGAACCCACAAAGAAGAGAATCCACTTATGCAGTTGTCTGACCTCCACTTGTATACCATGGTGCATGAACATACACACTAAATTAATATCCCCATTCCCTGAGGACTAGTTCTTACAGTATCAGAAGATGCTCTGCAAGCTGCCAAGAGAGAAAAGCAAACAATAGTTCTACTCAACTGTAAAGCCCAAACCGACCCAAGAGATATCCCAAATGGTACCACAGTGGCACTTTTATTTTTGGGGTAACTGAAAGCTGTCTAATTGGACTTAAACCAGCTCAGAAGGAAGGAATCAATGTCTGGTTCTCTAAACCTAGCCAACTACCTGTGGCTGGAGAGGTTACAGAACCTGGAGGAGAAACTACTACTGCCACTTTCCAAAACCAGTGTAATAACTGATTGCATTCTACATACTTACACCCATACATAAATGTCACTCTTAGCCCTCTTCAAAGAAACTTCTTTCTGTAGCAGGCACAGACTATTAGCAGGGATCAAAATGGTCAAATGTAAGTAAGTGGTAAGTAACTAACTGGTCAAAATGTAAGTAAGTGGCTGTGGCATGTCCAACCTCAATTAGTACATCTATAACGCAAACCCTATACCTAAGACTCAGGGAATACTGTGGGAGGAGTGACAGAAAGATTCTATGATCCAGCGGACCACAATGCCTATTGGAAGATAATATCTTTAGACAATAGAAAAGCTACACTCATATCTCAAAAACATGGTTGTTAAACATGACCTTCATAATGACAATACTAGTGAGCATGCCAACAGGGATGAAAAATTCTAAAGGCCCATCCCTTCATGAAGAGCTATAGGCAATGGCTGCTGAAAGAGAATAAGTTTTCTCCAGAGATGAGACCCCCCTGATAATGCCTGAGTCTGAAAATATTTGTCTTTTCATGGGACTAACCTGTATAACAGCAACATATAATAAACATTACTCCTCTTTTTAAAATAATAAAAAACTAGAATTAAAAAAAATAAGAATGATAGAGGAAGATGCTTGATGTCAATTCCTAGAATACACATGTGTACATGCTAACATTCACACAGACACACACAAATAGATTTTTTTATTATTATAGATTGTTTATGTCTACTTAAGACCTTTTTTTGGGGGGGGGGTTGTTTTTAGATAGGGACCATGATCTCCCAACAGAGTGGTATAAGTAAACTTAATAATAGGACAACAGGATTCAGTACAAGGACCTACAAGTTCTGTAACTTTATAAAGTACTCAACATTTCTGGATCTACTATGAGGATAACAGTACTGTCTTTTTCCTAGGTTATAAGGTTAAATAAGACAGACACTGGTTCGTGTATGTGATGGGATGCTTTCATTAGTGCAGCCCCTAAAGAATTGATAAGATAGCTATGATCAAGTATCTAAATAAGTTGATCACTTCTGGAAATCCCGTTACCTTCTAGAAACCATTTCTCCTTCTTAACTAAAGAGGTAGAAACTCCTAAGAGACATGATTTGTGGACCCCATCCTTCAGAGTTTCACAGTATTTCTGAATTGTTTCTAGTTGGGTGGTATCTCTGGGATACTCTTCACATGCCCTCCTTAGTTTCTTCAGCCTTGGAACATTCTTTTTCCCCCATGTTCCTTAAACAGACTCAGTTGTCTAGGGAAACTTGACCCTTCATTTTAGTTTATCATCAAAATTTCCAAGAAGAGGGAATGAATGCTGAATGTTAGGGGCATGCTGGAGTGGAGTATCTGTGCCTGACCTTTGCATCTATACAGCTTGCCAGTAATTGCTAAGTTTTTTCACTGACAATTATCTACCAATTTCTTCCCCATCCCCACTTTACCCTCCCCCCCAGTTAATTATCAGTTCTGGAATTAAAACTACTTGCTTCTCCTTGTGGTTGTCACGGCAACAGTTGGCCTGCACCTGCCGCTGGGCTGACAGTGGCTCTTTCAGAGGAGGCAGTGGCAGTTACTGGTTCCACAAAAGCCAAGGAGTAAACTAATGTTTACCTGCCTGGGGACCAAAGTTTATTCTCCCTCAGGTTCTTCCTTGGCAAACCAATCTCAACTTTTTTTTTCTTCAAATTGCTTATTTGTATTTGACAAAGAAAAGGAAAATTCTGGTAAATGGCTGAATCCCTACTGACTTTTATAATCCTACCCATTAGCTTTACTCATTCCCAGCCAACAAGTTCTAAGATCTAAATCTTCTGTCTCCTGACAAAGAGACTGTAGTATAAAGGCTGAACATAGGGAATTTTAAGACTGCTAGGTCTGGGTTCTAGTCCTAGTGATAATACTTGCTAACTGTATGGCCATGGGTCAATCCTATTTCCTATAGTATCAATCTCATCATATACATTAGGTAATCAGAGTAAGTATAATTCTAAGAGTTGCTTTAAAAGCTCTCAGATTACATAGATCTAGCTCCCATTCAATGTTCATGTTATCAGGAAGTCTCACTGCTGTTGCTGGTTAGCTACCAATCCTGGACAGCTCTTAAACATAGGACAAGGCTGCCATCTTGGTCACTTTATACTTGTCTGAGTGATAGTACCTTAGGACAGATAAAATACCACATTGTTGCAAAGAATCTAGATAAAGATGCACCTAACAACTAGACCTGAGAAATACTGCTTTTCCTGCCTGGCTTCCTTGAAATTGTGTCAGCTCCTCCCTCTCTGTGCTGTTTTTTCTCATGCTCAATCTCACTTTCCTTTAAATAGAATTGATAGAACCAGAGTGTAAGGAGACATGTAGTCACCAAGGAAACAAAAGGCTTTTCATTTTACAATCACATTGCAACCTACAGAGAACTGTTAGTAGTATGGAGGACTTGAGGGAGTCAGGCATTTATATAAGGTAAGGGCTTTTTTCCCCTGAAACAATTATGTATAAGAAAGCATTTCCTTCATAAACTTGTAACCATTCATGATTAGGGTGTCTAAACAAGTGCATTTTGCTCCATGGTTTAAAATAAACTCTCACATTTGAGTGAGATATGAGAATATTATATCAGTTTTGCTTTCTTTCAAATCACTTCCTTACAGTTCTAATGTTAAGGAAACTTGTACTTATTGACTCTAAACCTTACATCACCTCAAAATAGAAATGAAAAAAGGATAAAAAACAAAACAAAACCCACTAGTATGTGTGCCCAACATGTGATATGGATACCTACTCATCCATATCAAACATCCAATGAATGTTTCCATTGCCCCCACCTCTCCACCACCACCAACAATAACAACAACAAAAAGAAAGACAGACAGACAGAGGGACTTTGGTGGAAAAATATGGTGCCTCTTGCCTGTCTTTCACTGGGAAGAAGAAAATACTTGAGACTAACTAGCAGGGTTCTTGTAAAGTAAAAGGCAAAATGAATAATTTTGCTGTGGCTGCCCACAAGTGAGGTGGATGTAACAAGGCCATCAAATACTGTTATTCTCTTTAAAAGATGCTAGAGTTTTGACCTCCTAAAAGTTGTTCTGCTAAGGACCAGAATATAGTGGCTAGGAAGACAAACAAGAACAGAGTAAGGCCACAGTCAGACTCCTTAGCCTCACCAACATGGCAAACTTTCATACCAATTTCTTTGATAGTTTTTGAGTAAAATATCTATGCCCTCCATTTGGAAAATGTTGGTTCATTAGGATTGCTTTTCTTCATTAATGTGAAAGGAATTAGATAATTATTTTTCAAACTTCAATTCAAATTAAAGGAAGGTAGAACTGTAAAAATAGGAATATAAATAGATTGCAAATCAAATGAAGTACTTCCACACACATTTTACCAGTTTTTTATTTTTTGCATGTAAAAAAAATACAAAAAGAATGCTTTCTGTGTTTCATGGTATTTACTAAATATAACCAGATGTCAGGTTTTAAAAATTACATGTGTATTTTTTGTGTATGTAGCACCTGTGCACCAGAACACACATGTGGAAGTCATAGGACAATCTGTGGAAGATGGTTCTCTACCTCTCTCATGTAAGTCTTAAGAATTGAATTCAGGTCATTATGCTTGGTGGCAAGCCCTTTTACTAGCTGAACCATCTCAATGACTCAGATGTAACAGACTGATGGAGAAACAGAAGCATTAAAAAACAAACAAACAAACAATTTACAATGTATAACAAATTACAAGATGTGACTGGAGAAGAACCGGAAATCCTTGCTTCAAGAAGTAATGTGTAACAGGAAATGTCTAAACCTTTTGATGCCTCAACACAGCATCCCAGGCACTTTTCAAGCTTAACTCTGCTTGCAGACCAATTGTGCAGTCAGTCCTTTGTTAGTCCCCACATGGCACATGTATCTTCATACCTCTGAACCTTTATATTTGTTGGTTTCTCTGCTTAGATAACCTTCCTATTCTTTCCATCAGAAAATGCCTAGCTCTAACCAGATGCAGGATTCTTTGAGTTACCAGTGTAATAAGTACTCTATACTCAATTGACTGTATAGGATTTACTTTTTAGGATTATTATCATAAAATAGTGTAGCTTACACTCTGGAGTCAAACTACTTGAGCTTGGAGGCTGCCATTTTTTTTTCAACTCCATGATCACATAAATGTGTAACTTCTCTGAGACATTTTTCATCTGAGATGAAAAATGACAATAATATATAAACCAGATAATATATAAATCAGTTATAGGGCTATTGTGAGCAATAAATGATTTAATATATCTAAATATTTAAAATATATCGACACAGTTGGCACTTCATTACTGTTTAACTATCTTAATGATAATTATATTGCAATTAAATGCTATAATAAAATTGTCTAATAAGCTCTCAAAAATAGACTTTGAGATCTTGTAAATGCATGCACAGAAATCTTTGTCCACATATCCCCAAGGCCCATGGCCTCCTGTTCCTTAACCGTTGTTGTTACTAAAGAAACAAAACTGAGATTTATAATTTTAAAAATTACTACATAAAACACACAGAACTAAAATTAATAAATATTCTCCAAAGATCCATGTGCTAGAGGCGTGGCTGTCAACTCTGGCATTGCTGGGAGGCAGTACATTCTTAGAAGGTGAGGCCTGCTGAGAACCAGGTTTTAGGAGTGTGCCCTGAAAAGCCATTGAGATTCTAGCTCTCCTGTATTTTCTCTCCTAGCCACTTCTACTATCTATTATCTACAATAATATACTATCTTGTCACAGGTCCAAGGACTAGACAGCCTATGACCATGGGTTAAAGCCTCTGAAATTGTGTAAGGAAAAAGTAACCTTCTTCCTTTTATTTATCAGGTATTTTGCTGCACCAAATCACAAGAAAAACAACTAACACAAATCCCCAATCTTGGCAAAGGTGGGATAGGGAGGCGAGTATTTACATTAAAAAAAAAAACAGTAAACAAGGTTAAATGACTTGACCAAGATTACACCATTGGTCACAGGCACAGAAGAGAAGAGAGGTAGGTCAATGCCCTTTGTTTTTACTCCTTCCAAACATTCTTCCTGTTTAATCACACAATCAGCATGTGTCACATTCACACTGATCCCAGCAGGCACTTTATGCCTGAATAACAGCTGACTTTGAAGATGAAAATTCTACAGAAGTTCTCTGTATAAGCTGATACTATTAAAAAGCCAATTTTTTTCTCTTAGTTTAAAAAGAAAAATCACAGAAAACCCCAAAAGCAAATCAAAATTTAATCCTGATCTTGTTCCTTTTCCTCTCAACACAAGAGTTTAAGGGTCTTTTTCTCTTTCTCACTGCCACCCACAAAACAATTGCTTTCACACCAGCAGATCATATTGCCACCCCCTCTCCTCAAATATATATTACTTCTCAGCAGGCTTCAGCAGGGGTAGAGAAGGAGCCAATCTGTGAGGCAGTGAACACAAGATCTCCCATAATAGTACAGAGAAGACAGAAAATTGCTGCCGAAAGTGTAAATTGCTTTTTTGCTTGAAGAAGAAATAATCATTCTAGGCTTCAAAGACACCTTTGTACAAGATGACTCCACAGTAGTTACTATCCACAGTCTACATATTAAGAGTTTTGCTCACCATACCCTGTGAGTATTCTTGTCAGCCATATGACTCTGTATCATGACTTAAGGAGTAACTCCTAGGCAGCAATCAACAAGCAACTATCCTGTGGTGTCAATTAAAGGCTGGCTTGGCTCCCTAGAGAATCCTCTTGGTGTTGGTGCTCAGGAGATACTGTGTGAGGACTAAATAGATAGCCCTAGATAAGCACTGTAGCTAAGGAGAAATCACTTTCAGAAAATAGGCCACAGCAACTACACATCAGTGAGTCACAATCCCAGGTTAGAGGAAATAGACCAAAGTGATCCTCTGAGGACTGTATGAATTCTCTTGGCTTTCACAGGGGGTTACAAAGGGCTGTGTGCTTGCCTTCTGCAGACAGTCCAAATGAGCTCTGAAAACAGGTTAGACTCACTTCCTAGTTCTGTTACTTACTACTAACTAAACTTGTGATGTCTCTGAAAATTTATTAATATGTTCTCATTTGACAAAATGGATAACTACATCATTGACTTAGCATGAGGTTAAATAAAAATGTATACAAAGCACTTTGGACATTATCAACCTTTAATACAAAGTAGCTACAATTACTACTGTTGTTAATATGCTGGAGAAATACAAAATATAACTCGGTGGGAAACAGAAACAAAAGCACAATAACTGGCTATACTATATCAAACAGCCCAGAAAGTCAAAACTCAAGAGGAAAGAAGACAAGGAGACTGCAGCTGGTGGAAAGGAAGAAAAGCCTATTCCACAGAATGCAGGATTTGTTCTTTCCGTGGTAGAGGATGACTAAATATGGGACCAAGTCTTCTTAGCCATTCTTTTGTGCAGTGTGACCTGCATTTCCTTCTATCTCCTTTAACACATCAAACTCTCATTTAATCTCGCAGCAACACAGAAAACTTTGGAACAAAATTCTCTTTGGCTTGTTGAAAAGATAAAGTGTATATCATAAATGAGAAAATTTTAGATCAAAGGCAATCTGCCCTGAAGTGCTAATTGGAATAGACTGAGCCAAACAGTAGTTCGACACAAATAAATTGAATGGAACCAACAAGCATGAATTCAATGGTTAAGAAGAAAATATGAATCCTCTCCCCCCTCTCTTTGCCAATTTAGAACATGCTCTCAAGTGCACCTAATACTTAAAATGATTTTGTCAAGTCCTAGTCCAAGAGAATCCTGCTGACATTCATGGCAGCCTAGCTTACGGGAGACAGCCTGACATCTTAGTTACTAGTAAAGAAACTCTATGCCTTGTCAAAATGACATGAAGGTATCTGCAGTTAAACTTGAAAGCTAGTCTCCCACATTTCTCTGCATGCATCCTTATACTCTTCTAATCAATGTGACTTTGGAATGTGGCCATAACAAAATAGAAATCTTCAGCCAAATCAAGCTCTGTCAAGACAGAAGTGCCATTTGCTACCCCATGGAACCTTCCTATTACTTCTACTAAGCTCTTGTCTTTCAGTATGGTCTTGCTTGAAGTCTCTTTGGTGAAAAGAAGGTCTATGGCTGTGACTGTCCTGGATTTCAAGGAGCAATAGAATAAAGGGGCAAAGTGCCATGGAGAATTTGGTGTCCAAACCAAATCCTGTGCAAAAATGGTGAAAATGTGGTTAATAATTAGAGAAAACACTGATTCAAGGTCCCTATCATTACAAGTCTAGTGCTCTAGATTTGACAAGATCTGTTCTTGAAAGGTTCACATGGCGAACATTTGACCTCAGTGTTGCCATATACAGAGGTAATGTAATCTTTAAAGTGTGAGACTTAGGACTGGGCCACTGGGACAATTAGGTCTATGGAGTTGGATTAGTTCTAAGAAAATAGGAGCCTGAAACTTCCCCTGAGCTTTTCTTCTACACATATTCAAGCTACCATGATGCCATGCACAATGAGGTCCTCACCAAGCTAATCAGATAGTGGTGCCATAGCCCAAAACCTTAGAACTGCAAGCTAATCAATTTCCTTATACTGTACTTACCCACATGTATTTTGCTGAAGAACACAAAACAAAAATACCTCATTTAACCAATTTACCTAGGTTTGTATGACTGCCTCCAGTTCATTTTCCATTCTGAAGATACTAGAAACATCCAAAATGCAAATCTGTTTAGGTAAATTTTTGTTCACATTGCTCTTTTTGTTTTTTAAGAAGTGTCTCATATAGCCTAGGTTAACAAGGCTGGCCTTAAACCCTTGATCCTTCTTCCTCTACTTTCTGAATGATGGCATTATAGGCCTGTGGTTTCAAATTCTTTAATGGCTTTTTACTGTGCAAATATCCTAAGAAGACTTCCAAGGCCAAAATCACCACAGTGCTTTTTATCTTCTACTTTCTCTTTCTAGAGTTTTTACATAAGAAATGTCTTCTACCTACAACTAACCCATGCTCATTCTTTCCCTGCCTTCTCATCTTCCAGACCTGTATGTATATGTGTATGTATATATATATGTATATGTATTACACACACACATACACATATATATGTAAAACTGTATCTGTTTAAGGTCTCCCCATCATCTACTCGTCTTTCTCTCTCTCTCTCTTTTTCCTTTCTTTCCTTCGTCTGTCTGCCTGATTTCCTTCTTTCTTTCTTTCCCCTCTGCTCCTCTTTCTTTCTCCTCCCCTGGCCCTTATTTTCCTTCCTTTTTTTGTTCTAGAACAGACAATGGTTTAATCCTTTTCTCAAGCAGCTTGGACTTCCCTTATCACTATTTCCTCCATACTGCTGCTCTGCACGCTCACTTCTGTCTGGACTCTGAATGCACAAAATTAGGTGCCATGTATGCCTTAAGAGGGCATCAGATCTTCAGGAATTGGAATTACAGGTTGTGAACTGCCATATGGGAACAGTTATTTCTCTTAACTGCTGAGCCATCTCTCAATCTCCCATAAGCACATTTTAAAGGAATTAAAAAAAAATGAGAAGGATCTAGGGAGGGAAGAAACCATAATACAGAATAAGCTTGTTCCTGAAAATGTTTGCCAGGTGGAATCTGAAGAAATTCTCTGAAGCTCTGTAGGTTTAAAGCATGATGCTTCTGGCTTAAACCACAGCTAACCAGAGCTGGGTATTTTCCAGTAGTTCTAAAGTGGAAGCTGAGGAACACAGCTTTCAAGAGAAGTAGTACCAGAAGATGCAGATACAAGGAATTATTTGGAACATCTTAAGAAAGAGGTTCTTTAGTGCCAGGTATATGTTACTTTCTGTTAATCAATGGGGTCCTATAGTCTCTCCCAAAACATTACAGGAACATTGTTCTTGGTTACCCTCCAGAATTTGATGGTAAGACATTATCGTTGAAGATACCATATATTTGAATCTGTAGACATGGAGAAATTGAGCTGTTACTAACCTATAAGCGTCATTGTTACTTTCAAAATAGTGAAAAGCTGTGTGTGTGTTAATCAATAATCTAACTCAGCTGTAAACCTTGCAAGATAAGCCCACGGGAGAAGAGTGGGACCAATACCTATGTTATGGGAGTAACCAACCACTTTTTTGGTTGGATTTAAGGTTCAACCCACAAAAGGGAATTCATGCCTCTTTTTGTTAACTGGACCAAGAATCCATAGATGGGCAATTCATAAGCCCTAGGGGACAGTCTCCTATTACTCTGCGTGACAGACATCATTTTAAACTGCTCCCTAAATATTTATCTTTATACCCATAAATTAGTACATTTTCAACCCTCATCAGAGAAGCTTCTTTTTGTAGTAAATGGTGATTAGTACAGAGACTCACAACTCATCAATATGTAGAGACTAAGATACCATAGACTGCTCAGATATCAGTATCACATCCTTCCTCCACAAACGCCCCTGGGGGATCACTAGAGAAGAGGGTGGAAAGATTATAAGAGCCAGAATTAGTGGAGTGCTACGACAAAACAGTGTTTTCACATGAACTGCATGCACAAGGCTGTAACTGCGTGCACAAGGACTGAACAAAATCAAGCCAGCCAAAATCCCAGAACGGATGAGGGAAAGGCTCACAAAGTCCCACCCTAGGTGAGGACCTACTGGCAAGTGATGACTGCTGGGGGAGGAAATGTTGATTTTCTTTAGGAATGTAACCTTTCATAGGTTGCCTCTGTTTCAGTGGATGGTCCTGCACCCATGACATACTGGTAGTGCTAGAGGGACTCAGTGAGTTTAAAAAGGAATACATGGAGTTGGGAGGTAAAGGTGATTGTGGGGATATGGAAAGCAAGGGAGGGAACAAGGGGTCGGTTTATCAAGACATATTATATTCATGTATGAAATTCTCGAACAATACATTTAAACAGAGTGGCTCAAGATCTGGTTATTAGTTATATTTGTCAATCTGACAGGATCTAAAAAAAATCCCTTTAGTAAACAAGCCTCCATGTTCACTTGGGAGAGATCATCTACCTTAGACTGGCCTATAGGCATGGTTGTGGGAAATTATCTTGATTAGTTTAATTGAAGTGGGAAGGCCTTCCTACTGTAGAGTGACACTATTCTCTAGGTGGGAGCCTGGACAATACATAAAGGAAAAACTCTGGTGAGCACCAGCATTCACTGCTCTCTTCTTCTCTTGCACATGCAATGTGGCCTGCTGCTTCAAGTTCCTGTTGCCTTGACTTCCCTACCATAATGGCTATACTTGAACTGTGAGCCAAAATAAACCTTTTCTCTCTTACACTGCTTTTGTCAGGTATACTTTATCACAGCAGAAGGAAAAACAAAACACAAAACTTGAGACATGAGGAAAAAGGAAAAGTACAAAAACCTTTTCCTGCTTAAACAATGTTTTATGTACCTATGACCTAGTTAGTTTTCACTGTGACATTCATTGTAACAGGAATAATACAGTGACAGTCCAAAGCACAATCACAAAATCCAATTTATATCAAAAAAGAACACTATAAGTTAGGAGGTTGACCTGATAGTCTACTTACTATCCAAATATAGCACCTGATCATCTTAACAAGGTATTGTAATGTGCTAAAGAGCAAAGTCTTTGTCACTATGTATTTCCAGATTAAAGTTTACCTTTAATCTGAAGTTTACAGGCAGAAAATGACACAGATGGGGAAGGAGATGAAAGTCTTACAAAATAAAAGCCTTGAAGCTGTGGATTAAGACAAATATCACTTTTCTATGCTATCCCTTGCTTGTCTATATCACAGGGGGTATTAGAAGGCCACAAATGTCACTCCACTTCTGAGACTAGACAAGTAGCAATAATACAATCTTACCTGGGTCCTTCCTCGTCACCCTGAAAAACAAAAAGGAAACAGTATTAGAAAAATAATTGTTGGTAAAAACTAGTTTAGATTTCTTTCATTTTCCTCTTCATGCCCAAACCAAAAAGCAAGGTTTTGTATTTATTTTAACAAAAACCAGAAGATGTCTAAGGTAGTTGTTCTCAACAATGCTGTGACCCTTTAATACAGCTCATGTTGTGGTGACCCCAACCATAAAATTATTTTCATTGCTATTTCATAACTGCAATTCTGTAATTGTAATGTATATATCTGATATGCAATCCTTATAAAAGGGCCATATGACTCCCCAAAGGGGTCATGAACCACAGGTTAAGAACAGCTGGTCTAAGAGCTAAGGCAAGGACTATTAGATCCTTATGTTCAAACTGCCCAGCCAAGATGAACTGATAATTTTCCCTTGCAAGCATGAAATGTGAATGAACAGACCTAGGAGGTCTACATAATAGCCTTGGTTTTTGTTTTGTTTTGTTTTGTTTTTTGTTTGTTTGTTTTGTTTTTATTTCTATGGCTGGCAGTATTCAGTTCTAAGCAAAGAATCCAAAAATAGCAGCAGACCTTGGGCAAAGCTGACTAGCTCCAAAAGCATTAAGCTTCTTCAAAACCTCATTTCAGTCTTGGTCTACTACTGTTTCTTGAAATATGAACACAGTGGTTCTACTATCCTGCATATTAAGATGGAAACAGAGATTCTAGTCTAAATTCTGAGACTTATGAGTACGTGCCACTAGGGCAAGCTAATAAGTTAAAATGGCCTTTGGTTTTCCCCTCTGCAAATGGGTAGTTTGGGCACTTGGTAATCTACCTCATTAATTACCCACACAATACCTTTTCTTTTTTTCTTATTCATTCTGTAAAAAACAATGTGCATTCTTTTTCTAGGTATTTCACTCTCTTGACCTAACTTTATAGTAAACATCAAGCAGATTATTTGGCATCTCCCTCTGAAACAAAATGAGAGCTTTCGAATGACTCTGAAGCCTTTCCCATGGTAGTTTATTTATTATGCCAGTGACAAAGTATCTTTCATACTCCTCTCTTCAGTCATTTAGAGTTGATTTCAATAGAGAATATATTTTCTGGTTGTATTCCCCAGAGAGTCAATAAATGAATGATCCTAACTTATATAAACTGGACGCAGGCACTTTGGGGTTGAAATCTTGCCTCTATCATTTACTTGTGTTACTCTAATCAAGTTATTCTGCCTCTTTGAACTTCAATCTTCTAATTTAAAAAGTGAGGTAATAGTCTCTGTATCAGGATAAATATGAGGATTAAATAATGTTCATAATTGTTAAGCAAAGCGCTTGAGGACACTTAATAATGGTTACTGATTAATATCTGTAGTAATTCAGTTTGAGTCATAAAAAACAGAATTTGTAAGTAAAAAGGATAATGATCTAACTTTCTATGAGCTCTCAACAAGTAGCTCATACACAGAGAAAATAAACAAAGTATTCTATAGGCTCTACCGAAGGCATAAACAGACTTCAGAGGCAAAAGGGAGGAAAGGTGACATGTATATTGACACTTAAGATAAGCAGGATTTTCTCAGGCTGACCACAGTAAAAAGTAGGAAGAAGATTGGAATAAGAGCAAAGATGTAACAGATGATAGAAAGATAGATAGGTAGAAAGATATTTAGATAGGTAGATAGCTAGGTAAATAGGTAGACAGACAGACAGATGAATGATAGGGAAGAAGGAAGAACACTGGCATGACAACAACAAAGGCACAACAATTTAATTAATAGATGATAAGGTAGACGAAAGGGAGGAAGATAGGGAGGGACAGAATTTGGGCTCTATGGAAGTAGAAAGTGAGTGTATACCTTTTTGTTTTGGATAGTGTGGGAGTGGGACTAACGGCAATGAGAGGTTATGAGTGGTAATGTGGCAATGAGTGCAAGTGGGATAGACAGATTACCAAAGATTAGTCAGGAAAATGATTTAATCACTCTCTGTACTAGAGGTTACAAAAGGGCATTTTAAGTAGACTATTAAGATTTTACAATAGTATAAAGGCACCAACCATTTGTAGTTCAATGAGAGAGATGTGGGCAAGTGGTGGAAGGATCATATAGGGGTAGTATAAGATTTCTTTGCATTTTGATCAACTTATACATCTCAAGAGTACTATAGCACAGCAAGGAAAGTCATATAATTTAAATTTCATGAGTTATATAACTATCAATGACAAAATTAAACTTCCACACAATTTTTCAATTATCTTTGGCTATTTAAACATAACTACCTAAGACAACCTTGTAGGAAACCACATCTACACATTCTCCCATGATTTAAAGCAAGCCCTCGTCAGTCACACATTTTGGTGCAATGGTTATGAGATGGTGTTTTGCATAGGGTTTTCATGGCACACCCTTAATTCTAGGACTTGTGAGGATGAGGAAGAAGGGTAGTGAGTTAGAATCCAAATAGGTTAAATAGGAAGGCCTGAACAAGACTGAATAGAATTTCTGAGTTATAAAAATAATCTCACATTAACTTCACCATTAAAAAGATGTAGCCCATGGCAGTTCAGTGTCCAAGTGGATTCCCTAGTAAGGGGAACAGGGACTGTCTCTGACAGGAACTCAGTGGCTGGCTCTTTGATCACCTCCCCCTAAGGGGCAAACAGCCTTACCAGGCCACAGAGGAAGACAATGCAGCCAGTCCTGATGAAACCTGATAGGCTAGGGTCAGGTGAAAGGGGAGAAGGACTGCCCCTATCAATGGACTGGGGGAGGGGCAAGGAAGAGAAGAGGGAGGGTGGGATTGGGAGAGGATGAGAGAGGAGGCTACAGCTGGGATACAAAGTGAATAAATTGTAATTAATAAAAAAGAAAAAAGTTTCATAATTAACTTTTCCAAGATTCAGTTTTCTAAACAAGTATATGATATATTTTAAATGTTCAACAAGTGTTATCCATTACTGAGCTTCTTCTGGATTACTAATTAATATTGTTTCTCAGGGAACAGGAGAGAAAAGATAAGGCAGTTTTGTTATATGTCCACCTTTTTCAAAAAGTCAGTACAAAGTCTGCAGAAGAAATTAACAAATTTATAAAGCACATTTATAAAGTATCTGTCTATTTAGATGATTTCACTGGACATCCAGATGACCATAACTTGCTGTTAAAAGATGTGCACATGCTGGACCTGCTGCCCTAAATGTTCACATGTATCCTGAAAGCCCTGTTAATCCCAGGCAGTTCTTTAAAATCAGGCCTGACTCAGAAACTTCCTCACTAAAGCTTGGGGGGGGGGGGGTAATGCTTGTTTCTAATCTCTGCATCTGTAGAGTTCACTCTTCTCAGCTCGAACTCAAAGAAAACTGACAGTGACAGCATCTCACAGAGTCTCTGGCACTGAATCTCAACCATTTGAAAAGGAAACTTTTGTTAATATCTAAGGCACACAAATACATAGTAAGTAATTACACTGGTGTTCAGACAAAAACATAGCAGAATTTAAAGTTAATTTCTATTGCCATTATAAGTTAATTCTGGTAACAAATATCAGGAGTGACTTGTTAGATTAAGCAATATTCTCAAACTCCTTTAAACATAGCGAGTACCCTTGGATGGAATATTACACCAGTGGAAATAAGAGTTCACCAAGATTCAAGTTTAATTCCAAATCTGTTTATTCAGATAAACCTGTAATCATCACAAATTAAACAATAAAAGTGAATCTAAGATAGAAAACCATTGTCCCCAAGAGTTGTTGATTTGCATGATTCACAGCATTCATTAAAGATGGCAAAAATTATGAATAATTTTGATTAAGGGTAAAACATGGAAAATACTAGAAAAATTAAATTACAACAACATCTAAGCTCTGCATTTAACTTGCTCTGAATCCTATCTCCTTCGTTATAGAGTTACTACCAGATATTTTGGACTATTAGTTTACTGCTGAATTCTCAGGGTGCTGGGAAACAAACCCAGAGCCTTAACATGGTATATGTAAATACTTCCACTGAGTTATGTTCTGGTCCCATCTGGGCATTCAAAATGGTAGCGGATGTCATACTGACAATCTAACATTCAACTTCAATTAGCAAACTCCTATTTTTCTAAAAACACTTGGATTCAAAGTCAAAACTAGTAATCAAAATAAAAATAAATGCTTAAACCATGCATATTTTTAAATTTCTCCACAGAAATAACTTTTTCTAGTATAATTGTGCCTCAATTCAGAAAATTCCTTTCAAAAACTGGACAGAAGGGTGGGGGATATACTAAGTTGACAATGTGTCTAACATGCACAAAGCTCTGGATTCTATCCCTGGCACTATATAAATTGAGCAAGGTGGACCATATCTGTAACTCAGCACCTGGGAGATAAAGGCAAGAGATTCAGAGGTCATCCTTAACACATGTTAAATTTGAAGATAGCCAGGGTTATACAAGATCCTATCTCAAACAAAAACAAACAGAACAACAAATCATATCCAGTAGGCATAATATGGTAATGTTCATGAATTACAACATGTGTGTCCACCCCCCTTCACACACACACACACACACACATACACACACACAAATCCAAAGTGTTTGCGTACAGTAAAAAGCAGCAAGAGTGTTAGCTACACACTTTACTGGCAATACTGGTCTCTAGAAGCCCCCACATAACTTTATACTGCATCTTCCTGTTTTGAGAACACTGGGCACAGGCATAAAGGTCAGACTGCAAGGAGACACATAGGAAGGACACAGATATCCAGTATTTCTTAAGCATATTATTCTGAATAATAAAAAATTAAATAAAATATTTTTAACGTTTAAATTTGATAAAGTGTAGAAGCTCAGAAAATAAAGGGAATACTTCTTAGTTTGAATTATGAAGAATATGTATACCTAATACCAAAAACATGAACATAAAAATTATAGATCAATATCTCTCATAAAAAGTCATAAAGAACTCTTAAATTAACAAACTGAACCCAGATAATATATCTGAGTAAAAAGTTTATCTAAAAATGCAAGGTTAGTTTAATATTGTAAAATTAGTCAGTGTAATTAATCCTTACAAAAAATACAGAAAAATCTATATAACCATTTCAATAGATGTAAAATATAAAATTCTCTCTAATTCATAACTAAGAAAATTTCAATTTGATGAAGAACACTTACAAACACCATCAATGCTCAATGGTAACACACTGAACTCTTCCTTATAAGGTGTGAACAAGGTGAGAATGCACTTCAGCATCACATACACACACACTGAACTGGTGGTTTTAGCTGTTGTACTTAGGCAAAATACCTAGTGTTGAGCTTAGATGGAAGAGCAAGACTGTCATAGATGGTATGACTGCTAGTGCATAAAACCCCAAAGAATCTATTAAGCCACAGCTATAACTAATATGGAAATTTGGCAAGGTTAAAAATTATTTGTATGCTGGGGATAATGAGCCTATCTGAAGTTATAACAACTTGGAAGACTAAGGTAGAAGGATTGCTTAAACCAGAAATTTGAGGTTAATTTGGATAATGAAGTGAGACCCTGTTTCAAAGAAAAAGTTGCATTTTATGTATAATATTTTAAAAAACTGGAAAATAAAAATCAAAACAAATCAGTAAGATGGATGATACTAAGAATATAGCAATATATTTAACAAAAGCAATTTCAGTTAACTGAAAACTTTTAATCATTTTTGAGTCCATATACAATAAAACCTGTAAACTAAGAATATATACCATGTTCAAAGTACTGTTTTCTCTAACTAATTTCTCTTCAGGAGCTCTGTATTCAAGGAATTTTCCCTTCCCATTAGGGTTTAGAAGTCTAATTTGGTATGTCTCACTATGGATTTCTTAGGAGTTTATATTGTTTGGGTTTGCTCTGCTTCTTAAATTTAATGGTTTACATTTCCAACTTCATATTAGGCACCATTATTATTTTTTCAGGCCATTTTTAGCTTAATGTTTCTTTCTTGTCCCTTTATTATATGTGCATCAAGTCCTTTGCTATTGTCTCATGGGCTACTGAAGCTTAGTTTAATTATTTTTCAATCTTTTGATAATACTGGATCATTATCAAACTCTCTTCAAATTCACCAATTCTGTTTTGGATGTCTCCAATTTACTAAAGAGTCCATCAGTGACTTCTTTGTCATGTCTGTGTGATACTGGGCATAGAATCCAGGATCTATTTAACAAAAGGTAGGTAAGTGCTCTGTTTTTAAATTTTTAATTTTATAATGCTCATTTGGTCTTTTCCCACATCACTTGTTTCTAGGGTGTTGTAAATGTCTATTTTATGATAGCTATCCTTGTCTGATAATTCCAATCTCTGCATCATCTTGGCATTGCCATGTGCCTTTTTTTTCCCTTACAGTTGGGACTTTATCAGTATAATGAGTAATTCTGGACCACAACCTAGCAATATTACGTAGTATTACAATAATCTTTTCCTACTTAAAACCTCCTATTTTAGCAGGTCACCAACCTGTTAAGTTCAAACCGTTTATGTCTGGGATTGCTTTTGTGAACTCTGGTTTAAATTTCAACTTAGCGTACATGCCTCTTCCTGACTCAGATGACAGAATTCCATTCTAGTTGTCACAGAGCTAGCTATGGAAAGGGAAAGGTACCAAGTCATTACTACAGGGCAGAAATATAACACAAATTTCCATCCGTTGATCCTGGAGTAGAGAGGCAATGGCTTGTTAACACAGGTAAGAGGAAATAGTTACAGCTTTGTGAACAGTCTCCACAGGGAATGCTATTAGTACTTCTTATTGATAAAGCAGGCAGCAGTAAAATTAGAGTTCTATCTACAGGTGCATGTCAAATGAGCCTGACTACTGAGAGGAGAAAGGGCAAAAGTAGAAAGTAAGGGTTTTTTGGCTTTGTTTTGTTTGTTTGCCTAAAGGCTCAGTGGAAAAATAAAGATAATTTGTTAGAGTAAGGGAGTATAGACAACAGATATTCAGCTCACTAGCTCCACTGCAATAGTGCCAACTGGGGCTGATGAGCAGTGACCTCTTTATATGTTTATTCTAGAATGGGCAGGTGTGGTCAAAAGCTTTCTTTTTGTCTATATCTGTTAGGTTTCTAGTTTATAAAACACCCAAGCTAGGAAATATAGGAAGGAAGGGAACCTTGTTAACTCTCTGCCTGGTAGATATTTAAGTTCAAATTTCCCAGACAATACTAAATCTTTTCCCCTCTGTTAACTGACTTTCATCCAGGGATTAGAGAAAAGAGTAAAGTAAAAAAAGATCACAATTTCAGTGCAGAACCAGAAGCTCTGTGTTTTTTGTTTTTTGGTTTTTTTGTATGTATGTATGTAGGTATGTTTGTTTGTTTTGTATTTTCCCTTTGCTTTGTTTTGCTAGATAGGTTCTCATGTACCCCATGTATCCAAGTCTAGTATCAAACCTCTTTGTCGCCAAGGATGAACTTGAGTTTCTGATCCTGTCTCCACTTCCTGAATACTGGTGTGTGATATAGTACTAGGATCAAACCTAGGACTTCATGAATGTCAGGAAAGTGCTTTACCAACAAATAAGTGACATCCCCAGACTTTCCTGTTTCTAGCATTGAAAATAAAATGGGTAAATGAAAGGTTGGAAAGATGACTGTAAATATACATAAGCAACTATGAAAATGTCAATGAATTAGAACAAGTGATATGATAGGTTATAAGGGTGTAATCCTTAAAATCCTGCCAATTTTCCTATATGTTTGAACATACTCATAAAAATGTTGAATATGAAACCTTTTGACTAAATTCAAAATACCGGCGATTTAAAAAAAAAAAAATTCTGTGTTATACAAAGGAAACAAAAGAATTCCCCTGTGGAGTGAGAGGTACTATATATTTGCTCTAACTAATGAATTGCCAAATTAATTGTAATGAGATACTATTAATGACAAAAAATTTTGGAAATGTTCCTCCTAAGAGAATGGTTCTTTTTATTCTTAATAGCTTCACAGTGCCCACAGTCTATTCCTTAAGCTTTGTCAGCTCTTGTATCCCAAGAATAATTCCATAAGTTAAAGTGTTTAAGGGAGAATTAATGTTAGGGACAGACTAAATTTGTTATTTAGAATAAAAATAAGAGATAGAAATCTGTCACAAGCCAAAGTGTTCTTTTTGAAAACATAACTTAGTACGAGGGCTCAATTTGAGGGGAACCTGAGACAGTTATTGCTGTTGATCCTTCCAGTCAAAATTACTACCTCACCTTAAGAGGCCCTAGGTATACAAAGAATTATCAATAATCCTGATTTCTCCCATAGATACGATATTTAGAATAAAACACACAGAAGCGTGAAAGCAGCCAGTAGACTAATCCTGGTTCTACTGTCTACCGAGTAAATGACACTAAGTTAGTGTGTCTGTGGGTCTCTGTATCTCAATATAGCATGTATGAATGGGGCTAGAGTTAAATAAAATAATGATTGTATTCTCTCATATATCTAAAAACTTAGGCATACATTTTCCTAATTCTAGGAAGAATAAAATGAAAAGAATAACATCTATTCTTTTTACACATTAATAAAAACTAATCAAGAGTCTTGAATGGTCAGAATGGTGTCTTTTACACTTCTCAGATTAACTTGAACAGATCTGAGTCTGGTGTTATACCTTTGACTCCCACACTGGCCAGCATATTCTGAGGCCTGGGCAAAACTGCCAGTTAAGGCTGATCTCACTAAATCAGCAGTAGTCGTTGGAAGTCTGTACAACTGTCTCACATTTTTTCATAGGACAAACTACCTCAGCCTACCTGGCTTGTATTTAACCAGAAATCTCACTTACCACTATGAAAATACATGAAAACACTAGTCTGTCCCTGAAAAAGATGTTTTATGTTTTTAAAAAATGGTTGCCTTGGCCAATCTGTCTACCTCCCTACCTTCTCTCTCTCTCTCTCTCTCTCTCTCTCTTTTGTTCCTTCTATCCTTCCTTTCTTCCTCCTAATGTGTGTGTACCCGGGTGTATGTCTGTACAACATGTGCATGCAGGAGCTTACAGAGGTCAGATGAAGCTAAGAATCTCCTGGATAGACACTACGTAGATGCCAAGAACCAAACCTGGGTCCCCAGCAAGAGTAGTAAGTGCTCTTAACTGCTGAGCCTTCTCTACAGATCTTTTTCCCCGACTTTTTAGACAGGGTCTGTATATTCCTGGCTAGCTTAGAATTAGCTGTGTAGACCAAGGCTGACTTCAAACTCACAGAGCTCTGCCTGCCTCTGCCTTTTAAGTGCTGAAATTAAAGCCAGTCACCACCGTGCCTAGCTCTTGTCTTGTTATATATGCAATCAGAAATATCCAAATATATTGTTTGAAATATCCCAAAACACTTTATTCTATTATGAAATAGCAATGCATATAGTTAAGTAACACTGATTCACATTTACCTTGCATATTCTGTTCATGTTATTCTCTTTTAACAATACATTACTTTGTTTTGTTGTTGTTTTCTTTTTTAAATTTTATTTTTTTAATATTAGTTACATTTTATTAACTTTGTATCCCAGCTGTATCCCACTCCCTCATTCCCTCCCAATCCCACCTCCCTCCCTCATCTCCTCCCTGCCCCTTTCCAAGTCCACTGATAGGGGGGACCTCCTCCCCATTCATCTAACCCTGTTTTATCAGGTATCTTCAGGACTGGCTGCAAAGTCCTCCTCTGTGGCCTAGCAGGGCTGCTCCTCCCTTGGGGGAGGGAGGTCAAAGAGTCTGCCATTGAGTTCCTGTCAAATATAGTCCCTGTTCCCCTTAATAGGGAACACACTTGGATCCTGAGCTGCCATGGGCTACATCCCAGCAGAGGTTGTTGTTGTTTTCTTAAGTATTTTGGTTTTCTTTTTGAAACAGGGTCTCACTATAAAGGCCAAAGTGATCCTTCCTTCTTAGCTTCCCAAGTTGGTGTGCCACAAAGCACAGCCCCACGTGCTGCTCTTAATCCAGCAAATATGCCCTCAATTTATGCACATGGATCCACAAAATACCCAGTGAAAAGCACCCCTTTGCTAGTCATAAAATTAAAACCACAATTTTTCACTCCAGACTGTTTTAGACTTTACTATGAGACTCATTCTAAAATGACTCTTATTTTTATATTCATTTCACAACTTGAGATGGAATGTATCTGTCAAATGCCCTCTTCTCTAGTTTGAATTTCTGGCTGCTTAACTATGATTAGTACCTGTCCCACTGACTACATTCCTTTAAGTTACACTGGACAATATTTTGCCAGGCTGAAAATCCAGCCATAGACCCTAGTAACCAATACCTCCACTCTAGTTGAAATCCTCCCCAAGTTTTTCAGTTCATTATATTTAGAGATCACAAGCAGGCATTTTCATAGCTAATAAACATGGCAGTCACGTTTCTCATAGTTCTGCTACAAATCACCAGCAACATCATTTACCTCTGCCTTTGGCTCAGCTGATTCATTAGAGGTATCAAGTTGTTCCTTGGCCTGGGCCATCTGAGTCATCAACCTATCCATGTGAGACTGGATGTCCGCCAGTATCTCAGTCACATGAGCTGTGGCCATTGCTTCTTGGATGTCCACTAAATGAAGGGCCTTCTGCTCCTCATCAGCAATCACTTTCTGGACTTTCTTAAATTCTTGCTGTATAAATACCTTCATCTGGTCTCGAGTTACCTGTAGAACAGATAAATAAGAATTGTAGATTGGTAATTAATAAAAGTTAAATAAAAAATAAAAAAAAGAACTGTATATTGAACATAAAAAAGAAATGAAAAGGTAATTTTTCAATAGTGTTAGGCATCCCTGTTTAAAATACAAACTATGGTACTATCTCATTTTGAAATCAGAAGTATGCTTTCAATAATATTTCTCCAACACCTTTAATAAGGTAACCAGTTTTATTATTCAGAAACTAATTCATTTTCTTTCCCTTTTGGTTGTATTGATTTACATACCAGTAGTATGTAACTACATTAAAAATTATAATATTTTATGTATATAAAATAAAAAGTATAATTTCTAGTCAGACATGGTGTTTCATGCCTATATTCCTAGCATACCAGAGGCCGAGGTAGAGGAACACCAAGAGTTCAAAGCGTGCACCAACTATTAGTGAGTTCTAAGACACATGGGCTATAGAGGACTCTGTCTCAAAAACAAACACACAAACAAAATAATAGGAAGAGGAGAAAATATGAACCAGGAATAGTGGTATATGCCTGTAACCTCAGCGCCAAGAAGGCAAAGCTAGGAGCATCAAGGGTCCATGTTGGTCAGTATAAGAAGGCTATCTTTTACATTTTCCAGCACAGTAAACAAAAATGTTATTGCCTTATTTTACTATAGCTTTAAACCAAATACACACACACACACGCACACACACACACACACACACACACACAGAACAACAATGAAACCCATATAAACAAACATATGCTTCAGCAACAAACACATGTTTTAGTAGGAGCTCTATTTTTCTATATGGTTACTCACATATACATGTAACTGGCTAATAATGTCTCTATAGACGGACATCTATTGATATCTATAATGTCTCTACAGATGGATTACAGTGAACATATGGTTCTGTGTCTTGCTTTTACACTTAAAATGTTAGTAATTATAAACAGCATCTTCATTTTTTTTTTATTTTCACACTTAATTATTTACTTGGTTTTTTGAGGCAGGATTTTCTGTGTAGTCTTGACTCAAACAGCACCTTCATTTTTTTAAATTTTGTATCACTTTTTTTTCCACTTGCAGGATATAAAGATATATCCCATTTATTTCTCCCAAGAAAAATGTATGATTTTTAAATTTTTACTATTATAGTCAACACAGCAATGAATATCTGAGGAATTACTCTTAATATTTGCATGAGTGTCTTTAGAGATATCTTAAGTCACTAAGCCATTTTATATGTACTCTAAAATTATTGAGTGATGCTGCCAAACTGCTTTCTGCAAAGGATGTAGCAATTATATAATAATGTGTTAGGAAAGAAGGACACATTTCTCTACAACCTTATCAATAATGGATAATATCAAACTTTTACGTTTGTAAAAGTAAGCAAAACTGTTATTGTCTTAACTTATTATAACTGTAAACCAAATACACATACACACATACCTGTAGCTAAAGCTGTATATGGCTAAGACATAAGAAAGGCAAACAAAGCCGGGGAAAAGTGGTGCACACCTGTAATCTAATCCCAGCACTCAGGAAGACAGAGGCAGGCATGTTGTGGATATAAATGTGTTATTGTTTTGATCCCAGGTATAGGATACTGGACTGATTCAGTAGCAAACTATTTGCTTCATGAAGGCTCTGTGAGGGGTCCTTTGCCTGTTGCAGATAGTTTAATTCTGAGGACTCTGTAGAGAGAATCAATGTCAGAACCCAGAGAGTGTTGAGGCAGCTTAGAGAAAGAAGGCTGCTGGTGTTCCCCCCAACCTCCCATCCCCTGTCTGCCCCTGGTTGGTGTTTATGCAGTGTAAAAGATGTCAGAGTTATCCTGAAAACTCCCAGGAATCCAAAGACCCTAACAAGCAAGAAAGAAGTAGCTAAGAAAAACCCTGTCCTCTCTCCCCACTAATAACCTTTCTCTTATATTCACTGTAGGAGTGTTGAAGAGAGGAAAGGCATTAAGAAACGTAAATAAAACAGAGTTAAAAGTATGCCAACACAGGTGGATCTCTGTGAGTTTTGAGACCATTGGTCTACAAAGTGAGTCCAGGAGAGCCAAGGCTACACAGAGAAACCCTGTTTCAAAAAAACAAACAAGTAAACAAACAAAACAAAAAGGCAAACAAAATAAAAACCTATGAAAATAAGAACTTTAAACACTCCAAATCTTGACAGTAACTATATATTGAAAGGATGTTATTTTTAAAACTGTATTTTCTTGTTTTGCTTTGCTGTTTTTTTGTTTTGTTTTGTTTTGTTTTCAGTGCTGTGGATCAAATTAAGCCTATATATACAGAGCAAATAAATGCTCTACTGCTGAGCTACATTCCAGTTTCAGGGGTGTTTTTAAACAACTATCCACATTATGCATACCTAAGATAAACAGGAACGAGGGGCTAGGAAGTGGTTTGTTTGGTAAAAAGACTGCAATCTATCTGATTATTACACATATAGTTCAAAGTTAGGAAGCTAGCACTACAATCTACAACTGAATCAGAGGAACGACAAATTAATCCAAGTTTTAATAATTAAATTCTTCATTTCCTATTGCTTTACATAGTTTTCAACAAGACATTTCATCTTATATAAAGAAAGTAAAAAATAAGAGTGGAGAGAATAATCTATCAAACCTTTATAGCACCCTCCTACTTCCATCTAAGTAACCTTCAACCTAGTTCAAAGCTCTAACATCTGAGTAATGGCACTCACTTTACTCCAGAGCCTAAGGAATAGCTTCCCTGGGAGTGGGCATCTGGAAGAATGAGTGTTCAGGACAAGAACTCCTGTTTTCTAAAATTCCTTCCAGTTCTATTTCACATTGTCATCAAAACTCTATCCAGCTAAAAAGTCATAGTTCTCAAAAAGTAATTAAGCCCTTCATGCTGGTTTTCATTCCCTGGAAGTCTCGGCTATCATCTCTGCGTGCTGTCTTGATAAAGCATTGTCTGTAATTTGGAAACACTGGTGGCTCATTTGTGTATGGTCAGAACACAGCAGGGAATATCTACAGGCAACCTTATTTTATAGGTGAAGAACAAGAGCTTTGGGGAAGAACAGTCACAATGTCCAATCTGGTCCAGTCCCATTGCTTTCTGCTATAACATACTGCCTCTAATGGTCACTTTCTGACTGTTCAGGTCCTTCTAGATGATTTAGTGGAGAAAGGGTCTCTCTATGTTGCTTTGACTGTCCTGGAACTCAAAGAAATTTGCCTGCTTTTATGTCCTGGGTGCTGGGATTAAACACATATGCCACCACAACAACATAAGAAGTTCATTTTTTCCTGAGTTATCTCCACACTTAGTAGGATAAAGAATTATAATCGGATCCAAGATGGCGGCGATCATAAACTCCGAAATTGGTGAGTGGAGGGGCAGCTGAACCCAAAACAATAACACTGAGGCTTCCGAGGAGAGAGGGGACAAACACTGAACTGAGACCAATAGGATACAGGTCAACTGCGGACTTTTCCGTAGACATCTCCTGGGAACCCAATTCCTAGGCACTTTCCCTTTAATGGGTGAAGGTAGCAGTGGAGGCACCTCACACAGTGGAGCAACCGAGGCGGCCTGCAGTGCACGCAGTGCACGCAACTCCTAGCATAGAGAACAGTAACTGGATGCCCCAAGCACAGAATTCCCTGCTTGAGATTTGAGACAGAGAATACTCAATCCCCTGGCATTTCCTCACAACAGGCCTCCCTTCTCCCTCCTTGGTGGAGGTGGAGGTTGCTGAGGCGGTCCACAGCATCCAGCACAGAGCGCAGAGTCTGGCCTGCAGTGCCCATATAGCTCCTAGCACAGAGCGCAGTGCCCGGCCCGCACTGGCCACAGCTCCTAGCACAGAACGCAGTACCAGCGGCTCCACGGCTCCCCAGGGCCTTCCAGAAGGCATCTATGTCAGCGGCCTCCTATTTCTGCCGTGATGGCTGCTCTCCCAGTGGACTGCAACACCAAGTCCCAGGTTCTGGTGCAACATAGGGATTCTTGGGACAGCATTATCAACATTAAAGCCCCTACACTCTGCAGGTCGACCAGTGAAGCCGAGGTAATCAACTCCTGGAACCCAGACAGATCTGAATACCAGAACAACAGTAGGACAGAACTGTAGACCACTGAGGTATTCAGAAAATCAGTGCAAGTGCATTGCGCTAGCAAACTGTCCCCACTAACAGCGCTGGAATCCACACCCATTCCTGCGCTTGCTCCCCTAACCCACATTCCAAGCACTTAAACTCTCTAGCCCTCTCTCCTTCTAGACACACTTCCATGCACACGCTTGCTACCCCGCAATTGCGAATCTGCACCAGTGGCTTTTCCTCCGTTAAGTACAGCTGAAACACCAATGCACACTCTCAAACCAGTGGACCTCTCCCATCTTCCTGAAGAATACCCTAGACACCAGAGAAAGATGGACCCGGCCTGAAGTACAGACTCCAGGAACAAACATTGAAGGTTATGGATAAGCAGATGGCCAGAGGTCGGGGTAAGAACACACCCAACAAAAATCAGGGCATCATGGCTCCACCAGCAACCCCCAAAAATCAATGGATATTTTAATTCAGTGGAAACAAAGGAAAATGGCTTTAAAAACTATACTTATCCAGTTATTAGAGGCACATAAAGAGGAAATTAACAAATCTCTCAAAGAAACAGTCATACAAGCGGAGGCAAATAAAGAGGGAATGAACCAAGCTCTCAAAGAAACACAGACAAATACAGTAGAGGCACAATTAGTGTCATACAGAGAAAAAAATGAACAAAAAAATAGAAGCCATCATAGAAAGACAAGAATCCACATTCAAACAGATGAAGAAAATGGTACAAAGCATGAAAACAGAATTAGAATCAATAAAGAAAACACAAACAGAGAAAACCCTGGAGTTGGAGAACCTAAGAGAAAAAAATCAGGAATCACAAATACAAGAGAATGGAAGAGAATCACCAACAAATACAAGAGAATGGAAGAGAGAATCTCAGGTGCTGAAGATACACTTGCTGAAATTGATACTTCCTCAAAGAAAAAAGTAAAATCAGAACAGTCCCAAACACAAAACATCCAACAAATCAAGGATGCCATGAAAAGCAGAAACCTAAGAATAATAGGAATAGATGAAAAAGAAGATTCCAGGCTCCAAGGTCCAGAAAATATTTTTAAGAAAATTATAGAAGAAAATTTTCCCAACTTAAAGAGATGCCTATAAACATAAAAGAGGCCTACAGAATACCAAATAGACTAGATCAGAAAAGAAACTCTTCATGTCACATCATAGTCAAAACACTAAACGTACAGAACAAAGACAGAGACTAACAAAATGATTGCAAAATGTATTTCTTGGATCCAACATTCTCCTGCATCCAAGAAATACATCTCTGTAACAAAGATAAACACTACCTCAGAATAAAGGGCTGTAAAAATGTTTTTCAAGCAAATGGGCCCAGAAAACAAGCTGGGGTAGCTAATATCTAATAAAATAGACTTTCAACCAAAATTGATAAAAAAAAAGATAAGGAGGGGCACTTTATTCTCATCAAAGGAAAAATTCACCAGGAGAACATCACATGTCTGAACATCTATGCCCCAAATACAAGACCTCCTACATTTGTAAATGAAACATCATTAAAGCTTAAATCACACATCTATCCCAATATCTTAATAGTGGGAGACTTCAACACTCCACTCTCACCAAGGGACAGATCATCTAGACAAAAGCTAAATAGGGAAATAAAGGCACTTACGGAGGTCCTAAATCAAATGGACCTAACAGATGTCTACAAAACTTTTCACCCAAATTCAAAAGAGTACACCTTCTTTTCAATACCTCCTGGAACCTTCTCCAAAATAGACCATATAGTTGGTCTCAAAGCAACAGATACAAGATAGAAGAAGATACAACAGATACAAGATTGAAATAATCCCTTTTATCCTATTTGACCACCATGGACTAAAACTGGACCTCAACAACAACAGAAATAGCAAAAAGCCTACACAAACATGGAAACGGAACAACTCCCTACTCAATGACAGCGGGGCTAAGGAAGAAATAAAGAAATTAAAGACTTCCTAGAATTCAATAAAAATGAAGGCACAACATACCCAAACGTATGGGACACAATGAAAGCAGTGCTAAAAGGAAAATTCATAGTATTAAGTGCCTTCAAGAAGAAATTTGAAACATTTCATACAAGCAACTTAATGGCCCACCTGAAATCCTAGGAAAAAAAAAAAAAAAGCAGACACACCCAAGAGTAGTAGATGGCTAGAAATAATCAAACTCAGGGCTGAAATTAATAAATTAGAATTGAATAAAACTATTCAAAGAATCAATGAAACCAAGAGCTGGTTCTTTGAAAAAATCAACAAAACAGACAAACCTTTAGCCAAACTAACTAAATGACAGAGAGAAACTATCCAAATCAGCAAAATCAGAAATGAAAATGGGGACATAACAACAGACGCTGAGGATATCCAAAAAATCATTAGGTCTTACCGCAAAAGCCTATATGCCACAAAATTTGAAAATCTAAAGGAAATGGACGATTTTCCTGATAGATTCCATTTACCAAAATTAAATCAAGATTAGGTAAAAAGATTAAATAGTCCTATATCCCCCAAGGAAACAGAAGCAGTCATCAACAGTCTGCCTTCGAAAAAAAGCCCAGGCCAGATGGTGTCAGCTCAGAATTCTACCAGACCTTCAAAGAATGTGCTAACTCCGATCCTCTTCAAATTATTCCGCAAAATGGAAACAGAAAGAACATTACCAAACTCATTCTGTGAAGCCACAGTCACCTTGATACCTAAACCACACAAAGACACAACCAAAATAAGAAAATTTCAGACCTATCTTTCTTATGAACACTGATGCAAAAATACTCAATAAATACATGCAAACCGAATCCAAGAATATATAAAAGATACCATCCACCATGACCAAGTAGGCTTCATCCCAGGCATGCAAGAGTGGTTCAATATACAAAAATCCATCAATGTAATATATCCTATAAACAAACTGAAGGAGAAAAACCACATGATCATCTCCTTAGATGCCAAAAAAGCATTTGACAAAATCCAACAACCATTCATGTTTAATGTCTTGGAGAGATCAGGGATACAAGGCACATAACCTAAACATAGTAAAGACAATATACAGCAAGCCTATAGCCAACATCAAATTAAATGGAGAGAAACTTAAATCAATCCCACTGAAATCAGGGACAAGGCAAGGTTGCCCATTCTCTCCATACCTCTTCAATATAGTACTTGAAGTCCTAGCTAAAGCAATAAGACAACTAAAGTAGATCAAGGGGATACAAATCAGAAAAGAAGTATCACTATTTGCAGATGATATGATAGTCTACATGAGTGACCCCAACAATTCATCCAGAGAACTCCTTCCGCTGATAAACACCTTCAGCAAAGTAGCTGGATACAAAATTAACTCAAGAAAATCAGAAGCTCTACTGTATACCAAAGAAAAAAGGGCCGACAAAGAAATTAGGGAAACAACACCCTTCACAATAGCCACTAATAACATAAAGTACCTTGGTGTGACTTTAACCAAGAAAGTGAAAGACTTGTTTAAAAATAATCTTAAAGAAGATATCAGAAGATCAAGAAAGATCTCATGTGCTCATGGATCTGTAGGATTAAGATAGTGAAAACAGCCATCCTACCAATAGCAATCTACAGATTAAATGCAATTCTCATCAAAATACCACCACAATTCTTTACAGAACTTGAAAAAAAAATTCTCAACTTCACATGGAAAAACAAAAAACCCAGAACTGCCAAAATGATCCTGTATAACAACCAATCGTCTGGAAATATCTCCATCCCTGGTCTCAAGCTCTACTACAGAGCAATACTAATAAAAACCCCATTATACTAGCACAGAAACAGAATGGTGGATCAATGGAAGCTAATTGAAGACCCAGAAATAAACCCACACGCCTATGGATAAAGGCAAAGAAGCCAAAACCATACAATGGAAAAAAAGACAGCATTTTCAACAAATTGTGCTGGTCTCACTGGATGTTTACATGCATAAAAATGCAAATAGATCCTTATTTATCACCCTGCACAAAACTAAAACCCAAGTGAATCAAAGACCTCAACATAAAACCAGACACACTGAATCAGTTAAAAGAGAAAGTGGGGAAGAGCGTAGAATTCACTGGTACAGGAGACAACTCCCTGAACGGAACACCAACAGCACAGGCTCTAAGAGCAACAATCAATAAATGGGACCTCATGAAACTGAAAAGCTTCTGTAAATCAAAGGACACTGTCATCAGAACAAAACGACAGACTACAGACTGGGAAAGGATCTTCACCAACCCTACATCTGACAGAGGCTAATATCCAGAATATATAAAGAACCAAAGAAGTTAAAAAGCAACAAATCAAGTAATCTAATTAAAAAATGGGATACAGAGCTAAACAGAGAAATCTCTGTAGAGTAATACAGAATGGCAGAGAAAGACTTAAAGAAATATTCAATGTCCTTAGTCATCAGAGAGATGCGAATCAAAATGACCCTGAGATTTCAGCTTACACCCATCAGAATGGCTAAGATCAAAAACTCAAGTGACAACACATGCTGGAGAGGATGTGGAGAAAGGAGAACCCTCCTCAATTGCTGGTGGGAATGTAAACTGGTACAACCACTTTGGAAATTCATTTGGCACTTTCTCAGACAATTAGGAATAGTGCTTCCTCAATATCCAGCTATACCACTCCTAGGCATATATACAAAATATGCTCAAGTGCATAACAAGGACATTTGCTCAACCATGTTTGTTACAGCTTTATTCGGAATAGCTAGAAGCTAGAAACAACCCAGATGTCCCTCAGTTGAGGAATGGATACAGAAATTGTGGTACATTTACAAAATGGAATACTACTCAGCAATTAAAAACAAGGAGATTATGAAATTCACAGGCAAATGGTGGGATCTAGAAAAGATCATCCTGAGTGAGGTATCCCAGAAGCAGAAAGACACACATGGTACATACTCACTTACAAGTGGATACTAGACATACAATATTGGATAAACATACAAAAATCTGAGCACCTAAAGAAGGTGAACTAGAAGGAGGACCCTGGGTAAGATGACCAATCCTCACTCAGAAAGGCAAACGGGACAGACATTGGAAGAAAGGGAAAATAGGAAACAGGACAAGAGCCTATCGTGGATGGCCTCTGAAAGACTCTACCCAGCAGTGTATCAAAACATATCTTGAGAATCATAACCAAACAGGGCAGAGTGCAGGGAATCTTAGGAAAGAAGGGGAAGATAGTAAGACCCTGGAGAGGACAGGAGCTCTACAAGGAGAGCAACAGAACAAAAATATCTGGGCACAGGGGTCTTTTCTGAGACTGATACTCCAACCAAGGACCATTCATGGATATAACCTAGAATCCCTGATTAGATGTAGCCCATGGCAGCTCAGTATCCAAGGGGGTACCTTAGTAAGGGGAACAGGGACTGTCTCTGACAGGAACTCAGTGGCTAGCTCTTTGACTGCCTCCCTTGGATGGGGGAGCAGCCTTGCCAGGCCACAGAGGAGAACAATGCAGCCAGTTTGGATGAGACTGGATAAGGTAGGGTCAGATGGAAGGGGAGGAAGACCTTGCCTATCCGTGGACTTGGGAGAGGGGCATAGGAGGAGATTAGTGAGGGACGGTGGGATTGGGAGGGGAAGAGGGAGGAGGCTACAGCTGGAATACAAAGTGAATAAACTGTAATTAATAAAAAATATAAAAATTAAGAAAAAAAGAATTACAATCACCAGGATAAAGAATTTTATCCACCAGGAAAAAGAATTCACATCTTAAAAGAGTTAAATCTTATCCCCTGATATATTCTTATATTTAATATTTCCTAGCTAGACTAGACCCATGAGGTAAGTAGATTGGCACTTTAGACATACATAATTGAACACATAAAACCTTGAATTAAGAAGCTTGTACTTAAAAACAATATATACTCAAGAGTATCTGACCCAGACTAGAAGCTATTAACTCCTTGATAGCTGAGCCATAGAAAACCAAGGTTTTGTTTCCTTTTGTTAATTAGAGGTAGCTTACAAAGAACAGGAAGAATGATAGCTAGAAACCATCATGGCTTAATAATGATATACTACAAAAAGTAGGCTTCTTTCAACGACGAGATCTCACAAGTCTATGTCTTACATATGACTGAAAAAGCCAGCTTATGAATAAACAACAGTATAATTCTTAGGCTAGGAAAATTACCAAACAATTTAGAAACATAAGAGAGGTGAACTCTGAACTACATTCCATATCCAACATTCTCAGTAAAATCATTCTCATGACCTAGTTAGAAACCTGACTTTCTTAGCTGTGGTTTTGAAAATTCTCAAGAAGACATTAAGTGATGTCTCAAGTCTTCCTGTTGAGATACAAGCCAGTAGTCTTGTCTTCAATATGCAGGGTGTCCTTGGCTTTGATCTCCAGTAGCACAAAAACCAAACATCCCATTCTTTAAACCTGCCTTCCCATCTTTCTTGCATGCCTCCAGAGAAAAACAGCCATGTGTCTGTTCTAAGCAGCCATGTGTCTGTTCTTCCCTTCATGATCCCTGTTGTTAACAAAGCACTATAAGATATCTTCTTCAGAAACTTTACTCAATAAATAATGATACTCAGCAATCATGTTCTATATGCTATAAAAGAAAATGATAAAACCACTGCAAGATGGAGTGCGGCTGTTTCTGAGTAGTAAGGTTATTAAGTACATCTCTGTTTTGTTTTTCAGATCTATCTATCCATCCATCTATCCATCCACCCATCCACCCACCCACCAACCCCCCCCACACCCATTTGTCTACCTGAGACAGGACTGGAAATTGAACACAAAGGCATTATGTATTTTTCATGTACTCCACCATTAACCTATACTCTTACCTCTTCAGTCCAAATTGTCTATAATAATGTGTAATATTATTTAAGATTTTAAAAGAAGACATGTGGCTTAAAGAAAAAAATTTAGAAGCTAGATGTGGTGGTACACACAGGTAACTCCAGCAACCAGAAAACTGTAGCGGTCACCCATAGCTACATAGTGAGTTTGTCACAATTCCTAGGCTACATGACATCCTACATGAGAACCTGTCTAAAAGCAGAACAGGAAGAGAAAAACTTAAATTATCATCAAGCAAATCAAGTCCATCAACTCTTTGTAAAGAGTTATAACACTACACAAATATAAAATTTATGCTAAGGTTAGCTCATCACTTAAAAATCAGTTTATATAATCCATCCCATCAATATGTTAAAGAATGTCTCCAAGATTAAATCAATAAAACCTGAAGAAGCATTTGACACTTGATTTAGTCAAAGCTCTCAACAAACTAAAAATGGCAGATACAACAATGTGTCTTCAGATTTACCCAGCACTGTCCCAAAGCCCATCTCTCACTTTATAAAAAGAACAATGCAATGAGGTTTACTGTTAACATGGTTGTAGAGGATCTGAAAGGAGATGTCCTCCTGAGTATGTTAAGACATTTATCAAAAAATTTTTATAAACTAAAGCTTGTTCTTTTGGCGACACCAGATGGCTAAACCCCAAGATGATCCTCCAAATAAGAGGCCAGTATGTGCAAAGTGGATGTGGTGTCATGGATGACAATGAAATTAATATTAATATCCATCATGTTTAAACAGCATTCCAGATACTATCCTATGTTTGTTTCTCATTTAATTCTCAGGTAGACAGTTATATTAAAGGAATGAAAGCTGCAGTGATGATACCACTCATCTAGCATGATGTAGCAGGTAACAGTAAAGCCAAAGATTCAGCTCTAGTCACCCTTTTCCAAGGACACCATTCTGACAAAAGCACACAGGATGGAAGGTCAGAGACCTGACTGTTAAGTCAACCCTGCCTTTCAACTGGCCAGCTAGGTGGCTTTAGTTGCCACTTAACCTTTTAGAGCTTCATTTTTTTTTTTTATAAAAAAAATCAGTAGCCCTCCTGTATACAAAAGACAAAAGGGCTGAGAAAGAAATTAGGGAAACAACACCCTTCACAATAGCCACAAATGACATAAGGTACCTCGGAGTAACCCTAACCAAGGAAGTCAAAGACTTGTATGAAAAAAATTTCAAATCTCTGAAGAAAGAACTAGAAGAAGATATGAGAAGATGGAAAGATCTCCCATGCTCATGGCTTGGCAAGATTAACATAGTAAAAATGGCCATCTTACCAAAAGCAATCTACAGATTCAATGCAATGCCCATCAAATTACCAACACAATTCTTTACAGATCTGGAAAGAAAAATTCTCAACTTCATCTGGAATAACAAGAAACCCAGAATTGCTAAAACAATCCTCTACAATAAAAGATCTTCTGGAGGTATCTCCATCCCTGATATCAAGCTGTACTATAAAGCAACAGTTCTAAAAACTGCATGGTACTGGCATAGAAACAGAATGGTGGATCAATGGAACCGAACAGAGGACCCAGAAATAAACCCACACACTTACGGACACCTGATCTTTGACAAAGACGCCAAAACCATTCAATGGAAAAAAGATAGCATCTTCAACAAATGGTGCTGGTCCAACTGGATGTCTACATGTAGAAAAATGAAAATAGATCCATACTTATCACCCTGCACAAAACTGAAGTCCAAGTGGATCAAAGACCTCAACATAAAACCAGACACATTAAATCGGCTTGAAAAAAAAGTGGGAAATACCCTAGAACTCATTGGTACAGGAGAAAACTTCCTGAACAGAACACCAACAGGCTCTAAGAGCAACAATCAATAAATGGGACCTCATGAAACTGAAGAGCTTCTGCAAAGCAAAGGACACCATCATCAAAACAAAGCGACTGCCTACAGATTGGGAAAGAATCTTCACCAACCCTTTATCTGATAGAGGACTCATATCCAGTATATATAAAGAACTAAAGAAGCTGAAAATCAGCAAACCAAGTAATCCACTTAAAAAATGGGGAACAGAGCTAAACAGAGAATTCTCTGTAGAGGAATACCGAATGGCAGAGAAGCACTTAAAGAAATGCTCAACCTCACTAGCCATTAGGGAAATGCAAATCAAAACAACCCTGAGATTTCACCTTACACCCATGAGAATGGCCAAGATCAAAAACTCAAGTGACAACACATGCTGGAGAGGTTGTGGAGAAAGGGGAACCCTTCTCCACTGCTGGTGGGAATGTAAACTTATACAACCACTCTGGAAATCAATCTGGCGCTTTCTCAGACAACTAGGAATAGCGTTTCCTCAAGATCCAGCCATACCACTCCTGGGCATATATCCAAAAGAGGCTCAAGTACACAAAAAGGACATTTGCTCAACCATGTTTGTAGCAGCTTTATTTGTAACAGCCAGAAGCTGGAAACAACCCAGATGTCCCTCAACTGAAGAATGGATGCAGAAATTGTGGTACATCTACACAATGGAATATTACTCAGCAATGAAAAATAAGGAAATCATGAAATTTGCAGGTAAATGGTGGGATCTGGAAAGGATCATCCTGAGTGAGTTGTCCCAGAAGCAAAAAGACACACATGGTATATACTCACTCATATAGACATACAACATAGGACAAACCCACTAAAACCTGTGCATCTAAAGAAACTAAGCAAGAGAGAGGACCCTAACTAAAATGTCCAATCCCCATCCGGAAAGGCAAAGAGGATGGACATCAGAAGAAGAAGAAAACAGGAAACAAACTAGGAACCTACCACAGAGGGCCTCTGAAAGCCTCTGCCCTACAGACTATCAATGCAGATGCTGAGCCTGATGGGCAACTGTTGGGCAGAGTGAAGGGAATTTTAGGTAAGAACTGGGAAATAGTAAGAGCTGGAGAGGACAGGGTCTCCACAAGGAGAGCAACAGAACAAGAAAATTTGAACACAGGGAACTTCCCAGAGACTCATACTCCAACCAAGGACTATTCATAGAGATAACTCATAACCCCTGCACAGATGTAGCCCAGGGCAGTTCAGAGTCCAATTGGGTTACATAGTAATGTGAAGAGGGACTGCTTCTGACATAATCTGATTGGTCTGCTCTTTGATCACCTCCCCCTGGCGGGGAGCAGCCTTACCAGGCCATAGTAGAGGACAATGCAGCCACTTTTGATGTGAACTGATAGACTAAGATCAGAAAGGAGAGGAGAACCTCCCCTATCAGTGGACTTGGGGAGTGGCATGCATACAGAGGGAGGAGGGAGGGTAGGATTGGGAGGGGAGGAGGGAGGGGCTTATGGGGGGATGCAGAATGAATAAAGTATAATTGATGAAAAAAATGAATAAACTGTAATAAAAATAAATAAATTTAATAAAAAATAAATAAAAATTTAAAAATTCTGAAAAAAAAACAACCCCAAATTTAATTTTCTTTTACTTCTGAAATGATAACTGTATAAACCAAAACAATAATTCGCCAATCCAGATTTATTTGTCTCTGAACACATTCAATACCCAAACAAGAAGCTTTCTTCTTCATGGGAATGGAGTCTAAATTAGCAGTTGTGGTAACATGAAAAAAAAAAAAAAGAATTACAGAAAAACCTTTTCCTATGGTAATACTGCCCTATCAGCACTGCTCATTTCTCCTACCTTTAACCAAGCTTTATCAAGACATGTAACACATGCAGTCCTTTCTTCACCATTAAAGAACACATTAGTCACCAATTTCACATCACTTCCCACTGAACTGTCTATAGAATTTACACGATGCTCTTGGTCTGAATTCTCTCTTTCACAGCTGTTACACTTTTCTACCCTCCCTCCCCATTACTGACTTCATCTTGGCAAGTCTATACCTTCTTTACAGGTGACTATGGTTGATTTTTCAATTCTGCGCTACTGACACTTGAAGCTAGTAGTTCCTTGCTGTGGGAAAATGCTAAGGCATTGCGTAACAGCCAGCAGCATCCTCCCTACCTCACCTGTAACAACCAAAAGTGTCTCTGGACAGTGCTGGAAGCAATGAGAAGCACTAGTCTCTGCTTTAGCAATTTCATCCCATCTTTGGAACGCAATTATCACACCCTTGGAGAAGGTCCTTTACACCTGGATTTCCTCCTCTTGACTCATGAACTCCACCGTCTAGACACTTTTCTATTACCTAACCCATCACACTTCAAGTTGAATCACCAACCACTCCTCCTTACCATCACTACATTTTGTTGTTTTCCCCCAATATCACTTGTGTTAAGACTGCCAGAAGCACTGTGTGTGAATTTCTTCAGTCAGCCATCACAGTAGTACTGTGAGATAACATCATACTTAGTTTACAGATGAAGAGTCTGAGGCAAGGAAAGAAAGCGAACCCTACTCCAAGTAAGTGGCAGATTGGAGTTCACGTTTGCACATTTTCACATAATCTGCCTCCTAACTATATTACTTTATTTTCTTATCAAACACTGATATATCCTCCCCTCCTTCCTTTCAAAGTAAGGACATTTAGGTATGCATCCAAGCTACCAATTTCAGTCAGTTTTATCTTCCCTTTCTCCTTCCTAACCTCTGGGTCTTACATACAGCAGTAGGCATCTGGTTCTGAATGAAGCCACACTCCCTCTAACCTATACAGTATACCTGGAGGTTTCTCGCATTGGTGAAACGCCCCTTCTTTCCTTAGCATCCCTCTCCCACTTCATAGAACACCCAGACCCACACTTCAGCTCTTAATTTCAGTCCTCCCCTCCCATTCTATTAAGGCCCTTTAACCTAGTCCCATTCCTCCCCACCACCAACTTTCTAAAACAAAACCCTAAGTCACAAGGCATTTGATTACTTTCAACTATGTCTTGCATAGTTTTTGTTCTCTTCTTATCTCTCCTCGGCCCCAATTCTTAGCTTTCTGATATTGACTTCAAATGTCACCTTTGTTCCTTTATTTTTATAATTTATTCACTTTACATCCTGACTGTAGAGCCCTCCCCTGAAGTCCCACCATCCTTCCCTCTCTCCCCCCTTCCCCCACTCCTCGGAAAGGGGAAGCCCTCCTCCCCTGCCATCTGACCCTAGCCTATCTAGTCTCATTAGGACTCCCTGCATCCTCTTCCTCTGTGGTCTGGTAGAGCTGTCCCACCAAGGAGAAGTGATCAAAGAGCAGGCAACAGAATCCAAGTCAGAAATAGCCCCTGCTCCCCTTACTAAGTAACCCATATGGAGACTGAACTTCCTATCTGCTACATCTGAGCAGGTGATCTAGGTCCTATTCATGCATGGTCCTTGGCTGGTGTATCAGTCTCTGCAGGGAGCCCTGGGCCCAGATTTATTGGCTCTGTTGGTCTTCTTATGGAGCTCTTGTCCCTTCCAGGTCCTTTTATTCCCCTATTCTTTCCTACAACTCTCTGTGCTCTACCCAAAGTTTGGCTGTGAGACTTAGCATTTTCTTTGAAATCCCCTATTGGGTGGAGACTTTCAGAGGACATCTATGGTAGACTCCCATCCTGTTCCCTCTCAATTACTTCCTCTGTCTAATCTGTTTGCCCTTGTAAATGAAAATTAAGCATCCTTCCTTGTTATTTAGCTTCTGGTCTGTGGAGTGTAGTATGGTTATCCTATATATACACTTATAAGTGATATATAAGAGTACATGTCATTCCTGTCTTTTTGGGTCTAGGTTACCTCACTCAGGCTGAACTTTTCTAGTTCCAATAATCCAATTAAAAAATGAGGTACAGAAGTAAACAGAGAATTCTCAATACAGGAATAATGAATGGCAAAGAAACATTTAAAGAAATGTTCAACATCCTTATTAATAAGGGAAATACAAATCAAAAAAATCTGAGATTCCATCTTACATCCATCAGAATGGCTAAGATAAAAAACTCAAGTGACAGTACATGCTGGCAAGGATGTGGAAAAGGGGAAACACTCCTCTATTGCTGGTGGGAGTGCAAACTTGTACAATCACTTTGGAAATCAACTGGGAATAGTGCTACCTCAAGACCCAGCTATACCACTCCTGGGCATATACCTGAAAGATGCTCGGCCATACAACAGGACATTTGCTCAACTATGTTCATAGCAGTTTTATTCATAATAGCCAGAATCTGGAAACAACCTAAATGTCCTTCAACCAAAGAATGGATACAGAAATTGTGGTACATTTACATGATGGAATACTACTCAGCTATTAAAGAGCTTTGATCCTTTCAATCGTAGTGACTATTTGTATTCTTCAAACTCACCACATTGGAACTAGAACCTTAACTTTGATAGTTTTTGAATTGGCTTATATCTCTACCCTTCCCACATTATATTCTCTCAGACAATAATCTCAAATTCTAATCAAAATACTCCATTCTTCCTCTAGTATGTCTTCCCTAAAGTGTGAATTTTGGTTTTTGAGCCATAAATTTTAAGCTCCCTGTATATGGCATTAGGTTTCTTCCCCCCTTTGCCCCACAGTTCTCCTTCCTCAACATAAACATGAATGCCCTGTATATATATGTCAGAGGCCAATGTGTCTTGGAGGTTTGGGTACTTGAAAGGGAGTGGTAAGCATATGAATTGAATCTGCTGATGAACTGAGAAGTGAACAGCAACTATGCACTGCAGTCACTGTCAAAGAGTTATTGAAAGACATGAACATCTAAACAGGAGGCAGCACTGTTGCCAAGCGTCTTTTCTCCTGGGACTTCTTGTCCTATTGTCAGCTGCTGTGACTTTATTATCTTGACAACTTGATGTGTAACCCAGTGACATGCACTGAAATGGATGCAACACAAAACAGTTCACTGGAGATGCTGTGCTCACACTGACCTGACATTACTACTTGCTCTTTACCCCAGAGTAGTACAGAGACCACAATCAGAAACTTCTGAGCATCACTTCTTCCGAGTGACCAGAAAAAGAGAATTCTGGATGACTTGCACTATGGAAATATGAAAGTGGAAGGTCTCCAGGGACATGCAGGATCTATGAAAACTAAGAGTGCTTCTAGTCCATCTTGTTTTTCTGTTTTCTCTCCATCTGAACACAGCAGAAATTAGACAGACAGCTACTAGTAATGAAGTGGAAGGCAGAAAGTGACACTAAAAGTTTGTGGGTCAAGCACGCAGACTGTATACTGCTTATGGGCCTGTTATGCTTATACATAAAAAGAAGGCCTATGCTGTTTCCTGAAGACTAAAAAGGACTCACTCCTGAAGCCAGCTCCAGAAAGAGAAGCTCCATATATTCTCCCACATGTATATTCTCCCACATGTGGATCCTAGCTTGAATTTCTAGATTTGTGTGTGTAACTTACGGATATCCATGGAGCAAATGTCCTTAATTGAATGGTGGGGCACCTTTTGGGTATATGCCCAGGAGTGGTATAGCTGGATCTTGAGGTAGTACTATTTCTAATTTTCTGAGAAAGCGCCAGACTGATTTCCAAAGTGGTTGTACAAGAGTGTACTCCGTCAGCAATGGAGGAGGGTTCCCCTTTCTCCACATTCTCTCCAGCATTGTCACTTTAATTTTTTGATCTTAGCCATTCTGATCGGTGTAAGATGGAATCTCAGAGTTGTTTTGATTTGCATTTCCCTGATGACTACGGATGTTCTTTAAGTGTTTTGCTCAACTATGTTCATACCAGCTTTATTTGTAATAGCCAGAATCTGGAAACAACCCAGATGTCCCTCAATGGAGGAACGGATACAGAAACTGTGGTACATTTACACAATGAAATACTACTCAGCTATTAAAAACAAGGAAATCATGAAATTTGCAGGCAAGTGGATGGAACTAGAAAAGATCATCCTGAGTGAGGTAACCCAGAAGCAAAAAGACACACATAGTATATACTTACTTATAAGAGGATATTAGCCATATAATATTGAATATTAGCCATATAATAAAGTCTACAGACCTAAAGAAGCTAAACACTAAGGAGGACCCTAGGGCGGATGCTTAAATTTCACTCAGAATGGCAAACAGGATAGACAACAGAAGCGGTAGAAGAGAGGAAACTGGATGGGAGCCTACTATAGAAGGTTCTTTGAAAGGCTCTACCCAACAGGAGATTAAAGCAGATGCTGAGACTCACAGCCAAACTTTGGGCAGAGCTCAGGGAGTCTCATGAAAGAAGAGTACGGGGAGGACGGAAGGACATGGAGGGGACAGGAGCCCCACAAGGAGACCAACAAAGCTAAAATATCTGAGCCCACGGAGTCCTGCTGAGACTGATGTACCAACCAAGGACCAAACAGGAAGAGTACCTAGACCTCCTGCTAAGATGTAGCCAATGGCAGCTCAGTCTCTATGTGGATTCCCGGGTAAGGGGAACAGGGGTTGCCTCTGTCATGAACTTAATTGCCTGCTCTATGATCACTTGCCCCTTGTAATGCAGTCTTGCCAGGGCACAGAGGAAGAGGATCCAGGTAGTCCTGATGAGACCTGATAAACTATGGGCAGATGGCAGAGGAGGCAAACTCCCCCTTTCAGTGGATGAGGGGAAAAAGATACAAAAAATGAGAGAGGGAGGGTAGAATTGGGGGAGTTAAGGGAGGGGGCTTCAATAGGGGTATATCATGAATAAATTGTGAAAAAATTAATATTAAAATTAAAAATAAAGAATATGGAGCTCAGAAAACAAAAAAGATGGCATGAAAGGGAGAAAGGGGCGATAAAGAGATCTTACTGGGTGAGTAGAAAGTAGAGCACATATATAATAGAGAAATACTAGAAATTATAAGTTTAAACAGGGGTGAAGGTAGGGAAATAGGGGACAGGAAAAAGTGGAGATTTGGTTAATCCAAACTAAGGATTTATGAAAAACCCTATGGAAACCCACTACACTTTGTAAGTTAATTAAAAATATATAATTTAAAAGAAAAGGCTCACCTCTCAACCTCTATTCTAGTTGTCTTTCTACCCAAACACTTTCCCTTCAAAGCCAATTACTTGCATGTTACGGAAACTCTAACGCCAAAATAAGTGCATACTAATAGGAACACTCAGGACACTGGATATGGAATGTTCCTTTTCCAGGTCTTCGCTCCTGTAGGGACTCACAATGGTAGAGCCCAGGTAGTCTGATGTACTAGAAAAAGGGTTTAAGACCAGGTCTACCGAACACTTTTTAAAGCTCAGGCAAATAAAAGTTTCTCTGTAAAGTAGGGTTAACTGTTCTCATAGATATTTTTATGAATTTAGCATAAAATAACACATTGAACAAGTTACATGTTACTCCAGGCACACAGGCTAATGAGTAATCTGCTGCTGAGAGAGGACAGTATCTGAACAGTTTATTCTGCGAAATACTTATGGGGTTCCTAGCAAGCGTCCTTAAAGAGAGACTCCACACTTGGGAATCGAGATTCTAGTTTCCTGAGAGCACACAGGAAAATATTCTTAGCAGTGAAAATTGCAATTTAGAATCTCTTTGCTTCAGGAGTTCCAAGTTGTTAAAAAGCAATGGCCACCTTCTCTATTTTGATAAGACCTCACTGAGCTTAATCCCGGACAGTCTACAGTGGCAGCAAAGCAGAAGTGTAGGAAGAATGGGTCAACATTCTGGTCTTCGGCATCTTTACAGAATCAGTGGACATAGCAGTGTCTTCAATCACACAGCTTGACTCTTAGCCCATTTCCTTTTCTGTGCAAATGTAAACTCTATTCCTTTCCTATGAGAAATTTGTACCCTGTGTTGTATAAGACAGCTTTCAAGGCCAAGCTACTACTATCTTCAAGAGTCCAGCTGAACCTGCTCATCAAAGACAACCAAAGCTGGGCTTGTTGTCTTTTGTTGTTCCCTCTTGAAAGGAAGGGATGGGGAGGATCATGCAAGCCATCCCTGAGTATCCATCCAACCCTCCCTACCACTTATATAAACTTTTCTCCTAAGAACATGTGGCCTTTGGGTCTCTGGGAAGGGTTAGAATATATAAGTAGGGAATGATGTGGGAAAGAGGTTCCATCTATGCAGCTATGAGGAAACTACCACCCTTCCTGGATGCTACTGTAAGGTCACCTGTGCTTCTTGTCCATAACTCCTCACCCACTGGCAAGTAAGTCTAATAAACTAAAGGTTCCCCAGGATGAACCCTGCTGGAATTGTAACATGGTTTTGTCACTCTATCTTAGGAAGAGGGGCAGACATCGTCCATGTCTCTCTTCAAGGGAAGAAATTTTAGCAACAACTGTATATCTAAGAACAAAGAACCATAGTGTTTTCAGGTCCCAAAGGCTGTAATAGCAGATGTTCATTCATTGTTTCATATCTCCTCAAAAGTCTCCATTTTGAGGCCTACAGTTGTAAGTCTGTGATATGGTGCTAGCCTGGCATATACAAAGTTCCCAGCTCACTCTCTCCAGTACCAAAAATTAAACTTTTCATTTTCAGAATATTAGTTACAACACAATATGATTAATCCTACTCTAGAGATGAAACTGAAGTATATTAAGTGACAGATAACAGGTGTTGTGCTACATGGACCAAGCCTTCTGACTCTTACTATAAGAGGAAGAAAATCATGTCATGCTTGATATAAATATTTTGCCCTGAAGATCTAAATAAACTCTACATTAGTATGTACTTGTATAGATAAAATGTCAATAATATCCGAAAGATACTACATAAAAATCATAAAGAGAAAACTTACCAGCTTCATAAGCTCTGTGACCTTTCCTAAGTTACTTTATTTCCTCAATTTTTGTTTATTTTAGCCCTTTATGTAAATGCTTAGACAATTAGAGGATAGGCGTTATCCTCAAATTTTATACCTACATAGCCCATACCTACATATAGACTACAGTAGACTGAGAGTTGTACTTTGAATATTTAGTTTTAAGTTATCAAAAAAAAGCATCTTTCTGTTGAATATACTATAATTTTATTTCTTGAAAGGTTTAGCTTATCCGAAAAAGGCTCTTAAGTCTAGCTGGTTTTATCACTATTATCAGAGAAGAGTTTTATGTGTAGGTTCCCAGGCTCTTAAATTAAATGTCAAACACAATCCTACACTCACAACATGAAGCATGGCTTCTATGCAGGAGTCTGGACAGCTCAGCTCCCCTCTCTCTATTAGATGTGTAATCAGCCCTGCAAGCATTCAGCAGAGCAGATTATCAAGTCAAAAAGAGCAAGGGCAGACATGACTATGAATTGGTTTTATTAAGCTATTTAATGCTCAGTCCCTTTGTTTTCTAACAATGCTCCAGCTGACCCAGTGACTCAAAAGTCACTGTCACCTTACTTGTAAAATGCTTATAGTCAATGTATGTAGAAGTTCATTATGATTTTGGGGTCCCAATAAGGAACCCCAGTCAAAGGGTTAAGCTGCGGGGGAAATAAGAGAAAGCTGGAAAGTCTTAGGTACATTTACTTTAAAGTGGGGATACACTGCCTGGTGTGATCCTTAAATGAAACATAACAGTGTTTTCTTTTAATTTGGTACCAGGAAGTTCGGCTAACTAGAGAACCTAGTCCAGAACAATACAACAGATGCTATGGATACAGTGGATTTTTGTTCCTATCAGAAATACCGATCTACAGCTCCACACACCTATATATCTGCCTTGACTTCCATGAGCAGAGAACTACAGCCATAAAAGGCCCACAAGGTGAGCCTGCCAGCCACACCAAAAGATCCCAACTATGAGATTTTTAACTCACTTTATTTGCATATCATTATCACTCAGAGATATCGATGATCCTTAAAACCTACAATCTGTAGGTATCACCAAGCTGAGAAGTACTAATTGATAAATATAAAATCTAGTTATTTGTAAGTAGATGGGTGATGTGTGACTAGGAATACAACTTTTCATTACATTTTCACTATTCCTGAATAACTTTGAATACAACTGTCGTGTTTAGCAAAATACAAACAAAACAAAACAACAATAAACACTACACAGAATATGTTCATGACATGAAAAACCTAAGGACCTTATTAAGTAAAATTCCTTTTTGACAGCAAAGGCAAATTGGCTTTCATGATTCTAGTACCCCAAACTAGGGTTCAAGGATCAATGTTTATTCAAATGATAAAAATGTATGCACGTATAAAGGCTGTTAGGTATAAAGGTCAGAAAACAAAATTACATATATAGTATATATATGTTTACATACACAGACACACAGGAAAAAAAAAAGACTGAAAGGCAAAGCATAGAAGTATAGTAGTATCCTATATTTTAACATCTTAATGTCACTGACTTATACCTTGGAATGGTCTAAGCAGATCTCAGAACTACCGCTGAATTATGTGAAATAGCTGAGACTAAAGAATGTGTGTTAATAAAAACCCCAAGCTTTATAAACCTCTATGGGCAATGGAAGAATAAGTAGAGGTTTTTGGTTTTTTTTTTTCCTTTATTCTTTTCTATATTTTTCAAAATATCTACAGAGAACTCACATTAGAAACAAGAAGAAAGAGGTTTCCTTTGGCAATGATAAAGGCAAGAGTATAAGGAAGAAGTGAAAGAGACTCATTTTCCCCTTTGTGCTCTCTGAGTGACTACAGGAGATAAAAGGGTAACAACTGTTTCTGAGTGGTTCCAATGCTAAAAGTTAGAGCTGGCCTCAGAAAGGAGTAGTAATTTTCCCAACTGCTGTGCTCCACCAATCAAATCAATTAGCTGAAGCTCTGCCTCAGTTAGTCAGAGCTAGATCCTCTACATGTTATGGCTCTTTGCTATCATTCCACACTGTCTTTTAGAAAAGGCCATCTAGAGGGCTGGAGAGATGGCTCAGAGGTTAAGAGCACTGGCTGTACATCCAACAGTCTTGAGTTCAATTCCCAGCATCCACATGGTAGCTCACAACCATCTATAATGAGATCTGGTGTCCTCTTCTGGCATGCAGGCACAACAGAATACTGTATAAATAATAAATAAAAAACATTTAAAAAAGAAAAGACCATTTGCTAATTCTGATGCTCTGAGACTGTGGTCACTTTGGCTGAAGGATCCCAATAAGGGAAGAGGATAGATGATGTGAGGAAAAGTAATCTAATTATGGCCTTAATGAAATAGGTGACAGTTTACCTGCATCTGTAGCCTATATGTACTTGTTACAGATTTCCACACAGAGTGGGGGTGAAGAACGTGGAGTGAGACAAACCAAAAGTTAAGTCCTTAGCCACATGTGGTGGTATATGATATTGGTGGCAGCACTAGGACACAGAGGTAGGGGGATCTCTGTGAGTCTGAAGCCACCCTGGTCTACATAGTTGAGTTCCAAGACAGCCAGGGTTATATAAAGAGAACCTGATTCAACTAAAAAAGAAAAGAAGTTAAGTTCTGGTGCTTCATCTACTAGCAAGCTACTTAAGTCCTTTAAGTTTCCAATTGCTCATTCATAAAATGGACAGATTCTTTATTTCATGGGTGTTGTAACAGAGGATATGTATCAATTATTGTGTGTCAAGAGCCATGATAGTAAAGGGTTGAGGTTGCAAAACAAAATAAACATGACTTATACCTGCCAAGATTTCCTACTTACAGCTTTTTAAATAAAAGATACAGAAACAGGTCACTAATTCACAGAACTCCTTAATCAAAGGAGCACACTCACATGCAGTATTTGATAGCTGAGCTCAAGTCTTTAATTCAGCTGGTGGAATAAACACTGCCCAATAATGTTTCTGTCTTAGTGCAAGACAAGCAACAGGATGAAGTCTGGCTTGACTCTTGTGAAGAACAGAATACTAACAAGAAGAATTCAAATTAGGTTTTGATTAACCATTATGATTTTTAAACACAAAACCTGTAATTCTAACATTCTAATTAGCACTGAAGGGCAGACTAGGTTATGTTCTATGACAACGATTATCAGTTATGAAAAAAAATGATCATAAAGTTCTTGTAATTACAAAATATAAGAAAGCCATCTTTTGATCAAGCTAACAAATTTCATGATGCTAGACAGTATTTTTGGCTTCATTCTTTAGTGACACTATCTTTAGGGGCTTGTAACAAGAAAAAAGTGGCTATGCTTTAGACCTGAGTGGTATGACCAGATCCCACGTCTGCTCCACTTCAATCAGACAGAAGAATGTAAACTGCTTTGATAGAGTTTCCAGGTGCTCCCATCTTTGAAACTAACTTCTAGAAAGAAGAACTATAATGGCTAGAGAGATGGCTAAAGGCACTGGTTAATTTATCAGATGATGTGTGTTCAATTCCAAGTACCCACCAGATTGATCAAAGCCACCTAGTCCCAGGGGACCTAACAACCTCTTCTGGTCTCTGTGGGTGCCAGGTACACAAGTGGTTAACAGACAAAACACACAAAATAAATGTTAAAAACAAAAAAGGGGGGGGGGGGGGCTAGAGAAATCATTCAGTGGTTAAGAGCACTGGTGGCTATTACAGAGGTCCTAAGATCAATTCCCAGCAACCACATGGTGGCTCATAACCATCTGTAGTAAGATATGATGCCCTCTTCTAGTGTGCAGAAAATAGAACACTCATATACATAAAACAAATAAATTTTTCAAAAATAGAAAATAAAAAAGATTACTATGAATTAGGGACACTGCCTTTAAATGTCTGCTTTAAGAACACTAGTTAAAGGAAACAATGAAAAGCATATTCTGAAGGGAAGAAAAGTAATTACACAAAACAGAGAAAGTACCTTGATGCTTGTCATACAAGGTTAGTTTGACTGAGATTACCATGTTATGCTTTTTGTTCATTGCTTTCTCTAACTATGAAGTTACTCAAGAAAATTGTTAATATAAAAGAATTAAGTTTAACTTTCTTGCAGGCCCAGTGCTCCCCCATCCTGCTACAGATATGCACCTATATGAGTGTATCTTTTTGTTTTGCTTTATTCTGCATTTGAAAAAGGGTCTCACTCAGGATGGCCCTGCTTCAGTCTCATAAGTACTGAGCTAACAGGCTTAAGGCATCACTCTCAGATGGACACCTTTTATTTCACTAAAGCTGAGCAGAAACATAAGAAATCTACATGCAAACAAACAAGCAAAACAAAAGACAAACAGTAAAACCCTGCTTTGTGCAGCATGTTTCTGAGAGTTTGGCCAGAAAAGAAATTTCTGCAAACTGAATTATACCAAACATATCTGGACATGTTTATTATTTAAAAGGCAACTTCCCAGTAGCCATCTTTTACAAATTAAATGCTATTAAAAGCAATCTTTCAGCACAATATAGGAGATGCTAGAGACCCGAAGGCATGTCACCTTTAAAACAAGGTTCACCAAAATAACACACACATACATAGCTTCCTCCAGTCTTGTATAATTTCTTACCCATCACTGGCTCTGATTCCTGTTCTCAAGATCATTGCTAATGGCATGGGATGTTTCCTATGGTTCCTCTAGTTTTAGAACTCAGCCTATTCTTAGAACCATAGCACAGTCTTTAATTACCTTCCTGTTTTGACTCAACACCTCTGTTTACAATCTTTGAAGCCCTTTCCTTCTTCCTAACTTGGCTATTTCTCTATAGAAATAAGACTATTATACAGACCTGCTCTCTTATGCAGACCACACTGATTTTCCATCTCCCTTTTCCATACTTACTTTTTTGTTATTTCTGCTTAATTCATTTGTTTCCTAAGCCTAGATTTTTATATATTTCATTTTCTTTTTCAAATTTGAAAAACACTCAGTCTTACTTTTATGTGCCCTTCTATTTGAAGAAAGCAGAAAAACAAAGCAAACAAATGAACAACAACAACAAAAAGGCAAAAGGAAAACAGCCCCAAATTTAGCACAGTGGTTCTCACAGTCTGAGGCTCTGTCAGACCACATCAACTAGATCTAAACTCTGGGGGCAGGCCCAGAACTCTGTATTTTAATAAATCCTCTGGGTGATTTTTATGAACAATAAAATTTAAGAACACTTGATCTAGAAGAAAGGGTCTGACATGCTTTGAATAAAATGAAGTGTTCTAGTAGTTTCCCTTTCTCTTGCTGTGAAAGGCTTACATTTGCACTTCCTAGTCTTAATGCATACATGAGAAAAGCCAGGACAGGAACTCAACTAAGAACTTGAAGCAGAGACCGTAGATGACTGCTACTTGCTGACTTCCTTACAGGTTCATGCTTACCTAGCCTTCTCACACAGGACCACCTGCCTAGGTAAGGTGGTACCCACAAGCAGGCTGGGCCCTACAGCATCAATTAGCAGTAAGACAATCCCCTAAAGATAGGCTCACAGGCCAATTTGATCAAGGCAATTCCCTACTGGAGACTTTCCTAGGATGACACCAGACTACATCAAGTTGACATTTAAAGTGAACTAGGACATGAATCATATCAATAAGAATAACTAATATTCTATTTGTCAACACTGAAGAATGTCTAGGGTATTCTGTATAATGAAAAAAGCAACATAAAACCATAGGCATAGTATAATTTTTGTAAAAAATTTAAAATCCAAAAATATCCAGATTATATATCAACCTGTCAATAGATATAACTTACTTGGGAGGAATTCATTCAGTTCCAATTTTCCTTTTATCTATAAGCATTTACTGTTTTATAATTATAGAAAATAGCTAATCTAGGCATCTTCCATTGCTCTTTAGCAAAACATACACTTAAAAGGGAACTCACAGGCTGGAGAGATGTCTCAGCTCTTCCAGAGGACCTGAGTTGATTCCCAGAACCCACATGGTAGCTCACAAACCATCTGTAACCCCAGGGCCTCCATGAGCATGGCATACACGGAGTTCACAGACATACTTGTAGACAGAATCCCAAATCAATCAATCAATCAATCAATCAGTCAGTCAATCAATCAATCAATAATTTCTGGGGTGGGTTTATCCTCTGGACTAAGCAAGCTCTGTAATGCTTTATTTGTTCTAGAGGAAGCGAGACAGAGACAGTGCTCAGTCCCCTGAGTCAATCACTGTATATAAAGCAGCCATGTCCCAAAATGACAGGTCATAAAGCCTGAGTTAGTTTATCCTTAAATAGGTCAATCCAAAAAGAGGATGATAGGGTACTAAGGTTAATAGGATAGACAGAAAACTTGAGCATACTTTTGGAAGATAACAACTGATTTCTGAGAACTTCTTTTTTTTTCAGTTTAAATTATTAAAAGTGGCCTGGTTTTCTTCCTCCTTAATGATCTGGCAGTCACACCTCACTTACATTCACCTTTCTCAAGCCAGTTCCATGTATACTCAAGGAAAGTAGCAGACTAATAGGGGCTTGAAGATAAAAGGGTGGACAATGTATGCACCTAACACCTAAGATCAAGTCAGGCCCTTACACCCATCTTTTAACTTATATTAGGGCAGTGGTTCTCAACCTTCCAAATGCTACAACCCTTCAAATGAGGTTCCTCCTGTTGTGGTGACTCTTAACCATAAAATAATTTTCATTGCTACTCCATAGCTGTAATTTTGATACTGTTATAAAACACTATGTAAATATCTGATGTGCAGGATATCTGATATTTGATCCCAGTGAAAGAGTCATTTGACCCCCAAAGGGTTTACAATCCACAGGTTGAGAACTGCTACATTAGGGCACCCTTTTGGTGGATTCTTCTCATCTTTGGAAAGCTTCTAAAAGAAGCACTATCTGTATTCATAATGGAGGCCAAAGCTCTTTACCTGTAACATCAGTCCTTCTTCACTGCTTTGCTAATCACAAACACAAATATATGGCAGCAATATAAAATATAAAATATAGTAGGTTTACTGCTGCACAGCTGTTAACCACAAAATTAAAGAAACTTATCAATGTGTTTTTCAGTTACTTTTAGTACTTAATTGGAAAAATTACTTATGTGGGGAGTCCTATTCTAGGTAGGAAAGTTATTAAAAGTTACACAACTGTTTTTCTTTTTCTTTCTTTCTTTCTTTCTTTTTTTTTTTTTTTTTTTTGTCTAGGTGCTTCCTACCACTAGAACCTTACGCATTCAAGAGGAGATAGCACTAATGTCAGTATTTTCAGGGTTGTATGAAAAGCAAATTACTCATAGCTACAGTTACCTTATAAAGAGCCCATTGCTGTCAATGGCTCTGCTTTATTGGTGCTTTAGCTTAGAAAACAGGATAACAGAGCATGAAGATGAGATGCTTGGTTTACAGTGTTAATTGAAGACAAGAGTAAAGGCACTAGAGTCATCTGACTCTCACCTCCACAACAGACCAGATTTGGAGCAAATTGCTCTACTTCTTTAAACCTCATTGTCTTTAAAATAAAATAAAATAAACTGGGATAGGAACTACTTCACAGAAGTTTGTAGCAATCAAAAATATGGAAAAGGAGGAAGAATGGGGAGTTGTGTATATGAGGGATAAAGTTTTAGTTTGGGAAATGAAAACATATCAGTGGTGGACAAAAATGGCTACATAGCTCTGTAATGAACTTAATGACACTGAAATACACATTTTAAAATTAAAAATTCTGTCATATACTTTATCATAACTATCAAAGATCCATAATGTAGGACCTAGCTTCTCAGGTACTCATATTTGATAAATAATTTGTGAGGAAAAAAGAAAAAGGACAGACATAAAAATAAAAGCATGTTCCTTTCCCTACTTAACTATGAGAGGTCAACTGGTCCCAATACCAGGTAGTGCTACAGTGTCTCAGGAAGGAGAAATGAATCTATTAGTTATAATACCTCCTGCACATTCAACTCCCAGTCCACCATCTCCACCCTCACACCCATTCTGGTTTGAAGTCCCAGTATATGAATCCTCTAGCTCCCCAAATCTTGCAAAGAATCTGGGGTGCTCAAATAATTTTCTAGACCACATTCCATGTAATGAGGACAAGGACATGCTCAGGGGCAGCTGCCTCCTGTAAGCCAGGGAAAGACAAGGCATATTAGTACTGTGCACCAAATGGCTAGCTGTCCAGAGCCCAGAACTGGTTATGCTGATCAGTATCTCAGATGCCTTTAGCTAGATTCTAATGGACACAGAGGACAGAATTCTCAAAGGTCTGATAAGGAAAGATTAAAAATGCACTTCTCCGTAATTCAGAGAAAAATTATTAATTATTATGTGTTATAAATCATAAAATGGGGACTTCTCGGACATGTTAGAACACAGTTTTTAATGGAGAGGCTTAATTGGATTTAAATAGAAAGTACAGATAAGATGATCATTAACACTCCCTGGACTCAGAGCAAGGAGAACAAATGCTTAAGGTGCTAATACCCAATTAATTCCAAAACAATACTTACTTTAGGATCTGAGCTTTTGAACTTTAACCTTTCCACCAACTCTATCATTGCCGCCTTCAGTCCGCCAGAATCTTTGCTCTAGGAGAAAAAAACAAAGAGTCACTAGGTAGCATATGTTCTCTCAAACATAAAGAGTATTTCAGGGAACAGGACAGTGAAACAGAAAGCAAATTTGTCTTCTTATCAAACAAGAGGACTAAACAACTAAGAAAGGCATGCTACCCCCTCCACCTTCTCCATGGACAAGGAGGGTCAAAGCACAAATGACTCAAATGAAAATTAAACACAATTTGTAGCTGGGTGTGATAGCACTTCCCTTTAGTCCCAGCACTCAGGAAGCAGGGAGACAGGGTGAACTCTCTTGAGTATGAAACCAGCCTAGTCGACATAGAGTTCCAAGTCAGCCAGACTTGCAAGGAAAGGAAGGGGAGAGAAGGACAGAGTGAGGGGGGGAAGGGATAGGGGGAGAAAAAAGGGAAGGAGAAGGAGGGAGAAAGAGAGAAAAAGAGAGAGTGTGTCTTATGCTTCCTACCCATCCCCAACTAGGCCTTTGAAATCTAGTTTTTATTCCTACAGCCCAATTCAATTTGGACTACACACACTTCATGTTACACATGGCTAGTGACCACTGTAGAGGCCAGCACAGAATGTAGGCCTTTACTGTCTAGTTTCAAATGTCAACTATATCACGAGTTGTGTCATTAGGCAAGTCATCTTACCTCCTGTATCTCTATAGCCAGAATAGTACATAATAGAACAAGATAGATAATTGTGTTCATGTATGCCAAGATAGTCAGAACAGGACCTAGCACTAAGTAAAAAGAATGAAACATATATACATTTGTTTGTTTGTTTGTTATTTTTGTCCATTTTCTTTGTGATGCTTTGAGTTCCTCAAAAGTTAGAACTATTTTTTCTAATGTCTGTATCTCTTAAACCCTGCATCAAGGAGGTGGTGCTTTACCAGAGCCAGAATAATGGCTCGGCAGGTAAAGGCACTGTCACTCCAGTGGTTTCAAGCCTGATGACCTGAGCTCAATTCCTGGAACCCACACAAAGGGGGAGGGAGAGAACTGATTTTACAAATTTGTTCTCTTATCTTCACACATGCACTATGGCATGCATGCCTACAAATATTCTCTCTTTAAAATTGTTAAGACATACAAGGTAGTGATAAAAACAAAGGTATAAAATGTGCACTGAAAGAAATTAACAACTGAATATGAAATCTTAAGAAAAATGTTCTCATAATTCATGCATGTAACAAAATCTATAGTCAAAAGAACTAATTTATTTTCTTATCTCAGAAATTCTGAGATAGGACAGGACTACCTACGCTACCAGTAAGGAAACAAGCATAAAGACAATGGCTGTCACTTTTATGGGAAAAGGGTCAATTAATAATAGGAATAAACAAATACTACAAAAAAAAATCGGTTACTCAAAATCAGCTTCAAGAGCAGTCATAGGACCATCTCCAAATCTACAAAGCCAATTCAATTCCTTCCAAACAGGAAATACCCTGTAAGACTCCATTTTATAAGTTACAATATACTAAAGGCTGTCTCCCCCACTAACCACCTTCCATTGCCTTAAATGTGTTCTCTGAACAAAACACAGATCACATTTCCATTCTAACTTTGGTTCTAAAGTTTAGTAATTTCTATTTTAAGCCTTTAATCTCTATGGTCTTGTATCTGACAGCTGGCAACAGGAATCTAAAAGTCACATACCAGGAAGGGTGAAACCTTAGTACCTAAAAACCTAAAAATGGGGTAAGTTGCCAGACACAATCCTGCTTTTTACACGATAATCAGACAAAAAAAAAAAAAAAAAAAAAAGCCTGTCTGGTGATATCATCCCTCTAACCTATTCTCATTGGCTGAACAAGCAGGTCACTTGTTCCTGAAAAGCTCTCCCCAACCCCCAACACACACACACACACACACACACACACACACACACACACACACATTTCTCAGCTGCCAGCACCCATTTTAAGCTATTCAGCAAGAGCCCTGATGGATTATGACTTGCCTCCTGACTACAGAAAACAGAAACCAAACCATGTCTCAAATGCCTTCAAAAAACAAAGAATAAAGAAAGAATCCCTAAGCAGCAGACAGACTGAAGGCAGCTGTGCCTTGCTAGAATAGAGAGTTGAAGAAACCCTTTGCCTTTTCCTAAAAATGCATTTTGCCAGTAGAATCCTTCCTCGTGTTCACAAAGCATCAAAAGCATCTCCTACCTGGTAGAGACACAGACCACCTGAGAGAGCCTCCCTTCAGGAAATCATACACTCTGCCTCTCCGGCCAACTCAGTTATCCTCAAACAGCAACTGTGCTTTATATTAAGCTTGCTGTGGTTAGCCTTAGAACAAGTAAGGAAAAAAAAAAAGCTTCCCTAATTAACCGCTCCCCCCCCCCCCAATAAAAATTGAAGTGTCTTTAGGGCAGATCTGTCTCCAACAAGTTTTAAAATTGACTCAAAACTACAAAAGGAAGATTCTGGTTCAAGTTCACCCCACCCACAGCCTCTGTATACCCCATACTCATTTCTTCCCTGTCCTCTCAGAAGCCTTACGCATAGGTGTTCAATCAAGTAGGCAAGTTCTGCAAACACATTCCCAAACAGTCTCTATAGCCACACCTGTAACCTAGGGATAGATACATATCATAGGCAGAATTCATTGGCCTGATCCATCTTCACACAGACAGGCTCTAGAGGCCCTGGTAGCAGGCTCAAGACATTTTGTCAGGGTTCTTGGAAAGCAGTCTATATGGGGACAGGAATGGTCAAAGGAAGGAGCGCCAAAAACATAGGGCAAAGGACATGACACAAATTGGGTCTAAGGGTGAATCTGAGTAATAGTACCCCCAATTTGTGTCATGTTTCTGTTAATTGTTTGCTGGGGTCAGCCTTTAATTAAAAGACAACCAGAACTGGTTTTTATACATACATATGCACACACACTGCTATATGTCCCCCAACGTATAGTTTCCTCTGAATTCTTTGTTCTGAGAACTAGATGAGGACACAAAGGCAGAAAATTCTAACCTTGTAAATATCTAGTCCCATAAATGAAGAGATTCTACCACATCATCGTGGAGCAATAACATGGCTAGAGAAGAGGGCTTTTCCTTACATGTTACCTCCATCCCATAACGCACCCAAGGTCAGCATAAGCATACCTTGCTTTCCTCCACCTAAAGAGTTCAAAATAAGTAAGTGCTGTGCTGTGCCACCTAGAGCTCAGAATCTGATCAATCTTCAAAAAAGTAGGTTCCTAGGGACAAGTATAGTAAAACTAAAGGACAAAATGACTCCCACCTCTCAGGCAGAGCTCCAACACTTTCACATGCTCTTTTTCTGGTATCCCTCAATACCCTTAAAAGTGCTGTATTCTATGTTTCAGCTATAAAAAAAAAAAAAAAGTAGTATGAATCAAATGAGGAACCCGAAGGTCTTAAACAGCCCTTCACTAGCAGTTCACAGTAAAACAATAACCAGAGATACTGTATTCACACTTTACAGTGTATAAAAATGGTTATGCCTCCCAGCTCACAGAACCAATCAGGGACAAAACCAGAAAAAGAAAGATGAAAATGAAGAAGATTCATAAAATGTACAACAGAAGAGATTAATATCAGCAATACATGAAATATGTTTAAGGAATTTCTATAAACTAGTACGAAAAACCCAAGTAAGCCCCCAAAAATCGAACAAAAATGTAAAATGATTGACAAATATAGCAGAAGGAAGAAATGATGTTCAAAGTTACTCATAATTAGTTATTTCTTATCCATCATGATGATAAGGATACTTTAATCTGACAGTAGCCAGTACTAAGGAAGCACTGGGGAAATTCCAAATGTCACTTGCTTTTGGAAGTACATCCCCCCAAATCTATCTCAGATAGAACTTTAGAGTGTGGGAAGTCTCCAGTTTGAAGAACATGCCCAGCCCATGAGCTATAAGGCTAACCATGGACAGCAGAAGCCTTTGACACACAAAAGGACACTCCTAAGTGAAGACTGAGAGTCTTGTCCTGTTCAGGCTCAGCACCAGCATAAATCATCTGACAAAAGTCGTCAGGCTCAACTTACCCTCCCTAACCCAGGCACAGAATGGCAGTCTCAAATTTTGGTGACCCAGAAAGAGGCTGCTCTAACATCTCATTCCTTTTTAAAAAAAAAATACCTTTATGATTTGCCTTTTGAAGCCAGCATTATCCTGACACCAAAACTAAAGACAAAACAACAATTATATAAAACTAAAGATGCAAATGTTGTCAACAAAATACTTGAGAACCAAATTCATGAAAACACTAAGATCATCATATATCATAATGAAGTTGGTTTCATCCTAGGGATGTAAGGTTGGTTCAAAACATGTAAAGGGGAAAAAATAATAGCAACAACAACAAAACCACAATGGGGGTGTACAAAAGAAAAGGAAAAATCAGATTCCTATTTGCAGATGATATAACCATATACTTAAAAGACCCTAAAACCTCTACAAGGAAATTTTTAGGCTTAGTAAGTTCCTTCAGCAAACAAATGGGATATAAAGATAAAACAAAATTCTATGTACCAACAAACTTCCGATGAACAAATTAGGAAAAACATTCCATTTGTAATAGCTTAAAAATAAAACAAAATCTTGGGAATAAGTCAAACCACAGAATTAAAAGACTTCTATAAATGAAAGCTTAAAGACACTAAAAAAAAAAAGACGAAGAAAAAAGAAACTGAAGATTCTAGATAATGGAAAACACTCTCATGTTCAAGATATTAAAATAATATCGCCAAAAAGTATTCTACATATTTAACATAACAAATGGCATTCGATTGGCATTCTTCACAAACATAGAAAAAAACATTATGAATAAGAGCCTGAATAGCCAAAATAAGCAGAAAAAAAAAAAAACTTAGTGCTGGAATGGTCAGAATATTTAATCACAGATTATATTACAGAATCATAGTGATAAAACTTTATGGTACTGGTACAGAACAGAAATGTAGAACAACAGAATAGAATCCATGACCCAGAAACTATAGTCCCCTAATTTTTATTCACTTATTATTTATACAGTATTCTGCCTCCATGTATGCCTATACACCAGAAGAGGGCCTTAGATCTTATTTTGATGGTTTTGAGCCACCATGTGGTTGCTGGGAATTGAACTCGGGGCCTTTGGAAGAACAGCCAGTGCTCTTAAACCTCTGAGTCATCTCTCCAGCCCCTGGTCCCCTAATTTTTGACAAAGTTGCCAAATACACAACAGGTAAAGACACCATGGTCCTCGGAAAATGGGGCACCCTCCTGAAGAAGAACGAAAGTAGATTCATGTTTCTTTTCCTACACAAAATCAACTGGCAATAAATCAAAGACCTTATCCAAAATCTGAAATGCTGAAGCTCTTAGAGTTTAGGAGCTTTCCTCTAGGACCTGAAGGAAAACAGCAAACACACTTCAAGATATAGGAGGCAGGTGACAGTGGAGACAAGTGTGGTAGTACACCTTTAATCCCAGCACTTAAGAAGCAGAGGCAGGTGGACTTCTGTGAGTTCAAGACCAGCCTGGTTTACACAGTGAGTTCCCAGCCAGGGCTACATAGTAAGACCAAGTCTCAAAAACCAAAACACAAACAAACAAACAAACAAAAACAAGCCAGGAAGTGGTGGCACAAACCTTTAATCCCCGGACTAAGCAGGCAGAGGCAGGTGAATCTCTTGAATTGGAGACCAGCCTAGTCTAAAGATACAAACACAGATGTTAATGTACCACCACTCACAACACCATTCACAACAGCTAATTTATGGAACTAACATAAACAGAGGAATGAAAAAGAAAAATATAGTATATACATACACACAATGAAACCATTTTCAGTCAACAAGAAAAATGAAGTTACTGCATTTGCAGGAAAATGGCAGCACTAAAGATAATCATATTAAGCCAATTAAGACAACGGCAAAAATGTTAAACAGCACATGTTGTCTCTTATTTGTGGTTCTTAGATGTGTGTGTGACTTGAAAGTAGAAATAAAGCTAACGGGACAAAAGGACCAATGAGAGAAGAGTTAGAAAAAGGGAGGGTATGAGGGGAAATATGTTCAACATACTTTACTGTACTAAAGCTTAAATATACTAAAACTTTTTAAGTTTGAAAAGAAGACTTAGTGGGTGGATAAGTCCACTTCCAGAAACCCTAAAGTTATTAAATAAAAATCCCAGTTGTAAAGGTGGGCAATTTTCCTTTGAGTGATTAGCCAGGAAAGCCCCCCCCAACCAGACCCTGAAAACAATAAGGCTTATTGGCTATTGCTGTTGGTTTCTCCCCATGACTATATGGTAAAACCATAATACTGAAGATACCACATACTTTGATTGCAGTCTATAGAAAAATCAAGCAGGAGCTGAGCTGAAAGTTTCTCCACGCTGACTAGCTTTCATGGTGCTAGAAGGTTCCATGCAGGCTGCTACAGGAAAAGTTTTTAACAGTTTTACTCAGCTATGGATCCTGTGAAGTTCCAGGTAGCTATGTGCACACAAGTGGAACAATGTCACAACTTTTTTAGGGGTAATCAATTCTTTTCTGTTTGGAATTTATCCACAAGAGGAAATTCGTGTCTGATATTGAAACCTGGCTAAAAGCCCATGGCCAGGGAGGTCATGGGTCCCAGTGGAGAAGCTACAGCATCAGCATCAGCATCACCATTTTACTAAATGGACATGATGTGTCCATCAACTTGCATCATAAATATTAACGCTTATGCTCATAGGTTAGTGATGCTGTCAGCTTTGGTCAGAAAAGCTTCTGTTTGTAGTGGGCAAGTTACTACAGAGATGAGTTGAAATCCTAAGAATAAATGATTGCTGAATGCTTAGCCCTCCTCAGTGAGATGTGTCTATCATTCACTCCAAGGTTCACAGAATACTGTGCAAGAGGAGACTGAAAGGATGTAAGACTAGAAGAACTGGGTGAAATACTGTGGAATGCTGTCTTCAAGGCATGACACATTTAAAACTCTTAGTAGTTGTGATTATCTGTACAAGACTGGTCCACATTGTGGAGAGGGAAAGGCTTTACTAGGCCTCATCCCTCCCTAGATCAACAGCAGTTAATGGTGACAATAGGCATTTTCTTCAGTGGAGTGGTCTCTGAAATTATCCATGTTCCTATAACTATTCATGGATGAATAACTATTCATCCATGTTCTTGTACAGAAAATGTGGTGCATATACCAGTGGATTTTTATTAATCCTTAATGAAAAATAAAATAATGATATTTGCAGGAAAATGAATGGAACTAGAATTTTTTTTTTTTCCAGACAGAGTTTATCTGTGCAGCCTTGGCTGTTCTGGACTCTCCTTGTCAAACAGAACTCACAGAGATCCACCTGCCTCTGCCTCCCTGAGTCCTAGGATTACAGGCATCTGCCACCACGCGTGCCTGGCTAGAGCTTATTATACTAATCACAACAACCTAGACTCAGAAAGACAATGCATGTCTTGTCATATGTGGGTCCTAGAACTTTTAAAAGTTTTTTTTTTTTTAATTTTTGAGAAGTTTATGTAGGAGATGTATACGTTCTGAAACTAGAACCATGGCTAGAAGAGGAGATGTGGAGAACAGAATACATGTGCCATGAAAATGGAATGAAGGTTACTGGGAGAAGGAAAAAGACCAACAGGAAGAAGGAAAGGGGATAGCAGAAGGAACGAGGGGAACTGAGGCTAAGACTCAACAAAAACAAAGTGTATGTGAAAACGCCATAATGAAACCAATGACTTTCCATGCTATTTTAAAAATATAATATTAAGCATTTTTGTTTACAAGAAATGAAATAAAGAACTAATATCACCATCCCATAAAGTAAAAATCTTTGCCACATTCTGCATTTTATTTACTTTCCAACTTGAAACCTACTCCCATGCTGGGTAACCATCTTTGGTTCTTCAGACTCAAAATCATTCTTGGATCTGAAATCCACTACCAAGTGTTTTTTGATATTACTATTGTTTTTGAATTTTAGTTTTGATTTATGTATCTCTGTGTACATGTATACGTATGCCACATGGATGCAGATGCCATTGAGTTCTGAAGTGAGTGTTGGATCCCCTAGAGCTGGAGATATAGGCAGTTCTGAGCCATTCAACACTGGGAACTGAACTCTGGTCTTCGAGAGGAGCAGTAAGCATTCTTAACAGCCTAGCTATCTCTCTAGTCCCTCAGCTTTTTTAAACCTAACTCTGAAGTGTAGGTTAAATCTGTATGTTCTCTACCATTATCTACACTATCTACTGGGCAAGTGGTAATACTTACTAATAACACTCTTGTTATCCTGTGGTCCATTTTCCATATAGAAACTACATCAAGTTTGTTTTAGTCTGTGAGGTTGGGTTTTTACTTGTTTGCTTTGCTCCTGTCTTTATGTTTGAAGCAGAGCCTCATGATATAGGAACTTTCTTGCCCTCCTCCTGTCCCAATTCCCCATGTGTAGGATTAAAGGTGTACACCACCATGCAAGCTAAGTCAAGTCTTAAGAACACAAATCAATCCAGGAGTGGTGGCTCATACCTTTAATCCTAGCACTCAAGGAGGCAGAGGCAGAGGAATCTGTGAGCTGGAGGCCAGCCTAGTCTACAAAGCAAGTCCAGGAGAACCAAGGCTACAGAGAAACCCTGTCTTGAAAACAAAACAAAACAACAACAAAAAATCCAACCAACCAACCAACCAAACAAACAAACAAAACCCAGAAAACCACAAATCAGACTTATTCCCTTGCTTAAGCAGAACATGGTCATTTGGAAGAAAACCCAAAATGTTTATAATGACCTACTGGGTAACTTGACCTTTTTACTCCTCACCACCACCCCAAGCCTGCCCTTATTTCTTATAGTCCGGTCATTCTTTCAACTGTCTCAGAAAGTCTGTTTCATCCTGTGGCCTTTATACTCATTCCCTCTACTTGAACTACTTCAGCCCACAGATCCTCCCATGACTGGCTCTAGCTATAACTGAGAAGTTAGAGCAGTAGAGTAGGGCTACTCATTCCCAAAACACCAATTAATTAAAGAGACAAGCCAACACAAAAAGCAGAGAAAGAGATTTATTCAATGTTGCCATATTTGTAAGAGAAACAAAAGTAAAGGTTTACTGACCCCAAATCTTTCTTCAGGATATCGACATGAATTGTAGGTTAAATTAAGTAATCCTAGCTAAGGTGTGGTCCTGTCCATTAGTAATTTTCTCAGCTCAGGTCATACACATAGTCTGTTAAGTTGTTAAACCATCAGTTAATAGCTGAGGGTGCAGCCTGGCCCTCATGAATACTGGTCTTCATCTGCATGGTGGTCTGTCCTTTGAAGTTTTGCTCTTCTCAAAAGTCAAGATGACTTAAGAAGAAAGGCTGAGGACAATAAGGTATCTCTCTCCAATGGCCACAACACAGAATGAAGGCAGATGCCAGGCTTTCACTCTGCTTTTCGATGCCTGTGGGCCCAAGTGAGGAATCAGTACTGTTTAGCAAAAGTAGTTTCTATGGACCTGTTTCAAGGCCACTATTCCAGGTGATTTTCTAACCCATCAACAGCCTTCCTCTTTTCTCATCCTACCTATTCTCTGTGTCCATCTCTAGTGTGTTTATTATGAAATTGAGCATTATTTAAAATATCATTTATTACTAAACTTTGCTTAGTATGTTTTGTTCACAGAATATAGTTCAGTGGCATCAGGGACTTAGAATTACTTAGTTAGTTTCCTACTGGCAAAAATATTCCAAATGGAAATTATTTTTTCTAGATTTTTTTAAAAAATGTTAAGCGTTACCATTCAATACATGTATTTCTACCAGTTGCCTGCTTTTCAAACAATGTTTTGAGATTTATTCATAGCTCTGGTTTATTAATTTTCAAGTCAATTTATGGCATTTAATTATAATCATTCCATTGTTTACTGTGCTATCTTCTGTCAAAGGGCATTTTAGTTTCAGTGACTAGTTGGACATACACTATGTACAGTGAAAATCTGACTTGCTCAGGTACATGAGAGGCTCTTTTGCTCATGAACCCCCTAAAAGAATTTTGGAAAACTGTACTTCTTCCTACATTTTTTAATTGACAGCTAAACTGGGCATGCATGCTGGCAACACACCTATAGTCAATCTCAGCACTTGGAAGCCTAAGACAAGAGGACTGCTACAAGTTTGAGTTTAGCCTGAGCTACATATAAAGTACCAGACCAGCACAGGCTACATAAAAAGACCCTATTTTAAAAAGTCAAAAATAAAGAAATGAAGAAATAAACATAAATTGACAGCTAAAACATTTCAAAATAAACTTTTCACCTGGGCAATTTAAGGATTTCAATAAATATATGTTGGATGAATGAAGAAATCAAAAGAAAAAAACATAAGGCCATTCAATTAACACAAATACAGCTTAATAATTTATCTCATAAAATTATAGAAAAAGTTAAATGACAAGCTTCCATGAAGTTTACAATTCACATGGTAGGACACAGGAACTTCTCCACACATTTTTGTTGTCATTGTGATTGTACTAACTCAATACACAATGACAACTAAATATCAGATAACAAACTAATGAACTGAAGAGAAAGAAAATTAAGAAAGCCACTTGTTACAACAAACTATTCTCCAGAACAGGATCTTTCAGAGATGAGAAAAGTCGTTTGAAAGTATTTATATATGAAGTACATCCCTGCAGACACCAGTCAACAGGAGAATGTTTGTATGAAATGTAAAAAGCATAAATGAGAAAAAGAATAACGGAGAATATACACAGAATAAAAGCAATAGGAAGAGCTAGGCTCAGTGATGCATGCTGGTAACCCCAGCACTCTGGGAAGCAAAGGCAGGGAGATCTCTGAATTCAAGGCCAGCCTGGTATACAAAGCAAGTCCAGGACAGCCAAGGCTACACAGAGAAACCCTGCTCTGAAAAAAAGGAAACAAAGAAAGCAATAGGAAGAATATGCATTTTGGTGTTAGAACTGAATTCAAATCCCTCTTACTACTGTGAAATGAAGTTACCAGAAAACAAAGAGCCAAACAACAACACTAAAACCCCACCTCTGTTAAATATTCTACAAGGCTGATGACTCATTAGAACTGTGACTCTGAAGAATTAAAATGTTGCTAGTCTGAAGCCAAGTTATTTTGTACTATCTTTAACCCCTTAAATAGCTACTTGTTGCCCACCTTTGTGTTTGAACTAGCACCCTTGTGATTATCAGGCAAGATCTTTTTTGGAATGTACAAACTCTACTTTCTGGGAATCCAAAAGCTAAGAGTATTATCAAATAGCACCTGAGGTCTACAGCAGCAACTTCCCCACTTCGCTGTAACCTGATGTTCCCACCATGGATTTTTATGACTTTCTTTGTTCTGTTACTGTAAAAAATTCATGAAACTGTTACTATGTTGAATAAGGTATTTAGAATAACCTGTATCTGTGTTCCTGGGCAATGGTCATTCATATACTGGGCTCTGGAATAAATTCTTATTCTCTTTGTGGCAAAAACTGTGATTCTGCACTGACATTGGGTGACCCCGCAAAATTCAACCTCTTTGAACATCTGTTCCTGCATCTGTAGAATGGGAATCATGACAGCACAGCTGAGAACCAAGTGGAAAAACATATAAAATGAATTCAAACTGCTCAATAAATGGCAGCTATTACTTTCTTTTACCCTTATCTCTACAACAGTCTCAAATTTTAACAAACTTTTCTCTCTTAATTTTACAACCCCAGACAAAGGTTAGCATTTTCACTCTTCAAAAATATAATCTGCAATTCAACACACCTTATGCCCGGCCAGTGTTCATGAAGACCTAAAGTACTGCCAGGTGACACATGCTTTTAATCCCAGCATATAGGAGGCAGAGGCAGGTGGACCTCTGAGTTTGAAAATAGCCTGTTCTAAAGAGTGAATTCCAGGACAGCCAGGAAACCCTTGTCTTAAAAAACAAACAAACAAACAAACAAACACCCTAAGTCCTGAAAGAATAGGGGTAGCTACAGAGACTTTTCTACCTAACTACCTATTAGAGTAACCAAGGCTATTCTCTACCCAGAAGTAAAGAATAAATTGTTTCCATCACCCATTAACTTTTGTGAAAACTTTCCACAGTTAAAGACAATAAAACAAATCTAAAGAGGACAACCAGCCAAACCTGTGAATCTAAAATCGACCCAGCAGCTGTGTTTTGGGTAACTAATGCACCAGCAGGACACTGAAATATACAGGAGCCTCTTCTCTGAAGACAAGTTTTCAGTAGCCTGTGGACTAAGCAGAGTAGAACAGGCAGAAAGAACAGAAGGAGAGGGGGCTGAACAAGTTTTCACCCAAAGAAAGCTTAGCGTCCAGAACATCTACAGCTGACAGATTCACTTGCCTGGAACTGGACTAGAAATAAAGAGCCTCAGACAGCTTTACAGTAATAAGAGCCATCAGCTTCTGAGAGCTTGTAAGATCATAAGCATTGTTCTAGGCTCTATGTATGAAGTGGTTTCTATCTACCATAGCCGATCCCCCCCCAAAAAAAAAACAATCAAACAGGTATGCTATATTAAGAAACCAAGCCTCAGAGAAGCTAAATTATCCAACATGGCACAGCTAGGATTGTAAAGATTACCAGTGCAAAAACTTCAACATTCCCTCTACTATTCTTCCATAGTAACAGAATGTCACCTTTTAGCTTGTCATAATGTAACCTGGAGAAATTATTTCCCAGTCTCTCTTCATAAACCATGGGATTAAGTTCTATCCCATGAAACCTAAGCAGGAACACTTGCTTCTGGAGAGATGCCTTAATATAGAGGGGTATGTCTTTCACTCTATGTCTGTTATCTTAGAAGTTAGAAGTGCTGGCTAGACTTTCAGTGGCCATCTCAGTTTATAAGAAAGATATCAGAGAGGAGCTGGCAAGAGCCAAGATAAAACTCCATGCTTCCTCTAACCCTTGACTGCTTACATCAAGACTTTATACAAGGGAGAAATAAGCATCCATGCTGTATGAACTATTGCCAGTTACTGCTTCTACTACTTTATGTATAGTTGAATATAAATATAAATACACTACAATACAATCTCTATCCCTTCTTTAGCAATGCCTGGAATTAGATAAAATTATTGTACTTCATAGCACACATAGCATTGTGTGTCTATTAACCTGTGCTTCGTGCTGGGAGTACAATGATGACTAACATATACTACTAGACTTCTTTTTATTTTTTAATTTTTTATTTTTATTATTAGTTACATTTTAACTCTGTATCCCGCTCCCTCATTCCCTCCCAATCCCACCCTCCCTCTCTCATCTCCTCCCTGCCCCTTTCCAAGTCCACTGATAGGGGAGGACCTCCTCCCCTTCCGTCTGACCACTACTAGACTTCTAAGAGTTTATAACATAGAGGAACAGATCTAACACTGACATAATACCCAATATTTTGTGATACAACAAATGCATACAGACTGTTGTTATGGGAACACAGAGGTTTATCGAACACCATACCTACCTATTAAATCCCTCCCATCTTTCAAAGCATGCCTCAAATACCACTGTCTCCAAGTCGTGCCTCTGGCTAAAACCACTTTCTTTCTCTAAACTCACACATGATGTCACACTGTTTTTAACTCTCCTCTACACTTGATTTTACTCAAACAGCCAAGAAGCAACTGTTAGCATACCTCTCTTCTAAATACTCAAACCCACAAAAACATAAAACTATTTAGAAAATACCAGTTTTACTACCCCACTCATAATGTTGTCTCGTGTCTACTATAATCTATCTCCCTATCTACCTTCCTCCCGTAAGATCTGCCTCCCTGCCAGGCTTTTGTATTTCTCATACTATTTCTCTTCTCTACCCTACATACCAGAACCTAAGCTTTGTTCTTTGACTCTATACTCTGCCTTCTATTCAAAGAGGTCCATGAACATATCAGAGAGGTCCATGAACATAGGTGCTCATTCCCCTCACCCAACAGTTTAGTCCCAGGTTATAGCTATCCAAACAGCCAACAGGAAGTAGTACATGAAAATAAGCTGCATCCCATACTGAACAACACAAAAGTAATTCTCAAGTTGATCCTGAAGCAAAATTCCCAAGGCCGAGGCCATGCAGAACCTTTCCACAGACGACTTAAAGGCAATTCTGACTAGATACCAAGCCATCCCCTTTACCTACAGTTTTATCAACTTTTGATAAATACGTACTGACCTACTGTGTAGGCAGTGCTTTGTGCTATTATTAATATATTAGAAAAGGAAAGGAAAAACCATAAAACAGAAGATATTTGAAATAGATAAACAATAAAGAAACAAACTGTATATAGATAAATACTCCTGTACATGAGTGAGAAAAAAAAAAAGATAACCTAACACTGAGTCTGCTCTTTTGATCTAATAGTACATTACAAAAGAGGAAATACAAAAGACACTTAAAAACCAAAGGAATGCAATTCAAACCACAATATGACACCATTTATTACATAATCACCACACTGGGAAAAATTAAAAATATTGTTAATACCAAGTGGTGGTGAAGACTCAGGACAACAAGAAATGTCTTCATAGTTATGCAAACTAAAACAACCACTTGGAAGGCAGATGGCAACATTGAGTACTATTTCCAATTAAATATACAACAACTGGTATCAGGAATACTTACACCTGACTGAGGAAGTGTGTCACTTTGTTTTTGAGAAAGGAATCTCACATGATAGGCTGGCTTCAAACCCACTATGAAACTGAGATTGACAATGAACTCTCATTCTCCCACATTTACCTCTGGAATTCTGTAATTACAGACATGAGCCACCTACTTAAATAACTGTTTATAAAAGCAAGAAATTCCATAACCTGGAAACAAGTCAAAATTTCATCTACACAGTAACTTTTGTCCTATCTATAAAATGTAATTCAATATACCAATGAAAAATAAATCTCATAGTCAATGGATGAATCTCAAAAATGTCTTTAAAAAAGAACCAAATTCAAGTAACTATGTCAACAAAGTAAAAGCTATAATGTCAAGTTTAGAAATGCATACAAATGCTGTAAACACATAAAGATAACCAAGAAAATTAGCCCAAAGTCCAGAAAATGGCAACCAAACAAAGACACAATTATAACTAGAAAGTTATGAAAAGTGTCAATATTACTAATAAGTAATAGTAATTAGTAATACTACTAGTAATAGTAATAATTACTAATACACAATTAGTAATAATAGGCACTAATAACTTTCTGATCTGGATGGAGGTCTCATATGGTTTGTAGTTATATATATCTACATATTTTGTACACTACTGAACGTGTATTTCACATAATAAAAATAGGAATACGGGGAATATCAATATGGAGTATTTTCATTATCAAAATATTAGTTATTTTGGAGGCCAGCAGTTTAAAGACTGCTTAGGAAAAGAAAAGCTATAATAAGATGCTTACCAACACTCGTTTCCTAATGAACACAGAAAAACTCTTCTTATTCCCTGTAGCTGTCAACCCAATTGCAATCAACAAATATTCACAAAATGTCTATTGCTGACCTAAACCAGGTCCAAGATAAACACATCAAAGTCTAGACAGTGGACATGAAAACCTCTGTCCCAACACCAATTTCACCTTCCAACTATACTTCCTACTAAGTCTCAGAAAGGAAGAACCTAAGGCAACTCAAGGCACACATCAAGTCATCATCTGTATCACCACCTTCGGAGTCTTTTCACCAGAGGAACCAGCTACTTGGTTTTGCCAAAAGTCATGGTTTCTCACGTTTTCAGGTGGGCAGAGCTGCCATAGCAAGAGCCCCAAGTCAAAACATTGATCCTAACAAGGGTGATGATGTGAAAAGTGGCCTAAATAAGGTCCCAATTCTCAAGGAAGGCTTTATCTGGGATCCAGGGAGAAGTGCTCTGCAAATTTTCACAAATTATACCCAAGATTTTTCTGTTTACTTGTATTTTCTCAGATAAGAATCGACAACTTGACAATTTCAACCAAAATGGTAGCCTGGGCACTGCTCCAAACAAGGCGATTCGTTTGAGAGACATGAAAATGACTGTGGTCACAGCTACCCTGGGCTGAGATCGGGGGTGGGGGTCCTGGTCCCCTAAGACATGCTCAATACTCACTCTCAGTTCTTCGAAGGCTTCATCTAGCGTGGACAGCTGGTGGCCCCGGTGGGCCCCAATGACTGGACACAGGACACAGATGAGCTGCCTATCTTCCTGGCAATAGGTGCTTAAATCCAGCCCATGGTCCGGACACTTCCTCTTGGCCACCCTCTCCGCTTCCATCTCTATTTCGGGGTCAAATTCGCTTTCTGCCTCAGTTTCCCCTTCTGCCTCAGATTCTCCTTCTTGGTTGTCTTCCTCCGCCTCACTTTCCTGCTCATCCTCCATCTCTTCCTCGCTGTCTTCTTCACTCTCCTCGTCGCTCTCATCCTCACTGTCTTCCTCAGTCTCGCTCTCCTCTTCCGACTCGCTGTCTTCCTCCGACTCGCTCTCTTCTTCACCCACCTCGCTCTCTACCTCCCCCTCGGGCTCCTCTTTGGCCTCGACGTCTTCGGGGACCGTGTCCTCCCCGGGGGCTGGCGGGGCCCAGGCCTGGGCGCCATGGACGTACTCGGTCAGGCGGTGGCTGAGGAACTTCTGGCGGTGCGCGTCGGCGTGGCGGCGGCAGTAACAGAAACCGCAATCGCGGCACACCTCCTCCGCTCCGGGCGCCTCGTCGGGTTCGCACTCGTCACACGTGCCGTCGGGAGGCAGCTCCTCGCAGGCCGCGCCCACTCCGGAGGCCATGTGGCTGCAGGGACGCGGCCGAGGCCTAGCGGCTTGCGTGCTCTCCGCCTTCGCCTTCGCCGCGGGGCCTCCTCACGCAGGCCCTCGTCCCCGGGGAGTGACCGACCGCCCGCCCCGCACGGCCGCGCCGCGTCCGCAGCTACTGACACCCGAGGGCCCGGGCCAGCCGACAGCGCTGGACCTGGCGCCCGACTCGGCCTCTCGGCTCTGCGCCGCGCCGCGCCCGGTCCCTCCCGCGCCACTTCCGGCGCGGCCGCCCGCGCCCCGTCGGCCCCCGCGCCCGCCGCGCAGCTCGGCCTCCGTTGCCCAGCCGAGATCGCGGCCGCTGCGGGCCCGCGCCGCCCCGGTTCCACTTGCTCCTCGTCGTCAGCGGCCTCCTTTTACTTCCTGCGTCACTTAAAGCGGCAAGGGCCCTTTTCTGCGTTTTCCCGCGGGGCTAGGCATCACCCCCGGAAGGAGAAGCACCAACGCTGTCTCTCCTTGACTGAGCTGGCGATGGGCCCCGCCTCCCCCACGCCCTCCCTGGAGGTGTCAATTTGACCGAAAACCTCTGCCGTGAGGTCTATGCGGACTTATGTCACTCTACTGACAATCTGTCCCCGCCCCATTACAGTCCCAGTATTCCAGAGGCCAAGGCCCAAGGCTCGTTATCAGACCGAACCTGCCCTCCTGGGATTTTCACAAGGCCCCCCAAAGGGCTGGTGTTTGTTCTCCTGGAGTCTCAGCCAGGCTGTGCAAACAGGCAACATTTTCGATCCAGAGCAATACTATGCCTTGAGTGTTTGCAAAGTCTATTTGCATTCCAGCCTCCTAGGGACTTAGAACCTCTGGGTAATAGCTGTCAGGTGAAAGGAGGTACAGGGAGATTGTGGTTTTTTTTGTTTGTTTGTTTGTTTGTTTGTTTGTTTTTGTAGTGAGATGCCAGCCCCCAGTCACTAACCGGTCCCTCCACATTCTGAGCAGGCTCCAAAAGAAAGGAATGTGGCTGTTGCACAGTGAGCCATGTCAAAACGACCCACCGTGCTGGATCGTTGTGTGGCGTTTTCAAAGCCTGTTTTAGAGCTTTATCTACTAGAGTCCCCACATCCTAAGGCTACCGCTTAGTTTTGTAACCGTGGACAAATTAATTCACCTTTCTGTTTTTCAACTTTAAAAACAAACAATGTAAAATGAAATAATAGCAATGTCTGCTTCGTGGGAATTTGTGAATTAAATGTAAAGGCATCTATACTGTAGTGATCACCAAGCTTTACTATTTTTTTAGCACAATTTGTAGTTAGTGCTGACAATGACCTTTTGAAGGTCATTCCATATCTTAAATATGTAAGACATTTTTGGTGGGATGCTGGTAATGTTAGGTATCCCCCATCTCTATCCTCTATGGTTGTCTCTTCAGTAACAGGATTTTGGGGAGCGGGGGGGGGCTAAAAGAAAAGGGACATTTTAATCTAGTGGGACAGAGGAAAAGTAGTTTGACAAATGGAGGTAGCTGGGCATGTGATGGGGTGCACAATTTAATCCCAGCACTTGGGAGACAGAGACCAAAGGCTCTCTTGAGTTTGAAGCTAGCACTGTCTACACAAGGGGTTCCAGGATTGCCAGGGCTATATAAATCCTAACTTTGAGAGGAGTGGGGGCGGGGAGGAGGGAAGGAGAAGCAGATGGGTGGCCTGTTTTCTTCAGATAAGAGTGATAGGATTTCCAGACACACACACACCCTCTACCAGCACACACACAAAAGGGATGTAGATTAAAAAACATTTTAAATGATGCTTAGTTTCTTAAAGTGATGTGTGTTTAATCTCTGTGCAGCTTTTGTTAAATATATATTTTTAGAAAGTTGGGAGTTTTTTTTTTTTTTAACTTCAGAGCAATTCTATAGAATGACAGGAAAAAAACGTTTTGTTCCAATTCTGTGCAATATTTCTGTTTTCCTAAAATTCATTTCTCAGAAAATTACTTCCATGTCTTCATTCAAAACAAGGATTGATGCACCATTCTGGAAAACAAACAAACAAAAAACAACTGACCAATGCCAACTCAAACTTCAGTATTAGTAGAACTGTGAGTAGTGTTTGTTATTTGATTGTTTCCATCTGAGCTGAAAATAAAACTATTTAGACTTTAGGATTACAATGGCATTGTATTTTTAAAATCTTTAAAATGAAAAAAAGGCATTTTTGACTGTGCATGGTGGTATACACCTTTAGTTCCAGCTATTTGGAAGGCTGAGGCAGGAGAGTTGCATGTTTGTTTGTTTTTTTATTTTATTTTTTAACTTTTATTAATTACACTTTATTCACTTTGTATCCCCCCCATAAACCCCTCCTTCCTCCCCTCCTAATCCCACCTCCCTTCTCCTCCTTCATGCATGCCCCTCCCCAAGTCCACTGATAAGGTAGGTCCCCCTCTCTTTCCTTCTGATCCTAGTCTATCAGATCTCATCAGGAGTGGTTGCATTGTCATCTTCTGTGGCCTAGTAAGGCTTCTCCCCCCTCAGGGGGAGGTGATCAAAGAGCAGGTCAATCAGTTTATGTCAGAGGCAGTCCCTCTTCCCATTACTATGGAATCAACTTGGACACTGAACTGCCATGGGCTACATCTGTGCAGGGGTTCTGGGTTATCTCCATATATGGTACTTGGTTGGAGTATGAGTGTCTGGAAGGATCCCTGTGTTCAACTTTTTTGGTTCTGTTGCTCCTGTTCTACACGGTATATACTCACTCATATAGACATACAATATAGGATAAACCTACTGAAACCTGTACACCTAAAGAAACTAATCAAGAGGGAAGACTCTGACTAAAATGCTCAATCCCCATCCTGAAAGGCAAAGAGGATGGATATCAGAAGAAGAAGAAAACAGGAAACAAGTAAGGAACCTGCCACAGAGGGCCTCTGCCCTGCAGATGCTGAGACTTATGGCCAACTGTTGGGCAGAGTGCATGGAATCTTATGAAAGAAGTGGGAAATAGTAAGAGTTGCATGTTCAAAGCCAACCTGGACAACTTAATAAGACTATCTCAGAACAAAATTAAAAAGTTGTAAAGACTATAGCTCAGTGATAGAGTACTTATCTAGTATACACGGGCCCCTGGGTTTAATACCTCATACAACAACCCCCAGAAAAGACAGGTATGGGTCCCAGAGTCTTTGGCAAGAAGAAGTAACATGTTATCTTGGTTCTTCTTAATTTCAAGCTAACAAAACACAATGCTGTGAGGTTTAGTATGTGATACTTTACAATCCTTTGAGCCTTTTGTGGAGTTAGTCTTAGAGGCAGCAGTAGATGAAATATTTAAAAGGAACTTTTTTAAGTTCTGGTGGCCTCGTTAGTGGATTCAATAAGGATGGGAGATTCTTTACTCCTTTCCAGTGAAAGGAGAACTGTCAATTCTCCAGGTGTAGTAGTATTTGGGAACAGAGCCTTAACATACTAAGCTATTTCTGGGAAAATACCTTCAAATGTAGAACCTTGTGATAACAGACATCTGTTGTCTCAATTTCCATGAGTAAGGAATCCAAAAGTGGCTTACCTATGTTTTGCTCTCGTTTAGAAATGTAAGCAAGGACATTGTCTGAACTATAGGCATTTAAAGGCTAATCTGCAGTGAGCTCATGAGCCCACTGAGAGAACCTACATTTTATAAGACTGCTTGACTGTCATAGTAAGCTGAATTTCCCCAAAGCAAGAAAGAACATGGTGAAAGATATAATACCTTTTATTATCTAAGTCATACACTATCATTTCCAACATAGACTGTTGGTCACAGAGATATTATTTCTGTCCGTTGTAGGCAAAAAACAGGCCAAAGTCATGAATAACAAAAGATCTGAGTTCTGAGGATCATCTTAGAGGCTACCATAGTTTGCCTTTTGGTCTGCAATGATCTGTGAATCTCCCAAAGGTAAACTATTCTCCCTTTTTCCCATGATAGAAGTCTCAACCCATGATACCATCACTCCAGAGTCATGCCATCTAAACTGACTGTAAGTGTAGGTAAAGCTCCCAGGTATAATGTTTTAAGTTAAACCTCTCAACTTGTAACTCCTTTTCATCTTAACATCAATGTTTCTTGAAGCCGCCGCCACCTCACCTCCCCCCACCCCACATACAATGGTGGGATTGGCTAAGCATTGCTGATACGCACAATATGTTCAAAAGGAAAATAGGAAGCTCTGAATGGTTAGTGGTCCGTCAGAATCCAGTTACATACATGTTGGAAATTCTTTGGTTAGGGCTTTTCGGCCTATTCCTGTGTGGGAAAGACTTTCCATAGTTTTTTATTTCACTTGTTGGACTCTTGATTCCTTTCCCATTTAAAGTAATACATGTTTGTAATCATATACTTTGGTCACGTTGATTTCTAACAATAGAATCTAGCAAGTCCAAATGCCACTTTAAGTTATACTTTCTCCATCCTGTTTGTAATACTTTTACAAGTAAGTATCCTATAAATGTAATTCAGTAAATATTATTCTGTTACACAAAATTCATACCTACAAATCTATTCATAACAAGCCCTTCTCTACTCAGACTCCCTTTGCTAAAGCTGCTGATCCTGGCACTTCTCTGAAGCCCTGTTTTGACTGACTGATCTGAGTACCCGCGACGGGCAGTTTTGAGTTCTAAATAAAGGATTGTGCAGTCATATTCTCACTCCATCATTGATATTTGCAACATCCTGGAGTTTGTTAGAATTATTTGCCACCTTTAGCTTGGTATTTTCAAATTAGAATCTTATTTTACAAGTTCTTCCTTTATATTTTCTCTTTCCTTTCACATCTGAAAAGATACCAGGCAATACTGTCAGCACACTTCAGGGAAATGACTTTGGCGACAATATCAAATTGATTAGGCACACTTTCTACTTTCCACATCACTGTAGGTGACAGTGTCACTAACTTTCTGTCTCTATCTAAGAAACACCACTTCTAGTTTCCAATAACATCTTTTCTTTAAGCTCTCAACTGTAGATATCCAAAGACCATTAGAATTCAACTAGTAATTTCTTTGAGGTTCCAGTTTTTCACTAATATTCACCTGAGAGTCCTGCTTAGCTTCTTCCTGGTGCCCAAGCCCAAAGCCTTTCCAATTTTAGAGTTTTATTGCAGAAAAGCATCACTAAAATAAAATCTGTACTTGTGATCTATTGCTGCATAAATTACTTAAAAACTGAATTATCTTCAGGCTGCTCAGCACACTTGGCAATGGCACTGTCTTCTCACTATGGTTAACAGCAGCTGTAAGACATCTATCTCTAAGATGCTCAGCAGGCAGATGTGGAGGACAGGGCATCTTGTAGCTGTGACTCTTGTGAATGCATGTGAGAATCTCAGAGGTAAACAATATATTCCTAAATAGCAAGTGTGTGGCTATTAGGTCTTAAGCCTTTAAAACATTTTGTCACTGAGGATCTCCCTTTGACTCCCTATGGCTCTCTGGTTCTGGGCAACTCCATTAAAATAATCCAGACAAGATACACAGAGCATGCTGTAGAAAATAGGTGGAGTCTATTACAGAGTAAAGTAGAACTCTCTCAAAGGGTGAGGGTGGATGGTGGCCAAAGGGACCATTGTAGAGCAATGCACACTCTTAAGGAATGACTGTTGGGCAACAGCCAAAGAGAACATTATGCTGATCTACATTTTTGGCAGTTTTTAGCCTGTTTCTAACGTTTTTAGAGCAGACAACCTTTCCTGTGGTGTGGATTTCCTATCCAGGGGATTGACAGGTCCACTTTGTTTGATTCTTAAAGGAGGGAACAATAGTAAATACCATAAAGCCTGCTGCTAAACAGTAATTTTGTAAAACTTAGTTATCTATTAATGACCTCTTAGGAAGGTTAGAATAACATGTCTCTAACGAGGGCCAGAGATATGGCTCCGATCTCATTCATTTGACTTGTAATCAGAGACTTGCAGTTTTGGTTCTTATTTTTAAAAGTTGCTGACTCTGCAGGACCATCCCTCCAAACCGCTAATATCCAACTAGCTACCTAACAATTTCAATTCCATACAAATGAGGAAATTTAAATTCTGGGAAGAAAACTAAACAAAAGCTTATTCATGTGCGTGCACACACACACACCAAAAAAAAAAACAACAACAACTTAATATAGTTACCCAGCCAGAGAGTAGCTGAGCTGAGATTTTGGGTCCTTTCTAGTAGTTCTCCCACCTCTGCTCCCCAACTTCCCCACCCCTCACCCCCACTCCAGCTGTGGTAGCAAAGTGTATCTTTTTCCACTGCTTCAAATGAGAACTGTTAAGGTTAGTATGATTCAATAATGTAGCACAATTAGTTTCTGAAAAGCCTTTAGAAGTTAAAAAAAAAAAAAAAAAAGAATGAGATGAACTTCAAAGTCCAGCTACTGCTGAGAAAGTAGAAAGGCCCCCTTCCCGTAGTCCCATTTTTATGTAATTAGACTGTCAGCGCCTGGTTTCATTTTCTCCAACAAGCCCTGAGATCACCTAAATCTCATCTCTTCCTGTTATCATATTAGCTACTATCTTATCCTATTATGTCAGTACAGTGAAATATTATACCTCCTAGCCCAACCCAGTCCCACCGAAATATAACGAAGGAAGGGGCTTTGGGGCTGTGCCTGACTCTGCTCCTCAAAAGGCTGTTGCTGATGGATATACTAAATAATTGAGTTGCTTGGTGCAAGATTTTTCTGAACGTTTCATTTCGTTTAGTGCTCACACGTGAATGGTTGAACGGTTCGCAACTGCTTAGCATAATACTACGAACACTGAGTTCTACCTTAAAAGCAAATATCTGCAAAAATAATCCTAGATAAGCCCTAATCAAGGTATTTGATGACATTCACTTAGTACGTTATTTGCTAAAAGTACCTCATTTCCTAATCATCATTTCATTTCCCTCAAGAATTCAAAACATTCCCGATGCCTGCTTCATCATTGTTTTATTCCCCATGCCTGCTTCATCATTGTTTTATTCCCGATGCCTGCTTCATCATTGTTTTCAGATGCATTCTATAAATTACTTCCTAGTGGGTGCCTCCATTTTGCCAGGGTGAAAACTGCAGGCCAGGGAATGATATGAAAGAGCATCCAGTCAATTGTGAGTTAATCTCTGACTTCCTCCCTGGTCCCAAGCCAGCTTCCTAAACCCAGGCTGATGCTAATTCTTTTTGTCAAAATGATGTTTTCAAGCTCCTCTTCTTGGAAATGCTTTCCTGGGGGTGGTCTTGGCTTTTATCTGCTAGGACTGCTAAGAAGGAAGACAGGCACTTAATCATATGTGAGATCAGCACTCTGGGAATGAGGGGGGAAAAATCCCTAAATTTGCCTTCCATTTCTCCACTTGGAAAAACAGTCACCTCTGGACTGGAACTAATTAAAGACTTTGTATTTCGGAGGCTGGTGCACTGCCCTTGTAAATCAAGGATTATGAGGCAAACCTCCCTGAGGCCTGTTCTCTCTGTTTATTATTTATTTTGGAACTTGAGTGCAGGTAAACCAGTTAGTCACACTACTCAAATCCTCATCTGCCCTTAGTTCATGGAAGGCAACTTTCTTCTTTTATTTAACTTTAAGTTTATTTCTTCTTTTTCTCCAAACTCTACTTATATTCCCCCAAATGTTTCCCAAAAGTTCCCCATAAAAACTCTCTTCAGTGTGTTTGATAAATGTTATTGTTCATGTATGTACCTTTTAAAAGTGTACTGTTTTGTTTAATGTATGTATTAAACTTTAAATAAACATAAAACAAAGAATTTTTTGTCTCATTTTTCACCGTGCTGTATTGTAAAATTCTCTAATTCTTTAGCTGCTTTTAATCAGGGAGGCAGAGGCAGGTGGATCCCTGTGAGTTCAAGGCCAGCCTGGTCTACAAATCGAGTCTAACACAGCCAAAGCTACACAGAGAAACCCTGTCTTGAAACAAACAACAACAACAACAACAAAAATCTCTAATATAAGGGCTGGAGCAATGACTTAGCAGGTAAGAGTACCTGTTTCTCTTTCAGAGGACCCCATCTGGGTTCTCAGCACCCATGCTGGGCATCTCACAACTCAGGAACTCAGCAATGGAATTCAGGTTCCCTTTCTGGCCTCCACAGGGATCTGCACACATGCTGCTACTGCATGTACTTGGGCACACAGGTGCACACATAAAATTACATATATGTGTGTGTAAAACACACACACACACACACATATATACATATATATATTAGTATTTATTTAAAAATGATGCCATGCACACAACAGGTATTATATGAAAGAGATTTATTGGTGGAGATGGAGAGAGAGAGAAAGAGAGAGACATGATGGGGAAAGAGGGCACCCTGACATAGAAGAAAGAGGAGGAGAGGGAGAGAGATCAAGAGCAAGAGAGTAAGAGAATAAGAGACGGAGGGGGGGGGACAACAGGTCACTATGTACCTAGCCCAGATGATGTCATAGGACACAGGATATTGTTAGGACCCTAAAGGTCCCTAAGGGAAGACCAGTTGAATTGCCTGCACAACATAACTACATATATTTTGTTTGTTTGTTTTTTGTTTTGAGACTGGGTCTTTCTATTCAGCCCAGGCTGTCTTAGAGCTTAATATATGGACCAGGCTGACCTTTAACTCACAGAGATCCTCCTCTGCCTCTGCCTCCTGAGTTCTGAGATTAAAGGTGTGTGCCACCATGCCCAGATATAAGTGTGAGTATCTTGAATAATGGGCTGGAAAGAAGCCTAGGGATTAAGAGTCCTTGCTGCTCTTTCAAAGATTCACAAACTTCATCTCCTAGGAATCTGACACCTTCTTTTTTTGGCATCCACATGCATTCACACACACACATACACACACGCACAAAAGTAAAATTAATATTTATTCTGTGACAACATTTGGCATTATCTATGTAATTTTTGTTAATCTTATGAAAACTCATCATGATACTATTTTTTATTTTTAGTGTATTAGTTTTTTTATAAAGATGAATAGTTCTTTGTGTGAATATCTGTTCATAACTTTTACATTTGTATTTAATTTTCTTCTATTTTATTATCTTTTATGATTTCCTTGTACTTACTTTCTAGGTAGTAACTCTGGGCAGTGTAAACACTGGAAGCATCATCTCCTGATCACTAACAGTCAGTAAGAGTGTCATTCTGAAGAGAAAGCTCCTGTAATAATATGCTCAGATCCATTTGTGTTTAAGAAGCCTTTCTTTGCCCCAAGGTCATAAATATATAGGTGGTTCAAATAAAAACACAGCTTTTGCCTCAACATAAATAAGAGATGTTTCATTCTCAGAAAAACATGTGACCCCAGCTCAGGAATGCAGATTCAGATTGCCCACAGAACGTGTTCCCACATGGAAGTGCTTACATGAATTTTTATACTCACATGATTTAAAGGCGGTCATAAATGAGATATTTTTTAATATTCTGGATATACTGGATATATCTGAATATAATGAATATATAGGAAGGCAAGGCACATCGAGGCAGGGACTCTGCTCAGCCTCTGGTGCTGTTTGTTGGCTCCTTTTTAACTTTGGAGTTAGTGGAAGATAGTGGTATGATGACCTCATACATTCCAAACATTTTACCTGACTGCCAAATGGATGTTTATTTGGACATACAAATGGGCAATGAACAACTTTTTAAGAGAATTAAAGGTAGCCCAAGTTCATTTTGACTCTGATTCTGCAACATTCCAACTCAACATGATTACTGTTTTAATCAGTCTATCAGCCCTGTAGATCTTTAGCATAGAGATCTTTAGCATAGAAAGCATGGCTTTCTTTCTCTCTCTCTCTCTCTCTCTCTCTCTCTCTCTCTCTCTCTCTCTCTTCTTTCTTTCCTGGAAACCTCTATTCAAAACTCCATATTTCATCTTTTTCCATTACTTTTCACAGTGAAGTCCATCTTCAGGTCACTTTTGTGCATGGTTGTATGGTTTAGAGTAGAAATCAGTATTTCCTTATAGACTGGGACAGCTTTCTTAACAGGCTGGGTCAACCTTGTAATACTAACTATTAATATAGAAACTTGTCTGTTACGAGGAACCACAGTGATGCACCTAAGGGGAAAAATGAGAGGTGGCTATAAGATAACTTATTCCCTCTCTCATTCTCCCTAAATATATTATAACTTCAAATAAAAAAGCTCAACATGATACATTAAGACTATGATGACCAAACATTAGAAGAGTTGGACTCATGAAAATTGAAGCTTCAGTTCAGGAAGGACAAATAAACCAGAGAGTCATGGACATGGTCCAAGGGGAAAGAGCCGTCATGACATGCTCAAGTTCACCTCTTCTGGTGAGGTGTGATGAGTGTGAAGAAGGAGTTTCAGAGTGAGCCATTCATTCATTCACTCACTCAGTAAGATTGAGGGTGCTCACAAAACAAGGCCAGGAGCAGAGGGAATGAAGAAAGGACAGAGACGTGCAGAAAAGCTGTGATCCGGAGGGCCACACACTCTTATGGAGATACACAAGCAGCAGCCAGGAAATTCAGATCATTCATGTGGCATAAAGGAGGCATGAGAAGGTTAGCTAATGTCAGGAGGGGGTGTCTGCTGGAGAGCAGTTCCCAATTTCAGTCATCCAGGGAGTGGGAAATTGTGGTTGATACTTTCTGCACACATTATCAACATCCACTCTCAAACCAGGGAAGGTCTTTCCATGGGTCTGAGCTGTTGTGGTCTTTGACAGGGCATCGTTCATGTCAACAATGCATAATCATTCAAGACTTCATCTTCTGCCCACAAGACTGACAGTAATAAAATTATGTTATACCTTATCTGATAGTAGCTTGATCATTTATTTTTACTTTTATTTATTTATTTTAAAAGATTTATTTATTTATCATTTATACAATATCCTGCAATCATGCCAGAAGAAGTCGCCAGACCTCACTATAGATGGTTGTTAGCCACCATGTGGTTGCTGGGAATTGAACTCCAGACCTTTGGAAGAACAGCCAGTGCTCTTAACCTCTGAGCCATCTCTCCAGCCCTAATTTTATTATTATTATTATTATTATTATTATTATTATTATTATTTTGGTTTTTCAAGACAGGGTTTCTCTGTGTAACCCTGGTTGCCTTTGAACTTGCTCTGTAGACCAGGCTGGGTTTGAACTCAGAGATCCGCCTGCCTCTGCCTCTTGAGTTCTGGGGTTAAAGGTATGTGCCACCACCGTCCTGAAGACGATCAGTTCTTAAGAGGCATGGATGAAGGGAATGCTGCACAGACAGGAAAGAAGCAACAGAGTGGACAGGACTCACCTGGCTTCCTCCTCAGTCACAGTTACATCGTTGGCCTTAGTCCAGTCATATCTGTGCATAGAAGTTTCCATGGAGAAAAGGATAGGGTTCAGAGAACTTCTGAAGTGTTTCATGTGGATGTTCCTGTGGAGTGGTCATGGAAGCTTCTTTTACCTACCCATGTTCTGGGGAGCCAAACCAGCCCAAAATCAAAGGACAGAGGCTCCGATTAAAGAACAAAGGAAACTTGAGTTCTGCGTCCTTGTCCAAGAGCTGACTTGGGAAGGCAGGTCTGAGGCTGAAGCCTGTGTCTCCATGTCATCAAAGTTGTAGTCTGGGGGACTTGACTCTTCTCCAGGGCTCTGGTTATCAGTGCTAAGGTATCCTATGTTCTCTTTGCCAACATTGTCTGATTTAGCTCTCTGCTGGCCTTGGTCATTTCCCCCTGAAAATAGCATTTAGGAAGCTGTACTTCTTAATAAACTTGCTTGACATAAGGCATAGTTTGGGCAAGACCCCAAGAGATCCCAGCTTTTATCTTCTCTATCATCTATCCTTTCTATCTTTCTCATCCCCTGGCACCTCCCTCTCAGGATCATATCACTGAAGAATGACCCACTGGTCTAGGTCAGCATATGTGCCTTACCTCATTCATTATTTCATCTGTCTTGGTGTGTTTGTTGTTTCATTTTATTTCTTTTTTGGACAGGGTCATGTGATGTAGCCCAGGCTAGCCTGGAACTTGAGAGGATCCTCCTATATTAGCTTCCTGATTCTAGCCTTCTGGGATTATAGCCACGCTCCTCTATACTCAGGACCTTTGAATTAGTATCCTTTATCATAAAATTGTAAATGTGTCTGCCTGAGTTCTGTGAACCACTCTAGCACATTAATCAAACTGGCAGGAAGGTTGTGAGAAGCAGGATTTATATCGAGTAAGCCAGAAGCACAGGCAAAGCAACCTGCAGCCTGTGATTGGTGTGTGAAGGAGGACAGTGTGTGATTGGCATCTGAATGGGACGGTGCTCTTCTGGACTGAGTCCCTTGGCCTGTGGAATTGGATGCTATCTCAAGAAAGGCATCAAAATTATGTTAAAGGTCCCACTGCTGGTGCCCACTGCAGAACTAAGCACTTTTCTTTGGATGTGTGAAGAAAGTGTCCCATTCTTTAAATATATACACCTAATGTCATACCTGATCTGGTTTGTAAAACAATCATAGCAAAACTGAACACGTTTTCATTCTGTACAGCCCACCATACTGCCATCAGAATAACTCTCTGGAAACTCACTTTTAATCACTGTAGCCTTGTCTTCTAAACACACATAGATCACACCATTGTCAACAAGATTGCTATAAGGCCAGCCTAGGTTACATTGTGAGTTCCCAAGCTAGCATGGGCTACAGAATAATATCCTGTCTCAAAAAGAGAAACTGAACTGGGCGTGACATCCAAGTCTTCTCTGATTTGACCACCTAATTTTCTTTCAACTTTATCTCTCTTTCTACTTCTTCAGCTCTCTACCCTGCTGCCCCAGAGACCAAGCCATAGTATGTGCTAAGTATCTGATTAACTGCCCAGGTAATGCAATTTCCTCATTTTTTTCATGATAGCTGCCCACTCACATTTTTATAGTTTATTAGAATGTACAACATTAGTAGAGAGTAAAACTGAAAATTTGCCGTCTGTATTTTATTATTTAATATATTTCATTAAATATAATTTAAATTAATTATTACATGAAATAGTTTTGAAATACTGGCTTTTGCTACTGTTACCCGGATAATATTTATTTATTTGTACTCAGATTGAATCCAGGGCTTTATATATGTTACTTTTCTCCTCTATATTGAACTATGCTTCAGCCCCTAAATACTGATTGTTTTGTTCTATTTTGCCTATCAGATTTCTGGAAATGATTTGTTCTGGTCTTCACTAGTGACCCTGACTCTCCAACATCACTAGAACCACTTTTACCCCTGGGGCCACTTTTCAAATCACTCAGTGCAGTTATTCAGAGCATATAATTTTCACAATTTTCTACAATGTTTGAGGGTTGAATGATAAGCCATAGACAAAGAACAATACTAAGACACACATGCTCTCATTCTCTCTCTCTCCCTCTCTTCCTCTTTACTGTTCCTCTATCTTACCTTCTTCCTCAAATGGAATTTTTTTCATTTAAAGTAAAGTTACCTAGGAAATCACCTCCTAAAATGAGGTCACATGGACGTTGAGAGTAGCAGCTCGTGCTTATAATTCCAGCATTTCTGAGGATGAGACAAGATTGCTATAAGGCCGGCCTAGGTTACATCATGAGTTCCCAAGCTAGCGTGGACTACAGAATAATATCCTGTCTCAAAAAGAGAAACACTACCAAAATTAAAAGGTTTTGTTTTTCATTTTAAATGAGGTATTTGGGGGGAAATTCCAATGTAAGATGAGTCCCCTTTTTTTTTTTTTTTTCTTTTTCCTTAAGGAAAAAATCTTGCATTACACATGGCTATTGGAAACAGTTTAATGCTTTGTAAGTGTGCAATACCTCTGTGTGTCTACCCTCTTCCCTTTGTGTTTGCTGTTCCCTCTCCTAACATATCTACTTCATCTCCTCCCCCAGATGCTGTCCAGCATTGCTCTCCACAGGGCCTGCTATTGTCCTGCATTTTTGGAATAATGTGTCTTGACCTCCTCCAGGACAAAGGCTTGAGAGGTTAACCCTCAACAGCATGATCATAATTACCTCTTTCTCCAGCGCTGTGCTTACAGTGCAACATGACTGACAGGGTCAGGATATCCTGAGATATCAATGGAGCCTATGTACAGTTAGGTCAGAACACCAGGTATAGATCAAAATGGCACCAGGCAGACTAACACACACGTCATTGATAGAGTGACAGGCAGAGGTGGTTTAGGTTGCTCCTGTCTAGATACTCCTAGACCACATTTTGCCTTCATTGATCCAGTGTACTTCCTGCTTAGCATTTCTTTTCTATCTCCCTCCCCCCATCCTTACTCAGCAAGGCTGTACAAAGTTTCTAAACCAGAATTCAAGGTGCATGCTTTACCTCACAAACACTGTAAGAATGAGAAGAGCCCAGGAATCCTAATGTGGAGTAAGAAAACAGTGGGGGAGGGATGAGAAGCACCGTGAATATAATTCTTCTGAGGGATGAAAACTCAAGGCGTTTTATGTTTCCACTCTGTAGAAAGAGTCCTAGTAACACACAGCAAATGTTCAGTAACGGGAAACTCTTTGAAGTTTCCAAACAGATTTACTCTGGCTTAATCCTGAAATCTATACCCACCCTAAGGCACAGTTAAGACACGATGAGAGTTAGGCTGAATGGAATCACTGCATAACACAAGAAAGAAAAACCTCATCTGTGGGGAAGATGCCATTGAGTGCCAAGGAGGCTGTTTATCATGGTGGTTAATGCAAAAACATTTCAGAGTCTAGCATACTGGGATGTGAACCCAGGCTCAGTAGTACTTGCCCAGTAGATTCTAAACTCATTATTTTTTTTTTCAATGCAGTTTATTCAGGAACATTGAACAATCCTCGGACCCCGGGGAAAGCCAGCCCACAGCTTAAATAGCCTCTGGGTAGCCAACCCAGGCGTGCCACGGGGGCAATGCAGATAGGTCCACATACATGGAAGCAAGCCAGATCCTCGGCCTTAGCCAAATGTGGAGTTGTTCGTGACAGAGAGCACTCACCATCGGGAAGGTGGAAGGCAGAAACCAGCTCCATCTTTAAGGCATAGCATTCCGCAGCTCTCTACAGTTCCCCCTTTTTGTTTTAGACGCATCAGGCAAGAGTAGAGGTCTGATCTCTGATATTAGAAATAAATTGGGACTTTGTACAGAATTCGATACTACGATGGAGCAGCTGAGAGTGGCCATTGTCACAGTAAATTCTACCGGAGTGGACGCAGGACTAGCCACAGGATTATCAACATGGATTGCTGCAGCCATGAATCATCTGAAGGAATGGGCGGGCATGGGAGTGTTAGCAGGCCTTCTGGTGTTGGTCTCCTTGGTTTGCCTGTGGTATATATGCAAGATTAGAGTCTCACAACAGTCTGATGCAGCCATGATCATTCAGGCCTTTACAGCCATTGAAGCAGGACATTCTCCCCAAGCATGGTTGGATACCATAAAAAGCTAAAATGATACGCTCAGGATGCGAGGCTAAGCACTGCACTCAGGGTCAGCCGCTTTGGACCCAGAGAAGAGCATGTCTGATTGCATGCGGGTTGATGCCCCAGGTCCCGCCTCTGAGAAAAAGGTATCGGACGGTCTGATGCTCTTTGGGTGGATGACACCTAAATGAACATCTAAACTCATTATTTAACTTATTATTTAGCCTTGAACTCCCAGTCCCTGGGCAACATCCTTCCAAATGCTGGGGCCATCAGCATGTTTTCTCCTCACCCCAACTCCATTATTTAATTTTTTTTAAAAAAAAATTCTGTTATCTATAAACTTTAGGAGTATATCGAATCTAAGCTGATATATTTAGAATTAGGCCAAGCACATAACAAACAATCATTTAATGGTAGTTACTACTTCATGCATATCAACAAAAGTTAAAAGCGCACCCATTACATACAATGAAACAATTATGCCAGAGAAATGAGAAGGCAGAAATGTGAGATTTCACTAGTTTTGGTTTTGAGCAGGGTCTCATGTAACCCATGGTGGCTGTGATCTGACTGTGCAGTCAAGGACATTCTTAAGCATCTGATCTTTTTCCTTCCTTCTAGGTGTTTGGTTTATGTGGTACTGTGGTTCAAATTCAGGGCTTCATACACGCTAGCAAACACTCCAGTACCTGTACCACCATACTTTCCTGTCCTTCTTCCCTCCCTCCCACCCGCCTTTGGTTTGGCTTTATTTGTTTGTTTGCTTGTTTGTTTATTAAGATGCCCAATTACTTGAGCTAAGTGTGATGACACATATCCATTAAGTCCAGCATTTGGGAGATGGAAGCAGGAGACTGAGGAGTTCAAGGTCATCTCGAGCTACCTATTAAGTTCAATACCAATATAAGCTACCCAAGATTCTGTCCCATCAACAAAAAGAAATAAAACTCCCCAGAAAGCATAAGAAACCAGAGCTCTCACCAAACTTTTGCCTCTCCTAAACCCAGATGTTCTAAGCAAGCCTTGGATTTCATTGGCAGTCAGAAGTGAGTGGAACAGAATGCTTCCATGTCCCCTGTTTCGGTGCCACACAGGCCTCCAAAGTCTCATGCCTTAAAACAATAACGACCAAAGTTTTCTTGGGACCTTGCAAGCCTAAAGGACTCAGCTGAGTGGTTCTGCTCCATATAGTGTTGTCTGAGGCCAATCACGCAGCCACAAGCAGCTGGATGTTCAGTTGGGTCTGCCCGTCCGTCACATGCTTGGCAGCTGTTTGGCAGCCGTGATTCTCTTCTGTGCTCACTTTCGTTTTCTGGGGCCATTTTTCCTCTGCACATCCGATCCAGTAGGATAACCTCTTTATGTAGAAGCTGGATTCCGAGAAAACAAAAATGGAAGCTTCAAAGCTCCTTAAAGCCTAGACCAGATGTCATGCATACTTTCACTATAAAAGTATGTCAAAGCAAGGGAGAGGCCAGCCAAAATTCAAGAAAAGAAGAAAGCCTCTTCCAGAATCTGTTCATTTACTCTATAGAAGGGCGTGCATGGAGAGAGGGTTTGGAATGAAGGGTTTTGGAAACAATTACCACAGTCCATATGTAGGAAGGTTAATTTTCACTGTCAGTTTGACAGAATTTAGCATCATTAGGCTTGATGATGCAGACCTCTGGGTAAGACTATTTGCAGAGAAGATTGGCTGATGGAGAAAGAAACGCTCAGATTGTGGATGGGACTGTCCTATGGGCTGGCTTCTAAAATGGAATAAGATTGGGATAGGTGGACGCTAAGTGCTATGATACTTCCTGACCTGCGGTGATGTGAGCTGCCCTACTTGCCATGCCCTCCCTGGCATGAGAAACTGAATTTCCTGTAAGCTAAAACAGATACTTCTTCCATTAAGTTTTACATGTCAGGTATTTTGTTACAGTAACACAAGAGTAACTGATACAATGTGGCCACACTGGCTCTGGTGGCCCATATTTGTGCTTAAATCTTTGAAGGATTTATTGTGAATCCCACTATCAATTCTTCCATAGATTACCTAGTACTGTCCAGGCCTTGAACCCTTTTCTGTGTTTGGTTCTGCTCCAATAGACATTGTTGTTTTTAAAAACAAAATCCCAAACATTCAATTTTATCAATAAAGACTCAGGAGCCAGATATTGGGGTGAAAATCTACAAGTCCAGAGAGTCAGAGAAAGCACCCCGCTGATTTTCCTACTCAGCTGATGTCCCAAAAGAAAAAAGCTAAAAGACAAAAGCCCCTTCTTCTCCATTTTTCTTAAATACCCTTCAACTCAAATTCCCTCCTGCCTGTTTAATCCCTGTCAGCTGGTTACTTGTTCTGACTAGGGTTAACTTTATTTAATCTTGTTTTCAGAAAGCTTTTGGATTAAAGGTGTGTGCTAGAGTTGAGCCAAACCACACTCATCTGTTTACAATGAACAGAAAGTTCTTGGGTTAAAGGTGTGTGTTAGGGCTGAACCACACCAAACAAGAAACAGATTTTTACAGTTCACAATCTCTGGGTTCACATTGGGATCAAATATCCTGCAACAAGACATCTTTTGTACAATATTAATCCAGACACTCTTGATATTTTTCTGCTAACTAAAATACCCAATATCCCTCCAGATATAACTATTTGCATCCCCATCGCCATCCTGCATTATTCCTTACAAAACAAACAAGGCAAATCTTCTGGTAAGCTTCTGGAAAATATTTTCTTCCTGAACAAAAGGAAAGAGCATACAAGAAGAAATCCACCCCTTCCTTCATACTCTAGGATCTTGCCATGGGGAACAAGCCATGGAAGCCATCTTGTAATCTTGGAGGCAAATCTAAATGGTCACAGAAGAGCATGTCAACCTTTGACATGACTAAGCTTTAGATTTAACCAGCCCAGAACTAGCCTCTGGATTTCTTGTTATGGGAGATAGTAAGTCTATTGTTAAAATAAATAAGCATATCTATTGTTACCTGTGGCCTCAAGTGCTCCTTCCTAATCTCTGTGAGTCTTTATAGTTCTAAAGATGCTGGCTCATGTCTGAATTCAGGAAGTATCAAGTAACCGAGAGCTAAGCACTTAGCATGCACATTTGCCTGAATACAGCCATAGCTTCAAAGATGGACCAGGGTCTCTGCAAGAGCTTATGAGAGGACAACACTATGACTCTCCTTAGAACTTTTGGAAAGAGGCATTCACTTGTTTGTCTTGCTATATCTAAAAGCTGAGAGGAGGTGACAGCTAGGAGTCAGTTTGGAGGAAGACAGATTCAAGAGAGACTAGACAACCAATTATTGACAAGTATAGTGGTGTACCCCATAGTGGGGTATGCATGAGATATTCCAGCACTTGGGGCATGGGGAAAGGAGAATCAGTGATTAAAGTTCACTCTCAGCTATTTAAAAAATTCAAGGCCAACTGGGATACATGAAATCCTGTTTTCATTTTTCTCCACAAAAAAATGCTGATGACTGATAAGATCACTTAACTCCCAAATCCAGCCATGCCCTGGAGCCCTGCTTTTGGAGTAAATTGTTCTGACAGTACTTCTGTCACCTTCCAGGGTAGACTGTCAGCTGAGGAAATTTATATATTATATAAAGCAGGCACTAAGCTGCCACTTGGATTTTTAAGGTACGCTCTGAGACTTTCATTCAGAACATCTATTACTCATTTGAGTTCATCTACACTAATAGTTATATTTGACATTTATAATTAGACAATGTAGTGTTAGAAGGCCTTGCAAATGATCTTAGGTTCAAATCCCAGTTCTGCTAATGATTACAATCTATGACCTTGGATTTTTAAGTTCTGGGATCTTTAGCTTTGATGTGTTTAAAATCAGGGCTATGATGTTGGTAATTCATTGAGTGGTTGTGAGGATAAAAGCAATGAATGTTTGCAAGGTTCTTAGGCATTGAAGTGCCTAATGCATATTAGACTCTTGCAAATGTTTGTTACTATTAACAAAAACGTAACCTATATGATAGAGCAACAGCTCAGCAAAGGTATCCATATCTCAATCCTCAGAATCTGTGATTATACCATCTTACATGGCAAAGAGAAATTAAAGTTGTAAACAGAAGGTTACCGTATTAGTTAGGGTGCAGTACTGGAACAGAACTGATAGAATGAATTTGCATATATAGAAAAGGGATTTATTAGCGTGCTTACAGGCTGTGGTCCTGCTGGTCCAACAATGGTTATTAACCAACAGAAAGTCCAAGAATCCAGCAGTGTTTGTTCCACAAGGCTGGATGTCTCAGCTGGTCTTCAGCATACAGTGGGATCCCTAATAAGTAGGCTCTAAAGTTAGTGAAGGGATATATTTGGCTGGCAGAGTGAGGCAAAGAGCAAAGAGCTTCCTTCTTTCATGTCCTTTTCATGCCACCAGAAAGTGTGACTCAGATTAACGGTAGACCACCCCACCTCAAAAAATCTAAATTAAAGATGGTTCTTTCTACTTCAAATGATTTAATTAAGAAAAATTCCTCCAAGGTATCCTTAGCCTCTTGGGTTTTAGTTAATTCCAGATGTAATCAAATCGACACCAAGAATAGCCACCATAAATCCACCTCGTGTCAACTTGTCACACAATCATATCTCCTACTTCATGTTTAATTTCCAAATAAAAACAACAAAGTCATAATTATGCCTAACTATCCTATGTACAAATGCAAAAGCATTATGTATTTAACTAGGTCAGAAATATGCCTAACATGATATAACTTTCTTGTACCAATGCAAGTCCATCATAAATTTTAGAACAAATGACAATGTCCCTCGAGTGACATTCTTTTAGTATCACAAAACTTAAATATGATAAACACTGCTATTCTTTTGATGGTGTATTACATGATGTGGTGGTTTGAATAAAAAAAAATATAGCATGCTACAATCCAGAGATCCTAAGTAACAAGGAGGACTGGGGGTGTGATGGGGGCATGTGAATCTCACTGAGAAGGGGAAACAGAATAAACATCACAGGTAGATGGGAGAGGGGACTAGATGAGGGTGGAATGTGGGAATGGGAACAAGAGGAATCAGGCATGGGAAGGATGGGGGAGAGAATAGTAAGAGAGACAACTAGAATTGGGGCATCTCTGGGATGAGCTAGGAACTTAAGGTAATGGAAACTCCCAGAAATGTATTAGGGTGACCCTAGCCAAGACACCTAGCAATGGCGAATATGGATCCTGAACCAACCATCTCCTGTAACCTGGCAAGACTTCCAGTGGAGGGATTGGGTACTGCCTACAAGATGTGCTGGGGTAAAGATGGCACAGAAATTGAGGGAGTGGCCAACCACTGACTGGACCAGCTTGAGATCCACACCATGAGATCCTACCCATGACATGGTCCAGAGGGCCAGAAGCCAGATAGTACAGAGACACATGATAGAACAAAACACAAATGAAAAAAAAAAGTCAATTAAATGATTCCTAATGATATTCTCCTATACTCATAGACTGGTGTCTAGCCCGATTGTTGTTGGAGAGACTTTACCCAGCAACAGATGGAAACAGATGAAGAGACACACAGCCAAACATTAGGCAGATCTTGGGGAATCTCGAGGAAGATGGGGAGGAAGGATTATAGGAGCCAGAGGGGTCAAGGATACAAACAAAAAACAAAACAAAACAAAACAAAACAAAAACAAAGAAACACAGAACCAACCAACCTGAGCTCTTAGGGGCTCACAAAGACCAAACTCAAAACCAGGGAGCTGGCATGGGACTGACCAATGTAATGGAAGCTTTGGTTTCTTTGTAAACTCAGTTATGTTATGTAAATATATTTTGTGGGTTTTTTCTTTTACATTTTATTTTTTATATTAATTACAGTTTATTCATTTTGTATCCCAGCTGTAGCGCCCTTCCTCACTCCTTTCCAATCCCTCCTTCCCTCCCTAATCTCCTCCCATGCCCCTCTCCAAGTTCACTGATAAGGCAGGTTCTCCTCCTCTTCCATGTGACCCTAGCCTATCAGGTCTCTTCAGGACTGGCTCCATTGTCTTCCTCTGTGGCCTGGTAAGGCTGTTCCCCCATCAGGGGGAGTGATCAAAGAGCAGGCCACTGAGTTCATGTCAGAGTCAGTCTCTGTTCCCATTACTAGAGAACCACTTGGAGACTGAGCTGCCATGGGCTACATCTGTGCAGGGGTTCTAGGTTATCTCCATGCATGGTCCTTGGTTGGAGTATCAGCCTCAGAACTGACCCCTGGGCCCAGATTTTTGGTTCTGTTGCTCTCCTTGTGGTGCTTCTGTCCCTTACAGATCTTTCTATCTCTCCGTTCTTTCGTAAGATTCCCTGCACTCTGCCCAAAGTTTGGCTATGAGCCTCAGCATCTGCTTTGATACACTGCTGAGGATAGTCTTTCATAGCCCGTCTGTGGTAGGCTCCTGTCCTGTTCCCTGTTATCTCCCTCTTCCAATGTCTGTCCCTTTTGCCTTTCTGAGTGAGGATTGATCATTTTACCCAGGGGTCCTTCTTCTTGCTTAGCTTCTCTAGGTGTACAGATTTTATTATGTTTAGCCTATATTATATGTCTAATATCCACTTATAAGTGAGTCTATACCATGTGTGTATTTCTGCTTCTGGGATACTTCACTCAGGATGATCTTTTCTAGATTCTACCATTTGCATACAAATTTCATGATTTCCCTGTTTTTAATTGCTGAGTAGTATTTCATTGTGTAAATGTATCACAATTTCTGTATCTATTCCTCAGTTGAGGGACATCTGGGTTGTTTCCAGGTTCTGGCTATTATGAATAAAGCTGTTATGAACATTGTTGAGCAAATGTTTAGGAACAGCACTTCCTCAAGATCCAGCTATACCACTCCTAGGCATATGTCCAAAATATGCTCAAGTATATTTTTGTTTTAATCCCAAGTATGGGATTTTAGTTGGGCTATAGTTTACCCACAGCTGTTGTCAGCTGTGGGATGTGATCTTCGCCAGAGAGGGGAGTGGTCTAGGCTCTTAGAATATAAATGTAAGAGCCCAGAAGGAGAAGGTGCGGTGGGCGGGTGTTGGAGTGTGGCATGTAGCAGTTTGGAGAGACCAAAAGACAGACAGTGTGACAGTTAGGAGCAGACAAATGGAGAGCAATGCTTTGGGGCACAGTGGCATGAAGAGGGCTGCCTCTGTGGTTGATGGGGATTGGTATAGAGCCCTAATAGAACTCCTTGACCCTAAACAGCAGAGAGAAGTAAAGGGGTCTAAGCCCCTCTCCCCACTAATCTTCTCTCTTCTATCTAGGATTAAGAGGTTGGTGGAAGAGAGGTAGAGCCCTAAACATCCCAAATAAAGTAGAGTTTTAAAAAAGACGGCTACACACTAAGACCCTTCATACATATGTTACAGTTGTGTGGCTTTATCTTCTTGTGGAACTCCTCGTAATGGGAGCAGGAGCTGTCTCTGACTCTGTTGCCTGCCTTTGAGATATTTTCTTTCTGGGTTGCCTTTTTTAGCCTTCATATAAGAGGAGGTGCCTAGTTCTACTGCAACTTGTTATGCCATGGCTGATTGACCTCCATTGAGGCCAGCCCCTTTCTGAAGAGAAATGAAGAAGGAGTGCATTTCTGGGGAGGGAGGATGAACTGGGAGGAGAGGAGGAAAAAACAACTGCAGTTAGGATGTAAAATAAATAAAATTAAATAAAAATCTGAAAATGGCCCCCATAGGCCCATAGGGAGTGGCACTATGAAGAAGTGTGGCCTTGGTAGGTGTGGCCTTGTTGGAGGAAATATGTCACTGGGAGTGTGGGCTTTGAGATTTCAGAAACTCGAGCACTGTCTGCTGTCTGCTGTCTGCTGATCCAGATGTAGAATTCTTAGTTACCTCTCCAGAACCATGTCTGCCTGCATGCTGCCATGCTTCCCGCCATGGTGATAATGGACTAAATCTCTGAACTGTAAACCAGCCCCAATTACATGTTTTCCTTTATAAGAGTTGCCATGGTCATAGAGTCTGTTCACAGCAATAGAAACCCTAAGACACATGAGGAAAGAAAGCACACATATCTGTATAAACACGTCCTTAGCAAGATGTGACAGGAACACTCATGTCGATTATAGTTCTTGTTTCTGCAGCTAGTCACATGGCCTTAGTTGGTATTTATAACTACCTTCCTCTACTACCCACTCTGTATTTCCTCCACCATCAGCAAGCACCTCAGCAGGTCTTGGTTCTATTTTTGGAAGAGCAGCCCTTTCTTCATTCCTCAAGGTTCTGTGCCCTCTACAATCAGTCCTGGATTAGGCTGTTGTAGTTTCCCGTAGACTTTAATCATAGGACATAGTAGAAGCAAGAGATGCCCCAATGATCTCTTGTGCTCCAGACAATCTTTTTTCCCTCCATTGTGGAGAAGCAATCCAATTTCCCCTTGGTTATCTGGACAGTCGCTCCTCTTAACACTATTACTCCTTTCTGGCTTAAGGGCATCAGAAGGCCAAAGTGGCCAGAAGGAAGTCTGAGCTTCCATTTCAATAGAATGTTTGTTGTGGCTCCTGGAACAGGTATTCCCTCCTTGGGAACCCAAACCTTTAGGTGGCATTAACAGGAAACAGCAATTTTCCTTTTCCATCCCTTGATTTCTGGACCTGTGGATCTTGGCTATAGGGAAACTGTACCATATTGGACACTGGTTCAAAACATATATGGTCTTCTGGAGAAGCCAGCCCCAACCCTCCAGGCTTCTGCCACCTAGTTGGTGGTATAACTGTGTCTTCAAAAGGACATTTGATCTTTCTATCAGGCCAGCTGCTTCAGGATGATGGGAAACGTGGTAAGACAGATGAACTCCATGATCATGGACCTATTGTTGCACTTCTCTGGCTGTGAAGTGAGTTCCTTGATCAGAAGCAATGCTGTGTGAAATAGCATGATGTAGGATAAAGCATTCTACAGGTCCATGGATAATGGTTTGTCAGAAATGTTGCCAGCAGTAGTGGCAAATCCACAACCAGAACAAGTATCTACTCTAGTAAGGACAAAGCATTGTCTTTTCCAGAAAGGAAGTGGTTCATGTAGTCAGCCTGCCACAGGATCACTGGCTGGTCACCCTCAGAATGGTGCCATATCTGGAACTCAGTGTTGGTCTCTACTGTTTATAGAAACTGTGAGCATGCTATGTCAAATGGCAAAGAGAAATTAAGGTTGCAAACAGAAGGTGACTATCAGCTGACCTACTAATAATGGAAAGCTTATCCTGGATTATCCACTGAGTCCAATCACAGGAGCTCTCAAAAATTGAAGAGGGGGTTAGGAAAGACAGAATTATACAATGCAAGAAGGACTAAATATGTCTTTTCTCACCTTGATGATAGGCCACCAGGGGCCCAAGAAAGCAACCACAAGAGTTTAGTAGACTTTCATCTTAGGGGTAACTAACATATTAAGATGTACTCAATAGATGGGAATTCATGCCTAATACTATGAATGTCCATAGATGGAGAGGTCATATACCATACAAGAGGACCTACTACTGCCATTTTCCTAAACCAATACAATTTCTAGTCATTGTCTAAATACCACAGATAACTGTAGCTCTCATCCCTCATCAATGAAGCTTCTTTTTGTAGCAGCTGGAGGCAATTATAGAGTTTAATGAAGAATCAAAATGCAGAGAATAAGTGACCATGGTGTGCCTCACCCTCAGTTGGTACATCTACAATACCACCTCTAGACCTAAGGTGTGGGAAAAATCCTGAAGGAGTAGAAAGGTTGTAAAAGCCAGAAGATCAGGATGCTTGTTATGAGATAATGTCATTTAATGATGATAGGAAAACTGCACCCATGAAATCTCAACAATACGGTCCCTAAACAAGATCCACATACATGTCAATGTGGATGGAGAAAATTTCACAAGGTACTACCTATAGAGGAAGAACTACAAGAAATCAATGATTGCTACGAATGGGAAAATCAATCTTTCCAGGGACCAGTTCCTTAATAGGTTATCCACTCCCAAGCACTCAGCTCTAAGCACATAAACAGCTGAGCAACTCTGAAACATAACAATAATAAAAAAGAGATCATGAATTTGAGAGGGAGTGGAGGAGGAGAAGGGAGGATTTGGAGTAGGGAGACAGATAGGTGAAAATGATACAAATATAACACTCACGTATGAAATGCTCAAAAAGAATATAAATCAAAAAAGAAGCTAGAAAAGCCAAGAAAGCGAATTCTTACCTGGAGCCTCAAAAGAGACATACAGCTAAGCTGATTGACATCCTGGTCTCCGTTAATGATGTATAAGGCTGAAAACTTTCACTGAGTATCCCCGTGGCCTGCTCAGCTAGGAATGTAAAAGACATGATCCTGCTCTCACAGAGTTTATGAGGTGAGTGTTTCGTGGCAACTAGCACTTATGAAATCCAATTGGATAATAATCATGGCTTTACCAAAGAGATTTAAAAGATGTAAGCCAGGACAACAATACAGCAGGGGCACGGGACAGAGAACCAAGAAGAGTAATGATGCATAGCATCACTTTGTGTCTTACAGACCTCATGTTCATGTGTCCACCCAAATCATCATACATCAAAACCTTAACCATCTATCAGATAGTATTAGGGGATAGAAACTTTGTCAGTAGGTAGGTCATGCAAATGGAGGCCTCGTGAATGGGATTAGTGACCTCAAAAGAAGAGAGGCTTGTGAGCTATAAGAAAACACTACAAGAAGACAGCCACCTGCCAGCCAGGAAGCAGACCCTTACCAGATGCTGGATCTGTGGGTATCTTGATCTTAGGCTGTCCATCCTCCAGCTATGCAGCTATGGGAAATTTCACTGACAACAGGCTTCCAGGCTTGTCTATGGTTTTATTCTCTTTTGCTTTAGCCTAGACAGTTTAAAAATGTCTCAAGTATGTGTCCCCATTGAAAAATTCAAAATATTAAACTAGGAAATATCTCCATACACTTAAAAGTGAGCCATTTCATTTATTATGCATTGGATACCGTGCTAAGTCAGACTCCTGTCAGCCTTATGCATTATATTTCTATCATGCAGACAATATAGTTGTGGCTCAGAACAGCTTAGTTACTTGGCTAACAGATGGCTCTGTTGTTGAAGTGCTTACCACACAAACACAAGGATACCACCATACACTTAATAATATTAATGTAGGAGTTCTCATCTATAATCACAGCTCTAGGGAACAGAGTCAGGAAGATCCCTGGCTTCTAATGACCGGTTGCTCTAACCAACTAAGTGAACTCTAAATTCAGTAAAAGACCTGTCTTTAAAAATAAGACGGAGAAGTCTCGGGGGGCAAAAGCATTTGTTGTGCTGCTCAAGCCTGATGACCTAAGTTCAATCCATAGAATCCACAGGAGAAGGACAGTCCAGACACTCAAAAGTTGTCCTTTGACCTCTATACACTCAGTTACTGAGGCACCACCACCTGACAAGCACATATACAATAGCAATAAATAAAATTTAATTAAAAAAACAGATGGGGAGTGATTGGGGAAGACTTTGGAGTCATTTTCTGGTGTCCACATACATGCAAAATGAACAGACATGCACACACACACTTGCACATACTCACATCATCATCATCATTGCTGTTGTTTTTGTTAAAGTTCAGTTATTTGGTCACAGAGCCAGCAAATGGCAGACATGACACTGGACTTCAGTGCCTGTATCCTTGGTCACTGTTACAAAGCAAGAGTAGAAAAAGCACAGAAGAAACAGGCTCCATTTTGCTTTAAACATTTTTTTTTGTTTGTTTGTAGACTTTGGCCCTTGGATAATATAATAAGTGTCTGTTTTGTTCCCATTTATTCCCCCCAAGTCAGTTTTTTTTTTAACCTCCCATTACTTTTTGTTTGTTTGTTTTTTAAAGTGAGGATTGATCATCTTACCCTGGGCCCTCTTTCTTGTTTATCTTCTTTAGGTGTATAGATTTCATTAGGTTTATCATATCTTATAGGTCTATATAAGTGAGTATATACCATGTGTATCTTTCTCCTTCTGGGATACTTCACTCAGAATGATCTTTTATAGATCCCACCATTTCTTCCTGAACAGAACACCAACAGCACAGGCTCTAAGACCAACAATCAATATATGGGACCTCATGAAACTGAAAAGCTTCTGTAAAGCAAAGGACACCGTCATCAAAACAAAACGAATGCCTACAGATTGGGAAAGAATCTTTACTAACCCTTTATCTGACAGAGGGCTAATATCCAGTATATATAAAGAACTAAAGAAGCTGAAAAGCAACAAACCAAGTAATCCAATTAAAAAATGGGGAACAGAGCTAAATAGAGAATTCTCGAAAGAGGAATATAGAATGGCAGAGAAACACGTAAAGAAATGCTCAACGTCATTAGCCATCAGGGAAATGCAAATCAAAATGACCCTGAGATTTCACCTCACACCCACCAGAATGGCCAAAATCAAAAACTCAAATGACAACACATGCTGGACAGGTTGTAGAGAAAGGGGAACCCTCCTCCACTGCTGGTGGGAATGTAAACTTGTACAACCACTCTGTAAATCAATCTGGAGCTTTCTCAGACAACTAGGAATAGCGCTTCCTCAAGATCCAGCCATACCACTCCTAGGCATATATCCAAAAGAGGCTCAAGTACACAATAAGGACATTTGCTCAACCATGTTTGTAGCAGCTTTATTTGTAATAGCCAGAAGCTGGAAACAGCCCAGATGTCCCTCAACTGAAGAATGGATGCAGAAATTGTGGTACATCTACACAATAGAATATTACTCAGCAATGAAAGATAAGGAAATCATGAAATTTGCAAGTAAACGGTGGGATCTGGAAAGGATCATCCTGAGTGAGCTGTCCCAGAAGCAGAAAGACACACACGGTATATACTCACTCATATAGACATATAATATAGGATAAACCTACTAAAATCTGTACACCTAAAGAAACTAATCAAGAGGGAGGACCCTGACTAAAATGCTCGGTCCCTATCCCGAAAGGCAAAGAGGATGGACATCAGAAGAAGAAGAAAACAAGAAACAAGTTAGGAACCTGCCACAGAGGGCCTCTGAAAGGCTCTGCCCTGCATACTATCAAAGCAGATGCTGAGACTTATGGCCAACTGTTGGGCAGAGTGCATTGAATCTTATGAAAGAAGTGGGAAATACTAAGATCTGGAGAGGACAGGAACTCCACAAGGAGAGCAACAGAACCAGAAAATTTGAACACAGGGGTCTTTCCAGAGACTCATACTCCAGCCAAGTACCATGCATGAAGATAACCTAGAACCCCTGCACAGGATGTAGCCCATGGCAGTTCAGTGTCCAAGTTGGTTCCATAGTAATGGGAAGAGGGACTGCCTCTGACATAAACTGATTGGCCCGCTCTTTGATCACCTCCCCCTGAGGGGGGAGCAACCTTACCAGGCTACAGAAGATGACATGCAGCCACTCCTGATGAGATTTGATAGACTAAGATCAGAAAGGAGAGGGTGATCTCCCCTATCAGTGGACTTGGGGAGGGGCATGCGTGAAGAAGGGGAAGGGAAGGTGGGATTAGGAGGGGAGGAGGGTGGGGTTTATGGGGGGATACAAAGTGAATAAAGTGTAACTAATAAAAAAAACTGTCTCTAGAATTTTTAATCATTCTTGGCTCTGACAATTTCTCTGACAGCTTAACCAAAGAGGAGTTATGTGCTGGAATTGCAATCAGAAAAGTGCCCTGAAAACTTGACAGGACAGAGAGAGACAGAGACACAGAGAGAGACAGAGAGATAGATAGATAGAGGTGGGGGGGAAGGCAGGAGAAAACAGCAACAACTCCAAACTCTTTTATAGTATATCTAGTACATCTGTCTGATCTCCACAGGAAATTAGAAAATACCACATACTCACATACTTAACTGGAAAAATACTTGAAATGAAGTGAAAAGTGAGATTTACTGTTATTTAGATTTTGATTAAAAAATGTTTATCCCTTATCTAAGGCTCCAGGACACTGGAAATGAAGGAGCGGAGAGAAGTCTCACTTTATAGAACTTCAATGATCTCATATTATGTTATATTGCTGTTTTTTAAGCCTGTGGTCAAATACAATAGCTTTATTAAGGCTGTGATTCAGTTAGAAAGCGGAATGAATTTTCCTGCCATCGGAGGACTGATGAAGGATCGAAGAAGTAGTATTCTAGGGAATGAAAACCCTTCTAAAATGCAAAAAAATATGGGATTGGGGGTGACTCATTAGAGGAACTGGGGTGTGTTCTGTCTAGGCAGTGCTTTCGTGAACCCACTGATAAACAGGGGTAGTTAATTTCTGGTCCATTCCATAAAATGCAGAGAAAAGAGACTGTCCAGACACTTGATAAAGCTTGCTTATATTGTCCCAAGTTCCCATATGGTGTTGGAAGTGATAATGATAACAACAACAACAACAACAATAATATAAGAACAACAACAACAATGGTGCCCTCACCATTTCTTTTTGTTTTTCATATGTATTTTGGATACTTGCATATAAATGTACATTGTAAGTTGAACAAATTCTTGCCCGTGTCTCCTTTCATTTTCATGTTCCTCCCAGCTTCTGCTAGTCTCCTTTGTTCCCCTAGACAGTTTCTTTCATATCATGTATGCATACATGATTTTACATGTTTGTATGAAATCTAGGAACCACAAATGAGAAAAACACACAATACTTTTGGGAGCCTGCATTAATTCACTTAATACAATGATAGTTAGTTGTACTCATTTTTCTACAAATAGTATAATTTCATGCCTTTTATGATAAAAAAACATTTTTTATCATACACACCACATTTCTTTATCCATTCCTCTGTTTTTTGTTTGTTTGTTAGTTTTGGAGAAGGGTCCACCATAGTCACTATTAGCTCTAGCTCTCTCTATATTCAAAGCTGGTATTGAATTCATGACTCTCTTGTATTGCAGAATACTTGATCTCATTGTGGACCCCAAAACTGTGAACTGCAAAACCCTGTTTCTTGTTTGGTGTGGCTGAGCCCAATCACACACATTTAATCCAAGAACTTTCTGTTTATTGTAAACAGGTGATTATGGTGTGGATCAGCCATCCCTAGCACTCACCTTTAATTCAAGAGCTTTCAGTACACAGGATTTATTAAAGTTAACCCTAGACCAAGAGGTGAAGCAAGAGATCAGCTGACAGGGATTAAGGAGTAGGTAGGACTTTGAGTTGAGGGGTATTTAAGACAAGATGGAGAAGTAGAAGGAGCTTTAGCTCTCAGGCTTTGAGGCTTTGGGGTTTGAGTTAGCAAGCCTTTGGCCTTGGACTTTTGGCCTTTTACTCCTGGGCTGTCGACTGAGCTCATGAGCTTTTGGGGCTTTTTCCTTCTGGGACTTGAGCTGAGTAGGAAGGTAAGCTGGGTGCTTTTTCTGCCTCTCTGTGCTAGTGAGTTTTCACCCCAGGATCTGGCTCATAAGTCTTTATTGGTAAAATAGAATGGCTGGAATTTTCATTCATTTATTACAGTGCTCTTGCTTATACCTCCCAAGTATTATAGGTGTGTGTTACAACCTCTAGTCCATTTCTTGTATCAGCTATTTTCCAGAACAATCCTAAGATACGGATAAAATTATCACTTGTATTTTATAAGTGTGGGAACTGAAGCATAAAGGTTACTCAAGTGATGGAAACATGATTTAAACTTATATTTTAGTCTATACATTTGGCCATAAATTATGTGGCTAAATACAATGCTTTGCTTTCCAGCAGGCCATGTGCCCAGGCACTTAGGGATGGGGCAGGAGCAGAGTGAGCCCTCTGAGAACCAATAACCTCAATGCAGCCCAAGAAATAAAGGATTTGAAAGGAAATTGTTGTGGGGCCTTCTAACTAAAGCAGTTCTGGCTTCTTTGAAGGGAGAGAAATGAAGCAATTTCAAAGAGTAGGGAAGGTTACAGGTCAAGACTAAGCCACCGTAGCTAAGTGATGTAGAAATGCAAGCCTGTCATTGCTAAAGTGACAAAATAGAATATCAGGACACATTCACAACAACCTCACATAATCATTATGGAAATTAACTTCTGTTATTTCTGAGACATTTTTGTTAGCTATGTGAGGGACATATGACATCATGAACAATTACCGACAGAGCAGAAGATGAGAAATTGAGACTTGGGGCAACTCTAATCTTGGCCAATTTACTTAACCTCTCTGAGCCCCAGTTCTTTCATTTTTAAAGTGGCAATATGAATAGTTTCTGCATCCTAGTCTCCTTGCAAGGCAGAAAATGATAGTACTATAAGCAAAGTGTTTGACTAGTACACTGTCCGTAGAAAGCACCCAATGGAAGTCCAGTCTCTCTTTTGGTCTCCTGTCAATTCCATCTGCTACAACACTAGATCTTAGTTGTGTTGAGAGATATATAATATTTACCTATGAGTAGAACCTTTCAATTCTAATCATTCAACAAATACTTACCAAACATCCCGTGTGCCTCAGGGAAGATGTTGCATGCTAGAGATATAGAAGGATTTTCTATGAGCCTCATAATAGTTTGTAGTTTGATGGGACTGTGGTGCTGAAGATAAGAAAAGCAGAAAGGATGCAACTGGAGTCTGTAGGGGTAGATCTAATGCATTCTGGGGGGGGGGGTCAGAAAATGCCTTCCTGAGTAAGTGGCTGGTTAATGCCTTCAGAATGAATGGCAAAGATGGTCCATGTGTACTAGAGTTCAGAGAGCCAGGGGTGATCAATACTGGGCAAAGTCAGGCATGGGATTGTGGGTTTGTCGGCAGAAGCAAGCTTTTCAGTGAAACTCAGAGCCCAGTAGCCTCTGCTCTGTTAGAACTGTAGATGTCAAAGCCAAGAATGATAGGATTTTCCTTGTCTTTATATTTCTCTACGATGTTGGGATTCAATAGAGAAAACCACCTTGAAGTGGAAGTTTCTGGTTTCTTTGAAGACTCAGTTGAGTCATGTGACGTTTTGTTGGAGGTTGGCTTATGAGAGGGCACAGCGATGTTTTGCTGTGAGCTCTCTTGTGGGGGGGGTATGACTTTGAGCAGCTGAGAACATCTGTAGGTAGACACTGAGAAGAGGAGATATATAGAAGCCCACACAGAGAGAGACATCACTTTTTGGATCTACATGATTGCACTGATCTTCTTGCTTCGACACTTGTCTTTGAAGTGTGAAATATTCCAGAGAACTTCTCCGGCAATCCAAATGAGTCTGTGGCTTTTGCTGACTTGTCCCTGTCTTCTGAATTCTGATTCATGTTGCTTTGGACTGGACTGCTACTATCCTGATGACTGAGTTTAGTAATCCCCCAAGGACCCATGACCCTAATCAGCAGGAAGTAATAAAAAAGAGCCCCTTTCCCTCGGGGGGTTAGGAGGGAGGTAAAGGTGTTTAAGAACCCTAAATAAAGTAGGTTAGGTGAAAATTCTAAGCCTACACTACCTAATGTATCTAAGACTGAAAGTTCAGGAGGCAGGACTTAGAAACTGGGGCTGAGAAGGCTGGGTAGTTAGGAAACAAATTCAGAGGCAACCCTGACCATCTGCTTCAGTGACCCCAAGGAAAGGGATTCTCCAGGACCCTCCTGCAAGCCACTGAAGATCACTGTGGTCCACAGGACTGAGAGTAACTACCTCAGAAGAAATCGCTTCTCCTGTTTCATGTTTCAAATATGGTGCCAGGGCTTAGTCAGTCAGGCTTGACAATGAAATCTGGCAGGGAAGGAGGTTCTGAGAGGCCTAGTTCCTGACCTTTCCTGTCTGAGATGGGAAGCATTTTACCTGGAAAGAAAGTATTGTACTTTTTATCAAGTCTAGGACACACCTTTATTGAATGTACTTCAGGGAAGAAAAATATGCTAGTTAAACATTGCATTGCTTTCTTGTTCACAGCTAGGCACATCCCCACTGCACAGACATAAAAATACATGTACACGTGGCTGGAGACAGTATCTCTTATAATTGGTAGAAGGAAAGTTATAATAGAAAATATTGATGCCAGTGGCCTTTCTTGATGTGCATCTTCCAAAACAATGTTTGCCAAGGGAGTGAAGCAACGCTGGAGCCTTATCTGGTGAGGGTGGAGGAACATCTTTCAATGGGAGTGAAGTGCCTGGCTTGCCTTTGCCCTGTGCTGGTCGATAGCCTTGATTCACTTCACAGTGACTGAGAGGAAATTGCAGCTTCTAACAGGATCACAAGAGTTAGTCGTGATGTACAGCCAATTTTGAGGTTTTATATATTTTTTTAAAATGGTGTCTCTTGTAGCCCAGGCTGGCCTTGAATTCACTATGTAGCTTTGAATTCCCAACCTTCCTGCTTCTTTCCTCAAGAGCTGGGTATTTAGATACAAACTATCACATGCAGTTAAACATGTGTGCGCATGCAGATGTAGGGGTGTGCGTGTGTGTGTGTGTGTGCGTGTGTAAACCAGAAGACAATCTCAGGTGTCATTCTTCAGGTGTTGTTCACCGTTGTAGTTGTTGTTGCTGTTTTGTTTTGTTTTGTGTTAGTCAACTACTAAGCTAGGCTGGCTGATCAGAAAGCCCCAGGGATCTGCTTCTGTCTGTTTTCCCAGCCCTGGGATTATAAGGCATCATATCTAGCACTTTTTAAAAGCGATCAAAATCGGTTTCTCACATTTGCAAGGCAAGCACTTTACTAACAGCCATTTCCTCAGCTCTAAACCTTTCTTGAAAAAATTGTTAAAAATTATAAACTACATCACAGAGAAAAGCAGACAAAACCAAAATCATCACATTGTAAAAAGGCAAAAAAATGTACACACACATGTTTGTTTGTATGTGTGTGTGTGTATATGTATGTTTAGCAACAAAACAAAAGCCTCAAAATCTTTGTATCTGCCTCCAGTCAGGATTTCTCCCTATGTTGTCATTGTCCCTGTCATTGTCCTTCTGGCTGATTAGTGTTGCCTTCTTTTAAACTGAATCCGGGGGTTTGGATGGCTGCTCGGTGGAAGAGTGCTTGCCTTATGCATGGGGCCTTAGGATCTATTTCCAAATGATGCAGACCTCAAAGCAACAAATAGAGTATGAAGAGAATCACAAAACGTGTCCTTTTGGTTCTGTTTTCCTTCTCTCCACATTGCCGTGAGATTCATCCATGTATGTTGTTGTTCATGGTTCATGATATTCTATTTTAGTGTGGAGCGTTTGGAGCATTTTTGGTTCAGGACTATCAGAAATGGGTGTTACAAATATTCTAGCGTATGCCTTTGTGACACATTTCCGTTGGGTGCAGACCTAGTAGTGGATACGTAGTTGGCTTTAGCAGGTATTTTCTAGCTGGAAGTGTTTAGTGTGAAAGACAGTTTCCTGGCTTGTGTCTCTCAGGGATCACCACAGCAAAATTTTTCTTAGAAGCTTCCGAATGTAGATTTGAACCCTGGAAAAGTTTCATAGGGAAGAAAACGACTATTTTAGAGCAGACAAAGGGATGGTGGAGCAGGTTCATGGTCTCTGGGCAAAAGGAAGAATTTGGATGAGGCAAGTGCACTATTCCTCCACGGCTATGGCAGAACTTGCTGTTGGAAGCATCTCGTTCAGCAGACACTTCTTCCTTTGCCTTACCTGTACCTGGCTACCAAGGCATGTCCAAAGCCCTTGCATTCATCAGTCTCTATATTCATTGTTGATTTTTTTGCATCAAAGGTAACACCTGTTTTTGCATAGCATTTTATTTCAAACAATGGGAAATTAAACATCGGATGTAAAGTGATGTGGAATTCCAGGGTGGGGGTGGAGGAGGGGAGAGACTGTGTCTCCAAGCAGCACCTTGTCAGACAGAATGCTCAATGCAGTGCACTTAAGGAAAGATGTTGGCAGAAAGTCTTGTTCTATGGTGTGCAAAAAAAAAAAAAAAAATGCTTCCCACTGCCACTTCCCTCCGCCCTCTCTGCCCTTGCATGTCATCTCACAAATGCAAAGCTGCACACACGTACATGCATGCACACCCCTCCACCCACACATGCACAGATAGCACACACCAACTGTAGGAATAAAACAAACAAACAAACAAAACACCTGTTTGTAGACCTTTTAGGTGTCTCACAGAAGCAAGCATTCCCTAAATATTTGGCTAATAAGCAAGAGAACTGAATGCTGCCCAATGTTTCAGCAATGAAAAGGGTGACAGTGGGGATCACATTCCATTTTGTGCACCAGTTTCCTTGTTATGATTCTTAATGACTTAATTCTGTGATTATCTTTATGCTCTAATAAAAGCGCTTTTAACAATTAGGGGTTGTCTCTCTGAAGTTGTATTTTAAGTTAATTAGACAGTGTATTTAACAGCTTCCACTATCTATTAATGGTACTGTATTAAAAAGTGGCAGGTGAGTCCTGTTTACAGTGACAACTGCTGTCTAGCTCTTTGATTTTGTTTGCTCTGTCTTTCTGCCTCTGTGTGTGTGTGTGTGTGTGTGAGAGAGAGAGAGAGAGAAAGAGAGAGAGAGAGAGAGAGAGAGAGAGAGTTTTTATTTTCTCTATCCATCATCATCAAAAAAGGGTGGGGGTTGATAGGTCAGTAGATCTGCCAGAATGAGAAATCAACTTCCATGGTTAGAGGTAAACAAACAGTAGCCTTTCCTTTTTGTCTCCTTTTATGTTAAAGTAGCCAGCATGCTACTGAGCTCAACAGAAATCTATGCTCTTTTCTTGGCAGCATTTGGTTGAAGAGGAAAAGGTCTCAACTTCTTGTCACTTGCAGAGTCTTCTACATTTAGCGAAAACTTCCTGTTTGTCTGAGAAGCACATATAAACAAGAACACACCACAAATGTGTGAATACCTAATATTTGAGAGTTGAGCCTGGCAGGTGGAAACAAGCCCCGTTGACGCGTCTCTATTTATTGTGTTATTTTCCCCAACAAAGGTTCAGATGCTAACTAGCTTTGTGAATAATTTGTGGATTGGAATGTGATCATTTTTCTAAGTCAGCCAGTGGGCTCAGTTCATTGCACTCCCCACCTAAAAATAAATTCTCCGGCTGACTGAGAACACACCGATACTTGCTGCAAGTGAAGCAAACTTATGGGGACCATTAAAGTGCCAGGGCATTGGAAAATATCAGTGAAGTGAATGCTGATTTGCATTTATGTCATAAAATAACTTGTCACCTTCAATTTATCACAGTAATTGGTACCAGAGGAGAATGTGTGATGCTTATACTTGGTTCAAAGCCACCTTTCCTCACCTCCTAGCCCCTGCCTGAAGTAGTAGTGGGTGTACTTCAAAAGAGAAGGGGGTCTCAGACATTTTTTCATATCTTTGGAATCTGAGGGATAAGATGCATCAATATATGCAAAAAATTAGTGATTATGATTAATCCACATTGTGTGTATTTTTTATGATGGACGCTATGCTGAGTAGTATTTTTATTCATTTATGCAGTCAGATTCCACAACAGCCTAGGAGTTATATTCTATTGTTGTCTCCATATCACCCAAGCAAAATGTAAGGTGCCAGAAAATAAAGTCACTTCCTCAAGGTCATATAATCAATGAGTGGTAGAGCCAGAGTTTGTGCTCATGAGGCAAAGCCCCTGAGCTCATGACATCAGATACTTTGTTGAGCTGCTGTCTGAGGCACAGAGTAATATAATATTAAGCCTGCACCCCTGCCTGGGAATACATTCTCAAGATCTTTAGATCTATGAGCAGTATGTAATGAGAATTACCCAGCATTATTTCTCACCAACCAAGACAGATAGCTGGCTGGAACAAATCATCTCTTCCTACTAACTTTAAGAAGCTAATCAATGGTTGGTAATTTCTGGCAATATAGTGAAGGCATGGTTCTCCTGGCTACCACAGACTGTCTTAAAGACTGGGATTCCAGTTCAACAGAAAGCAATTCCCCACAGGACAGAACAGTGTCATCCACATTAGGGCAGCTCCCTAGGTCTCTTCATTCAGCTACTATCAGGGCAGACTGTATATTTCATTACTGTGGATTACAAGTGGTTTTTCTCTGATGACTTCTAATATATTTCCAAGCTCAAGTCTTCCATGTTTTGGGAAGGAGGTCAGCATGGCTTTATCTGACTGATGTATGCATACCCTGAGAAGGTAATGCACGTTGATCTTTCCGGGGGATGCAAATCACACTGTATTTGATGACAGTCCAGGTTTAGATCTTCCCTCTACCACCGTATTGGAGTCTTGCCAACTTACTCTTACCTCTCTGACACTGGATTTTTCCCTCCTGTCAAAACAAGCTGATGATATTTCCCTGAAGAGCAAGGAGAGTCGAGTGTTCACAGTTAGCTAATAGCAATAGGACACGTCATAGATGATGTCACAAATGCCCATGCTATCTCTTATTAGGCTTATGTATTGGAGGGACTCAGCTATGCACACTACACTAGGTCTTTTCTTAGTGTTGTAAACTATATACAGAAATGCACTGGTGAACCTTTTTTGAGTGCAGCAGCCTTACGTCCACACTCATCATTGTACAATTGCCGTCAACATCTGTCTTCAAGACTTTTTCAACATCCCAGATGGAAACCTTGTGTCCATCAAGTGATAGCTCTCCATCCCTGGCCACTACCTTTACACTTTCTGTCTCTGTGAGCCTGACAGGTCTACTTACCTGGCATGAACGGGAGCACAGGCAGCAGGCTGAATATCTCTAATACAAGAAAAATCCAGTATCTGATGTATTCTAAAGCCTGGAACTTTCTGAGTACCAATGAGATGCCACAAGTGGAAAATTTTATATCAAGAAAACTTCATTTTACACTTAGAATTATAAAAATAACTGTATAAAGTGTATAAAATGTAAAAATTGTATAAAGTATAGACTATGTGTATAAATATATAAGAAACAGAATTGAATTTCAGTTTTATGTGTTGGTCTCATCCCCAAGTTATCTCATTCTATCTGTCTATCTATCTAGCTATCTGCATGTCTATCTGTCTGTCTGTCTATTCATCCCTCCTTCTACAAATATTTTCCCCAAATTAAAAATTCATTTTTAGTCATAACACTTCAGATAAAGGATCCTCAACCTAGATTTGTCTTTTTTTTTTTTTTCTGGTGTTTTGAGACAGCCCATCACTTTGTAGCCCTGGCTAGCCTGGAACTCAGTAGATAACCCAAGCTGGTCCCGGACTCTCCATTTTCCTGCATCATCCGTCCAAGTTCTAGGAGCACAGCAGTGTGCCACCGTACCTTGCTTTTTATCTGTCATTTTGTGCTTGGGTCAGTTCACTTAGCACAATGTCTCCACTGTTTGCCCATGTTGTAACATGTGCCAGGCATTCTGTCCTCAGGGCTGAATGGTATTCTGTGCTGCACACGCGTGCCATGTTTTGTTATCCTTTTGTCCACTGTGGGCATTTTGGTTACTTCCACCTTTTGGCTGCTGCGGATAATGCTGCTGTGGGAGTGTACAAACAGCTCCAATCCTGGCTTGTAACTCCTTTGGATACATATCTAAATGTGAGATTGCTGATTACACAGCAATTCTGTGTTTAGATATTTTAATTTTCTGAGGCCAGGTGCCTTTCGTGTATATTATTTTGGCCAGAAGTTATATTGAAAAGCACCTTGGGGGGGGGGCGGTTCTTAGGCGTTCTTGCTAGACTGTTCTGTCTAATTAGGTCAAGGACCTAGAAGGCAGCACCATAAAACCAAGAGCATGTTACTCACTCATTTGGGCTCTCTGACGCCTACCTTTCCTCCCAGTTACAGGTGACAGATTGCCAGAGCAGGAGAAAATAATCCCAGAACAGGCAGCAATATGGTTTAAAACTGTTTTGCTATAGATATGTGTCTGCCTGTGACACTTATCCCACGCCCAGCCCACCTCCTCTCTTCTCTGCTGGAAGAGCTAAGGCAGGTACACCAGGGTGCGTTAACCCTTCTGGACCTGGCTTCTGTGACTCCTTCAAAGTGTTTGATGCTTCCACAGCCCTGCCTCTGAGCAGCAAGTTAGCCAGGGAGCTGCCAGTTATTTGATGACATCAATTGTTCCGTAACTGACAGACACTGAAAAGTCTCATTATCACCAATAACAGGGACACCTCATCCATATCACTCCTGTCAAGGCAGTCAAGTTGGGTCACCTATGTATGTATGTGCCAGCAAGAGTTGGCTTTTGCATTACAGACAAGGAGATTCCTGTGCACTGGTGACTGGCCTTGCCTATTCAGCCTGGTCCCCAGAGGGAAGTTGCAAAAGATCAGAAGGAAACAACTCTTCAGAGACCGAACTCATCTTTCTGATGTTACTTGGAACCTGTTGAGCTGTGCGGAGAGAGGTACTAACTTCCGGGATCACAAGCTGATGGTAAAAGTTAGCAAAGAGCCCTCTGAGCTGTGCAATTGAGGTTGTTGAGAGGTCATTTGCCAGAGTCGTCTTCACAAGATGTTCAGGCAGGGCTTTCTAGGAAAATCACTTTGGCTACAGTATTGGGAGGACTGTTTAGAGGTAGAAGTCACTGAGTGTGATGTAGAGATCCCAGGGTTTGGCAGCAAATGGACTGGGGTTTAACTCCACACTGATTAAGTATGGTATTGGGGAATCAAATTACTTAACCTTGCTGTGACTGGTTTTCCATGTGCCCTTATCTGGATTTGTATATCACAGTGATACATATATTATTCAAAATAGATAGCTATGGAGCCACTGTAGAGGTCCATGGATGGATGGGTAGGTACATATACACAATGGAATTTTACTCAGTTGGGCTTGGTGGCATACACTTGTAGTTTTAACACTTGGAGTCTAAGGCAGGAGAATTAGTTCGAGGGCATGAAATCATTTGGATTTACAAAGTAGGACCACCACCCCCATCATGTTTAAATATTAAAGTACGATACATAGTATATACTTTGTAATTATTAGATATTACTGTTTCATGCTAGTTCCATTTTTTAATGTTAGGTGAGATATAAATAATCAGAGTGTACGTACAGAATATAAAACTTACACTCAATTACAGCACATCTGTGTTAAATTTTTCTGGGAATAACTGGCACTGTCGTTTCTGTCAAGATATTTGAGTCTGATGCCACCTCCCACATTCTGGAAGCCAGAAGTCTTTGCTAATCTGATCCTATCTATCAGCAGAGTGTCATGATTAACTGAGTCACCTCTGGAGTCAATTACAGGATTCAAATTTCGCCTCTCACGTTTTAATCTTTGAACAATTTCTTATTTTCTTCCTGCTTCTGTTTTCAAATCTATAAAAGAGAGGTGAAACTTGTATGTGCCACTTAGGTCTGCCTAGCATGGTACTTGGCAGGATGCAAAATCTGTAAGCAAGGTCAGTGTTCTTGCCTGTGCCCCTGCTGTAGGTTGAGGCAGAGCCAGATCACAATGGCTCTGCTCAGAGCTGATTGTGTATGTGTCCCCAGGTCTGCATTCAGGAGACGCCACAATGATGTTATGCACGTGACAGTACCTGCACCAGGAGCACTGGGAAACAGTACCAGTCAGGGGCTCTCACCTCGCCCTACACAGTGCGAGTTGCTAAACATTCAACAAAAACCCTGCTGGATACAAAAGAGTCCATTAAGGCACCATACCTGCTTATCATAGCTCCACTGAGAAGTGAGAGTGAGGCTTGGGGCAGCACAACAAACTACTAAACATGGGGAGAGAGGGAGATATTTCTTTCTTGGCTCTGAAACTACAGTGACAAAGAACAAACATATTAGATAAAATAGCTACTATTATGGATGTTCTTATTCGTTCATTCATTCAGATAGGGTCTCAATATGTAGTTCAAACTGGCCTTAAACTCACAGTCCTCCTGTTTCAGCTTCCTGAGTACTGGAATCTTAGATGTGTGCAGCTATCACTATCACTTCTACCCATACTCACTCACTCACTCACTCACTCACTCACTCTCTCACTCCATCTGTCTATCTTCAATCTATCATCAAATTTCCAAGGTCTCCTTATGTAGCCCAGGCTGGCCTCAAACTGTGACAGTCCTCTTGCTCCTGCCCTTTGAATGTTGAAATCACAAGCATAAGTCACTACGTTAAACTTTATCCCTCTGGCTTTAAAAATAAAACACATTTATTTAGTGCAAGTACACACGTGCATGGGCCATGTGGAGGTCAGAGGATAGCCTGAGGGAGTCAGTTCTCCCACTCGGTGGCTCCCGGAAATTGGTTCAGATCATCAGGCTTGGTGGTAAGTGTGTTCACCTGCTGAACCAGGTAACTGTGGCAACAAAATCAAACCCTGGCAAACATGAGGAAGATGGAAACTTAATGGCAGGAAATGGGACAATCATAGGCTTAAACGGAAGTCTGGGGCAAGAGGCTTGAAGCAGACAGGCCCCAGGCAGCCATGCAAAACTTGTAATAGTTAGGGACCCTCTTTCCCTGGCAATTGCCTCATAGTTCCGACACAAAGCCTTAGGAAGAGGCAACACAACTGATGGAATTCAGTCCCTATCCTCTTGGGAGCTACTAGACTCAAGATGCAATAGAGTCACAGCTGGGCAACTCTCAGGCAACCTGCATACCTGGAAGAAATGGATGTTGGTGGCCACAACTGTGGCAAAGGTTCACCTCTATCTTCTTAGTCCACACGGTGGAAAATGTTCAGTGCTTCCTTTTTATGAAAGCCTCCCATGCCTAGTTGGCAGCCATTACATGAAGAAACTCCATAGCTACCAGACTGCAGTTGACCTCTGGGGAAGATGTCAAGCTTCTAAGGTGAACGCTCCCAGTTTACTGAGTTCACAATGTACCCTTTGCAGAGCCGTCACCACAAGGTGTTCCCTGGGGAAAGCCTTAAGAACTTAATTGGGCCCTTTCAACTCCAATTTCTCCAGTTCCTGCACAGTGTGATTAATGCACTGATGGCTTTGATGACGGCACCTCAAAATCCCCGGGGATCTATAATCTTGGGATGGCATCATAGGACGATTTGTTTCCTCGAAGGCCCCTACACATTTCTGCAGGTACCAACAAACCACCAGGGAAGGTCTTTTATATATCTTCAGGAGCATTGCTGGGCCTCCCAAGGCCTTTGCTAGTTTGAGCTACTTTTCTTTTCTGCTCCTCATTTTGATCCATTTTGGAGTTTGTTTGTTTTTTTTCTCATTCATTCTCTTTTGTTTTGCTTTATCTTGTTTTTAACAGTGCTATAGACAATGGCCTCATTTCTTTGACATTATGTGGTAGTTGCAGAAACTTTTAGTGGCTTTTCTCTTTTGGTGAGAAGTCTACTAAGAAAATGGTGCACCGACTAAGACACATGGAATATGACTGATACTGGTGACAGGAGAGACATGGAGGACAATGGAGTAAGCTTATTGTGAACAGCAATGCACAGGCAACAATAGCACAATGTCAATGTGATAAAATAAGATTATTATTACAAAAGAACATTTTGTTATGTAACCACCTTTGAATTGGATAGACCCGGGTGGAAAAGAGGCCGCTTAATCTTCCTGTTCTTAGCCTCCTGTGTTGTATCATAGGAGTCAATTCCCAGTATTTCCTGAGCTTTTCCTATGTGATAGGCTTTGTCCTAAATGCTTTGCATGTGATGGCATATACATTAGCTACTTCTCTCGATGCTATGACCAAATACAGGACAAAGGCCACTTAAGGAAGAAAGGGTCTGTTTTTGGTTCATGGCCTGAGGGTACAGACCATCATGCTGGGGAATTCATAGCAGTACGAATGACGGGCAGGTGGTCCTGCTGCATCAGTAGTCAAGAATAGGAGAGAAGTGATGCCGCTGCTCAGCTCACTTGCTCCTTCTTTATTCAGGTCAGGGAGGGACCTAGTCCATGCGATTGTGTCACCTACATTCAGGGTGGGACTTCTCTGCTCTGTTGACATTTCTAGAAACACTCTTATAGACACAAACAGGTTTGTTTCCATGGTTATTCTAGATTCTGTGGATTTAACAATTAAGATCAACCATCACAACATATTAAAGGCAGTTTTATTGATATTTTTATTTTCAAAGATACTGAGGTCCAGAGAACATGAGAGAATTTAGCTATGGTCACAGGTCTAGAAAATGGAAGGGTGGGGGGCTTGATACCAAGGAAGCTTTCTCTGAAACTCAGCCTTTTATCACTGTGTTCCAGGGTATCCTGCACAGACAGGGAAGATGTCATCGTATCCTGCCCTCTGTGCCTGTTTTCTTTGCAGCCTCAAGTTCTACAGTTCTCCCTTGTGATCTCCACACTGGCCTTCCTCTGGGTCTTCACAGCAGGTGCCTTCTCAGAGCTCCCTCCTCCCACTTTCCCCCTCTATGTCGGCTGACTTTTGTTAATTGCTCTGGTCTTTGTTTAAATGCCACCTCTTTCAGCCTCCAATGTGAGGTTGTCCCCTATTAGCACTCTTACAAGGACCATGTATTTTCCTGCCATTCCATTTATTACAGTAATGATTTGCTTAATATCTGTCACCTCTACCAGATTTCACACTCCCAAAGATTAGAAACTCATGTCTTCCTAGTTAACTCTCGTATCTCTGCCACCTAACATGGTATTTGGCACAAGGCAAGCATCCAGTAGATACCTGGGCCATGAACAGTATGCTCATTGTATGTTTGTCCAATAAATGAAGGCTTTGGATAAAGCAGAAAGGAAAAAATTTAGCATGACAAGGCCACTGCTCCAGAGATCTATACTGTTGCATCTTACATGCAGGGAGATGCGGTTCAATTTGTAAAAGGCGAAACTAGAATTCATTTTTAATTTTAGTGCAGGGGCACTGTCCAAGAGAATCCTCAGAATGTGCGCCTGTTAGGCGTTCAATCATTGGACAGTGTTAGGGAACTGCTCAGGAAAGAGGACTGCAGTGGCTGGCGAAGTAGAAACAGCACTTTGGGGATTCGGGGCCGTAGACATATGTTAAGTGAACTGGAAGTACCTCAACACCGTCATAGCCAATATGACCGTGTTGGCATTTGCAGATCACGCTTGGGCCATAAGTATCCCTTGAAAAGAACCCAATAGGGATTTCACACTGAGCACCAACTCCTGAGTTGTGATGTCAGAGTCATTATAGTAACTTTTTACAGCACTAGCCATGTGTTCAAGATCCTAGTGTAAGAACAGGCACAAACTTTATGTAGAGCTGGGTCATGAGTATTACTTTACAGAGAGACTTTGGACACGTCCCAATTACACAGGTGGAAAAGAAGGCCACACAGCAACTTTTTTTTTTTTTTTGTACTTTTATTAGTTCAATGCCTTTGGAAGTCAAAGATGCTTAACCTCCTCTTTCATTAGTATTTTAAAAAATTTTGCTAATAGGTCACTAGAGAGGGGCTCACAAAATGATGAAACTGAATGTTCTGCCTCTGGAAATGCAAGGTTGAGATTCGAAATGAGATGGCAATGGTTTTGTTTTCTTTGAGAGACTGGCAGAGTGTGGTCTCCAGTGTCGAGAGGCCAAAGATCAAGTGGAGGTGGCTGGATTTTGCATATTGGGACCTGTGGCAGAAGCAGGAAGCTGACTGTAAGTGAAAACTCATTTTCTCTGGAGTTACTTGACCTTCCTTTAATCCTAGACATAACCCGCTGAGGCGATAGCTCTTTCCTCTGCTGTGTGGCATCATTGTGTGGGCTCTGATGCTGGCTGAAGGTCGAGCTGAGGGCTCTATGCACCAGAGGCAGAGGCTGCAATTTGGGCAACTCTGCCACACAGACCCTTTTTGCCTCCTGGTCCCACTCTTACCTTTTCTCTTTTCCTTTTAATCATTTTTCTGTTTTCAGACTTGCTAGTGGCAAACTGAACAGAATTTGCTATTGACTCCCAGGTCACTTGTTTCATGGATTACTTCAGGTCAAATCCTATTAAAGCAAAGGTCTCTGGAGCAGGGAAACCTCTGAATAACCAAGTAGGGCATCTAATCTTCAAGTAAGGACCAGCTTTTGGCAAGCAAGATTTGATAGCAGGGTTTAGAAGATGCCCACGCGGACTTCCTTTCTGGCGATAAGACAAACGACATGACCTAAAAACCTTCCCTCTGTAAAACACCTATAAATGTTTCATAAAATATAACAAACATCTTTTTAAATGCACAGCTTGACTCATAAAAGTGTAGAAAAATCCCCAGGGCCCCAAAACAAAGAGAGAACCAAAGGCATAATAATAGATTGGAAGTGAAAATGGGTCTGTTCCAAGTGTGTGTGTGTGTGTGTGTGTGTGTGTGTGTGTGTGTGTGTGGTATGCACGCCTGATCTTAGTAAGCAGATTGGATTTAATGGGCCCCAGCTAGGGGGAAAGTTGGACTTGTCTGAGAAAGTTAACATCTAACAAAAGGAGATTGTTTGTCTTGCCTGGACTCTGGTTTGGGAAAAACAGTCTTTACCAGCCCAGGTCCTCTCACTCCCTGCATCACACCGTCCTCTACCCCACCCTGCCATCCCCCTACCTCTTGCTCTGGTTCCTCTTCGTTATTTAGATCTCTCTTAGCAACTAGGACCTCAACCACCAGGCAAAATATTTAAAAGGCCCAGTTCTGGTTTCAACCCTGGGGATCCTGACCCAAGAAATGAAAACATTTTGCAAAAGTACTCATCTTTAGTCCAAACAAAACGAGAGTCTCACAGATAAAATCTCCCCGAGCCTGAGTTTATGGACCCAAATTACAAAACACAAAGCCTCTAAACATCAGAATATGTCATGTAGGAGAACAAAAGGGAATGCCCAGATAATTTTGCATTTCAGAAATGTAACACATAATTTAAAATATAAATATATCCTAAATATTGCATGTAACATATGCATATTAAAAACTGATTCACTGAATACCTAAAATTTAACGTTTATTCAGTGTCCTGCATCTTATGAGGTGACTTTAAAAGTCGATTAGCCTACCCCAGAACCTCAGACACTGGAAGAATTGGATACACTTGTGGCTGATTAAATGAATAAAAAAAAAAAAAAAAAAAAAAAAAAAAAAAAAAGTCTTGCAAACTAAAGAAAAGAAAACAACATGAAAAAAAAATGACCAGGAAGTCCTGAAAAAAAGTAACCAAATAGAGCCTCTGGAAAACAACAACAACAACAAAACTTGTCTGAATTGAAACAGAAGAATCTAAACTTCAGGGATAGATTACACAGTAACTTGGATGGTTGGTTTGATCAAGAGACAGCTCTTCAAACACCCAGTCAATGGGTATCACAGAAAGGTAGAGATGGAAAATCATTTGGGCCTTTGAGGATAGAAAGACAACCTAATATATGCCTAGTAATGTTTTCAAAAGAAGGTAATAGAGTAAGAAAGAAAAAAAATAATAAATGAAGAGACAATGATTCAGAATAAGGGGGAAAAATCACAAAGAGAAAAATTTAAATTTGAGAAAAATAATTTTTCTATCAAGAGAGCAATAGCAACAACCTATATACAGAGAAACAGATCATAATGGAATTAAAGAACAACAAAGAGAGGGTCTGGATATGAACACAGTTTTAAAAAACTAATTGAAAAGGTGGGTGAGACAAAAGAAAGAGGAAAAAGCATTTGGTACTAGAAAGACTTGTCTTGAAGACATAGCCCAACCTCATCCAGCCACAGGGACACTTGACTTTCTTCATCTGAATCTTTCTTTCCAATTTGTGAAAAAAGAAATCTCCACTCCTTGCTAATCCCTGAGGCTCTTTAAGATGTGTAACAAAGCCTTGCTTGTTAAGACGCAGTCAGCAAAAGAAAATAGCTATTAATATTATTGACAGGCCTAATTTCCCCCTGATATTAATTTCTACCATGTCCTCCCCATGCACCCAACCTCAGAATGATTAATATTTAGATGTATGACATGTTGCAGACAACAAATAAAATCTACTGGAAAAACTTAAACCACAATTTAGGGCTCCCTCAGCCTTCCAAAAGAAACAGCAGAGGTCACATCCTCTAATAGTCTGGTCCCCAGAACAGCCACAAATACTGTACTCTCCCTGCCAATATTGTCCTAAATTTCAAAGAACAATACAAGGCCAAATTGTCAACGTCCCTTGACTTCCCCTTAAGTCAGCTTAAGAAGTCACACTACACAGTCCTGCTGCATGCTTCTCTACTGTGATTTACTTATCACATCTGATATCTGCTACATAAGTGTCCATTTCCTCTCTAAATTCTCAGCTCCACAAAGGCAGACCCATCACCTCTCTGGTTCGCCCTTGAACTCACATTGCTTAGCTTATGGCTCTGGACTAGAAAGTTTAAAGGTTATTTGCTCCACAAGTAGGGAAATGAGGCTGGAAGCCAGGAACCGTATTCACCCCACCTGTGTGTTATCACACCTGTGTGGTTGGTGTGATAACAATGTTTTTCTAGAGCTGAAAAGGATGCTAGTGATGTCCTCATCTTCCCATGGCTTTTCCAGAGTGAACTAAGGAGTTCCTCAGATTGACTCAGCTTCCAGGGCTATTAGCGGGTAGAATTTCAATGCAGATTCAAATGCAGTATAGCCTGTTCTCAGACTAACGCCTCACTTTTATCATGTTGCCTTCATGACCAAGGCAGTGGCCATGGGTTTAAAAGAAAGAGAGCAAGTGTCAGATGATTCTACTGAATTATCTAGAAGAGGCAATTTTGTACAGACAGAAGGGTGAGTGGAAGCTAGAGGAGAGGCGGGATAGTTACTGCTTCATGGTTTAATTTTATTATTTTTTGGAGATGGATGAAAAAATTCTAGAGATAGTGGTATGGTCATGCAAGTTTCTGAGTATGCATAATGTCAGAAAGTATGCAATTAAAATGATTAAAATTGCAATTTTATGTTTTACATACATGTTTACAGCATAAAAGAAAAAAAAATCATGGCTGTGGTCAATCTCTTAATCTTACCTCTCCAGGCCATTTGTAGAATGGGACAAAGTCTTTAATGGACAGTAAAGAAAAAGTCATCACCAGGAAGCTATGAACAGTAAGCAGAGACAGCTGTGGAATATAGAGCTATTGGCTTAAAAGTGACAGTTTTCTATTATAGCCCATAATTTCTCAGCAGAGTAAAATCTGTGAGCTGGTACTAGAAAAACGACAGCTCTATAAGCTACTTAACTTTTTTGGTTAGGAAATAAAATAACTATCAGAACCATAAAAGATACCATATGGAGCCCAAGAAAGGGGGAAAAGATACTTTCTATGATTGTTTCCTCAATGAACAATTAGTTCTCTATTCTCCTCCAAAAAAAAAAAAACAAAACAAACCAGAAAAAAACCTAATAATAAAGTGCCATTAAGAAAAAAATTAAAAAGCGCCAAGAAGACATATCTGAAATGGAAAAAAAGTTGAAAAGATAAATAAAATAAGCATTCCTTTGCTATATTTGGTGGACTCCTGCAGAGAAAAAAAATTCAGCGAGGCAGCATTGAGACATAGTTTATTAATGCAGTTTCCCCCACAGCAGGACACAGAAAGAGAAACTGGTAAAACAGTCGCATTAAAAAATTATGACTCTTACATCTGATCTTTATGAATACACAGAAAAGAAACTGTCCTCCTGAGCCGTCCTTGGGCTTTGTGCAGGCAGAGATGCAAAGAATTATCGCTTTCCTTTTTCTTTCCCCTTTATTTCAAAGCATTATTTACTCACACACGCTTAGAGCAGACTAAAAGTTACCTCCTACCTTTAGATGTATTTATGAAAAGACCCTATGGAAGATGTTGAGTGGTTCTCTCAACTACGTTTTGAACGAAGCCCTTTAGTCTTTTCAGTCTACAAAACTGAAGTCTGTTTGTATTCCCTTTGGGGGAATGCAGTGGGTTATAAGCTGGTTGTAGATGGAATTTCCCTGGAGTTTGAGAGCTGGGAGGGAGCACAGTGACAAACCAAGCCAGTGTTTCCTGTTGTGTAGGCTGTGCCCCTCTGATCAGTTAGGGAATCAATTAGAGGGCCCCAGGTCACATTTGGAAGTAGAGAAAGGACGGAGCACAACTGAGTGAGGCACAAAAAGATGAGTCACACATACTCTTTGATGATACTTTTCTTTCTTTTGCTTAGGAGAACTGGAGCCAGAGAGGGTTGATGAATGGCTTTGCCAAGGGGAGCCAGAAGGAGCCTGGATCTTTTGACTCCCAGAATCATTTCCATTAAACTTTATTTATCAAACTATGCTTGGAGGTGATTAGTTTCTGTGAATAGCAAATGTTGACTTGACAGGATCTAGAATGACGTAGGAGACAAATTTCTAGTCATGTCTGTAAAGACGTTTCCAGGTTGGGTTAAAGAGGGAAGACCCGCCCGCAGTGTGGGCAACATGGTTCTGTGGGCTGAGATTCTGGACTGGCTATGGAGGGTAAAGCGAGTTGAGAACCAGATACACCTCTCTCTGCTTCCTGACTGCTTATGCAATGCAACCAGCTGCCTCACCTTTCTGCTGCCATGAACCTCCCTTCCTTGACACACTGCCCTCTAAGACTCTGGGTCAAAATAAACGCCCCTTCCTTTAAGTTTTTATGTCACCTCAGCAGCTGATGTGCCATTTCTACCGAGAGCAGTTCCGGTGCTTCTGGAGCCACTAGGCTTTCTCTCCTCCATCTCTTACACTCCTTCTGCCCCTCAATTTTTTGGGATCAGTGGTTGTGTGGGATGAGGAGGGTGCATTGAGGTGTAAATGAGCACTCAAGGTCAGATGACCCATGACTCTATAAATAACTCCTGGTATCTCGGGGTCTGCAAAAGTCCACAGCTAATTTCTCTCTGAAGCTGACAGGCCACCCGAGAAAGAGAGCGACAGCCTCCCTGTAAGAAATGGGGAGGTACCTATGCTGAGGCTATTATAGAGGGCATCTTTGAAAATAGATGCCCTACTGAGGTGATCATGAGCTCTAGGTATCTAGGTGACTCATGCACTCTAGCTTGTAGAAAGCGTTCTTCTAACTATAATGATAAGGCTGGATTATGAGAGGCTCTTGCCTGGCATGCTAAGTGTCTCAGGTTTTGACTTAGAGGAGGAATGAGCTGCCACTTCAATAAATCTCCATTGTGGTTTCCGTGCCAGGCACTCTTCTGCGTGTATCGTCAATATTTACTCATTTAGTTCACACCGTCAGCCTCTAGGTTTCAGAGGTCTTTCCTAGCTACAGTTGTAGTCAGAAGTCTGAGAAGTGCCGAGATGTGCTAAAATAATTTGTTTTTCTTTCTGATTTGAAGACAGGAGGGCGAGCATACTTAATAGAATTTAGAACTATGTCACCGACAGAGTGAATTAATCAACAGTCAAACCCAAGGAGAAAGGTCAACTGCCTACTTTCTCTTGGCAGAAGAAACTGGGAAGAGGATTGTTCTTCCAAAGATTCATCACTTTTTGATGCTTTCCAGAAGTGGCAATGAATTTGCAATGATCCATCTTTTTTTTTTTCATTAAAATTTTTTTTTCTCATGTATTTTAGTCCAGCTACTTTGGTACATGGGATATGATGGTTTCTGAAAACGCCTACTTAAAACCATGTGGAGATCAAACCTGTGCCCTTGGCTGACTGAACCAATGTTTTACATAGTGCTATAAGTGGGTCCCCAAGAAACACTTTGTTGAGTTAATTTATCACCACGTGTCAAAACTGATCATGACCTTGGAAACAGCTAGATTTGGCGTTGATAAAGAGCTAAAGTAGAGTAGTTTCCTGGAGCATAAGGGGAAAGAGATTTGCTTTTTCCTCTTAAAGAATCAAGGAATTTTTTTCATGCTTCTTATGTGTATGTTTTATATGTTAACTTTTAAATCCCACAGTACTCTGATTGAATCTCCATTTCACAGATGAGGGAACTAAGTTAAATGATGTGCTGAAGGTAAATATGTGAGGGTCAGAATTCAGACTACAGTCTCCCTGCAGAACCCATTATTTTTTCCAATTCATCCCCAGTTCAAAAATGAATTGTCCCTAGGAGCATTCCTTGACCATAGCACACTATTAATGGATCTTTCCATGCCCCGGCCTACTGACAAGGAATACCAACAGTTAAAGCCCTTTGTCTATAATTAAGCCTTGGTTCCCTTAACAACGCTACCATGTAATTAAGCGGATTTTGCCAACGGGCAGATATGCTTCACTAGAGAATCTGAGAAGAGCCCTTTACATTACGCTCTGTTTCTTGTTCATGGTTACCCATGGTCAAGTCTGGGCTTGGAGCTGAAACACAGGAAGAATGTCTAGAATGCTGTTGGCCCAGAACTTGCCCATGCCTAAGGAGGCTGCAGGGTGCATTTCCTGTGCAGCACTAAAACGCCTAACTTCTGCTCATTGTTTCCCTCAATGAAATAAATGTGTTGGAGGAAGAAAATGCCAGTGGCCTAATATCTACCCTTCTCTTGGAGCAGCCTCCATTAACTTGAACAGCAAACCTCACAGTTATTAATCATCAGAAATGAAAAATGTCTCTTTTTCGAAAGTGTAATTATCAGAGGTCTCACCGTGTCTAGAAGGAAGATGTATTTGCCATTATCAGCACATTCTGTATTTAGTCTCTAAAAAAATTTGGCTTACACCACAGTTTATGCACCACATTTTTCTTAGAGCTGGAATAAGGCACTGAAAACATAAGGATGACATTAAAGAGTTAAATTACACACTATGTTACAGTGGGACTATGTCAAAGGGAACCCACAAGGAGCTAATATTCTCCTGCACCTATAAAACTCTGGGTTTACAAATGCAAGTCAAAGAAAAAGCTATTAGGGTTGTAACTAAAAGTTGCTTGGATTAAAGATCGTTAAATGAAAGCGTAATAGGTAAGGTCACTTGGGCCCAGATACCAATCCAGATTTTCTAGATTTTAAGTTTCCCGAAGGCCATGATCCAAAAGTCACGTACTGAGGTCCTTACTGTGCCCTCTCATCCCAGCGGGAGCCCTGAGAGGACACGGAGTCACTACCTCATAGCAGCCCAACCTCCACCACAGCAGAGGAGCCCAGATGCTGGAGATTACGACCTCTTGAGTGCAGTGGAATGCATGCCAGACTAAAAGGCAGGAATAATTTATAACACCCTCTACCTGTTTGCAATATGTGCTCGGCTTATTATCTGCACGCGTTGTGTTGCACGGTAATTACAGTGTTGGAAACAACCTGCAGCACGTGACCGCTGCGGTTAAGTTTAAGAGGGGGGCATCTGTCATGTTCCAGTCCGCACATCTGGCTCCATCATATCTACCACATGATTAATACAGGAACAGATTACAATGAAACCCTTTCGTATCAGTTTTATTTGCTAGGAAATGGAGCACTTTTCTTTCATCTCTCCCTAGTCCCTTTTCTCCCCTTCTAGGCTGAACTCAAATTTCCAGTCCTGGGGTTCATCTGAGTGAAGACAGAGAACCTGCCTTGGCCTTTGTTCAGTTCTCCAGCCACAACCACGAAGGGTGTGGGTCTGCATCCTTTGTTTTCAAAAGCACACCCGCTAGCCAGAGAAAACCGAACCTTTACTCCACAAGTAGAGGAGATCAGGAACCTCAATCAGATCAAACCACAGGAATTAAATTCTAAATTTTAAACTCCCTTTTATTGAAATATAAGTTTGTTTAGTCTATTTACACCACAATTTATGCACATATATACATAGAAGGCAAATTCTGTCAAATAAAAAAGTTTTTTTTCCTACTAAAAAATTAAAATAAAAACAAAGTAAAGTGCATGAAACTTTTTTTTTTTTCTTCTGGTGAACATTATCATTGTCAACATTTTGGTCAGCTGGGAGAAGCAGGAGGAAATTCATTACTGACTGCATACAACTAGTCCTGAATTCATAGCCTTCAGGCCAAAATGACAGGAGTTCAGGAATGGTTCAGACAAATTGCCAGGGTCGGTAGGGCTCCCAGGGGCGGGGGAGTGTTGCTCTCTTTGTCCTATCCAGAGCTGTCCCTCAGAACGGAGCAGTTATCTCAGCATCGCGGCGCTGGAACAAAGGGAGAACACAGGAAGGGGCTCCACCAACCCGTGTCACCGCCCACTCTGGGGCCACTGGCGCTGTGTTTGGTAGGAAAAGCGGGATCAGTTCAAGGGCTCAAACGGAAGTTTTCCTTTTTTGGAAGGGGTGTGTGTGTTGGGGGGTGGGGGGAGCGACAAGAATGGACTGCATCTCCCATAGAGACTGCCTTTCGGGGGCCAAACCCCAGCAGCCAGTTTCTTCGGATCCAATCTCCACACAAGCACAGAAAAGAATCCTTTTTTTATATATATATATATATAAGCTAGGTGGAGGGAATGTTAACACTTCTCGCCTCGGTGAGTTTGCCCTTCCAGAACTCGGAAAGGAAACAGCCTGGCACGAAAAGAAAGGGGGCAAGTGGGTAAGACACAAGTTTTAGACAGCTTCGCGATCAGGCCACTGGGTGGGCGTTGGCTTGTTGTTCCCAGCCAGTGGCGGAGAAGGCAGCCCCAACCCTCCTCACTCATATCCCAGTCCCTCTCTTCCACGGAGTGCTAGTAAGTCCCCGGGCCGGCGGCCGTACTTGGCCTTGCAGTGCAAAATGTGCTTGGCGAGGAAGTCAAGGCGGCGCTGTAGCAGCCGAGCGTGGGGGTCTGCGAGCTCCGCCAGCTCCGGGAAACGCGGTTCGTGGCGACTGTAGAGGCGCAGCAGCCGGGCCGCCGCGTCCTGACCCCGGTGCAGCTCCAAGACGCGCCTGGCCGTCCGCTCCCGGAACACACACACCGACTGTAAGAGCGGCTCGTTATACTTGTCCCACATGCCGGCCACCCGATAGCCGTGCACCAAGCCCGCCTCATTGTCCAGAAAGACCAACGCCCCTCCCGGTCCCCGGTGCAGGTTGCTCGTGGCGCGGTGCATAACGCGCGGGTCCCACTGCAAGCTGAAGAGGTTGCTTACGAGCCGGTCGAAGTTGGCCGTCAGGTAATCGAAGAGGATCAGATCGGTCCACTGTACCAGGTCCACCAGCTCTGCCCGGCTGAGGTTGGTCAGCTCGCCCCCGGCGTCGCGCAGGGGCCGCAGACGGCCGTCCTCCGATCGCCAGGGCTCGGGCACCACCACATCGGTGAGGTTAGGCAGCCAGCGCGTCAGGCTCACCACGCTGCCCTCGGTCCAGTGCGCCGTGCGCAGCTCGTCCTGCACCTGCGCCCACTGCGCGCCCCGAGCCTCCACCCGAGCCAGCGCCAGCGGCGGCACGTGGCGCTGGAGGCCCAGCAGGCGCGCAAGGTAGTAGGACAGGGCCTCGCCTTGGATCTGCTCCGGGTTGATGCCGTAGCGCACGCAGGCACGGGTGCCGTCGGCAAAGCGGGCGAGGCGGTTGGAGCTGCGTCCGCAGCCGCCGCGATCCAGGGCCACCACCCGGGCGCCCCGCGCCACTTCCAGCCAGGCTGCTGCCTGGGCTTCGGAGAAGCCCCGGGGCACCTGCTCCTCCAGGCCGTGGCTCCAGAAGACGCCCCCCTGCACCGCCGTGCGCTCCGCCCGCTCGGGCAGCTTGGCCGGCACGTGCTGTCCGCGATGGTCCGGGTGCCTCCCGGGCGGGTTATCCGCACCCGCCGCCAGGGTGAGAAGCGCCCGGAAAGTTTTCAGGGAGCCGCCGCCGCGGGCGTCCCACGCTAGGGGCGGGGGCAGTGGGAAGCGCGGCTCGGGCGCCGGGCCGTCACTCTGGGTCGGAGGCCGGGGGAGTCGATCTCCGGGCGATCGGGAGGCTGGCAGCTCGGTCCGTGGAGGCAGGAGCCTTCCCCAAAGCGTCAGCAGGGAGCCCAACGCCAGCAGCCAGAGCCCCGCGGCGGCGGCGGCGGCGGCGCCCCGCATCCTCCGCCCCATGCTCCTGCCGGCGCGCCGGTGCCACCACCGCCGCTTCAAGCCAAGCCCGGGCGCCCGGGTGCGGGCGGCGAGGCGGGCCCGGCTGCTGGCTGGCTCCGGGGCTTCGGGTACCGGAGCCCCATCGCGGCTGCGGAGCGCTGCGGGGCTCTGGCCGGAGCTCTGCCCGGGCGCTGGGAACTCGCCTGGCCGTGGCTTCCCAGCTGCTTTTGTATTTCGCTGTGAGACCCTCCGGCGGGCGCGATTCACAGGCGCCCGGACCACGTGGGAGCGAGGGGGATCCCCCTCCCCCTCCTCTGCCTCCTCTCCCCGCCCCCCACTCCCCCGCCCCTTCCCTTCCTCTTCCCCTTAAAGCGGCAACCGATTCTTCCAGGAGCAAGAGGTGGCCCCAGGATCTGTCCGGGACTTCGGGGCGGGGAGGGAGCCTGGCTGGCAGCGCCCGTGCGGGGGCGTCGGAGCGGGAGGGGCAGAGAGCAAATCTAGGGCCTGAAGGTAGCCCCGTGCAGGGCTTTGGTTGGGCTGGGATGGTCGCCTAGTCCTCTCGCTTGGACTGTAGGTATCTGATCTCCCGAAAACTTCCGACTGGCCCCTACCACAGTCCAGGCACTGCCTGGCAAGGGTCGGGGCGGGTCCCTTTGCAACCTCATTTGGTGTGATTCACGCTGCCTTATGCAAATTCCCGGGAATATGTCCAGTCCTAGAGGATGTGACTCCGGCGGGGTGAGGAACCATCTGTAGCCAATGACTTTGAACCCACAACCCCTCTCCAGGGCAAGCTTCCTGGTATGGATCATTGCAGGGTTGAGAGCAATGATAATTGACCTCTGTGACTTTTCCCGGGGATTCTCCTGGTCACAAGCCACTTGATTTTCCCCTTTTCAAGAAAGTTCAATATACAGAAAAAGCGATATATAGACAGATATAAGCATTTATTGCCAACATTCTCGATTTGTTTTCAAGTTATCATTTAGTCACTTTATTTCCAATTACATTTTTTCACCCACACAAAGGAAAATAAACAATTAGCTTACTAGTTTAGTGTAAAGAAAAAAGGAATAGTAGGAAGGGGGACAGTGAAGGAAAACCAAACCAAAACAAAAACCCACCCATAAAAACCAATGCATCTTCCTCAAGATCTTCTTGGGTTCAATCCTACCAGAAAAAAATCACTTGAAAACAAACTGGATTTTCCCTTCCCTTCTCATATCCCACATCCCAAACTGGAGATTCAGTCTCGAGATTGAGGCTGCGAGCGTTCAGTCCTCCTGAGAGCCGGCTTGGCACTGCTGGCGAGCAGCCCCAGGACCTTTGTGCAAGCTAGTCAGGGTCTCTGCCAGCTACTCCCTCAACCCCACAGCCCGAGTTTAGAATCAGTTCCTTTCGCCTTGTGGTTCTTTCTTCTCTTTATGTTGCTCTGCTCGGGACACATGAGAGGTTTCAGCTGTGCTACATCCGCCTGCACTGTGTATATTTATTCTGGAGTTATAGGATAGACAACGTAGTGTTTGTCACAGAGTAGAGACCTTAGCCTCCTGAAACATTACTGACCCCGCACTGACCCAAGACTTTCCTTCCCATTGGTGCGGTGAGCCGTGTGCTGGTTGAAGTGTGGGGTCTTTCTTGAATGTGTTCCCAACCACAGGGCTTTTAATAACTCTTATCTGATAAAAGGATTACACTGCCTCCCATATGGATTCAGCACAATATATTAATTCATTAAAAAGTCTTTTTTCCCCTTGCTTTGTGCAAGCTCCTCCCTTCTCTTTCCCTAGAGAGCAGGAACCATCTCTTAACAAATTTTTATTTCGTTTGCCAGATGATATAGTATATTACATGAAATGAATTTCATTTTTGTCTTTTGGTTTAACTTCTGGTTGTGTGTATTTTTTTTTTTCTTGCTGCGTTAGGTTCAGTGTGGGCAAACTGTAAGCAAGATCTCCACCTTGTGGCCATAATCAGAACATCCTGTAATTAGAGAACTACATTTTATAGTATATGATTAAGTTAAACTTGGAATACTAAATGCCACTGTGGGCCAAGTTATGTCGTGAAGGCAATGGGGCAATTCAAAGTGCTCGGTGCTCGTATTTTAGCAGAAGCTTAGCCGAAGCTAAAATAGCTAAAAAGGCTATCTTAGCAGAAGCTGTGACTGTGTAGCTCCTAATGCTCCATCATGGTGAACTTCGTGAGTCTCTCTCTCTTATTGTTTAATAGTGGCCAGGGCACAAAGCCTGGCCCTTACTGAGTATTCAGCGACAATTCGATGATGAACCTGGAATGCGATGAAATGCTGCAAGTAGCATTATGGAGTTTGTTGGTTTCTTTAAATATCCTGCTGTTACGTGACACAAAGAAACTTTTCTCTGAAGTTCTTAAAAGGAAAGAAAAAAAATACTGGAGAGGCCTCTGTATAATGAATGTGAAGGAAGCAAGCACGTAATTATTAGTTGGGGGAAGCTGACTTTAAAGCCAGCCATCCCAAATTCCAGACTCTTGCTATCCTGTTAAGGGTACTGGTGAAACTGAGGCTTGAAGAACCAGGCTAAGATTTCCTATCTCAGATGATGAGTGCACTTTATTTTTGAGCCTCGGGACTTAACTTAGCCCCAGGACTTAGCATATTGTTTACCAAAACAGGATATATGAGTAAAAGCATTAACTGTTAAAATGCAGAATTGCAGAAAACCAGAGGAATGAGCTAGCAAAAGCAAGCACACACAAATACGGCCCGTAGAGGGGAATGCAGTTTGATTGGCAATGACATTTGATCATTTTAGGCAGTGTTAACAGACCTGCTTCTGTTTCCCTGTTAGCTGATAACCCTCCTAGCTTCTTAGCTTTGATGCCCGAAGACATCATCCCTGCTTTCCCTGAGTCTCTGTGGCAGGGAAACATCATCTGTCTTGACCTCCGGCAGCTGCTTAGGGAAGAGGTGCCACACATCTATCCCCAAATAGGAACATATTTTCTCTTTTAAGACTTCCTTAATATTCCTTGAGCTTACACCTCCAATATATTCAAAGTTGCCTGCAGTCCTGTGTGAACAATGATCAGTCTCGTAGAACTGCACTTTCTGGGCAACAAAGAAGAGGTGAGTGAGCACTGGGAGCCGAGAACGAGGCTTGAAGTTGGAAGACTTTCTGAGTCTGGCTTTTCCATTTTCTGGCTTGTTCCTTGGGCTAGTTTTTATCTTCCCTGCATTTCAATTTCTCAGCTTGAGAAATGAGGATAATAAATCGCACCTAACTTACAGGTTGTTATGCAGCTCAAGTGAAATATTAACGGTAACCATAACAACAGCATTAGCAGGCACTTATTGAGTCCTCACTTATGGGTGTGATGTGGGACTCAGCTCAGCATGGGCTTTATTAACCCATGTAGCCCTCTCAACAAATATTATCACTGTCCTCCGTTGGAGAGATGGCAAAACAGAAGCATAGCCAGAAGTTTACTGGCCTGATGTCACACGGCTGCCAAGTTACAGAGCTGAGGTTCCACTTGTGTATTGTCAATGGCGAATGCCTGCAAAATGATCGCATTAAATCAAAGGTTCAACTCAAACTAAGTTTTGCCTTGAAACATTCTTTGGGGTTGCTACTGAGTGAAATGGTGAAGAGTCTCTCTCTGTCGTCCCGCCTTCAATGTGTACCTTAAGCTCTTTCTTTACAGTGGAATCTGCTTCTTTGGTTGCTCTGATGGCAGGCATTCATCATGTGCCTAGCTCCAGTGAACTCACGCTAAAAGCCCAGAGCCTCCAGAAAGCTTCAGGCAACCCACAGTCATTGCTCCCTCTCCACCTGGCTGCCTCCCTTCTGATTTTTGCTGGATTTTCTGCTGAGTTACATACCCCTCCCAAAGACAGAGATACCCAAGTGCACTTTAAAAAAAAATGTTTCTACAAAAGAAAGAGACGAAGCAGAATGTGGTGGTCCCCACCGGTAGATCCCTCTTTCTGGGAGGTGGAAGCAGGATTGTAAGTTTGAGGCCAGCCTGGGCTGCGTGTTGAGACCCTGTCCTAAGAAACCAATATACCCTTTGAGTAACCGTACAAACGGAAGAGAGAGAAAAGAGGATTCTTGACACTCTGATTCTAAAGTGATTCTATGATGTCAGTGTTGGCCAATACTGTTAACCTTGCACAGCTTTCTAACTCTCTCAGCTACAATTACATTATGGGCTGCTATGTACTATCCCCTCTAGGCTTGTGTATTGAATTCGCAACACTAATGCCATTGTATTAGCTTCAGGGGCCTCTGGAAAAAATGACTGGATCATGGGAATAATGTCCTTGTAAAAAGACCCCGTATCTAGTGCTCTTTTGGTCATATGAAGACCCAGTCAGAAAACTGCTCATATGAATCTGTATTCTCATGTACCTTGCTCTTGGGCTCCTCAGTCTTCAGAAGTGTGATAAATCTGATTTGCTTTTTGAGCTACACAGACTATGATACTTTGCTATAACTGGAATCATGGAAAGTAAAAGAACGGATAAGAGGAAATGACTCCAATTACTTGTTCCAGCTAAATCCCATAGCTGTCTCAGGGAACGACAGGGGACAAGACAGTTTTTAAGTGTACTTAACCTGTGTGTCTGAGTGAACCCCACTTCTAAGAATACACAGTATTCCTGAAAAGAAAGACGTGGTGCAAGCCCTTTCAACCCATGCTACCATGTTTGATTCTCTTTATTCCGGGTGGCTCACTTTTGAACCTGTGTTTGAAGAAGGTGTGTATATTCACTGGCTGGAGACCAGTACAGGGAGGGAATAGGCAAGTTAATTTAGCCATACGCGGCACGTATTTGGATCCTATAAAAGATGATGTAAGACTTCTGGGCTGGGCATTCGGGGTCAGGTTTTCCTTTTCTCTACCTTCTGCATCCTATCTGCCATGACTGAGCAGCATCATATACCTCACCACCTAATCGTAGGCCTGGGATCAAGGAGCCAAGGATGATTGACTGACCCCCGTGAAACTGTGAGCGAAAGGAGCTCTCCCAGTCGCTGCTTAAATTCCCTCAGAGACTTTAGTCACAGCCGTGGAAAAGTAGCCAATTCAAGTGGTGTGGTCCGGATATGGATGGAGGTTCTGGACTCTGGGTAGGCTCTTGTAGGGGAAAGGTGACTTAAGTCCGTACTTTTTAGCAGGGGAGAAAGATGGAAAGAAGCAGAGTTCCTGGTTTTCATTTGCCTGAGTTCAGTGGTACATGACTGCTCTCCCCTGGACTTCTGTGGCATTTGAATTCACTCTGAATTGGAATTGCTTGCAGTCGGAGTTCCTATATGCTATGTGCCCTTACAGGAGAGCAGGTGAACTAGAGAGGGGGGCAGACATTTAAACAGCTTAATCACAGATGGTCTGCTGGAGAGGCTGCACTTTTGTTTTTTGGGAGCATGCGCGCCACAGCCAGGCTGCCCCATCTAAGGAAAATCACCTTACGTCTCTGGGCCTGTTAACTCATCTGTGAAGAGAGGATGTTTCATTTCTGTATAGACGGGATTTTGCCTTCCACAGTTAGTAATTGCTCAATAAGTTTGTATTGTGTGCTAGATCACAGTCTTGGGACTTTCTTTAGAAAGAACATTGGAGCACAGAACAGGGAACAACTGATCCTGCCAGGGAAGTCCAGGAAGGCTTCCCTGAGGAAGCAGATCTTAGGATGGGTCTTGGAGGGCGTGTTAGGACTATTAAGTCCCAGTCTGAGGAGTAAAGGGCCACAGAAAAATCATCAGGTGAGTGCAGTGGCCAGGTACCTACGAGCGCATTGCTGCACCTTTTAGCTCCTCCATTTCTTCATCCTGAAAGCATTTGAGTGAATGAATTTGTTGAGTCCTCTTCTGATGAATGAATCAAGTGCTAAGCCCCTCCCTAGATGGAGAAGTTTGGGATGAGAACTTCACCACCACTCCTGGACGGTCTGTCTCAACCCACCCTGAAGAATGTACCTAACAAACATTTTCTGCTGGAAATAGAGCTCTCCTCAGCTTTGTTGATTTTGACCCTTCCGGCTGCCCAGAGTTTTACCCAGTGCTCAATTAGCGATTCTGCACCTCTCCAGCTTCCCCAGGCCTATGTCTCATCACTCACAGAGACACGGAAGCTTAATTAAGCTTGTAAAGCTTTCTGATTTCCTCCCATGAAAGGTGGCCCATGAGTACCAGGTTTTATTTTGGCGGCTCCTGCCAAGTGTTATTATAAATAGGACTTAGGGCTATGTGGCTGAGCTCTTAGGGTGATAATGTGTCAAGACCAATCGAGGCTGCGGAGAGCAGAGATATTATCATAATGGTTCCATCATCTGCGGTGGGTGTTAATGGAAGTGGACGTGAAAGGGAAAAGGAAGTACTGCAGGCAACAGAGCCGGGATGGCGGCAACTGCCAGTGAAATATCGCAGCTCCTGGGATCTCCATCATAATCATTAACTCTATTAGCCTCGGAGCTATCCTTCTGCCATCTCTCCCAGATCAGGCTTGGCTCAAATAAAAAATGGATGCTTTAACTCCAAATGAAAATATATTCCTTTGCTGCCTTTTAAAATCCATTTATGTTAAAATGATGGCCAGCAGGTAAGTAATTTATAACTGGGGGCTCACTGCAGTGCGGGAGACTGTCCTCAGAGTCCCGCTGCAGCTCTAGTGGGAGTATAAGGGACTCTGGACCCAGGGAAGGATGGTGACTCTGGACTGCAAAGCTGCTGGAAGGGAGATGGGAGGACATGTGAGAACCTGAGGATGCTTGCTTGTGGGGGATAGTGAACACAGAGGGGCTTCCTGTTTCCACAAAGAACTGGGCCCATTTTCCTCGGTCATGCAGCCCTAGTTGAGAAGACACCAGCTTCCTCATCTTCAAGCTTTGGCTGAAAATCATTTTGTGCCTCCTGTGGTAATGACAGTTATTGTGACAATGCTATGAGCCAGTTGCCACCTGGAGCTTCTCTGTATCCAAACTCCTAACTGGGCTGGGAAGACCCAAAGACTTTCTGCCCATCTGTAGCGTCCCTCCAGCTGGAGCTTTGTCCCTCAGGTTTGCCTCTTTGCATCCACTTCCTGCATTCAACAAGGGTTTCTTTTCCCCTATTTTATTTTAAATTATTTATTTATTTTTACTTTATGTGCATTGGTGTGGTGTCTGCATTTGTGTCTGTCCACATGTATGAAGGTGTTAGATCTCCTAGAGCTGGAGTTGCAGACAGTTGTGAGCTGCCATGTGGGTGTGGGATTTGAACCAGGGTCCTCTGGAAAAGCAGCTAGTGTTCTTAACAGCTGAGCCATCCCTTCACCCCCTATTTTACTTTTTTAAAAATTGCACTCATGTGTGTGTGTGTGTGTGTGTGTGTGTGCGCGCGTGCGTGCATGCGCCACAGTTGGAGGTAGGAGGACAACTTTTAGGAGTTGGCCCTCTCCTTCCACTAATTGGGTCTCAGGGATTGAATTTGGGTCATCAGGCTTGTTGGCAGACGTCTTTACCTGCTGAGCCACCTCACAGACGTGAAGTTCCATCACCAGCAATTTTCCCTCATGTATCAGCAGTTCAGTGAGTATCCTGGAGCTCTGAGGCGCTCCTCCCTTCATGCTCTCCATCTACCCTCCTCTCTTCCTCTGCTCTCTCCTTTCTTCTCTGTGGAGACAAAGGAGAAATCTCCTTCTCACAGGTAGAACACATTCACATGGTCCACTCCTCCGTCTCAGCTTCAGATCCAGCTTTCTCCAGGTGTAGGCTTGGGGAACTCATGGGAGATGTTTTGGTGAACAAAATTTGATATTTACAGCACGCACACTTCCTGCCAGAAGGATGCCTAGAGTCTTTAACTCCTGCTTCTCATCCCCATTTAATTGATGGGAAATTTGTGGAGCTAGGCTTGGCTTCCAAGACTGCTACTATGGAACAAAGGAGGAACACCCACTACAGTCTGCTGAAAGCCCCAAGTTATTTTAATCACAACATAGTCTGAGCACCCCTGATCCAAAAATCCCAAATTCAAAAGTGCTACAAGGCCCTAAACATGAGTGCAGACATGACATCACAAATGAAAAATTTCACACCTGATCTCCTGTGATGGGTTGCAGTCAAAACACAGGTGCAGTAAGAACATTGTATAAGTTACCTTCAGGCTAAGCACGTGAAGCATATATGAACATGCATAAAGTGAATTTTGTGTTTAGGCTGGGGCGGGGGTGAGTATTCCCATGACATCTCATGATCGATATATGCACGTGTTCCAAAACCCACAGTGTTTAACACCTGAAATATACATTTTGGATAAGGGGTACAGTATGCAGCTTATATGTCATGGATTCTGGAGGCTCAGAAGCTCCTTGGATAGTCAGCAAAGGGGACTCCCCTACTTGGTCCTGGTGCATTGTCTCCTCCAAGATTGTTTGAAGTTGGTGCTTTGCACCCTGAATCTCTCCTCCCGTGTTGAGGGCTGGAGCCCAGGACTACTCACAGGGAGATAGGGTATGAGAAGGGTGGGCTTTAGGATTAATAGCTTATGACAGGGTTCAGAATGGTTGGCAGGGAAAGGGGGTATGGACTGATAGCTGTGAGGATAGCCCCATCTCTGTTTTGGACCCAGATTGATCTTGGCAAGGATGGAGTAGAAGACTGGCTGTCAGATCCCCCGAGGTTCTGACCTCTTCTCCCTGGAGCCAACTCTGAGTTGTCACAGAAAAGGTGTCCTAGTGGGGTTGGGCATGTTTGCTATGACATGGGGACTGGCTTTGGAGTATCTCCAGCTGCCTTTCATCTCTCCAAAGGAAAAAGTAGGAAAGAAAGCCTGGAGGCCATTTCCTGCTGAGATTAGAGACTGGCTGTGGATCTAGGGACAACCGATCTAAGGAACAGCAAAGGCATGGCTGGGGAATTACGGTAGTGGTACATCCGTATAGTTCTCATATGGTATATTCATATGTATTCATATTGAAGAGACGCCAGCCAGCCCAGGCGTGGCCAGCGTAGCTCTGGCAGGCCTTGCCCTTCTCCCCCATCCCCTCTGCTTTGTTAAAAGCCATTAAATTACTTTCCCAAAGCTAGCCCCTAAGGTCTCTTCCCTTATTTGGCCACTTCCTCTTCTTGAGGCCGACTACCAAGGTCCAGCTATCAAAGTATTGAAGTCCAGCAATCAAAAGCCTCCTTTTGGCCACCCTAATTAACATGCCCAATTAGATTTAAACGCCGCATCCTAACAGGGGATTTCCCCTTTTACCCGTATAAGATGCCATTTGCCTATGGGCCGCATCTGTCTCCTCTCTATTCAGAGGCAGTCCTTTATCAACCTCCCCTACCCCCCAACCCCCACCAGGGACAAATATCCCTTCCCTCCTCTTCCTTGTTCCTGTCCCCTTCTCTCTCATTCTCTATCTCCCGTCTTTGTCTCTTATTCCCTGCCCTTTGTCCCTCTGGGGCAAATAAATCTCCTTTGTGCTGAGAACTTGGTCTTGGGGTGTCTTGTGCCAATACCGGTCCCTTTACATATAATTCATATTCCGTTTTGTTAGTCTGGCTGAAGTTTCAGCCTGCCAAGGTAGGGCAACAAGGGAAGGTGAGTGGCTGCTTTTGATGAAGAGAAAAACAGCCTTCAGAGAGATGTGAGGCAAGTCGTGGGTTCATGGCTAGTTTCCAATAATCCGGCAACAGGAATGCATTTTACCTGAAGTCTACTTCACTGGCTCACAGGATGACTCTCCCACCCACAACCCAGCACCCAGGGAATTTGCTCAGTGCTGCTCACATGTACACCCTCTGTCACCTTCGAGGGTTTTCCATGGCCCCAAATCCTTACCGTCATCCATGAGCCAGCTACATGTGTCTGTTTCATGTATGTTATACCTGCCACAGAAATGCCAGTCATGAGGACCGGAAAAGAAACCAGCTAATTGCTAAAGGGCTGGAACATTCCAAGTCCCACTTTCATTTGATATACTTTCTGTCTTTCTTTTCAGGAAAAATGACTGTGTGTGTGTGTGTGTGTGTGTGTGTGTGTGTGTGTGTGTGTGTGTGTGACACTGGGGGAAAGAGAACAAGACTATTTTGAAATTATTTTCTCCGAGTGCCTGTTTCTATTGGTTACCACAAGAACTAATCAAAGCAGCCAGAGACACAAAGACAACCTGTTTTCTGAGCGAAATGAAAAGGAAGAAAGGAAAGTAAGAAAGAAGGAAAGGAAGAAAAAAAAAAGAAAAACCTAAAGTGACCCCGAGATGCTCAAGAGGAAATGGTAAAAAACAAAGTGTTTCCTTCATTTTCCTGCCTCCGTGCTGGTCCGTGCTGGATCCCCTCATGCCTACCAGGTGAAACCAAGCCTACAGATCAAAGCATGCTATGCACTGTGATCTTTCCCCTTTAGAGGGCCATGGAATTGGGGGCAATGGTGGATCTCCGTGGTTGTTCAGAATCTTCAAGCGTGGTTGGGCGACACAGGAGTTTTCCCACATTGGTTTCCTCCTTTTCAAAATGAGACATTCTCGCTTGTTCACAGGAGTGTTCTGACTCAAATGGGATTATGGGATTAGAAACAGTAAAACAGGTGAGGTACTGGCTCCAGAATATAGTGGTTTTAATCAATATTAAAAGCCCCGGCTGCATAGACAACTGTTATATTTTAACTGTGAGATATAATATTGTATACATTTCACTCCTTTTTATAGAGCATTTTGCATGCACATGGTGTGTGTGTGGTTACACATATTAAGATCAGATGCAGAGTAATAAAGAATGTAACACTTGGAATACCTGCATGTGTGTGACCGTACAATGGGCAAGCATCACACTGGCATCAACAGCAAACTATTGCATTTTGGAAGAACTGGAGCCAAGAGGCACAGACAAGTGCTGTGCTGTGTAAGCAACTCTAAGCAGGAATTGTTGTGTTTGTTTTTGTTGTTGAGACTGGCTTTCACTAGGTAGCCCAGGCTAGCCTTGAACTCAAGGACCCTCCTTTCTCGGCCTTATGAATGATTGGGTTGCAGATGTTGCCATGGCTGTATCAACAGAAGGCTTTCCATTAAGGGCGTAGCCATGATATGTCCCAGGTCGCCATTGATTTATGCTTTTACCTTCCAGGAAGGAGGAATTTGATTGGTCCACGTGGAGACAAAGATTCAAGCCTTTTCCAAGTGACAGAGCAGGTATTGTTAAAAGGAAACTCTGCATGGGACCATCATTCCCCGTGTCGCACTCCCAACATTTTTGTGTTGTTTGATTTTCAAAAGAAAGTATAGCCTTGCATTCCTTTTAAAATAATAATGAAAGCTCCCTGACGGTGAACAAAGCAGGCGGAGCTAGACTGTAAGATCTCAACAAAAAGCATTTTGTGTGTCTTCTACGGGGAGCCAATAAAAATTGAAACCAGGCAGCACGATCCATCATTTATTTGCTGTGTGCTACATGACAGAGTGACACATTGCCTTGGGTCTGAGTAAACGGTGATGGCTCTCCCCATGCCCTGCAATGACAACAGGACTTGCCTTTGTAGTTCCAGTGCTTAGAAGATCCAGCATTTCCATACATTTGCTCAGTTCTGATTGACAGATTAATGAAGGCGGCCATCTGAGAGCTTGATTTGGGTAAAGGAAAGTAAGTAGGTACTAACCCATTTTTTTTTTTCCTGTAGCTAGCTGTTTCGTGTTGATAAAGAATACAGAAAGTAGGCAGAAGATTGCAGTTGGGGGCCAAGGGCAGGCCAAGGAGAGCAAACATCCCATCACCCCGGGGCAGGATGATTTAGGGTTTGCCTGGAATAAGCTCAAAGGCAGACTGCATTTTCTCCGCTGCCTATTTGTGTTTCCCAGGAAAGAGGAGCCCAGCCAGGCAGGGCTGGAGAGGTTGAAGAAAGACTGAGAGGCTGAGAAGTGGAGCCCGGCCATCTGAGAGAGACTAGGAATGCTTTCACCCTTAGCAATGCTTCCTGGCAACGCCTGCCCACAGAGGACTTGTCTGGTGGCCTTCCCTTCTCAGCCATGGAGTCCTTCCCAGGGCCAGTAAATCCTCCTTCTGGCTGTCCAACTGGTTCCTTGTGATTTGTTTTGGTTTGGGGGAAGGAGAATGAAGTTATGTTGCTGGCAAATGGTGAGAAACTCTGTGTGTGAGGCCAGAGGCATGGCCGTCTCTGATAACTGTGATAGCTGACTGTCAATCAAATGGGCAGGGCTTATTACATGTGAAGCAGCTGGTGTCTCCTTACAAGGGCTCTTGGGTGAAATTTACGAGCCCTATGTACAGCAGAGCAAGTAGGATTCAGAGAACTTATGTGAATACCTCAAGTTGGCACAGCTCTACAGTGGGACAACCAGGTACCAACCGGGGAGCAGGACATTTCCAAGTCATCCATACTAACCTCTGCATTTTGGAAAGCCAGGGCACAATGAGCCAAAAGCTTGCATCTCTGTGACATATGCCTGGGACCTATCACAGAACTGCGGTATTAAAATCTTACAGATTGAGAATTAAGGCATCCATCATGTTCCCCCAAAGGCTGTAATAAGACTGTGACAACAATGCTGGGATTTGGATCTGAAATGTCCCTCCAAAGGCTATGAGCTGAGGGCTTTTAAGGGGTGATAGGATCTCACTCAGGGGTTATTCCGATGGCATATTTATAACCGAATGAGGTCCTGGACACCATAGAACAAAGGCTCACACTGGAGGAATTAGGTGTCAGGGGCATGCTTTAGTGAAATTTTTTTTTTGTCTTATCTCCCTCCTCTCCTTATCTCTTGTCTACCAGGAGGTGAGCATCTTTCTTCCACACTTGTTCCCAGCCATGGTTTTTCGCATCTCTAGGGCACAGAAACACGGAATCAAATGAGCATGGACCAAAACCTTTGAGACCATGAGCAAAAATAAACCGTTTCTCTTCTGAGTTGATTTTCTCAGACGTATTGTCACAGTGACAGAAAACTGACTTAAAAGCATAATTTTAATTCAAGCCTTTGAGTTTGTTTTCTTTTATTACTAAATATAAAATCTCAACTATTTTTTGGAGAATTTTGGGATAATTTCATATATGAGTCTATTGGTCTATTGTTTTTTGTTTTGTTTTGTTTTATCTGTTTATTTATTTATTTTTGGAGCAGTTCTGCAAGTTTATTTGACATTCAGTAGGTTAGTGTTCATCCACATTGACCACCTGTGGATTTCTTTAATGTGGTAAAAGGCACGTAAGGTACCAGTGTGTAGGGCTTGTTAGGTGGATCCTCATCTTCATTATGTTTTCTGGACAAACATGCTTAGATGCGATATGGAACATTCCTTATTCCTTTGGCCCCGACAGCTTTATTGAGCCTGGTATGTATGTGCTCATTTGGAGTCCCCATCTCCTTCATGGCAAACTAATGAATTTTTCTGAGTGCCCGGGGAGCAAGCTTCTTGAAGCCCACTCTATGGATGTGCTTGTGAATGTTGATGGTGTATTCTTGGGTCATCACCTCGTTGATGGCACAATGGTCCTTCTTCTCACCACCCTTCTTTGCCAGAACCATTCTGCCATGCCCAAGCAGGGAAAAAGAGTAAGTTTATTGTTAATGGTCAGGAGACCATTGTGAGCAGCCTAAAGTCTATAACTACAAGCTCAGAAAGGAGAGGAGAGCTTTTTCTAAGACCTAGGTGGAAAACATCTTCCTTCCTTTCTTCTTTCCTTCCTTCTGCCCCTGCTGGTCCCTCTCTCTCCCTCTGTCTATCTTCTAGATACTGAACTTGCTAAGTAGCCAAGGATGTCCTTGAAACCCCAGTCTCCTGCATACACCTCCCACAGGCTGGGATTATGGGAGTGTGCCAGCATGTATTGTTTAGGTAGTGTTTGGGGATTGACCCCAGGGCTTCAAGCATGTCAGTAGAGGAGCACTTGGCTGAAAGACATCCTCAGTCCTAAATCATTTTCTTTCTTCAGTCTCAGACTCAGGGTGCCCTCTTCTCTGGAGTTGCTGAAGCAGGAAAAGAGGCTGACTGGTTTTATTAGAATTAAAAATACTGTGAATTTGTGTGCTAACTGCCTCTGGCCATAACAGGAATAAAAATGACATTGCTCTGGATGATACCATGCACTAATTAAACCAGCAGAGACAGGAACAACAGAAATACAATAGCAACAGAAATGAGAGTGCTGGGTCTCAGCACACTCCCCTAGCAGGATGGTTGAATTTAAATTTCCATTATTTTGAGTGAATGGGGCCCCAAGGAATCATATAGGGATGGCATTTTATGTGATTTCAGGAAAGTCCCTCTTGTAGCAAGGGAGCTTTTATGAAACTCTGCTGTGCATTGTTGAAAAAGAAAAGTTCCAAATACATGCATTCCTAGAAAAAAGTCCAGGTAGGTACATACCTAAACGCTAATAGCAGATTACAGGAGGAAACACACTTGAAGAGAAAGGACATTTTTTTTCTTTAAGAAATAAAAAAATAATAGTATTTCTAAAGTCATTAGTTTTTATATGCAGTAGTTATTTTAAAAAATATTTCTATTAGCATGTTACTTATGCATAAAGATGGGATTCATTGTGACATTTTTTCATACACTCACATGTTGTATTTTAATCATAAAACCCTGGTACCCTCTCTTACTCCTCCCAATCTTCTGCCTTCTGCCATCCAGCTCTCTTTCTGTGTGTGTGTGTGTGTGTGTGTGTGTGTGTGTATGTGTGTGTGTGTATAGAGAGAAAGAGAGAGAGAGAGAGGGAGAGAGAGAGAGAGAGAGAGAGAGAGAGACAGAAAGAGAGCATTATCAGAGTATGGGTGAGAGTCTATTTACAGGGACATGAATACCTTGCCAGTGGCTAGACCACTGTAGAAAATCTCTCTGTCTCCACCATCAACCTTTAATTATATAAATCCCTAGACAGAGACAGGCCCATGAGTCTCTCCCTCTCCTGATTAGCCTGATCTTGGGGGGATTTTGGCACCAGCTCTTTTTGAGCAGACTGGACCAATCATGCGATGGCTTTATTCTGGAATGGTTCATGCTTCACGGCAATAGATTATCAGAAGGGAGAAGAGACAGTGACTCTTGAGAAGCAGGATGGTGGATGTGGAGTGCTTGCCTAGGTGCTGCGATCCCTCATCCAAATCCCAGCTCTGCACAAAGCTAACACGGTGCCTCACATCCATAATCTTAGCATGCTGGAAGTAGTTAAAGGTCGTTCTTGGCTGCAGAATGAGTTCAAGACCAGCCTGAGAAACATGAGATCCTGTAAGAGCTTCTGCTCCCACTACCCTTCATGAAAACTATTCAGAAGCTTCAGTATGTGAGCCTGGGTAATAACTGCAGAGATGAGAAACGAAAGAAGAGGGTGTGAGCCTACGTGAAAGACTTGACTCCAGGTATCATCCGAAGTGACTTAGTAACCTCTGATATGGTCTGAGAGTAGCCTAGTGGCTGATGCTGGACCATAGAGGGACCCAAAGAATCAGGATTTGGCTACAAGGGATTAGAATATTCACAGGAATTTCATGTTGGGAAAAGGAAAAGGCTGAAGTCGGATGCCAACCAGAGTGAGAACTGGCCCTGGAAAAGACTTCACACCTTTCTGACCTTTTGTCAGACCACTTTGAAGGTGAGAACAGACCAGAGACGACAGTGCTGGGTGGGGCTACACCTTGACGAAGGCTGCCCAGTTATGCTCAGTTGCCCTCTATTTAAACCTGAGCCTCATGCTAGAAACCTGCAATCGGGCCTGGGGGAGGGAGGTCACTGGGCCTCTCTGATCCTCATACCAGTGTGGCCACATCAAATACATCAAATACATCTTTCCCTGCTTTTCACTGTTACCTGTCTGTTTAACTGGTCCATGAAGGTGGGCCGAGCCTAGTTTGTTGGGGGGTGGGGCAGAGCCTAGTCTCTAACAACTCCAGTAGCAATCTCATTAGTTCCTCTACAAACTCGAGAGAGATGTCCATATTGTGTCAGCAAGCACAGCAGAGTTGCCTTCTTCAAACTTGCATGATCCTTGGAAGACTCTAACACGGGGATCACCACTTTCCCATAGATCTTTTCTGTTTCCAAGCCGCACTTGTAAAAATCTCCTACAGCAACTGCATCAAATCCAATGTTACTGGCATCTGTTATTGGGATGGCTCAGCCCTGGAGGGAAGGATAGGTGACTTCTTTGGCACCCACCCTAGACTCCCACAGTGATGCCCAAGTGGGTCTTGGATTTTAGTAATGTTGTGTTTTTGTTTTTGTTTTCTGCCTGTCTGCTCAGAAGTTCCAACGTCCCAACGAGGCAGTCCACCTCCCACACCGTCCTCTGGGAGAGGAGCTTTTAACAATCAGAGGAGCAACTGTTGACTCAGGCTTTGTTTGCTTGCATTTAATAAATGCAGGCTCTTAGCTTAACAGGCCAGTTATTGTGCATCATCAAATGGCAAATTAAATCCCAAGGACTCTGCTTGAGATAGAGCAGAGGTGGAACCAAATCGGCCTCTTGTTCCTAATGTGCAGTAAGCATTGTATTTAGCTCAAGTAACTATCTTGCTAAACCCCGGAGCCAGCTAAATGGAAGTGAAGAATGAGTGCTGGCAGCTGGGAAGGGTTGGATCAGTCAGTGCTGAGAGAGCCTCCCTTAGCAGACACTCCCACCTGCCCGGATGCCTGTGCCGCCTCAGAGAGCTTGGCTGGATTAACAATAGTTCATCATCCGGGGACAGAGCCAGTTATCATCCTTGCTTCAAGTACCTTCCCCTTGGGTATAAACGTATAGCCACGGTTTCAGTGACAACCACTGTTCTCTGTGCTTATGGTGTGACAGGTGCTTTGAGTGAGTAATCTCCAGTCCTGATTTGCAGACAGAGAAGCCGGCCTAGCGTGGTCAGACAGTCTGCCCAAGGTCATGGATGTGGGTTAATTGGCAGAGCTGGGATTCAAATGCAGGACGCTGAGTGCTAAAGCTATCCTGCCTCTAGCTGCAGAGACCCTGAAGCCTTGAACATGAGAGTTTGGGGTGATATACAGGGAGGGTCTGTCCTTGACTTCTTGATTTACTGGCTGATAACCTGAGCTGTTTGTTTTACTCCCCTGTTAAGCCCTGGGTTTGCCTCACCACACTTATTTGTGGCTCCTCATGGCTGCTGAGGAGAGCCATTCCATCCTGTGTCTGTGATTCTCTGCCTGATTCATCCCTGTGTATCCAGCAGGAGAGATTAGCATCACGCTCTGAAGAGAAAGAGCGAATTTCCTAAGGAGTCCTATCCTGTTGGTTCCACAACCTCTGAAAACTCTCCCGTCCCTCTTTGTGAGCTCATCTAACTCCCTTAAGTTCAGGCCCTTGACTTAACTGAGACCCAGAGGCTGGTGAAGAAACCCAAGGGCATGAACAGGACTGCCTGTTCCACATGGCCTGATGATGATGGCCAGTTCACATGGTTTAGACATGCTAGTGGAGACACACCAGAGTCTGTTTGGAAGCCAGGAGTCCATTTGTGCTGTTCGTTACATATTCCTGTTTGGCTCTTAGGCCCAGTGAAGCTACAAAGCACAGGGTCTGTGATGTCACATGAAACATCTTGGAGGCCCAGGACAGTACAGGAAGAAGAACCCTGAGAGCCCCCAGGATGGTCCTAGTGTTAGCACCGGAAGTTCTGTGTATGGAAACCTCTATGCCCCGTGGGACAGTTGCTGCCTTCTTTTGAGTGCCTGCCTTTCAGACAGTGAACCTCCTTTCTAAGTACCCATTGTGTGCCAGGGCTGAGAGAACCACAAAGGGCAAAGAATGGTCCCTGTGCCCCTTTCAGCAACAGTAGATCATTCACTCAAGCATGAGTCCTATGACTTCTGATGAAACTCAGTGCTGCTGGGAGGCTAGCTGATTAAGCTAGGTGTTGGTCTCAATGGAAGCTACGTAGTGAAAGTCTGTTGTAGCCAGGGAGGTTAAAAAAAGCCTCCATGGGGCTGTCAAGGAACAGAGGTCTTGAGGAAGGAGAGGGGCAGACACTCAAGGGAAGATTTGGGAGGGATTAGGTTGTTAAAGCTGAAGGGTCAAAAGCAAGGCCCTGAATGAAAACAAATAAGCCATGTTTTGGGGGGCATAAGGAAGGCTAAAGGGGAGAGAAAAGAGAAAGGGAGGGATGAGTAGAGAGAAGCATGTAGGGGTTTCTGATAGTGGACTGTCTTGATATCTCCACTAGGAATGCCCTTGGGAAATACCACTCAGGAAAAGAAACAAAGGTCCTTCGAAGTCAGGTAGGAATGGATAATACACTCCATGGGCTGAGTCGGGAACCTCTGGTGAAGACTCGAATGTGAAACGCCCTCCACAGTTTCACGTGTTTGAACAGTTGGTCCTTGGCTGGTGGCCCTACTTTTGGGAGACTGTCAAACATTTTGGTCACAGTATCCAGCTGGTAGAAGTAGGACTTTGTAGGGTATGAGGGTTGTGGGCCAGCTTTGCTTCTGGTCCTGGGGTCTCAGCTTTCTGATGGTTGAGAGGATGTAACCAATAGTCTCAAGTTACCATTGCCACATCAGGGAGCAGGGCCACTGTAGTGCCTTTCATGCCACAAGGGGCTGTGTATCCTGAGCCCTGTGCTGGAGAAGATTCTTTCTCCTTGAAGTTGGGGGAGGGTGCGGTGTTTCGCCATAGCAGAGAGAAACATAGCTAATGTTCATTATCCTAAAGATATCCCACAGTACCTCCCACTCTCATGTCCCTTACTGGTGGGGTCTTAGTAAATGGACATCACAGTGGTAGGGATGGCACATCATATGCTGTGTCATTCAGTGCCTATGGCAAGGCCCAGCGTATGTGCAGTAAAAATTGTTCTCTTTCTGGTCGTCTTTTTAGCATTCAAGTACAAGAAGAAAATGGCTAAGCAAGCAGAAAAGTTCTGTGTTCTTTGATCCATCCATCTTCTTGTATGATTTCTCATTGGGGAGGTCGCTTGGGCTGCTTCTATCACCAATCAGGAGATGGATGGAGATGGGAAGTCAAGCGTTCTCCCCTTCATTGCCATCAGAAATCTTGTTGCACCTGACAGACCGAGACAGATTGCTTCTCACTCAGTGAGGCCTGCATTGCGGACTGGGTCCAGCTTGAAGGCCCCAAGCTCTGTTTCAATGTTGCTATTGGCAACATGATTGAGAGCGAAGTCAGGCGGTCTGTCAACTTGGCCTTCATGGGACTATTAGAGTGAAGCAAGTGATAAAATGTATTTTGTTTTCAACAAGGTTCCTTTTCTGTCCTACATGATCAACTCCAAAACATGCCATAAAAAATGGCTCCTGTCCCTACTCTTAGGACATCCTGTAATTGTTAGGAGAGATGTGAAGAACTGAGCATTGATCTCGACTGAGGAGCACGATGTTGCTTTTGCCCAGGCTGATATTTACGGTAAGACAATGCCTCCTCCACAAGAGGCACACAATAAATCCTGTAACTATGTTATGTCACACAGAGAAGGAAAAGTCAGGTTGCAGGGAGATTCAAAAGGCCAACCAGCACCTTTTAAAATAGGGAGAGTGGCTTGTGACTTTAATCCCAGCACCTGGGAGGCAGATGCAGGCGGAGTTCAGGACACCCAGGTCTATGTAGTAAGTTCCAGGATAGCCAGAGATAACCTGTCTCAAAACAAAGAAACAAACAATAGTAATACCCCTCCACCCCCAATAGTCATGGTGGCATGACGTAATCTCCATACTGGGGAGAGAGAGAGAGAAAGATCCCAGGAACTTGCTAGCCAGTTAGTCCAGTTTACCTAGGTGAACACTAGTCCGCTGAGGGACTCTGTCTCAAAATACAAATATACAAAATACAAAGTGGGCAGTTTCTGACACAGACATTGACCTCTGGCCTCACAATATGTTATATATGGGAGCACACACTGGCACCGACATTTACTTCTGTATAACACACGTTCAATTTCCAGATAACTAAATAATAAGAAAGAAGTAAATTAAGTAGAGAGACTAGCCCAGCATATCCAGGTAGACCCAATGGACCTCCTGGGGCCATTACATGCAGAGGTGGGGAGACTGAAAAGTAGGACTCCTTGGGAAAGTTTTTGTCACTGTTGGCTTTGAAGACAGAAGGGACGCACAAGCCAAGAAATGTGTGCAGACTCTAGAGGGTGAAACTACAAAGGGTACAGATTAATGGTTAGAGCCTTCTCATTGGTTGAAGTCCTGCTGACACTCTCAGCTCCAGAAAATAGAAAATTGGAAGAGTGGGGCTGGGGAGATAGCTTAGTCAACAAAATGCTTTACTATGTAAGCGTGGGGACCCGGGTTCCATTCTCAGAACCCACATAAAAAGGGCGGGTGTGGTGGCACACTGGTGATCTCAGTTCTGGGGAGGTAAAGACAGGAGGATTCCTGTCACATGGACTTCTGGCCTGCAGAAGGATGAGATCATCAGTCTGCCTCACTTTAATGTAGGGCATCTGGTTTAAAGTGGCATACTGCTATAACAATGATGTCAAACAAAAACTACATTTCATTAGGCTATTGACCACTTAAAAATCAATCTTTTAAGTGTGTTCATTCATGGAAGGCCTCAGAACACAAAATAGCATTAGCATTGAGAGTTCTGGGGATTATTGTTGCTTTGTGCACGATAGTGAGGAAGTGGGATCAACTTAGCTGTCCATCAAAAGTTGACTGGAAAATGCAAGTCTGGTCCATATGTAAAATGGGCTACTCTCCGGCTGTACAGTAAAGAGAAATCATGAAATTTGCAGGAAATATTTGGATACAGAATGTACAACATTAAGTGAAGTCATACAGTCTCAGAAAGAAAAAAAAAACCCTACACGTTCTCCTTCACATACAGATCCTATCTTCTATTATATATGTCCGTAATGTATATGTGTAAACAGATTCACATGTGGGTATAGAAAAACATATAAAAAGGAGAACAAGTGATGAGGAACAGTGAAATTCAGGTAATGAGCACATAAATCACTAAGGAGGATATAAAGCTAATTGTTTTTCTAATTTTGTTTTTGATTTTTTGTAGTGCATAAATACATAAAAATATAATTGATAGTAAAAGTGCAAAATCCAATGTGATGCTCCATTGCTTCAGTATAATAGTTCATTAAGATGTAGAGACTTTTGGTCTGGCTAATCTCATTGTGCATCTTTACTATAAATTATATATATATATGATATATATGTATATACATATATATATCATATACACACTTATATGTGTATATACATATATATTTATATGTATACATCTATATATGTATACACACACATATATATTACACACACACACACACACACACACACACACAGGCTTCAGGGTGGGGATTTTACCCTGCTTCTCCTATTCCATAGGAAACCACTTTAATGCTATTTTTCCAACCAGAAAGAGTCATCTAGTTGGTGAGTCTGGAAAACATTGCTGAACATACTATCTTGGACTCATCCTATTTACTGAAGATTGTGGATTGGTGATTTATTTGGTCAGGACTCAGTTGAGATCATTTGTCTCTGTCCTACGTGGTCTTAGTTCAGTTCACCCATGTGTTTGTGGTCAATGGCTTGTCAATCAGGTGTTGGCCAATTCTGCTCGATGCCAATCACAGGCCTAGCGTCAGCCAAGGTTTCAGCCAGGCTCTGTGGTAATTTATCCACGTGCCTTTTCCACTGGGCTGCCCAGTTTTGATTTCTCACTTGGTAGAAAGATTCTAGAGGAAGGAAGTGGTGGACAGACCCTTGACTCAGCCTTGCCACAGAAGTTGAATAACACTATGTGATGCTTTCCATTGGCCAAGGCAAGTTACAGGGCAACCCTGGTAAAGAGTTGGAAAACATGCTCCTTGATGTGAGTACAGATCCCCACGACAGGGATTGGAAGAATTCTCAGCTAATGTTTTCAGGCTCTGGCCTCCGTGGCTCCTTTTCTTTGGCTGGATGGCCTGCAGCTCTGTGGTGGTTTGAGTAGGTATGGTGCCCACAGTCTCATGTGTTTGAATGCTTGGCCCATGGGGAGTGACACTGTTAGGAAATGTGACCTTGTTTGAGGAAGTAAGTCACTATGGGCATTGAGGTCTCCTATGCTTAAATTCTGCCCAACGTGGAATCCATTCTCCTTCTGGCTTCCTTTGGATAAATATATAGAACACTGGGCTCCTCCAGCACCATGTCTGCTTGTATGCTGCCATGCTTTCTGCCATGATGATAATGGACTAAACCTCTGAACTGTTAGCCAGCCCCAATTAAATGTTTGCCTTTATAAGAGTTGCCTTGGTCATGGTGTCTCTTCACAGCAACGAAACCCTCACTAAGACAAGCTGCTCTTTTCTCTTCCTCCTGTTCTGCCTCTTTCCCTTTGGTGAGGTCACTAGGGTGCAAGCTTCACTCTGAAGGGGAGAACCTTGAGCATGTACAACTGCTGTGACCATGGGGAGGTGGCTGAGTGTAGTTCAGAGAGGAAGGACTGAGAACCTAATCAAGGCTACAGATTGTTCCCACTCCCACAGGCAGCTAGCAGAAAAGTGCTATCAGGGCTTTGGTCTCATTCCTGGTTGTATTTCCCCTTTGCTTTAAAATTTAGAGTAGGGAAAGGCAGGATTCGTCAAAGCCTCACAAATCTGGCAATGACTACGTGAAGGAGTCAGAGAAATAAATGACAACATCAGGGCAGGGGATTATTCTGAAAGTAAAGCCACACTTGCTACCACAAGAGGAGGAGCTAGGTGCACACGAGAAACGCTTTTTCTATCCTTGTGGGCCAACCCTACAAAGCCCAGTTATTAGAACACTTGAAAAATGCCGAAGGGTTCTGGGAAGCATTATTGCTTTTGCATTGACATTCTGTTTCTGTCTTCCTCCACGGCTGCTGATTCTCAGACAGTTCTCTGGAGATGGTGATGGGCTGTAGCATAAGCTGGCATCGGAGCATTCAGATACTGCAGTTCCTTCTAGAGCATCTTTTCCACAGGCAGCCAGAGAAGGATGCTGTAAACACATGCATGCATAAGCACACTTTCAGGTGATGCAGTCGATGGTGGGACACAGGCACGAAGGTTATGTGGACAGTGAGACCAAGTCAGTCAGCATTTAATGCAGAAATACTCCTCTTCCATGACAACAGCAGAGAAAAGTCAGAGAATGCTATAGAAGCTCTCGTTTTGTAGCAGCACACAGAACATCCACCTTTGGCACGTGGCCACTGGAAACTTTGGGATTCACTCAGAGATCAGAAAAGCATCATGCTGTGCAGACGGAAGTAAAGGCTGGACTTTTGTCTTCTGGATTTGCAAACTCCTCACTTTGAAACGTTGGAAAGTTCTCCCTCTCCCCTCACTTTTCTTCCCCTTCATTGCTTCTGCAAGATGAGCAGGGTAATACTCATTATGTGACACTTCACAGGATTGCATCAGATACATTTCTAATGCCCATACTTATCACATTGCAGGTATACATTGTGATGACCATTTAACGTCAGGCTCATAGCTCTCCTCAAGCTGTGATTTAAGCCCTTACACATATTTGTGCAATAGCTTGTACAGCCAGAAGTAACTAGGCTGGAAGAGATGTGATTAAAGGGAGCTGTGTTGTGAAGGATGTGTTTTTTCACACGTGCATCAGCTATAAGAGTAAGAGACAGTATTAGACTAATGAGTGGCTTTCAGATAATTCTTACAAGTGTTTTTAAATCTACTTATTTATTTTGTGTGTATGAAAGTTTTTTGCCTGCATGTATGTACATGTACCACATGAGTGCCTGGTGCCCACAGAGGTCAGACAAATGTTGAAGCCTCTGGAACTAGAATTATAGATGTTTATGTACTACCACATGGGTACTGGGAACAGAAGCAGGGTCTCTGAGTAACAAGAGTAACAAGTGCTCTTAACCATCAAACTATCTCTGTGGCCCCTTCAGATAAGCCTTAGACAAAAAAACAATAGATCTGGTGTCAACGCCATAGCTCATGATGACAGAGTATGGTGGTAAAAGGTGGAAGCTGAGTAAGATGAGCATAGAGTCAGCAGGGCTGTACCGTACCATATAGAAGGTGATCCACGCTACTTTTGAGCAGGGTCATGGCTATTGCTGAGGCCTGCTGTTTGTTTCTATTGTCTTCCCGCTGGTCTCTCTTATTGACTTGACAACCTTGTTCTTTTGAAAACATCAGCTCTGAATGTTCTTAGAATGTTCCGGCACAACAGGCAAGTCAAGTGACAAAAGCAAGAGCAAGGCACACTCTTCTGGGTGAGCTCCTCAGCTGGCTGGTGAATATCTGGGAGACCCCCCCATCTCAGCTTAGCATTTGCCTCTATTAGCCAAGGCCTCCCTCAGTGCCTCTCCAGATCCCTTTCTACAACCCACTGTAGCATCAGGGTGAGGAGGAATCCAAACTGTCTTTTGAGAAGGCAGTTGTTGTATTTCTAGCTCGCTTGTTATTACAGTGATGTCTCCTTGGGGACACTGAGCCACACGCTGAGAGTAACTACCTGGCATCCTTGGAGCTATCTGACTTTCTCTGTCTGAACAGGGTCAGGGAGGAACAAGTCTACTTTCTAGCACAGGGGCAAGAAAAACTTCTTTGTCTTGATCCTGTCCTTGTCAGAGCCATGGCAGGACCAAGCTTTGCATACTGCAGCTTAGATGTGCAAAAAGCCAGAAAGGAATTTCCTTTATTTTAATAATCTTGTTACCTTCCCCACCCCAGGAGAGTGAAAAACATGCAAGATGTGATGGTATCTCAGGCGGAAGATGGTGGAACTGTAGGCATCCTTGAGAGAAAGAGGAGCCCTTGGTCTCTCTAGGGTCCTTGAGACCACTGTTCTCTGAGGCTTGTTCCAGCCATATAGCCTTCCCTGCATCAGCAAGAGACTTGGATATAGGGTGAGTCTTCTCTCAGCCCACGGAATGTAAACTTAGCTATCGCTCATATGGTTCCAGACATCCTGGGATTTTGCTGGTGACATTTTGCTCATCCAGACATGGTCACATCCCCCAAACAGCTCCCACTGCTTGGCCAGACCTCATTGTGGCCTCTGCTATGGAGTTTCTCCATCTTGTGCTTTATGTGCCTTCATGAGCAGGCTTCTAACTTCCTCATTCTTACATACCTTCATCTCTTTCACTAGATCCTTTCTAGATCTCTGTGCTCAGCAGAAGCCAGGAAAGACATGGTCCTGACTGGGATGAGCTCTCTCATGCCTCAGAGTAAGAAGATTTTCCTACTTTGCTTGTTGGTGCTCACACCTGATGCTCGTAGCACCCCTTAGACACACATATTTCTCCCACAGACTTGGGACCCTCCCAGGCTGTGATATCCATGGCTTGCTTTTTCTTTGTCTGTCTTTCTATCTGTTTTTTTTTTTTTTTTTTCAAGACAAGTTTTCTCTGAAGCTTTTTTTTTTTTTCAGACTAGGCTGGCCTCAAACTCACCAACCAAAGGCTGGAATTAAAGAAAAGCTGGGGCTTTTTAACATTTCACTATGCCCCTGTGTTTCCTCACATTGAGGATTTGATGTGGCTGGGGTGTGGAGTCAGGAGTTGGGGCCTCACTCGTTCATCCACTCATCCCTCTTACCAGCTCCTCACCCTCTCAAAGCACTTTCTGCCCTCCCCATTAACTCTGACTGGCTGTCTCCATCTCTTTCTTATGCAGTAATCTTTGTTTTTGGTCTTTGCTTTTCAGGTCCAAAAGAACTATAAAGAATGCCTTAAAGATGGAGCTGGTTTCCGCCTTCCACCTTCCCGATGGTGAGTGCTCTCTGTCACGAACAATTCCACATTTGGCTAAGGCTGAGGATCTGGCTTGCTTCCATGTATGTGGACCTATCTGCATTGCCCACGTGGCACGCCTGGGTTGGCTACCCAGAGGCTATTTAAGCTGTGGGCTGGCTTTCCCCAGGGTCAGATGATTGTTCAAGGTTCCTGAATAAACTGCATTGGAAAAAAAAAAAAGAACTATAAAGAAAGAAAGAAGACTGGATAGCCACCTATAATTGTGTGTCCCAAGACTGGCACAGGCCAATGAACCACATAGTGCCTTACCCTGCACTGAGAGGTTATGATGCCTTTTGTGCATTTCAAAACCCAGAATACCTAGAATCTTCTACTATAACCTAGAAGAAGGCTCAGAGGAGGGAGATGACTTACCCAATCAGTGACACCACTAATTAGTAAAAGCAGACCTGGAGCTGTCTTTGCTGCCGCTCTACCTTCCTATTGCCAGTCAATATAAATCCTAAAACACAACACAGAAATACAGGGAGTGAATTGTAACAATAACAACCTGAGCCCAGCTGCTATGTCAGCTCTTCAGTCTATTTCTTCCAAGGAAATAGCATAAATTCTATGTGTGTATGTGTATTCTATATTCTATATACTATGCACATATATATAATCTAATATCTATCTATCTATCTAACTGTCTGTCTGTCTGTCTATCTATCTATCTATCTTTTCTGTTTCCGCCTCTCTTTTAGTATTTCATACATTAAAAAAAACATGATCACATAAAAACTTGTCAAGTTCAAAATCTAACAGAGGAGCTAAGCGAGTTAGAGATTGGGGTAGAGGTGCAATTTAAGCACACCGTCTCGTAGAAGAATTCTTTCCTGCTTAGAGAAAAGCACCTTCAACATTACAAAGGTAATCTTGAGTTACTTAAAAACTACCCAACCCAAATCTCTCTCTCTCTCCTTCTTTCTCTCCTTCTCTTTCTCCTCTCTCTCTCCCTCACACACAAATAAATACATAGCCATATAAAGACATCTTTATAGGGTAGGGCATGGTGGCACACACCTTTAATTCCAGCTCTCAGGAGGCAAAGGTAGGTAGATCTCTGTGAGTTTTAGGCTAATGTGGTCTGCATATCTAGTTCCAGGACAACCAAAACTACATAGAGAGATCCTGTTTCAAAAATCAAAACTAAAATTTCACAGAAACTTTCAGAATACCAAAACAAATATCTGGATACCAGTCAGTCCTCAGACAAACAGACACTAAAATGAGCTGTCATAGGAACTTATCAAGCTTCACTGTGAATTAGACAGTGGTTACCAAAAAAGGATCTACTGTTCCATCTCATGAGCTGAAGATTGTGAAGCTAGATTTCATCCAGATTCAGGTTTTAAATGGGTAGTTCCCACCCACCCGATACCCTCTTAAGGAAGTAGAGAAGGTAAAGGACCCTGAAAGAGGAAGAAGGGGCAAATCTCTTCCACTTGCTTTGCTTGTCTCTGTACAACTTGGAGGAAAGTTAAATGTGCCTTTCTGAACAACAGAAGCCAGACTGCGATCGCTTCATGCTGTATGATCCCACTTTCACGGCTTCCTGTAAGAGGCAAAACTAGAAAGGCTGTGATGAGAGTGGTGGTTATCAGGGGTGAACACGGAGGAAGGACCCATAGGCAGAGGATTAGTGAGGCGGTGGAGATATTCTTTGTGATACTCTATTGGTGTGAACATGTACTTGTCTGTACATCTAGTTCCAAGACAATCAGGGCCACATAGAGAGATCCTTGTCAAAACCTAGAGTGTAAACTTCAAGAGAAGAACCCAGACTCTGATGTCTAGCAGATATTCATGATTCTAAGTAGGTATATCATTCCCACCCCCGCCAGGTATGATCTGCTTCTCTGATCCCTCTGCCTCTACTTTTTGAGCAGTGTTATTACACGTGTGTGTTACCATGTCTACTCTTATGTGGACTTGGGGATTGAATCCAGAGCTCTCATACATGCTAGAAATCACTCCACCAACTGAGCTCCATCCCCAGATGCACATTTTTTTTTTTTCTTTTTGGAGGTAAGGTCTTATGTGGTTCAGGCTGGCTTTGAACTTGTTATGCAGCTGAGGATAGCCTTGGACTCCTGCTTTCACCTATTGAGATCTGGGATTCCAGGCATGGGGGCCACTATGCCTGGCCAAGTAAGTGTATCAGCTGTAACAAGTGTGCCACTCTGTAGGGTGTTGATAAAAGGGCAGCTGCGGGGTCAGCTGGGTTTACATTTTCTATACCTTCCTTACAATTTTGTAGTGAACTGAAACCTGCTCCTCAACAGCAACATGCAGGCATCATAGAGACACAAAGTAGGTGAAGCCAGCTTTACCTGAAGGGGTCATTTATGATAAAGATACAGGAGAATCTAGGGAGTCGTCAACCGGAGCTCAGTGGGGTTTGGGAAAGAGCTAGGCTCAGGAACAGGACTGAAAACCATGACTTCTGGGTTCCGTGTCTCCGCTTTCTCTTCTGTCATTTGCTGGGGGCTGTCTCCCCTGCCTTCTCTTCATGTGGCTAGAGGTTACTCACTGAAAACCTGCTCATTTAAGCTAAGCCGTACACTCCTTTTTCTTGAGTAAATTTCCATTTCCTGGCAAAACTTTGCCCATTTCAGCCCAGGTGAATAGCTTACTTTTGATCCAGCCAATTATGACAGAAGATGGAGGTTAGACTTCAGAGAATTACTGGCAAGAGGCTGCTGGTGGAGAGGAGGGGTTAAAGGTTTCTGCATGAACGGGGCAGACAATGCCAAGAGGAGCCGCTTCTCCATCCAAGTGAGCAAACACTGCAGGGAGCTCAGGTTCATATAGGTGGGAATTGGAATGCAGCTGCTGCCTCTTCTGAACCCTACAGCCCCTCCCTTTGCAGGAGGCCTGCCCCTGTGACATTTCTCAGTAGGTGACAGTAGCAAAGAGAGCCAATGGGAAATGCCAGCCCTCCCCCTCTTCAGTGGAGGGCAGACTGGGTCTTGTTGCTGTTAACAACCGCAGAACTGAGGGTCACACCATTGCTTTTGCCTGAAATGAGAGCTCATTCACAATTCAGTTCATGGTCCAAGAAACAAAAATAATATTTAATGAGCAAAAATCTTCTTTGTTTAATTATGGGAAATGTCAAGGTTGAATCCAAGTGCTTTGCTTAAGGTCAAATGTTCAGAGCTATCAAAAAGCATTTAAACTAAAGCTGATGGGCTATTAAAGCCCAGGCTAGTTAAAAATCAGGCACAGTTCTTCAGTGATTTACTTCCCCCTATTGGAAGCAGAAATGTTGGAGCTTGTACAATCCAACAGCAGCGTATGCCTTGCTGGTCACTGCAGAATTCCTTAGACTGATGATAAATTCGGCAATGAAGTCAACACCTTGAGTCTTCCAAGGAGTTACCTACAAGGCTCAGGCATTCACTTTTCAATTTGCCAATGATTTAAAAATATACCGACCTCTTCCTCGAGTGTCTGCTCTGATCGGTGAGGGGTAAGCTCTGAGCAGTGATATTTTTTTTAAAGGTTTCTAAGGGAAGTGTTTCAAATATGTCGTGGGATTAAAAACAACTGGGCTAAATGGTTTAGTTAATGAAAATAAATGCTGAGAGCTGAGGCCCCTGTGTCCCGGACTTCCCTCCATATTTCTGTCTTTTCTCATGGTTTGAACTCAATAAAACATTTATATCTTCTTGGCTGCTTATGTTTCTTGGAGCGTAGAGCTGCCTGCCTTCTAGAGGGCCTTGTATGAATAGGCTTCACAAGGCACAAGCTGGCCATAGCATACCTGCCTTGTCTTTGGAAGTGAATAGGATCGGAATTCTCCATAAAACATCCCGGCCCTCACATCACATGGTTATAGAGGGGCAGTTCTGATGCCTCAGGAGAGAGATGGGAATTCAGACCAAGGCTAGGTCCCTTTGGACAGTCTGAAAAGAAGAGGCCAGTGGATCGTTCCTGCTCAGTGAGAAATCTTTGCCCTGTTATTTATGCACACAGCTTCACTGCTCTTTCTTTCTTTCTTGTCATACAATAGAAATAATGATCTTGGTACTGGACCCTGTGCTGCGCTAGGACAATTAATCACCTAGCAAGTCATTTATTTCCCCTTACTCTCGTCCACCAGGACCATCATCCTGTAGGTAAACAGAGGTGCCTGTAAATCACAGAGAGCACACAAGTCCAAGGGAGAATAGTTGATTAAGCGCCCCTATAACTTATAGTTACATAGTGCCTCTCATCCCAAAGATCTCCAAGCACCGGATAGACTGATGTATGTGCCGGTACTCAGCCCCTATATATGTCATATTCCACATCAGTGCCCAGCTGTGTATGTGTAATGTTTATTGTCCTGTCATATCGTTACCCTCCAAACTGCAGTCATGGACTGGGTAGGAAGCAAAGAAAGGAACTTTCCATTTCCGTGGACTTACAGATGATCAAGCAGAAATCGAGCAGCAATGGTGGAGAAACCCAGCCACCCTCTTGAGCAAAAATCCCTAGGCCCATGGCATGCTGGACATGTCATGAGTGCTCTGCTTTAAATCTTCTAGAGTTGGCAGCAAGCAAGCAGGTTTAGAGGCAGAGTGCAAGCTGTGCCCTGATTGAAGGTTGCCAGGGAGAACATGATAGGGGTCTGAAGGATTGATATTCTAGGAGAGAAGTCAACAATGATTACCTGCACAGAAGGCCTTGGCACTCTTCATCATAGCTCTGCCTCTTAAGTGTTAGTAGCATATGGACCTGTCTGAAAGACAGTGAGTAGCAATTTCTGTTTACAGTTACTATTTATTTCTATTGTTTAATCAGCTGTGTGGCCGATCCTCTAACCATACCAAGTAATTAAGGGCGAGGGAAGGTGAATATCCCTCCCACCCCCAATTACTGAGGGTGGTCTGGGATATTTTACTTTCTCTTATCTTGGTTGACCCTTTTTTTGCTTGGGGTTTTCTTTATTTAAGGGGAAAATAATGATAATTTGAGCCAAATTATAGGAATTCCTACCTTCAAATCAAGACTCATCCTTATGGCTTTGATATATGTACAAACCCCCAAAATGTTGAATTAAACTGAATTCAATACAAGTTCAATTTGAGCAAAACAACGAAGCCAATGTGATTTGATTTAACATTAATTTAATGGGAAAGATGATGTTGTTTTGCTGAAACCAAATTACCCCTCAGATGAGAACATGATGCTCATTGCTGTCTGACTCTCCAACTTGGCATGCCTATGCTACCAGGTATCATGTGATGACCAGGTTTCTCATAATTGCTTTCAGCGTAAATTGCTGTGGGAAAAAAAAAATCACTCTGTGAGCAATACTATCAGCTTATGGGATCTTAATTTTGGAAAGTGTATTATTTCTCTGTGAAGCCCACATCTCCTCCATGGAGCAAGCAAAGGCCCTTGGGATCCTGAAGCACAATTTGATTATGAGGAGCCATGAGAATGATGCAGAAGATGACAAAATTCAATTTAGAAAGCATGGTCAAAAGGAAAACCCTCAATTAAGGCAACATCATAAAAATTTTAACACACTCCTGGGAGTCTCTGGAACTATAGGCCCCATGTTGAAACAAATGTTGGAGGTAACTGAGGCCAGGCTAATTGTGACTTTAAAGATGGAATCAGTGGAAATATTTCTGAATTAAAAGAGGAGCAAAATAATATTTAAAATTAACATGACAATAAATTTTACTCCTTAATGCCAGAGTGTGGACTCTTATAGTCACGGCAGAGCCAGCCAAGTTTAAGTGTATCTGCTCGCTCTTTTCCCTCTTGTGTGTGTGTTTTTATGTGCATGTTTTTATGAGTGTGAACAGTGTATGTTCATGATATATGCTCACGTGTGTACGGGTGCACACCAGTGCATGGGCTGAAGCCAGAGGAGAACTGCCTTATTACTCTCTGCCTTGTTCTCTTGAGACAGAATTTCTCTCTGAACCTGGAACTAGGCTGCCAGCCAGTGAGGCCCAGACACCCACCTGTCTCCCTTCACCATGCCACTGGGTTACAGACATATAAGTCCCACCTCATTTTCTGCATGGATATTCAATTCAGGATTCAAACACAAGTCCTCATGCTTTTGTGACAAGCACTCAGACCCACTGAGTTATCTCCCCAGCCCCTCCTTTTCTTTTTGGTTAGGAAGAGGACTCCACAGGTGATCATAGAAATCTGGCTAATCAGCTGATCAGTGGGAGACTGCACTTTCCAGCTTCTCATGCAGGCTTAGGCCCTGATTAGTCAATAGAAGCAGAAGTATTTGTCTTCCTTACCCTTGCTGAAAAGATTGCCTACTTTCCACCCTCTTCTTTTCCAATGGGTGTGGTACTTATTGGACAGCAATAGCCATGAAACAGCAACTTGAACAGACCTAGAGGAAAAAAAAATAGAAAAGACCTGGATCGCAAGGTCATCCTATAGACCAGAGCCTCAGTCTGCCTTAATCACCACTGTTCTGCTTTCTATTGGTTAAAGCAGTACTTTGGATTTCTGTTAAAGCATATCTTAACCGTGCTCTAGCTGCTATAAAAAGTCCAGTTTTACTTACTCAAATGCTTAAGTTTGGGGCTTACTAAATGGTGGTCGATTAGGTGCTGAAGAGTTCTGAGTATTCCTGGAACTGAGGAGTGACCTGGAGCGCTTTACTCTCACGTGGCTAACTAAGCCACACTTGCTTGCTTGGGGTTTTCTTTTCGGAAGGGAAAAATAATGATACTTTGAACCAAATTATAGGGTTTCTAACCTCCCTCCAAACCAGTGTTTCCTCTTTACCGCAAGGCCAGCACTGTCCCCTGTGTTTGCAGAGATGTGCGGAGAACCTCACAGTCTATCAGCACTACAGCAGCCAGCACCATACTGGTAGAGGAAGGCAGAGGTCCAGGTGGCTAGTAGAAGCCAGTATTTGTGCTGAGGAAGAAGATAAACTGGAGCTGTGTTAGGCTGTTCCACTTTTATGTTATAAAACAGAGCCTGGGGGACAAGGAACCACCGAGAACAAGGCCTAACCTAACAGGTTCCCTCCTCGCCCTCCCCACCATTCCCTACTGTTTCATCTTGCTTTATCTTTCAAAGCTACTGCAATGATCCAAGAATTTCTTTTTTTTTTTCTGTCTTCTCTCTCTTTCTGATTGTGTATACTTTTTAAGATCTTTCCATGGCTTTTATATCCACCACTGATTCTCTAGTGACTAGAGAATTGAGGTGCTCAGAGGCACTGCTGAGTAGATAAAGGAAATGAATTAAAGTCAGGAGAGGACAAGTGATAATGCAGAGAAGGAGACACATGAATCATGAAACCATGAATCATAGCCTAGAGTTGCTTATTTGGTGGTGGAGTAAAAACTGTGTGATTTCAGTAAAACAAAGAAATATCACTCTGTTTCCTACTAGAAAGATACTATCATTCTGGAACACCCCCTCCCTCCTACTGCCGCTCATTGTCACAAGCCTTAGATGCTGTATTTGTCATTTTTGTGAGATTATAATGGAGTACCTGAGGCAGGCTATTGCTGAAGGCTGAAAGTTTAAGATGTGTAGTGTGTCCCTGGTGCAGGTCCCATGACAGATGCTTAATGTTGTAGGAGGAAGGGTCACATCCCTAAGCAGGATGTCTCACATAGATTCGTGGTTTGTTTCCTTTTTTCTGGAGAACTCACTCAAGGAGTGCAACATTCCCTTCCAAAGGCAGTATCCCAGCATCCCACTAGGCCCCACCTCTTAAAGATTCCCCCACATCCCACAAGATGGACACTCCATGGGCAAAGCTCTTGACTCTTGAACTTATAGAGATAAAGGAACAAACAGTTCCCAAATAATTTTCTTTGCAAACCTCCATTGCAGGGGTGTAACTGAACACGCCTCCCCAACTATTTGCTGTAAACCATTGCTGTGTCCATACTGTAATTCATACTCCCAGAGTCCCTTGCTGTGCACAAAGATGACAGTAGGGAGAAGGAACTAGACCTCGCCTAGGAGTCTGTGCGATTCCTCTGACAGATAACTTTGCCTGCAGGGCTTGGAAGAGTCCTCCTAGTTTGTGTGCTGATCTCTGGATCTTCTTTGAGTTTTTCTTCCCCCTCTCCTTCCCTGGGGGGAGATGTGGTGGCAGTCTGGTGGCTCTCTCAGTCACCTTCCTTGCTTTCTCTGATAGGTATTTCCTCTCCCTCATGTCATGGCTTACTAAATCTCATATTGGCATCTGATCCTCAGAGGATGTTGGGTAGATGGTGTGGCTGAGCCCAGGCACTCACTATTTCTTTTCCAAATCTAGTGTTTGCTCTTGCAGAGCCCTAGAACACTGGCCTTCTATTTCTAGATTTAGACCAAATTTGAAACTGGGAACAGAAAAGAGGGAGAATAAGGCCGATGCTATTTATTTATTTTTTTCATTGTAGGTAACTGGCACTGACAGGAGAAGCAAACAGCAATAAGGCCGGATGCTGAGAAGGAAAAGACAAGCATAAAAAAAGAAATCATTTGATTTCAGGGCCTTCCTCACCATAGGGAAGGATATTGGCTTTGATATGTGGCCTGCAGCACACTTACTGAATTTTTGATAGGAGACGACAGAGGTGGACAAATTCAAGTAGATAGCGGTCACCCCTGGAATGCGGCCACTCCGGCGCATGGTTTTGTTGTTCCATTCAATTACAGAAGTGGGAGGTAATTGGACAGAGCATGTCATAACTTAAATGTCAACTGTATACCTTGGAGAAAGAGAGCAGATACAAAGATTTGTTCCTGAGCGATGGATTCTCACAGTTACAGCCTGCCATGTGCCCTGGAGCACTCATAGCCCAGCAGAATGGATTTAGCACTCTAATTTAGTAACATGATGTGATTTAATTTATTTGTTATGTAGAAACTGAAAAATATATTAGTTATGCCTTGACCTCCAAATTCAGTGGCTTAAAGCATTTTTTTTTTTTTTTAAATCTTTGTCTCTGTGGATTAGGAGCAGTCTTTGTCAGTCTTCTGGGTCAAGTTATTTTACAGACCATTATCAAAGTTTTCTATGGGCTTCTGTCATCTCAAGACTCAGCTAGGAGATGGCTTAGTTAGGGTTTCATTGCTGTAAAGAGACACCATGACCATGGAACTCTTATAAAGGAAAACGTTTAGTTGGGGCTGGCTTACAGTTTCGGAGGTTTAGTCCGTTAGCATCATGTCGGGAAGCAGCGCAGCATGTGGGCAGACACGGCGCTGGAGAAGGAGCTGGGAGGTCTATATCTTGATCCAGAAACAACAGAAGTGTGCCACGCCGGGTGTAGCTTCAGCCCAGGAGACCTCAAGCCCATACCCACAGTGACACACTTCTTCCAACAAGGCCACACCTTTTAATAGTGCCACTCTCTATGGGCCAAACATTCAAACGCACCAGTCTATGACGGCCGTACCTATTCAAACCACCACATGCCACTCCCTGGTCCCCGTAGTCTGTCACAGTCTCAACAATGTTTAAAAGTCCAAAGTTCAAAGTCTCTTCTGAGATTCATGCAATCTCTTAACCGCAACCCCTGTTCAACGACAACAGATCATACATTTCCAATGGATAATGGCACAGGATAGATGTTACTGTTCCAAAATGGAGGAAAGGGAGCATAGTAAGGAAATGCTGGACCAAAGCAAGACCAAAAAACCAGCTGGGCAAACTTCAAACTCTGCATCTCCATTTATGTCAAAACACTCTTCAGATATCTAACCCCCTCAGGACATTGATGTTAAAATACTCAATACTCACAAACAGAATCTAAGAACACATCAAATACATCATCCACCATGATCAAGTAGGCTTCATCCCAGGGATGCAGGGATGGTTTAACATACAAAAATACATCAATGAAATCCACTATGTAAACAAACTGAAAGAAAAAAAATCACATGATAATCTAATTAGATGTTGAAAAAAAATACAACACCTCTTCATGGTAAACATCTTGGAGAGATTAGGGATGATACAAGGCACATACCTGATTATAATAAAGGTAATATACAGCAAGCTGGTATCCAAAATAAAATTAAATGGAGAGAAATTTAGAGCAATTCTACTAAAATTAGGGACAAGACAAGGCTGTACACTCTGTCCTTATCTATTCAATATAGTACTTGAAGTTCTGGCTAGAGCAATAAGACAACTAAAGGAGATCACAGGGATAATATTTGGAAAGGAATAAGTCAAAGTATTGCTTTTCACAGATGATATGATAGTATACATAAGACATCCCCAAAATTATACTAGAGAACTCCTGCTGCAGATAAAGATAAACACCCCCAGCAATGTGGCTGGATACAAAATTAACTAAAAAAATCAGTATATCTCCTTTATACAAAGGATAAGTGGGCAAGAAATTAGGGAATCAACACAGTTCATAATAGCCACAAATAATATAAAATATCTTGGTATAACTAAGTAAGTGGAAGACCTGTATTACAAGAATTTCAAGTCTTTTTTCTTTAAATCAGGGTTTTAAAGTTATTTGTTTATTTTCATTTTTATGTACCATTGTGTTTTGCTTGCATGTCTGACTGTCTGTATGACAGTGTTAGATCTCCTGGCACGGGCATAGCAGGCAGTTGTGAGCTGCCACATGGGTTTTGGGAATCAAACCCAGGTCCTTTGGAATAGCATCCAGTGCTCTTAACCCCTGAGCCATCTCCCCAGCCCCAGAACTTTGAAGAAAAAAAAATGAAGAAGATATCAGAAGATGGAAAGATCTTCCATGCACATCGGTAGGATTAACATAGTAAAAATGGCCATTCTATCAAAAGCAACAGATTCAATGCTATTTCCATCAAAATTCCAACACAATTCTTCACAGAACTTGAAAGAACAATGCTCAACTTTATACAGAAAACAACAACAACAAAAAAACCCATGTTATTTAAAACAATCCTGTACAATAAAAGAACTTCTGGAGGTATCTCCGTTCCTGATTCCAAGCTGTACTACAGAGCAATAGTAATAAAAATCTCATGGTATTGGCATAAAAACTGACAGGTTGATCAATGGAATTGAATCCAAGGACCAGAAGTAAACCCATATATCTGTGAACATTTGATTTTTTTGACAAAGAAGCCAAAAATATACAATGGAAAAAAGAAAGCATCTTCAACAAATGGTGCTGGTATAACTAAATGTCTGTATGTAGAAGAATGCAAATAGATTCTTACCTATCTCCCTGCACAAAACTGAAGTGCAAGTGGATCAAAGACCTCATCCTAAAACCAGATACACTAAACCTGATAGAAGATAAAGTGGGGGAAAGCATTGAATGCATTGGTACAGGAGACAACTTCCTGAGTAGAACACCAATAGCTCAGGCGCTAAGATCAACAATTAATAAATGGGGCCTCATGAAACCAAAAAGCTTCTACAAGGCAAAAGACACCATCTAAAGGACAATGGCAGTCTACAGCATGGGAAAAGTTGTTTACCAACCCTACATATGATAGAAGGTTGATACCTGAAATATATAAAAATCAAAAAACTAGACAGCAACAAAACAAATAATCTGATTTAAAAAATGGGGTACAGACCTAAACAGAAAATTCTTAACAGGAGAATCTCAAATTGCTGGGAAGTACTTAAAGAAATATTCAATATCTTCAGTCATCAAGGAAATGCAAATCAAAACCACTCTGAGATTTCCTCTGACACCTGTCAGAATGGCTAAGATAAAAAACTCAAGGGACAGCTTATGCTGACAGTGAGAATGTAAACTCTACAACCACTTTGGAAATTAATTTGGTGGTTTCTCAGAATATTGGGAACAGATCTACATCAGGACCCAGCTATACCACTCCTGGGCATGTGCCCAAAAGATGTGCCACTATAACACAAGGATTCTTGATCAATGGTGTTCATAACAGTTTTATTTGTAATAACCAGAAACTGGAAACAACCTAGATGTCACTCAACAGAAGAATGGATAAATAAAGTGTGGTACACTTACACAGTGGAAAATTTCTCAGCTGTTAAAAGTAATGATATCATAAAGTTTGTAGGCAAATGGATGGAGCTAGAAAAGATCTTCCTGATAGTCATAATAGTCCATGATAGCCATAATACAATTTACAGACCCAAAGAAGCCAAGTAAGAGGAGGGCCCAAGGGGAGACACTTGAATCTCACTGAGAAGAGAAAATAGAATCGACACAGGGAGAGGGAGGGGATAGATGGAGGGAGAGGATTGAGTGGGGAGGGTATAAAATTGGGAACAGGAGGGAGCAAGTATGGGGAGGATTGGGGAGAGAGTTTGGGGAGAAACAACTGGTTTTGGTGGGGGAATCTCTAGAATGAACTAGAAACTTAAGACAGTGGACACTCCCAGGAATCTATAAAGGTGACCTTAGCTAAGATTCCTAGCAATGGGGGAACCTGGACCCTAAAATGGCCATCTCCTATAACCAGGCAAGACTTTCAACAGCAGTATTGGGACTCCAACCCAGCCACAAAAATCTTCGGCCCACAATTTGTCCTATCTACAAGATGTGGGGATAGGAGCCTAGCATGGGAGAGGCTTCATCCAACAGTTTACAGAAACAGATGCAGAGACTCACAGCCAAACATTAGGCAGGGCACGAGGAATCCTGTGGAAGAGTGGGTGAAAGGATTGATGGACCCAAAGAGGTCAAGAAAACCTAATCAACTAACCTTAGCTTATAAGTGCTCAGAGATGGTGGAGGTTGGTCTGGTGCTATGTATTCTGATGTTGATTATCTTGCTCCCCAAAGTCTGCTTGCTGTCTTTTATTTGCAGTCAGTCTCGTACCCAAAGGGACATTTGTAACTCTTGCCTCCCAAATTATCCCTGAGCGGATAATAAAGTTGGTGACACTGGACTGAGCGGGAGAGGGAGGTGGAGCAAAGGTACACAGTTCTTGGAGGAGAGAGGGAGACAGACAGAGACAGAGAGACAGAAAGACAGACAGAGACAGACCAGGAGGATATAGAGGTAGAGGGAAAAGGACAGATTCTAGCTATGATTATAACTGCTGGTATTAGGGACTTTGGATGGGTGGGACAGTAGGGCAGGAGAGCAGACATTATGCTCAGCTCTGTTTTTAGGTTTTGAATATATTATAGTCTCCACGTGAGGTCATCTGAGGAAAACTGCTGATAACAGAGTAATTAAGCTTTTTATTAATAATGTGTATTAATTATTAATATTCATCAACACACAGAGACTGAACCACCAACCAGAATGCATGCATGGGGCGGACCCAGGCCCTCTGCACAAGTTGTGCAGCTTGGTTTTCCTGTGGGAACCCTAACAGCAGGAGCAGAGATTGTATCTGACTATTGCTTGTTTGGATGTCTTTTCCCTACCTGGGCTGCCCTGTCTAGGCTCAAGAGTGGAAGATGTACCTAGTCTTACTGCAACTTGATATGCCAAGGATGGTTGATATGCAAGACCTCCCCTTTTCTGAGGAGAAAGACAGGAGGGGGTCAATAGGGGTAAAGTGAAGATGAGAGGGAGGGACTGGGAGGAGAAGTGGGAGGGAAAGCTGTGTTTGGAATGTAAAGTAAATAAATAAATTAATTAGTGAAAAAAAAAGGTGGATGGTGCCTGAGGAATGACACCAGAGGTTGTCCTCTGGCCACCACATATATGCATGCACACTCACATATACATGTAAACATGCACACTGACAGACAGAACGTCAGACAGACAGACACAGACACACAGACACCAACACACGCACACAAACAGACACGTTCGCTCACACAAGCTCATCTGGGGAAGGATCGTTTCCTGTTGGGCTGAAGGCTTCAGTTTCCTAGTGGCTTTGGCAGGAGTCTGTACTCAGTCTCTCCTGGGGTGAGTCACGCTGGGTGGCGCTGGCGTTCACCAACGGGAGCAAGTGAGAGAGCCAGGAGAAAAGATGCAAACTAAGTAAACCTTTTCTTCCTTAAGTGGCTTTTGTTAGAGCATTTATCGTAGCAACAGAAATGAAATTAAGACAGTGGCTTATTTCTTACAGTTTTGGATGCTGGGGAGTCTGTCTTAGCTACTTTTCCATTACTGTGAAGAGATAGCTTGACCAAGGCAACTTATAAAAAGAAGCATTTAATCGGGGCCTTGCTTAGAGTTTGAGGAGCTGAGTCTATGACCAACCATCATGGTAGGAGCATGGCAACAGGCAGACAAGATGTCACTGAAGCAGTAGTTGTGGGCTTACATCTGATCCACAAGCAGCAGGCACAGAAAAAGAGAGTAAGAGAGACTGGGCCTGGGGGTGAGCTTTTGAAACCTAAAAGCTGACTCCCAGTGATGTACCTCTTCCAAAAAGACCATCCTTCCTAATCCTTCCCCAAACAGTTTCACATACTAGGGATCAAGCATTCAGATATATAAGCCAATGAGGGCAATTCTCATCAAAACCACTACCGAGCCAAGATGAAGATGATGGAAGATTCTTTGTCTGGTGAGCCTCTCTCTCCTGGTTCAGGGACAGTTTCCTTATGCCTCAGAGGAATAAGGTGTCTCTCTCCAGGATCTTTTGCAAGGAAATTAAATCCATTAATGAAGGCGTTGGCCATCTGACTCCATCACTTCTTAAAGACTCACATTCTAATACCATCACCTTTTGAGTGAAATTTTCATCATGTGAGTGTACAGCGAATAAATATCCATATCACAACAGCTCAGCCACAACCCAACATCCCACCATATGAATGTAGGGGACAAAAACATCACCATCACAACAGCTCAACTATGGACCCAACATCTCACCCTTCTGCCATGCCATTTTCCTTAGAAGCTAGTGCCATGGCACAGTCCACACTTGAACTCAAAAGTTCATGCAATCTTTGCAGTCTAGCCCATTACATATGCACTTGTTTAAGGAAAAAAGTACAAAAATGACTTACAGAGGAAAGCTGATTTTTTTCTTTTTTTTTTTTGAGGCTAGGCTCCATGTAGACTTAGTTTAAAGTAGCTGACTATGCATGGTTTCAGAGAACCAGTCCTGGTCCATGGGTCAGCTCTCCTGAGTCAGCGCAGTGTATTTCCTGTCACATGCAGAAGCTAATGAGTATCATCTGCTATCCAGAAAACAAAAACAAAGAAAGATCTTGCAAAATCTATTTATTCTTGTATTTTTTTCTCCCCCCACCGCCGTTTGTGTGTGTGTGTGTGTGTGTGTGTGTGTGTGTCACACAGGAGATCAAACCCAAAGGTTTTGTCCATTTCAGCACTCTACCACTGGGCTACTCCGCCCCCTTTTCATGCTGTTAAAAGAGTTTAGGTGCTTCATCCACTACTCTCCTGTGCCCTGCCCACACCAAATTGCTTGACTATTACCTGTTCTTGGAAAATAGTAGCTGCCTCTTGCTTGATATTGTGTGTGTCACTGTTTTGGCCAGGCTGATTTTTCCTGTCCTGCCTCTCAGTGATTTCTTTTTCTTCTTGATCCCTTAGCTTGGGGGTGATAGGGAGGATATAAGAGAGAAGCAATGACATGACACTTGACTTCAGGGATATATCTGTTCTGTGTGTATCCTCGTTTCGTGGACAGACATTTGCCAGTTAAGACAAATAAACCTGCTACTTTCTTCTGCTTCTTCCTGGGTCTCTCCTTCATGTTCACTCCCTGTGTGAGTTGCTAGTCCATTCAGTGACTTTGGGAAAGGAGTGATATTGCAGAGGACAGAGAAAAGTATTCCTTGCTTTGTGTTAGAGGAAGCTAACATTCTTGCAGAGTTAAGAGTTTTGTGGGAAAAAAAAAAAAAAAAAACCACCAAATCCCATCAATTTGCCAGGAGTTCTCCACAAAAAGATTGCTGAGATTAGAGAGCCGGATGGAAAGGAAATGGAAAGATTGTTACATTGATGAGCTTTTGTGAAGAAGCATAGTCGAGGAAACAGAAGAGGCTACCCTCTAACTAGACCTGACTCCTAGCGGAGGGAGATAGAACTCCAACCCACCCACAAAAACTTCAATCCCAAATTTACCCTGCTTACAAGATGTGCAAGGATAAAGATAGATCAAACATGGCAGAATGTCCAACCAATCCCTGGCCCAACCTGAGACCCACGCCATGGGAGAGAGCCACCCCCTGACTCTCTGCTATGCTTGCAGATGGGAGCCTAGCACAGCTCTCTTCTGAGAGGCTCCACCCAGCAAAGGATCAAAACAGGTGCTGAGACTCACAGCCGAAGCTGGGGGGAACACAGGGAGCCTTTTGGAAGAGTTGGGAGAAAGATAGAAGAACCCAGAGTGAACAGGAGCATCACAAGAAGACCAACGGAGCCAACTAACCTGGGCCCAGGGAGGACTGTGGAGACTGAAGCACCAACCATGGACCATGCATGGACTGGATCTAGGCTCCCTAGAGATATGTACACGATGGGCAATTTGGTCTTCTTGTGGGTTCCCTAGTAAGGGGAATGGGGCTGTTTCTGATATGAACTCTATTGAATGCTTTTCAATTACTTCCCCCTGTGTGGGGCTGCCTTGCCAGACCACTGTGGAAGAGGTTGTGCTCAGTCCTGAGGCAACTTGAAGTGCTGGGGTGGGTTAGTGGGGTCGGGGGGAGGCTTCTCTGAAGGGTAAGGGAGGAAGGGGGAAAAGAGAGGGAGGATTCAAGAGGAGAGGAGGATGGTGATTATGATTCGGATGTAAAGTAAACCATTAAATGAAGTTAAAAGTTACATAGAGAAGTTTGTGCATGTCAAAACGATCCAAAGTGACAGCACAGAGACAGTCCAAGAGAGATCTCTCTATTGTGTGAGAAAGGGGACAGGAGCTGTGGGTGATTGATCTTTGTAGGTGCTGCTGGTGGCCTTAACAGTTTTCTAATCTCCAGACTGGCCTGAAAGTAGAAGACTGATTTCACAACCAAAGTGTATCCAAAAAAAGTGCAAAGACCTCTGGATGAAAAGAACTACATTTGAGAGACCTTCATGGTAGTCAGCTATTATTCGCAAGCAGGGCTGATGAAAAAAAGGATCAAAGAACTGAACATGTAGATATTAATATGGGCAGATGACATGGGAGCCAGATGATACTAGTAGGATCTCTATCAATCCCCTCAAAATTGGTTATAACCACAGGGAGAAAGGGCAGAAGGTTCTAGATCAATGGAGCTATGTATCTGCCAATCAAGTACAAATGAAATTCAAGGCAGAAATTAAACTGAACTATAATATATGTTTAGTTTTTTTCTTAAATAACTGAACTAGGGTCTCATGTAGCCCAGGCTGGCCTTGAACTGGCTATATAGCTGAGGATGACCTTAAACTTTTGATCCTCAGGCCTCTACCTCCCAAATGCTGGGATTACAGGCATATGCCACATGCCTGGCTTAAAACTGTATTTCTCACATTGATTTCTATGTTGTCTTTGCAGTGGTCATTAACAGAGGAGGAACACTGAACTTGAGAGTCAACCAAACACTTGCTTCAATGTTGAGCAGTTAGTGGCTTGGCGAGAACTCAGACATTGGAACCAGTTCTTAAACTGTTTATTCTTTTGCATCCCTGAGAAGTAAATGCAAGGGTTTCAGGTCACATGCTCTTTACAGAGAAACTAATTAAAACTGTGTCTGCTAATTCCTCAGTCTCTGCTCATTTCCAGTTTCAAAAGAATGCCATGATAGTTCCCATTACGCATTGTATTATAAATGATTTGCTGAAAGAGCATGAGAAAACAGTGTTGATCAAGCCTGGGTTGTTGAATTTCATCTTTGCAAATTATGAACTTTAAAGCAACCAGAGGAAATGATTTAACTTGTTTCTCAGTCTCTTCTAAAAAATGAGATTCCTGGTGCTCACCTAACGTGCTATTCATTTAGTGTGGATGGTACCTACCACCTTTCTTTCAAACTCTGTAGCATGGACAGTGAAGAACCTGGTAATTGCCACTCCAGCCAGACAATGAATGTCATCACTGTCAGTGCTAAGCTATTAAAGAATTTTTAAGGGACATGATATGGCTGCACAGCAGAGGCCTGGGGCCAAGTTCTCCTGGGCTCTAGATGTGATATTTGATTCATATGTCCTTCCTCCAAGTCCTGACCTCATGTATTTCAGACTGGCCTCAAATTTACTATGTAGCTGGGAATGACTTTGAACTTCTGATCTTCCTGTCTCCACCAAGTACTGGGATTACAGGCCTGTTCCACCGCATCTGTTTTATGTGGTGTTGGGTATCAAACCCAGCGCTTTGAGTATGCTAAGCAAGCACTCTACAAACTGAGCCACATCCCAAGCCCAGTGATTGCTTTTCTGTGTCTTCCTGTGGAATGTGAGTTTAATCTTCCTTGGCTAATGAAAACTCAGTAAATAGACTGGAGAAAAATATGCTTCTCTCTGGTGAGTTAATCTTTAGGTAGATGACTGAGCATCAGAAAAAGTTTCCCTTACCCACCCACCCTGCTCCTTCAGATCAAGGGAGAAAAACTGAGTGGGAAACCAGGGGGGAGTCAGAAAGCCATTGGGGTTGGTTTTTAAAACTCTCTACCCTAGCAAACACTGTCAGTGTGTGGCTTATAAACAAGGGAAATTTTATGCCCACAGTTCTGCGAGGTCGAGGATCAAGGCATCTGCAGATCTCTTTACAAAGAACCTTCTCTCTGTTCCTAGATAACCATTTCCTCACTGTGTCCCCACATGTGGAAGGTGAGGGGCTTTCTCGGGTCTTTTTATTTTTTATGAAATACTTAACTTTTTCACAAGGGCTCTGCCTTTATGGTCGTATTATTTCCTATAGACTTACCCTCTATTACCTCCATATTTTGGGTTAGGAATTCCACATATCTACACACACACACACACAAACACACACACTGTGACTAAAGCAACAAACTAATGAATAATATACAAAATGCCCATATTTAGTCATTGTTTCTTTCAACCATCAAGGTTAGAAAAAACAAAGCAAGTATGAAAGTGATTACTAGAGTATCCTTGGATCTGCTTTATTTTTATTAAAAGGAAGTACATATTCAAGCTTAATTATTACTTCTAGTAAGACAGCATTGGTGGCTGACTACAGCTCAAGACAATTGGGTTAAAAAGTGATGAGACAGGGTTAAAAAGTCATGAGATCAGACTGGAGTGAGAGGGCTGAGGACAGAGGGCTTTCAAAAGTAAGAGAAACAGCGGGGCAGGGACTTGTCTGAGAAAAGCTGGAGACTTATAACAGGGTAGGCTCCTGGGAGGATATGGGGGTGACTCTAGCTGAGACTCTTAGTAGCAGGTGTCATTAGATAATGAAGAGACAGCCCCCTAAGTACACTAAGGGGGCTGTGTGTGATATCCCTTCCAGCGGGATTTCAACAGGTTCCTAAAGGGAGTTCAACAGGTTCCTAAAGGGGTGTATGTGTGAAATGTATAGTGGGACAGAGAGACACGAAGAAGGAGGCCAAGTATGTTTGTCCGATCAAAGGCTGGTTTATTAGAAATTTTTACCCAACTTATATAGGGAGAAGGCAGGAAAGGGGGAAGGCTAATTTATTACTGCAGGAGATAGCAAGAGTGCTTTCATGGCTTGAATATTGCACCTGCAAGACACAGTAAGGATGTTTTTTTTTAAGATATCTCACAGATGCTCTAAAACTAACAGACAGATGTCCTCACAAATCTATCATCCATGACTTAGGGTCCTACATAACTCTTTCACTAATTGGCTTTAGGTCTCCACCAAATGACCTTTGTTCACTATTAGGCTTTGGCTTCAGTAAATAGCTTTGTCTTCACTAAATAGCTTTGGCTCACTATTTGGCTTTGGCTTCAGTAAATAGCTTTGGCTCCTGGCATAGTGGGAGGAGGGGAACACCAACCCACCCACAAAACTTCAACCCCAAATTTACCCTGCCTACAAGATGTGCAGGGATGAAGAGAAAGCAGAAATTGAAGGAATTTCCAAACAGTGCCTGGTCCAACCTGAGACACACCCCACGGGGGAGAGCCAACCCGACACTATTAACAATACTTGCTATGGCTGCAGATAGACTAGCATACTTGTCCTCTGAGAGGCTCCACCCAGGATAGGATAAAAACAGATGCTGAAACTCATGGCCAAACATTGGGCAGAGCATAGGGAGTCTTGTGGAAGAATTCGGGAAGACTAGAAGACCCAGAGGGGACAGGAGCTCCACAAGGAGAACAACAGAGCCAACTAACCTGGGCCCAGGAGTGCTTACAGAGCACCAACCAAGGACCATGCATGGGCTCAACCTAGGGAGGGCCCTTACACATACATAGACGATGGGTAGCTTGGCCACCATGTGGGTCCCCTAGAAAGGGGAGACGGGCTTGTCTCTGACATGTAGCAAGCTCTTTGATCACTTCCCCCTGGCCGGGCTGCCTCCCCAGACCACATGGGGAGTCCTGATGCAACCTGATGTGCTGGTCCCCTTATCTGAGGAGTATGGGAGGGGCGATGGGGTGAAGTGGGAGGGAGGATGGGAGCGGGAGAAGAGTGGGAGGGCCTGTGATCTGAATGTAAAGTGAATAGAAAACTAGGCTCTCTACACATATTTACTCAATGGGCAGCTTAGCCTCCATGTGGGTTCCCTTGAGAGCGGATTGTGGCAAGCCATGGCTATTAGGCTATTAAGTTGCCGAGCCTAAAAGATGGCGCCTGCCGGATGTACTGACTGCTGATAAACAAGTCCATATTTGGTCAAGGCGAGCGTGGCACTGGCCCATTGGCTGCCTGCTGCAGGTCTGATGAGTGAGCGTGGTTGGCTGTGATTGGCTGATGTGGTTGCCTATATAATTGGGAAGTGCCCGGGGTAAGGGGGGAGAAGAAGCTTACAAAGGCCTGAATAAACTGCTTGAGGAAGAGCTGGTGGTTGCGTCTTCCTTGCTGGTCGAGGCGGTCACGACGGTGGATGGGGGCTGTCTCTGACATGGTCTTTTTTGCATGCTTTTCGCTCACTTCCACTGGCGGGGCTGCCTTGCCAGGACACTGTCAAAGAAGAAGTATACAGTTCTGATGCTGTGACTCCACGTGCTGGGGTGGGTTTGTGTGTATGTAGGGACTCCCCTTTACTGAGAGGCAGGAGAGGGGGTATAGGGGAATGAGAGAGCGAAGGAGGAGACTCACCCTTTGCATGGATGCCACTGCACGTGTACCCAGGCTTCTCTGGCCATTTATAGCATAGGAAAGTCTCACATTTTAAGATAGCGTAGTTTAATTAACAAAACATATCAAAAGTTGCAAAATAGTACTCCTTTTCTTTTTCATTGAAAACAAAATTTTCATACACAATATTTTGGTCACGTTCTTTCCTCTCCCCAATTCATCCTAGATTCTTCCCACCTCCTTACTCACCTAACTTTATGTTCTTTCTTTCTTTTTTTCAAAGCAAGACAAGAACAAAAGAAAACAAGAAAAAAAAAAAATCAAGGAACTCAGAAAGCTCACAAGACAAAAATCAAAATAAGTAAGCAAAAGGCAAAAAAAAAAAGTTCTAAAAAAGTAAAACAAAACAGGAAGTCCACAAAAATACAACTACTCCTGGGCGTCTTGCCAGCCCTGAAGTGTGGTTTATATATCCGGTGAGACTCCATTGGAGAAATCTGATTTTCCCTTTGTCAGTGGTTGTCAATTGCAGATAGCTTCTTGGCTAGGGGCTGGACCTTGTGTCTACTTCCTTCTCTCAGTGCTGGGGTCCTGTCTGGCTGGAACCTGTGCAGGTTTTGTGCTTGCTGTCACAGTCTCTGAGTTTATATGTGCATGAGCCCTGTTGTGTCTGAAAGACGTCGTCGTTCCTTGCAGTCATCCCTCATCTCTGACACCCACAGTCTTTCTGCCTCTTTCACATAGCTTCCCGAGCCTTGAGGGGAGGAGATATAAGCATCCTATTTAGGACTGGCTGTTCCCAAGTTTCTTAATCTCTGCACTTTGCCCAATTGTGGGTCTCTGTGTTAATTCCCATCTACTACAAAAAGAAGCCTCTTTGATGTAGATTGAGAGACGCACTGACCAATGGGCATAACACTATGTCATTAGGAGTATTTTTATTGCTATGTTCCTTTAGCAGAATAATAAATAGTATTCTCCTACACCCATGACCTATCTCATCTCAGTTTTTTTTTGGTCACTTTAGCAGTGTCTTATATGGGTTCTATCTCATAGTCTCTAATAAAAGTGTGATTGGACATTGCCATAACTTTCATGTCACTGTTGTACCAGTATGTCGTTACAGGCAGGCCACTGTTGTAGGTCATAGGGTTTATAGCTGTGTGATATTGATGATTACCTTTTCTTGCTGGTAGCATGCAGAGTACCTTCCAGTCCCACAAATGCTAATCAGTGAAGGAAGCAGAGCCTACCAGCTCAACTTTTCTGTGTTCAATGCCCTAAGTAAGTCTTGTCTTCAGCAGTGGGCCTTACCATCGGGTTGTGGAGAGTAATCAATAGCCTTGGCAGTAGCCTGTGAGGCTTGGAGGTTTCCATGGGCCCCCATTTAGTCAGTGACTCAAGATGTAACCCATTTCTGGCACTGGAGGTTTGACTTGATGACATGTCTACTTGGGCCATTGTCTCTTCCATTATTTGGTGAGTCACTCCGTTTAGATTCCTTTCATATATTTACATATTTTAGGCGCTTTTTACAGTAGTAGAAGCTTTTTCAAAATGGTCTTTTATTATTATTATTATTATTATTGTCCCCCCCAGTCCTTCCTTTACATGTCTCTCCCGTATCCTCCCCTATTTAATCCTCCTACTCTAGTTTACCCTTTGTCTCTCCATTAACAATGTATTTTATTCCCCCTTCCTTGGGAGATTATCCACTCTTCCCTAGTCCCTTACTAGATACATAACCTCTGTGGTGATTTATATTGTAGCAAACCCATCAAATGTTCTAATGATCTTGGCCATTCTGACTTGGGTAAGATAAAAATCTCAAAATAATTTTAAGTTTCATTTCCCTGATGGTTAAGGATGTTGAACATTTCTTTAAGTGTTTCTCAACCATTTGTGTTGCATTTTTTGAGAACTTTCAGCTTAGTGCAGGACTCCATTTTCTAATCGGGGTATTTCTTTTTTTACACATCCAGTTTTTTTAAAAAAAAAATTCTTTATATGTTTTAGATACTAATGCTTTATCAGATGTATAATTGAAAAAGTATTTTCCCATTCTGTGGGTTGCTGTTTTGTCAGAATGACGGTGTCCTTTGATGTACAAAAGCTTTTCAGTTCCATGAGGTCCTATTTGTTAATTGTTATTCTTAGGCCACTGCTATCAGTCTTCTGCTGAGAAAGTACTTTCCTGTGTCAGTGAGCTCAAGCCTATACCCCACTTCCTTTTCTATTAGATTCAGGGCATCTGGTCTTATATTGAGTCCTTGATCCATCTGGAGTTGAGTCTTGTGGAGGGTGATAAATATGGATTTATTAGGATTCTTCTACATGCAAACATCCAGTTTGATCAGCACCATTTGGTGAAGACGCTGTCTTTTCTCTAAAGTGTATTTTTGGCTTCTTTTTAGAAAATCAGGTGTCTATAGATGTGTGGGCTTATTTCTGAATCCTCCCAGGGAGTAGAGGGAGGATGAGAGGAGGGGATCCTGTGGGCAGGCTGCTGCAGGACTACGAGTAAGTCTGCAGATATCAGAGTGGGGTATAAGAAGGATAGTGCCTACCTGCATCCCAGCCCAGTGTGGCCACGGACAGTCCCTTCTACGCAGTGTTCCTGTGGACTAGGGGCTGACAAAAAGGAATGGGGACGGGTATGAAGGGAAGTCTGAGAGAGTAAGCAGTAAAGAGCTGAGCTGCTGAAAGAAGTGGAGTCTCCAGGGAATGGTGGTAGGTCAGGAGGAGAGGCTCCTACAGGCAGGCTTCAGTGTGGTGGAAGGTTAAGTCTGAGGAGGCAGGGATGAAAGGGTTCTGGAGACTCTTAGTCCATACCGAGAGGCGGAGTCTACCTCTTTCCTTTAATGTCCACTCTTTAAAATCTGGTGTGTATTTTCATCCCAGTTTGTGCCAGCCACACTGGAAGTGCTCAGAAGGCACATGTGCAATTCTGGACCATTAGTATAAGGACGAGGGCTCTGATATCTGCACACACACATTGTCAGCATTTCTGAATTTTTGAAACAAAGCACACATGCAGAGAAAACGAATACCCTTGCCCTTATCATTCTCTCTTTATTATGAATTGATTTGAGGACCTGATCTGTTCTCAGACAGGTGTGTGGGATTGGGACACAGTTGGGTTGTCTGGCATTGTATACATAATGGTGTTTGGGACTACTGTGCGCACACCTGAGTCGGGTCCTTCTTATCCTTCATGGAACTGATATTATTAACAGTCTACCACCCCATGCCAGTCTTTGCTGGGGTGACGGTGGAAGCAGCCTGTCTCCGACTCCATGAAGCTTTCAGCCTACACAGATGGAGGGCTAACCATAGAAGTCTCTAAATGCTCTGCAGGAGTAGGTGAAGTGGAGAGTGGGTAGCAAGCAGCCTTCATGCCTTTTGTTCCCCCCCAGCAGTGAGGGAGTGTGCTGTCTACAGGGCACTTAAAAACAATAATAGAACTGATGGAAATTTGCTCCGCTTTTCTTTTTAATCATCACTTTGCACCCTGCCTGAGATGCAACACCACGGGCAAAATAGTTGAAGGATGGCAGAATACACAGCTGTAAAATAAAAGAAGACATTTTCATTCCAAAATCTTCCCTCTGCCTAGGAGCAGAGCCTCACCCTCACCACAGGACTTGACAGTCCCAGGTCCCCTCCTCGGGAGCAAATCAGGAATGCTGACTCGTGTCACCGGTGATGAGAGGTCAGGGCCACACCCAAACACTTGGTAGACATTGTCAAAAATCTACTGTGTCTCTCATCTGTTCTTCCCAGTGCTCATCTATCGCCTCCACCAAAGCCTTTTGCTTTTCCATCAAGAATCCTTTCTCTCGTTAAGATTACAGATGTCAAATCCTAATCACCACCTTCCTGAGTTGCATTTCATTATGAACTTCAGTAACCGTAATTAAGTTTGCCTTTTTTTTTTTTTTTGCTAACATATTGTCATGTGCTTAATTTATACTTTCTGTTCTTTTTTATTCCTAGCATTGGGAGCTAAACCGAGGGCTCCATACATGCTAGGTAGCACCATACCCACTGAGCTATATCCACAGCGAATTTCCAGGCTTCTAAGTGCCAAAGCTAAGAGTGTTAAGAACCCCTGTCCCCAACAAACTTCTCACATGTAGTTTCAGGCACTCAAATTCCTGTGCTCACTCTAACCTCTAAGGAGGCCTTGGGGACCTGGATCTAGTCATTTGAAGCTGTAAGGAGCTTCCCAGAGAAGTCTGAAGTTCATTTAAGTTATGGAAGCTCTTCCAGACTAGGAAGAGCATAGTTCCCTTATTCTTTTGGGAAGGTCTTCCAATCATAAAGGGCATGGCTTGACTAAGGATGTCTACCAAACGCTACAGGACAGACAGGCTGGAATGAGGGTGTTGGTAGATGTTTGCCACAAATTCCATGTAGTTGTTCTTCTATAATTTTTAAAGTATCAACAGTGTCTTTATTTTTTCTTTCCCTTCTGAGACCTCCCTTTTGATATTTTTTTTTAGCAAGCTGTTGTAGAGCTTTGCGCCATTCCTCTTAAATCAATATGTCTCCTTCAAGTTCAAAGACGGCTGCTAAAGAGCCAAGAGTTTCTGTCAGCATCTGCCCATTGGGCTTTGCCTCTTGGCTTATCTTGTTTTTCCATTCTTTGTCTTCAGAGTTCTGGAGAAAAGCTTGAGGGTGATTCATTAGCCCCGTGCTCCAACTTGAAAACAAAAGAATTTCTAGCATGAGCAATAAAAGAATATTGTGAGCATATGATGTTACTGCGATCCTTTTCTCTCATTCACAGTCCATCCTTTTGGAACACTTTCTAGGGCTGACTCCCCATGCTGCTTGGCATCAGGGAGGGAAAGAATAGGACAGATGAAATCTCTGGTCCTTGGGAAGTCAACTGTGAGCACAAGATTTCATCAGGCAACCAGGACGTGTTAAGTGCTGTGATGGGGTTGCTAAGACAGTGTAAGGAAGGAAGAGGCACAATTGTCTGCAGGGGGTGGTGGAGGGTTTTCTGAAGTGTTAATCCTGTCCTCTCTTCTGTGGGTTTGGTAACTTTATAAACTTATAATTACTGAGCACACCCCATGTGCCAAGTTCTGACCCAGATGCGTGCATTGCGGGGTTGAACTAAGCAAAGATCCCTTCTCTCTGGGAATGTTGTACATGATAACAGAGGGACGGGATGGGAGACACTGAGTCTGCAGACAAGGTGTCACCATGTCAGATTTATTAGCTGGTAGACTGGGATTGGAGAATGCTGTTTGGCTGGTGCTGTAATGGATTCTCCCTTTCCTTCCTACCATCTGCAGGAAAGGTAGAACATCTTTATCTTGTCCTACTCAGGCCAGTTAGAAAGTAGGTCCTGGGCCCTGACTCATATGTGCCTTTCCCTAGCTTCACAGAGTAAATAAGTCATTCTTGGTGATGAGAAGGGGGTAGGGTTTGTAGTGTTTGCAATGGTTTGAGATGCGAAGGAGGAAGGAGAGAGCTTCTGTCTCAGAGCCATGAGCAGGGAAGGTGGGATTGGGAGCCTCTACTTCACTTACATTGGGAAAAGTCCAGAGAGGGAAGAGTTAGATGAGTGACTGTCCAGTGCACAAAGAGAGCAAGACTGGATTTCAGCTCAAGGAGGAGGAGACACCAAAACATCCGTTAGGCATAGAAAGCCTTGGTAATGTTAATATTTTACCTCATTAAAGAACAAGACTACAATTTAGTTTAAAGATATTAATTGGCTTACTTATTTGTTTTTAATTCTGGAGCTGGGTATCATCTCATGCCATGGAATGTGCTCCTGTGAGTGGAGCAGAGAGAGCAGGTTTCTCATTCTTGCAGGAGCAAAGGACAGAAGTGGATGGGTCATGCCAGGGTCACCATTCTTGTGAGCTGGAAACAGGGAGGTAGAGCAGAAAGGCAGCTGGCAGGTGAATATCATGTTGCCCTTTTAGCATCAGAGTTAGGGCTTAATTTAAGAACTCTGGTTCTCTCCCATTCTCTTGGTTTCCTTAAGGTCAGACAGCTGGCTTTCAATTTTGTGAAATGGAAGATTAGCATTGATGGTTCCATATGATATTCCTTTTTTTTCGCCTCAAAAATATTTTTTTTAATTTTATTTTTCTTATTAGTTACATTTTGTTAACTCTGTATCCCAGCTGTATCCCGCTCCCTTATTCCCTTCCCAATCCCACTCTCCCTCCCTCATCTCCTCCCTGCCCATTTCCAAGTCCACTGATAGGGGAGGACCTCCTCCCCTTTCATATAACTGTTTTGTCAGGTATCTTCAGGACTGGCTGCAATGTCCTCCTCTGTGGCCTAACAGTACTGCTCCTCCCTTGGGAGGTGGGAGGTCAAAGATCCTGCCATTGAGTTCCTGTTAGAAATAGTCCTTGTTCCTCTTACTATAGGAAACCAATTAGTTACTGAGCTATCACGGGTCACATCCGAGCAGAGGTTCTAGGTTATATCCACTCATGGTCTTTGGTTGAGTGTCCATCTCAGAAAAGACCCTGTGCCAAGATATATTTGGTCCTTGTGGAACTCCTACCCTTTCCACATCAAACTCCCCTTCTTTCATATGATTCCCTGTACTCTGCCGAAGGTTTGGTTATGAGTCTTAGTATCTACTTTGAAACACTGCTAGGTAGAGCCTTTCAGATGCCTTCTGCGGTAGACTCCTGTCATATGTTCAATGCATATCCCATTTGGCCTTCTAAATGAGGATTGATCATCTTATCTCGTGTCCGCTTTCTTGATTATCTTTTTTAGGTGTATAGATTTCATTATGTTTATCATATCTTGTAGGTCTATATAAGCGAGTATATTCCATGTTTGTCTTTCTCCTTCTGGGACACTTCACTCAGAATGATCTTTTCTAGATCCCACCGTTTGCCTGCAAATTTCATGATTTCCTCTTTTTTGATTGCTGCTTCAAAAATATTTTATTCATTTATTTTAATCATGTATCTCTGTTTGGGTTTGTGCAAGTAAGTGCAGTGCCCTCAGAGGTCAGAAGAGGGCATCAGAGACCCTGACGCTGGAGTTGGAAGTGGTTGTGAGCCTCCTAACCTGCATACTAGGAAAGGAAGTATAGACTTTGAATCTTTGACCGTCGCTCCAGCCTCTTGATTGTCAATGTCGGGTTTTGGGTCCCATTGTAGGATCATAGTTCAAGATAATGGCCTCCTGTCATGCTTAGAAAACTATCTTGGGCATTTCTTGCCCTCTGCCTCCTGGTCTCTCACCTGCCACTTATTTCAGCCATTGCTCTAGTGTCTATTCTTCCATAAGATTTTATATTGAGACTTGTTGCACGTCTCCCACATATGCCTCAGGATTAGCCAACGGGGAAAGTTTTCAGGAACCCGTGGGATACCAGGAGTTCATGGTGGGCTCCAGGAAGCTCCTGATCAAGTGGCCAACAGAGGTGGTGGCCATAGCTTCTTGCAGCACTCGCCTGTCTCTGTCAGGTTTATATCTTGCAGTTCTTTTCCCCCATCAAATATGCTTTATTTATTAATTTATTTATATTTATTTATTATAATTTATTCACTTTATATCCGGATTGTAGCCCCCTCCCTTGTCTCCTCCCGGTCGTACCCTCCCCTCCTATCTTCCTCCTCTAGTACACAGAAAGGGGGAACCCTCCTCCCCTACCATCTGACCTCAGCTTATCAAGTCTCACCAGGACTTCCTGCATCCTCTTCCTCTGTGGCCTGGTAAGGCAGCCCACCAGGGTGAAGTGATCGAAGAGCAGGCAATGGAGTCCGTATCAGAGACAGCCCCTGCTCTCCTTACTAGGGAACTCACATGGCAACTGAGCAGGAGGTCTAGGTCCTTTCCATACATGGTACTTGGTCTCTGCAGGACCCCCTGAGCCCAGATTTGTTGGCTTTGTTGGTCTTCTTGTGGAGCTCCTGTTCCCTCCGGGTCCTCCTATCCTCCCAATTTTTCATAAGACTTCCTGCGCTCTGCCCAAAGTTTGCTCACCTATGTTCATAGAAGCTCTATTCATAATAGCCAGAATCTGAAAACAACCTAGATATTTCTCAACTATTTAGAACAAGGAAATCATGAAATTTGTAGGCAAATGGATGGAGCTAGAAAAGATCATCCTGAGTGAGATAACCCAGAACCACATGGTATATACTCACTTATAAGCAGATATTAGGAAACCATGCTAAAATCCACAGACCTAAGGAAGCTAAAATATAAGGAGGACCCTAGGGAGAATGCTTAATTCTCATTCAGAAGGGCAAATAGAATAGACACCAGAAGTTGTTGAAGAGAGGGAATAGGATAGAGCCTACCACGGATGTCTTCTGAAAAACTCCACCCATTGGGAGATTGAAGCAGCTGCTGAGACTCAAGTCTTTCAGTTCTTAATCCTTTTCTCAGGCCATGCTCAAGCTCCCTGCAGTGAATGCCCTTGACAGGCCTCAGCATTCAGGCAGAACCCAATCTAAGTCAGAAACTGCATGTCCCAGGAGCAGCAGCAGCAGCAACTCCTTCTCAGGATGCCATTGGGAGTCCATGACAGAAAAGGTGTTCAAAGCCACACTTCAACAGATGCAGGCCCTTTCCTCTTCCTGCTGTCAAACCTTTTTTCCTTGAACTTATTAGTCATTAAAACATGTTCTTATTCGCTAGGTCATCTAGGAACTGAGCTAAGATAAATCAGGAGTGTGTTTTTTTTTTTAAATACAGTCTTTTATTAAATTTGAACATGAGTCATTTAGAAAAGGTCATTGGCATTTTTTGTTTTTGTTTTTTTTTAATTTGAGTCATTGTCATTAATGGTTAAATTTACAAACTGTTTCAAAATACTGGTTTTGGACAGCTTCCCTTCAATTATTTGATTTGCGATCCGTTTCATGTGGCTTTCATAACATGTGCATGTTTTCTTTTTTTAAGATACTGTAGGTCCTCTTGGTTTCAAACTGTTTCTTTTTCTTTTTTTTAAAACTAGATTGCTTAGGCAAAATACTTTTAAAACTACTATTTAAAAATGAAAGAAAAATTAATCCAAACAGTTTAAAACTCTTTAGAAACTCATTTATCCGAGTACTAAGATTTCTGTATATGTTTCACTTTATTTAACTTCAAAGTAATTAGTCGAAATAGCTTGGATCCCAGACAGATTTCAAAGCTGTATACTTTCAGAATGTCTCATCTAGCTAGCATGCAAAGATAGATGGACCATTTTATTGTCTGAAAACATTGGTTTCCCAGCAGATGAATGTGGGTCTAGGCAATAACTTCACATTATTGCAGAATTGGCTACATATTTTAAAAATTAAAACATCTGTGCATTGTGCAAATGGATTGAAATGTTTTCTTTATCAATAATAAGAAAGCTATTTTGCAAAAGTTTTATCCCAGGCCCTCCTTTCTCCCGCAGGATTATAGCTGTGCTGACAGGATCTTTGGCTATAAACAGTACTTAGTGGGCGAGCCCAGTCACCCACCTAGTTTGTATTGTTATTGTATCCCATGACAAGGCCACAGAAATATTTTGTCTAAAGTCTTATTAAAGTTACTTAAGAGCAGAGCAGGCATAAATGTTCTATTTGCCTCTATAGCTCAAGCTCTTAGCCATGACTCTTTTTACCTCATGCCCAGTGCTCATAACGTAAGCAATCCGTGTATATATAGCACTGTACCTGTCACTGTTTGGTTGCTGTGACAGAATATATGACAAAAGTAACTTATGGAGGAAGGGGTTTTGGCTCAAGTTTGAGCACCCAGTCCATCATGGCAGGAAGGCATGAGGACAGGGGCGTGAGGCAGCCGGTCATACTGCATCTGCAGTCAGCCAGCAGAGAGATGGATGCCGGCGCTCTGCTCAGTTTCCCATTTCTATTCAGTTTAGAACTCCAGACAATGGAACAGTAGGACCAGCATTTACAGTGGATCTTTGCATCTCTGTTAACTCAGTCTAGGCAATCCCTCACAGATATACCCAGATCTTTGTTTTTGTGGTGAGTCTATTCCCACGCAGTTGACAATCAAGATTAGCTATCCATCACACACATTCTATTTTACTCTGAGGAGTTCTCAACCAAATAATTACAATGTATCCCAAATCTGTTGCCAGATAGAGAACAAGAGCATGCTACTGATTACAGACACTGACTGGTAGGAGCTAATTACTTAGTTGAGAAGACAGAGTAAAAGATTGTGGTTTATCTACAATGGCATATCACTGCCACACAATTTTTGCTTATATTTTCTTCTTGGATGAGACCTTTGGGAAAAGTGTGACTACAGATTAAGAAAACACACAAGCCAGATGAAAGGAAGCATCTTTGACATCCCTTAGGATGAAGATGGTTCTTGGTCCTAAACTGAACATTATATTTATATGTGGCAACTCTAGTGGAAAATAATTTAGGCATATGTCATTCATCAATACCTGATACTTGAGACCTGCTGTTATGATTTTTTTTCTGTTGTAGCTTCATTTCTATTACTGTATTTCTATTACTATTACTGTGATAAAATACCTTATCAAAAAGTGAGTTAAGGGGGAAAGGTTTATTTTGCTCGTAGTCCCAGGTTACAGTCTATCAAATCAGGAAAGCCACAGCGGCGAGAGTTTGGGACAGCCATTCATACCTACAGACAAGAGCATAGAAAAGTGATGCATGTACACATGCTTACCTTCTTGCTAGCTTTCTCCTCTCTTATACAGCTCAGGACCCCACTGCCTTTGGATAGTGTCATCCACAGTGGGCTGGGTCTTTCTATGTCAACTAATAACCAAGACAGTCCTCTACAGACATACCCATAGGACAATCTGATCTTGACAATTTCTTGTTAAGGCTTTCCTTTCCAGTGATTCTAAATTGTGTCAATTTTACAATTAAAACTAACCAGCACATCCAAACAGGCTCAGGAGTCAGATGCTTGGCTGTGGTATTATTCTGAAAGGTTTAAAACCTGAAGATACTGCTTTTTGACACCATGAAGTAAAGAGCCCTTTCCTTCAAATGCTCCCACTGACATGATGTTCTACCCAAAAATATGAGGCCAAGCAATCCTGGATAGAATCCTCTGACACGGTGAGTGAAAACGACTCCTTCCTCTCTTAATACCGTCACACGTATTTTACTCATATCTATACAGCAATAACTACTATGGATGCACACTGGAAAGGTGAGGGTTAAGAGTGAGAAAAGGAAACACTTCTGCACAGTAGCTGGAAGAACTGAGGTCTCTATAAGAGAGACAGCCTCTTAAATCCCAAATTATGGAGACAAAATATTTTTTTTATTATGAGATAATTTTGTTTTGAAATTCATGCTTGCCTTTGGAAATATGAGTGGATGTATTTGATTTCAACAGTTAGGAGCTAGTCAACAAGATGAGTTATGAGGTTGTTCTCTAATTTTCACTTGCAGAAAAAATTCCAAAACCATGGAAGAATAGTCTGAGATAATCCATGGGCCATAGATTGCAGAGGACAGGGGTGAGCCTTTCCGTAGCTTCCTCCAGCCCCTAGTCAGTCTAAATGAATGTGTCTTCCGGATTCTGACAATGGGGGAGGATGTGAGGTCACTGGACAAGCCTAATTTCTTTTGACTGGGGGGGGGGTGGCTCTCTAGATTTGCAGGGAATATAGAGAAATGGGTAACATGGCTGCTTTTTCTAACAGCCACAGACCTAAAAAGTGGAAATGGAGACAGAATTGTGGTGCGCTTGCAGGATACACCCCAAAGAATTTGCCCAGGGACGGTCTAAAAAAAATATTAGTTTTCTTATGACTCCTTTCCCAAATTGGACCTTGCTTAAAATATTTATCAGGACAAGAGCCTCTCAGCTGATGTATAAGGCTCATCTACTGAAATTAAATAGTTTTGCCTCTGTCTTAGTATAAAGCTGTTAAATTAAGGAAAGAATTAAGACAATTATGCAAATAATTTAGCCTTCCAATATAGTTTTCCCTGAAAAATTAATCTAATTAAGGTAACAGATTTTTTTTTTTTTTGCTTGATTTTTCTCTAAACTCCTTTTGGGTTACATTTATATGAGCCATTGCCCGTGAGGGCTCTTAGCATTGTAACAACTGGGTGCTGGGATTTCTTTGGGATGGGAGGGGGATCATAATTGAATAGATGGAATGGCTGGCTGCATTTCCACATTTTAGGAGATGAGTTAATTCAATATTAATTTCACCATATTTATATTTAATTTAGCGTTAAAAGTGGATGGTTCTTTGATGGAGGAAATCACCTTGCTTGGCCTTGATAAAACTTGGATGAGGCGCTGGAGTTGCAGCTCGGTTGGCTGAGCACCTGGTTTGTTTGCATGAACTCCCAAATTCTATCCATTGTGCTCTGAAATCTGTGTGTGGTGGGATGAACCTACAGTCCCCACATTCTGGAGGTAGTGGCGGGACCATAAATTCAAGGTCATCTCTGCTACGTAGCGAGTTTAAGGCTAGCCTAGGCTAGGTGAGAGCTTTTGTCAAAACAACAACAATAACAAAAAGGAATGCTGGGGAAATGGCTGAGTCAGCAAAGTGCTAGCTTTGTAAGTGAGGGGATCCTAGTTGGCCCCCAGAATTCACATAAAAAGCTGACTTATTGCCATATGGCTATAATGCCAGCACTGGCAACATGGGAGACTGGGAGGGGGGCGGGGGCTGGAATCCCTGGAAGTTCATGGCCGGCTGGTTTGGTCTACCTAAAATTCCAGGACAAGGTGTGATCCTGTTTTAAACAAAACATGGAAGGTGCCTAAGGAGTGATGCCTCAGGTTGTCCTCTGACCTCAACATGCACATAAGTGTGCACCCCCACACAAACATGTACCTCCCCCCTAACCTTCCATAAACCCTTGGGTTAAAGAAAGCTGAAACCTCTGGGTAAATCTGGATGAAAAGGTGTAAATTGATCTAGAGTTCGAGAGTTTGAGAGTTGACAGATGCTAGAGCAGAGTGAAGACACAGAGCTAAAGTGATCCAGACACGCTTTTGAAGAGTTTCTTGTAACGGAGAATGGAGGAGATGCCAAACCTGAGGTTTCAGAAATGTGCGGTTGCTTCTTTTGTTTCTGTGAAAGGAATGCGGATAATAAAAATACTCTAAAACCTCGATCAAAGAGACAGAACGGAAGGTCAATTTACTCCGCTGGATGTTTCACACTTCGTCTAATGCCTCCGGCTATACCATTGTGAGTGGTCCAGGTCCTTGATCTCTCTGGGCTTACATTTTACAGCTGCAGTGTTTACTGTTCCGTGCCTATAGTGTGGATGAGGAGAGTGACTGAGCTGGTTTCTGTAGAGGACTGAGAGAAGGGTTTGTCCTATCATAGCGCTTCATAAGCACCACATTTTGTACTGTGATGGGATGCTAAAGAGAAGGTTCTCTTAACTCTAACCCTGAGTCTACTCCTTTATTTCTTTGATGTTTTCCACAACAGAAAAGCAGAAGAACAGCAAATCAAAACTTCTTTCTCCAGCTCTGTTCCTCACATTCTTTCTCTACCCAGCATTCTCAAGGTTTCTTTTTCCATTATTCTTCCCCTAATTCTTTTCAGACCTTTAAAAAGCCACTTTCCTCATCTATGAGATTTTAATGCTTCAGACGACCTACATAAGCTGTGCGTGTATGATAAACCATTTTGGTGATGTGCCTGATCTAGCACACCAGCCGGAGAGCTGTCTACAGCACCGTGACCTCATCCAATACAGATTGTTTTCATTTATATACCAGATGTGTGGCTCCTGCTTTGAAGACCCCAGAAAACATCCCCTGTGTACTGTAGAATGTGTGGTTACCTCTTAGTTGATACCTGCAGTGCATCTAACAGGCTCCCTAGATTAACGTTTGTGGGGGTCATCCTCTGACACTCCCGCAACCTATTTTACACACTGCCTTCCTTTATCATCATTTATTTTTCTCTCACACAATACATCCTAACTGCAGTTTTCCCTCCCTTCCCCCCCCCCCCAGTCCTCTCTTTTACTTCCCTCGCCTCCAGATTTACTAAACTCTTCCCCTCAGAAAGGATCAGGTCTCCCAGATATAACAACTAAGCCCAGCATAACAAGATATAATAATGGCTCCGTGGTTAAAAGCACTGTCTGTGCTTCCAGAGGTCCTGAGTTCAAGTCCCAGCAACCACATGGTGGTTCACAACCACCTATACTGAAATCTGATGCCCTCTTCTGACATGTAGGTGTACATGTGGATAGAGCACTCATATAAAAAAATAAATCAATAAAATCTTAAAAAAGAAAAATAAACAGACAAAAAAAAAGACTAAGCACAGACCCTCAGGTATCAGGAGGACAAAACAACCCAGTAGGAAGAAAAGAGTCTCAAGAGGAGGCAAAAGATTCAGAGACACCCATACTCCCACAAAGACACAAAGCTAATTGCTGAGTAGTATTCCATTGTGTAAATGTACCACAATTTCTTTATTCTATCTTTGGATGAGTAACATCTAGGTTGTTTCCTGATTCTGGCTATTATGAATAAAGCTGCTAGGAACATGGTTGAGCAAATGTCCTTGTTGTATGGTATATATATAGATATAGATATAGATAGATAGATATATAGATATAGATATATAGATATAGATATAGCTGGGTCTTGAGGTGGAGCTATTCCCATTTTCTGAGATAGCTCCAAATTGATTATTTCCAGAGTGGTTGTACAAGTTTACATTCCCACCAACAATTTTCCTCTCTCCACATCGTCGACAGCATGTACTGTCACTTGTGTTTTTGATCTTAGCCATTCTGATGGATGTAAGATATAGTCTCAGAGTCATTTTGGGGGGACAGGGGAAACAGAGAGGGAGCGTAGGACAGAAAGGAAAAGAGAGAGGGGACTATGACTAGGATGTAAAGTGAATGAATGAATGAATGAATGAATGAATAAATAAAAAACCATCAAGATAACAACTGCAGCGTATATACGGGTGACCTAGTCGAGACCCGCATAGGCTCCATGTTTCCTGCTTTAGTCTGTGAGCCCCTGAGTCCTGTTAGTTGATTATGTGGGTCCGTTTCTTCTCTGGCTCCCGCAATTCTTCTTCCCTCTTCTGTAGGGTTCCTGAACTCCAAGGAGAGTGACCCACTGGAGATCTCCAATTTGGACTCTCTCTCTCTGAATAATGTTTGGCCACTCAGACTTTTTTTTTCTTCAAAAAACAGAGATCTATTTGTTTGTTTGTTTGTTTGTTTATATGTGTGTGCATAGGCGTGTGCTCATGGAGGTCAGAGGAAAACTGAATGAGAGTCTGTTCTCTCTCTTTCCCTCTTAATTGGGTTCTGGGGCTCAAACTCAGATCATTAGATTTGTCTGCAACCACCTTGACTTGGTGAGTCATTTCACTGGCCTCACTTCTTTACTTTTCTAAAAAGTAAGTAGGATGCTACCCATCTTCAGAAAATTCTGATGCCAAAGTAAATCCAGAATTTGCTAACAGCTTAGCAGGAGCAAACTTCTGTTTACCAATATCTGATCCAAAACAGGGTTTGTAGGAATTAGGGTTCATGCAAGAAATACCACTCTAGAGCAGAAGTGACTGAATCCAAGAGTCTTGGTGCCAGCCTGTCTCCTGGGGCCCATAGTTAAGTCTAATTATGCTTATTTTCTGGCTGTGGTTTCATGCTGTCAACAAATTGTAAGATTACTGTGGCAATGCTCAGACAGATTGAGAACCCCTCTAATTCCAGTTTTAGGATTAATAAATTTATTTCCATATAAACACACACACGTCATTTTCTCCTAGGGCAGGTAAGCATTTGTACCTAGGGCCACACTCTATAATTGGATTAATAAATTCATTTTCATGTACACACACACACACACACTTTCTTCTAGTGCAAGGAAGCATTTGGACCCAGGGCTGTACTCTATCATTGGATCAACAAATTCATTTTCATCTGCACACATATATACACAAAGAGAGAGAGAGAGAGAGAGAGAGAGAGAGGTTTCCTTCTAGTGTAGAAAAGCATTTAGACCTAGAGCCACACTCTAGTGTTGGGATCTCTGGGAATGGGTCTTCCTGCCTCCTAGAACTGTGGAACCTATGAGATGGCTAAGCATCTACTGTATGGTGGAGAGCAATTTTCTGTTGGCTGGAGAGTAAGAGAAGCCGGAAAATACACTCACAAACCAGTTCCACACTCACAAGCCAGCAAAAATCCTTTAGAGGGTGAGTGAAGAAATGGGAGGATTTTAGGCAGGATTAGGCAGTGTTTCTGTAAATGAGGCTTGGTCCATGTCTGTGATGGAAAATTACCTTCCTTCAATCCTTACAGGGGTCAGTTGTAGTCTGGGTCTGAAACTGGCTGTACTGAGATAGAGTGTGAGGTGGAAACTTTACAAATATAATGTACTTCAGTGGGTGGTACTGAGCCTGGAGGGCGGAGCCTTGAAGGAAAGGGTAAAATGGCAGCGCTAACATGATAACCCTTTGTGAGTGAAGCCAGTTTTGCATGGCTCAGTTCGGCATCTTGCTTTGCAGTAGCAGCTGGAGTCTTGGGGGTCAGCATGGCCAGTTAGGATATCTTACCTAAAAGAGAATGCTGTTTGTCAAAGGCAACAGCTTTCTCAGGTTTGATAGGGTGTGCCTGGTAACAGGTGTTCTCATTGTGTTCTTATGGACTTAAGGCTACAGTTCCATCTTACAATAGTCCATTGGTGGTCCTGAATCCTTCTCAACAAAGTCAGGTGACCACAGTCCTTTGCTCAAAATCCTCCAGTGGCCCCTGTTCTGCTCAGAGAAACTTCAAGTCCTGGCCACGGCCTTCCAGGCCCTGTATTTCATCACCCATCTTTTTTCTGTCCCTCTCTTCCACTTAATTTTGGTTGCCCCTCTGCTGTCCTCCACTCTACCTGGGACAGGCCTCAAAGCCTTTGCAGTGGCTGTTCCCTTTTCCTGGAACACCCATTCTTGAATTTTTGTGGTCTTTCCCTCTTCCTTCAAGCGTTTTCTTAAACACTACCTTCTAAGTACAGCCCATTGTCCATATATTTGAAACTCACTTTCTATACTTCTGAGCCCAGTGGTCAGCTCCAAGGCACTTGTACCCTTTTAATATATTCTGAGCTTAACTTACTTATTTTCTCTCCCACTTCTGAAAACAAGGAAGCAAGTATAGCATTTTTGTGTGTTTTGCTCACTGACATCTTGTAGATGTTATTAGTTAAATGGTTACATGTATAAGACACTTGGGTAATATTTGTTGAATGAATGAGAATCTTCCTTTCAGACTTGCCTCCATTTTCTCCAGAGTACACCCTCCCATGGGGGGCTCCTAGTCACATATAAGAATATGACATTTAAATTTAAGGCAGTTCTTGTATTTACCAGGCTGTAATTCCATTATTAAAAACCTTCAGTTAACAAGTTAATACCCACAACTTTAGGGTTCTTTGAGGGGCTGAAAGAATTGTTGTTGTTTCTATGCAGTAAGTAGGAGAGAGCAGAGGCCAGAATCAAAGGAAGCAGGCCATAGGCCATGGAACAAGGAAATAATTCAACAAAATTGCAGATGGCTCCAATTCTTTATTGTGCTGATGTAAACTTAGCCAGGGCAGGCTGCCAAATAACTTGGTTCTCTCTCTTCTCTTTTCCTCCTTTCTTCCCTCACTCCTTCAGTCTGTCCCTCTATCAGTCACTCTGAGATTGTGCAATATGACCCAAACTGGTCTGGATCTCACTAGGTAGCCCAAGCTGGCTTCAGACTTACAGATATCCTCCTGTCTCAGCATCTCAAGTGTTGCAAGCACAGTCACAAACCACCAAACCTAGTTCTTTTCTCTCTCTCTCTCTCTCTCTCTCTCTCTCTCTCTCTCTCTCTCTCTCTCTCTCTTTATCTCTCTCTCTCATTCTTATGAAATCCATCTCAGTTCTGATGACTAGGACCAGTTGTGTCCCACGGTGGCAGACAGGGGACGGTCCTGGAAGAGTATAGAATTCTTCAAGATTCTGTTATGCTGGGTACAGACAAGACTCCACTTTTTCCTTCTGGCTTCTGCAGCCCTTGAGAATGTGGGAGTCAGCTCTGACCACAGGGCTGGCCTGGGCGGATTTCACAGCAGCACACAGATATTTCCTTCTGGCCCAAATGCCTGGGGTTGCAGGTCTGGAACATGTATTAGTGGAGTAATGTCTGGGGAGAAAAGGGCGATAGCATGGAAACCTTGGCTGCTATGACAACAGCTGGAATAATAAACAACCTCTGTTCCTCCAGCAAAATCATGGAGTTTGGCCTTGTGGCAACATTGGGAAGGGAAATGTGTAATACCCGAGAGTATCTTGTGTTTGGCTTGGGCTCTATTCTTTTTATTTTTCTCTCTCTCTTGGGTTAAAGAGACTTGTCAAGTGCCTCCTTGGGCAGAGAGAGACAATTACACATCATCTAATACCTCAGTCACCTTCCTAGACATTTGTAAACAACAGGAATTCAGAATGTGTAGACTGAGAAGTCAAAAACACCCCTTCCCCTTCTCATACTCACTCTTCTAGAGTAACTGCCGCTACAGGGACCATCCTAAAACACACACACACACACACACACACACACACACACACACACACACGTGCACACACATCATCAACAGGGGATCTGTTTTCTTGCTTTGCATGACTAGGGCTTAATGGGCTCTATAAATAACTAGTAACTCCATTCCTCCTTACATATACTATCATAATTCTCCTTTTTAATTTCTTGAAGTCATCTCAGATAAACTCAGTTTTCTGATTACTGTCATGTGTTTAAATGTCCACCCCAGTAGAGTTCAGTCTTCAATCTCTCCTTGAATTCAGTTTCTTTCTTTCTGTACCACTCCACCAACATCTCTGACTCCAGCTAGGTCCTGGCATAGGTGGTGATGTGGTCTTACTGCTCTCTTGTAATCTGTGGCGGGTGCCCGAATTCTGGATCTTGGGGAAAATCCCCTCAACATCATCTAATAAATTTCCTAAATCCTCAAACCTAAGCCTAAGCCTTGAGGGCATGCCATAGGGTATACTTGCATCCTGGCTCCATTCTCCTTTTACAGAGCTCATTTGGTCTAGCACATCTTTGATTTGACCAAGAAGGGCACCTACCATCCTTGAAACTCTACACACAAGGATGTTACTCCCATCCTTTCTCACTCATCTGTGGCTCTCTTTTGAACTTAGTGGTTCATAAAAACATTTCTGCCTGGAACTTAACAGCTCTTCTAGACTTGTTTGGGTGATAGCTGGGCTCCAGAAGTCCATGAATGGCCTCAAATCTGCTTTACAGCCATTATAGGTTTCTTTCCTAGGTTTACATAAGCCTTATCGCAGGTGTGTACATTCCTGGGTCCAAGGAATGTTCCGGGGGATGTAGATGGGCTACTGTGTGTGTGGCTGAATCAGGCACTTGGGTCAAGGAGGGTGGTCATTGTGCTTCTGCATTCAGAAGTGAACTCCATGGATTCTAAGAGGCTGCTTTTTGAAGACAGCCTTTGAGGTCATTAGGAAAGTGTAATTATCAGTGTAGGAAAATAGAAAATGCTTGATTTCAGTTGGCTTATACTTTAAAAATATTTAGACAAGAGTTCCACGGGTCTTCATGTGTATTCTTGATGTATGAATTAAAAAAAATGGGGGTGAATATGTCCACTGTAGGACAGTTCATGCCTCTTTTAGCAGCCCAGCCTTGCAGGAGGAAAGGACTTCGACATTGTTCTCCCCTGCCCTGCCCAGTACAATAGGTGGCTTCAGCTAGCTTCTTACCCCTAATCCCTCTCTAAACTACAGGTAAGCACTTCTTGCTCCCTATCCACACCTTGTGGACAACTGAGGAAACATAATTCTTTGCCTTCCAAAGAATTTTCTGTGGAGGATTTCAACCAAGACAATTTTAAATTATGGAGGAAGGAGAGGGAAGGGAGGAAAGGAGGGAGAGAAGGAAAGAGGGAGAGAGAGAGAGAGAGAGAGAGAAAGAGATTCTGAAGGGTATTGGAGGGTAGGTGGGGGTCAAGATTTGTGTTTAGAGTGAATAGGTGTTTGTCAAGTTGCTGTTTCAGCTTTAAACAGCAGCAGAATTCAAAGACAACAGAAAAAGGCCTTCCTTGCCACCTACTCTTGAACACTCATTTCTACCAGATGCACTCATCTATAATGTTAAACTTTCTTTCTTCCTTCCTTCCTTCCTTCCTTCCTTCCTTCCTTCCTTCCTTCCTTTCTTTCTTTCTTTCTTTATTTCTTTCTTTCTTTCTTTTTATGGCTTCTTTGCTTCTCCAACAGCTATATATCTTTCCTTAGGTGAATGTACCTTAATTTGTTAAACATTGTCCTATTGATACCAATGACTAAGGCAGGTTTTAAATATTACAATTACTATTGCAGTGGCCAGCCTTCTACCACACAGCCTCTGGTCATCACACAAATACCCAAGGAATGTGACTGCTGAGCCAAAGAGACATATGTTTTATCTTTTGATAGGAGAACTATTTTGTATTTCTATAGATAGAAACAAATTGTCATTAAAAATTGTGGCAATTTACACTGGTATTAAATCCCTTAAAACACTTGCCTGTACTGCATATTGTCAAGCTAAGCTAATTGGGTCTATTCCAATCTAATTGATGAAAAATGATCCCATTCTTGTTTTAATTTGCATTTCTGAGATCGCTAATGAAGTTGAACATTATTTCATGCATTTACTAGTCATTTGCAACTTGTGAATTGTTTATATCCTCTGGTAATTTTTCTTGTTTTATGTTTAGAACTTGTGTTCTTCAGTCATAACTGCTTGACTGTAAGATATATGGCAAATATTTTCTTGCCATCTGTGAATCTCAAGATGCTCTCGTGGTAAACAGACGATTGAAGCCAAAAGATTATTCTTTTATATATTTTTTGACAGTGTCTTGTTGAAACAGCCAAGGCTGGCTGGAACTCATTACGTAATTCGCCCTGTCCTTGAACTTGTGATGATTCTCCTGCCTCAACTTCTTGTTCTTGAGTTGCAATTCCAAGTAAACAAGTGTCTGTCTGTGTGTGTGCGTGTTTAACAAATTCAAGTGTTGTCCTCATTTCCCTTCGCTCCTCCCAGTTTTGTTTTACTGAGTGGAGGTTTTGGTTTCTTTAAAAACTCTGTTATGTAATGTAAATATGTTTTTATTTTAATCTCATGTGTGGGACATGGCACTGCATTAGTTTATCCACAGCTGATAATTGCCTTGTAGGAGCATGGTCTTTGCCATGGAATTCTGAGGACTCTGAGAGGGTATAAATACATGAACCCAGAGAGGGCTTTGAGGAGATGGATGGAGGAAGAAGGCTGTCTGTTTGTCTTGCGGCATTTGCCATTTGCTGGACTACTAGATATCCTGACAACTGAGATTCGTATTTCCCAGAGAACTGGATGAACCAAAGCAGCTGAAACTAAGTCTATAGAGGTCTAGGTCCCTTTTCCCTTTTAACCTTCTTTCTCTCCTACCTAGGGCTGGTGGGGGGGGCTTGGAAGGGAGGTAGAGGCTTAAAGAACCCCAAATAAAACAGAGTTTAAAAACAGCACCTACCACACTCGAAATTTCACTGCTGCACACTTTGAGCTTGACAAGTGTACTAGTCTGGCCGGCCAGAGTCCCAGGGACCCACCTGTCTCTGGGATTCTGTGGTTCTGTGATGACGAGCATGTGCTGCCATGCCTGGAATTTTTATGTGGCTTCTGGGGGATGAGCTCAAGTCCTCTTGCTTGTTCAGAAGGCGCTTGTGGCTGAGCTAGCTTTCCAGCCCCAGGGTACTTCAGGTTGTTGTCTCTGGAAAATATTAATGAACTGTGTTAGTCAAAGTAGATTGGCTGCTGCAACAAATTACCCACACATCCATCGTTTCGATCAGTAAAGGTTTGTTTTAAATTTTTTTTTTATTTGTTTTTAGCTATAGAACAGTCAACAGATGTTCATGATAAGCAGTTTCCAAGCAGTAACTTCTGGGCACAGCATTCTGTGACCCTGTACTCCTCTAGGTCCTTATTCAGCTGGAGAGTGGGAGAGAGAATCGGTGAAGGAAGAGGAAGGCAGGAGAAAGGGGATGAGGGAGGGGGAGAGAAGAGAGATTGTGTGAGAAAGACACAGACACAGGACAGAGAAAGATAGAGACAGAAAGAGAGACTTTCTTTTGATGTTTTTCTGTTCAGGCTTGAAAGAGAGACACATTACTTCCTCTATATTTTTCTTGATAAAACACAATTATATGGCAAGAGAGACTAGAAACAAAGTCTGCCCATGAGCCCACAGGAGCAGGTGAGCACAGCCAACCATGCTACTTCAGCGAACAGACTGACAACTGAGTGGCTGTACTTAGTGTTTTTCATAGTTGCCTTATGTTTCTAGAGACAGCCAAAAGCTGCCCTTTGAAAGAACACAGGATGATCCCCAAGACAGAGTCTTCAGAACCCATGAATGCCAAGAATCATGATTTTCTCATTCCTGCCTATGAAGTCATGTATTAAAAAAATATATTGAAGGTCTTCTTCAAAAAGAGAAGGCTTCTTCTTTACTTATGTTATAGTAGTAAGAGGTTCTTAAAATATTCTGGAGGTCTATCTGCCTCTCTCAGAAGTTCTTAGAAATTAGTGAAAGCAGTGATTGAACAGAGGGCTGGGATCACATGGCCTCTTATGACATGGCATTAGAGATAATAAAAAAGGGAGGTGGTTGACTGAGAGGGCACAGGTCGAGCTAGAGCCAGGGTAGAGCTGCAGTAATATCTGTCAGGGTTGGCAGCCATTGCAGGGGTCTTGGGTGAGCCTTTGAAATGTAATTCCTACAAAGAATGACTTCTGGAAAATATATTAGGAAAGAAGGAGAAACTGGGATACAGCTAGGGCTTCTGACTTCTGAGCAACATGGAAGAGTGAGGCAATGGCCTAGCTTGGTGATAGAAACAGCAACCACAGTTACCCCCAAAAGTGGGATATAGGTTTCCACATACACCAACTAATTTGATCTGGATATCTTCAGTAACCCTGATGATCCTTCTACACCCTGGAAAGTTGATTGTAAACTCAAGTCTTTGTGACACTGGGACGCAACGCATTCCCATCTGGGTGGTTTATTGAGATTTGACATTGTTGGTGGAACCCCCCAAAAGTATTTGGTTACCTGGAGGATTGATCAGTGAGTGTTCATAAGCAGAATGATGGTGAACTGTATAGTCTCTGTTTCCCTGTTTGTGAAATCAGAGCACTGATGGGAATGCCTTTTGAAGTCTCCATCAATGTGTGCAATGTGTGTGGTAGGATGCTGAGTTCAGCAAGGCTCCTGACCTGTTTTCTTTACTAATAGGAAGAGCCAAGTAAAGGGAGATGTCATCTTCTCTCAGAGCTTCAGGTACTCATGGTCTTGAGCAAGTCATTGTCTCTCCCTAGGACTGTGTTATCATCTGAAAAACGGGGTACAGTTGGTAGAATGACTTGTTCTTTTATCTTTGGCTTTCTAGAGATCTAAAGACAGTGTGCAAAACATGACTTTGTGGGAGAAGGTGAGTTCTGTCATAATGCATTCAGGGTAGTTCCCCCATTTCCGGGTTCCTATATAATCCAACAATCTTTCTATTCCTTGCGAGTGCTCAGAGACCATAATGACCTCCCCCTCATCCACACTGGAAGGTCAGGGTGTTCAAAGGCAAAATTTTCACCCTGCTTTGTTCACTTCCAAACACAGTCACATCTACTCTTTCAGCCCCAACTATCCCAACAGAGATGGCATTGGACAGCTGCTATACACCTAAGTACTTGTCTTTGTTTTCCTGTCTTACAAACTTTGAAGAGCGGTAAAAAGCCATTAAGAGATATTTAGCTCAGAAAGGCTAACAACAGTCAGTTCTGTGAAAAAATGATGGAAATGGTGGCCCTTTCAAACTGGCTGAACACTTGGAGGAGGACCATATATATGATGGGTTCTGGGGCTACCGAGAATGCATCTGTCCCAAGTAAGCTGAGAGGTAAGGAGTGTGAAAATCAAGTGTACGCTGGTAGTAGTTACAGGTCTTTAGAACCAGACAGGTGCCTGGGGAGGTTTTGGCCTTCATTTCCTGGCCCAACATATGCTAACCTTTCCAAAAACCCAGGCTTCACTGTTTGGGGCTTACATTGAGCCAGAGGTGATACAGATGCTTGGTATCGGCCTATTGTGTTGTTTGTTGTTTGTTTTTGTTTTCTGAGATAGGGTTTCTCTGTGTAGCCTTGGGTATTCTGGAACTCGCTCTGTAGACCAGGCTGATATTGAACTTACAGAAATCCACCTGCCTCTGCCTCCTGAGTGCTGGGATTAAAGGCAAATGCCATCACCACGAGAGCCTATTGTGTTTTTACCCTGTGCATTCCACATTTAATCCACCAAGCACAACAGGGCAGAAGTTATTAAGGACAGCATTATTTGAGTAACTAGCAAGCTGATAATCATTCCCACGTTGGCCGGGCCTTTTCCTCTTCTCCTTTATAAGGGCACATATGGGTGAGAGAAAAAAATCTGCAAAGCCCAAGGGAAATGTGTGGGTGTGGAGATCACATGAAGTAAGGAGGATTTGCCAGCAGAACCGTTTCAGTCAGGGCACACACTCTGGGCTCTGACAATTTGGGGGCAGGATTTTCTTACCATCTTTCTTGGTACATGGAGGTGGTCATATACAGAATTAATGCATGGTTCTGAAGTTGCCTTGTGATACCCATCTGCTCATAGTACTGAGAATCCCTCACAGAGAACGAAGCTCTGCAATGCCCACTTTCACCTGGACATATTCCATTTTAAATTTCCAAAGCTATAAATCTTACCTTGTTGCTTAATTTTTGTTATTTAATGCTAATTTTGAGGTCTATTGCAATTCCTAGACATAAATCATCTCACCTGACTGCTGTGTATTATTTCAATACCAATTAAGGTAAGCCCCTCAAGAAATAGGCAACTAGATTGCCTCTAACAGGGAACTCCAATTCCTAGATAGCACACCACTCAAAGTACAAGCTTGCAGTTGTCTTATTCCAAAATGCGATTTGTCCTTACATGGTTAATGTTTTCTTAAGTGTTGTCAAGTATTATTAGCTCACTGCTTTTTAAAAAATAGTTTGCAACTTCACCTCAAGCAGATCCGAATAGAGGTTACCCTGTGAGGTAGGTGTTCGTGAGCACAAATGAGATCATGTATATAAAGTGCTTAGCACATTATCTGGCAAACAGGAAATTCTCAATAGATGGAATAAGCTCTCCAGAGCCTAGAACACATTAGAACTTTAATAAATACCAATTATAGTAATGAGTGTTTGATTACCTCTGGTGATCTGGGGTCTACTTCCCCATAAAGCTAGGTCCCGGAACAGTTGAAACATGAGGTATGCCGAAGACAGTAATTACCAAGTCACCATTAATCCTTCCAAATTATTCCCCTTTCACAGATGGCGAAACTGAAACTCAGAGAGATTACACATCTCGCTTATGATCATTCAGCATAGTGAGTGGCAGAATTTGGAGCTCAAACTTCACAACATCAAAGCTTTTACTTTTAACTATCCTGCAATATTGTCAGCCTGGGGAAATGTTTTCAAATTTTGCTATTTCAGCAACAATAGTTATGATTTTCTATTTGGGTGGATAATAATTACTAAGTAATGATTTCTAAGACCTATTTTTTAGGATAAGTTTTTTATTCGTAGGGCACATCTATTTAAGCCTCTTTAGAGAAATACATCTGTGGATTTATAGATAGGTCAGTAGACGCCATGTTGGCTTCTAGTCTCCACTTGTCCCATAATCTGGGAACCTGAATACAGTACACAAACTACCCAGATATATTTGGCACCATGGGAGCTTTTCATGTCATGAAATCTATATTTCTACAACAGTCATATGGGGAAGTTCAATTCTACCACACAGACCCAGAGACTGAGGTTCAGTGTTGTGAAGTATCCAATGTTATGTAGCTCTGGTAATACATGGTTCAATGTTCCAGTGGTTTGGTGTCCTCTGACTCAAAAGTGTTTAAATATAAAGGTGACTTGACTTGGGTGGGGTCACACTTGAGGAATCAGGCTCAGAATCAAGACTCAGAGGCTAGAAACTGCTAAGGTTGACAACTAAGCTTCCTATGATTCCATAGGGACCTTTTGCTTTGATGTAGCTGTTTCTTCAGTGAGAGATAGTTCTTCCTTGGTTATTTACAGGAGAGAGAATTTTAGGCAGATGATGAGATAGATATAGTGACTTGGGACTATGAAGCAGGTGCTTTCAGGATGTGTAAAGCCCTTGGAATAGACAAAGGGTCAGGTTTGGGGAGTAAATTGTGTGGCTTTTGCACAGGGCTTTGCAGCAGCACCTGAATGTATGGAGGTGGAGGATGGAAGTATTTGCTCCACTGAGGGCCAGGAGATCTTGCTGGAAGTTGAGCAGAGATGATTGACAGGCTGTTGGGAACTGCGATGAGGATTCTGGTATCAAAGAAAGCCAGGATAGAGCCACTGCCTCGCCTGGTTTTACAGAGGTTGGAGGAGAAATTGGCCAAGATGTGGTCATCATTGCAAAATCTAAACTGCAGTACTGCAGTGTTTGGGGTCTTATAGGGTTAGAGGTGCATCTCACAGAATTCTGAGCCTAGTTTTTTGGTTTTTTTTTTTTTACTTTATTGTATTATTGATATTAGTAATACTATTTGTGTAGCATACAGAAGACAACTATGTGGAGTCATTTTTATCTTCACCTTTATGTGAATATGAATTCAGAAATGGGACTCAAGTTCCATTTCAAGTGGTCAGGCTTGGGCAAAGACTACCTTTACCCAATGATCCTTCTCACCAACCCTGAGTTTATATTTTTGAGCTCATGAAATCTATTCAAAGTTTCCACTCTTATTTTTCTTCTTTCAGCCTTCTGAGATGATGTCTTTTGTAGCCCATCTATATTGGTTATTAAATTGATATTTGAGTTGCCATGATACTTAGGAATATATATATTCTCTCTCTCTCTCTCTATATATATATATATATAGAGAGAGAGAGAGAGATTATGAGGCTGGGGTAACTGAGGTGGGAAGACCCACCCTAAACATGGGCAGTGCTGTCCTATGGGCTGAGGTCCTGGAGTTGAAACAAGAGGACTGCACGCAATAGGGTGAGCTCCAGCATTCACAACTCTACTTCCTAACTGGAACAGCATGACCAGCAGCCTCCTGGTCCTGCTTCCATGTCTTCCTGGCCACCACGGGCTGTAAGCTGAAATAAGCCTTCCACCCTAACTTGCTTTTATAGGGTATTTTATGTATGCAACAAGACTAGTAATTAATACACCAGGCTGACCTTTAACTATGTAGCAAAGAAAAAGTGATCTTCAACTTCTGATCCTTCCGCTTCCATCTCTTACATGTTGGGATGAGAGATGTATGTGACCAAATCCCATTTGTACAGGGCGAGGGATCAAACCTAGAGCTTTGTGCATGGTAAACATGTACTCTACCAACTTAGGTATATTTCCCATCTTGCCTCCCTTGATTTTCTATGTTTTTTGTTTGTTTGTTTGTTTGTTTTTACGATCTCCTCACAAGGTACCAAGAGGACTTCTGGCTTTGGAAAGCTGTTTAAAGCACTCCTCCTGTCACTAGTGGATGTACACTTGGGCTGGCTATTCTCAATCTACTATTTGTAAGTATCTTTTCTATCCTGAAAGAATGTTTTCCCTTCAGGGGACTGTTCGATGCTGGAAATAGCTTGGTAGTATCACCTTGTTGAAAGGGAAGCAGGCTGAAAACAATATTTACAATCTAGTACAGGAAGAGATCAAACTTCTCAGAGGAAGCATTGTCTCCATCATTCTGCTTTGAGGGTGGAGTGGAGTGGGAAGTTCCTGATGGAAGGAACGGTCCGTGCAGGAGCACAGATCAAGTCAAAGCCAGCCCAAGGGCAGAACAGAAAGCCTGGGGAAGAAATCCCACTGAGTATTTTAGCCACATTCATACATTAGGACATGAACCAGGAACAATAGAGGGGCTGGAAGGATGGATTTTGATGGGAAGATGAAGCTGCTACTGAGAAAAAAAGAGCTCTCTAGCCTAGGGAGAAGAAAGTAGAGACAACCCAGTCATAATGGCTCTCAGAGCAAGGCTCGGCTCAGAGCTTCCTTGCCTTTTTCCAGCATCCTTGCCTCTCACATTCCCAGGGTATTGGTTCCCAGATCCCCTTCCCAAAATGTCCTACAATTGAGTAGAGCCTAGGCATGCATGTCCTCTTCTATATTTCAGCTCACTCCCAGAGTGTTTGTAATGTCTAATCCAATGTAAGTGCTATATAAATTGTTATAGTGTGTTGCTTAGGACACACTGATAGAAACGTGATCTATACATGTTCAGCACAGATCGCCCCCAGACAGTAGTATTTGACTTGAGTTTGGTTGAATGTGAGTTTGAAGAACCGCCAGACACTGAGCATCCGCCAGTCGCCCTTTCTGTTCCATTGGCTTCCAGGCTCACCTGCACAAGTTTCAGCCCGTGCCCTTTCATTTCTCCATGACTCACCTCTGACCTGCTCCTGACCTCTTCTTCAGGCTGCAGAGATAAATCTGTGACTTCTTGGCTGGTGAGCCAAGACTTCTGTCTGGCATTGGCTCAACACTGACACAATCCCTGAACCCAGCAGGGCAAAGGCAGCATTTTCCCCTTGGCCTAGACTAGGGCTGAGGTGTTCTGGCTGTGGAAAGACTTGTAACCTAAAGCAAGAAAGAGAAAAGTGTGGTCTACCCTTCCTTCTGGAAGGTTCCCTGTTTCCTTAGTTTTCACTTGACCTTAGTTGTACACGTGGTCACCTTGGAAGATTATGCTTTATTGTTTTAAAAAGTATATATATGCTCGCTCTTGTGTGTGTGTGTGTGGGGTGTGTGTGCATGTGTATAAATGTGTATGTGAGGGTCACTGGACAATTTGCAAGGAGTCAGTTTTCTCCTTCCACCATGTGAGTCCTGGTGGAACTCAATAATCAGGCTTGGTAGATAGATACCTTCAAACAATGACTCATCTTGTCAGCTGCTGGGGCTGTGAAGACGATGGTGATGATTTTAATACTTGTTCCTCCCCATAAAAATTTTATTTAATTGCCATGGGGAAAAAAATCTAAGCTTCCATAATATTGAAGGTTGTGCTGGTAGATGAATGTACCAGTTGTTAACATCAGGCCGACAAAAGACCTTGGCTCCTGCAGGCTTTTCCAGGATTAACTTTGGACAAATCAGAGCTTCTTCGAGCTTTATCCATTTCCTCTTTTGTAAAATCAGGAAGTTAAATGCACCACTCCTGGAGATAGCTAAGATGCCAGGCGTATGATGCTTGGTTTGGTTTGGGTCCACAGCATCCCTCAATGCCTGCGTGTTAGAAGCTTGGTCCCCGCTTGGTTCTATTGAGAGGCTGCGGAAACCTTCAAATGAGGCCTACAGATTTTAGGGCATGCCTTTAGAGGCTATAGTGGAACCTCCCCGGCTCCTACCCAGCTCTCTTTTTGCTCCTAGTTAAGAGATAAGTGTGTTTCTCCCACCATAATCTACCAACTTATGAAGATACAACAGGGCCAGGTGACCATGGTATGATGGTTAGCGATAATTGCCAACTCCACACAACGTAGAGTCACTTGCCAGATCTAGTCATGTCTGTGAGAGATTATCTTGATTACGTTAGCTGAGGTGGGAAGAGCCTTCCAGCCTGACTGGAAACATGGACTGATTAAGAAAGGGAGCTGGGCTGCAGTGCCCATGTATCCTTGCTTTCTGCTTTCGGGGATGTGACCAGCCATGTCAGGCACCTGTCACCCTGACTCCCCTCCCATGGTAGACTCTAACTTAGACTGAGAACTGACATACACCTTTATCCTAAAGTTGTTCTTATCATGATGTTTTTCATCATAGCAACAGATAAAAAAATTGAGATACGTAGATTGAAACCTTTGAAGCCACAAACCAAAATAAACCTGATTATAAGCTGATTATTTGAGTGTTTGTGACAGTAACAGAAAGCTGATTAACACACTGTCCACCACGAGCACCAACTGTTTTTGTTTATCTTCTTTTTTCTTCTTTATCTTATCTTCTTACACCTTTTTAAAAAAAGATTTATTTATTATGTATACAATGTTATTTTTGCATGTACACCTCCACTCCAGAAGAGGGCATCAGATCTCATGATAGATGGTTGTGAGCCACCATATAGTTGCTGAGATTTGAACTCGGGACCTCTGGAAGAGCAGTGCTGAACCATCTCTCCAGCCCTTCTTATACTTTTACGGTGGTATTGCTCTCTCCCTCTGCCTTTGAAATGTAGTTTACTTTGGCATGAATTAGACTCTCAGAAGAGACATATGGAAAGAGGATGAAGGTACTGGGCTAAAACAAGATGATCAGACAGAACAAGTTTGTGTCCAGGGGCCCCCATTTACATTTCATGTCCCTGAGCCTCAGTTTTATAGGCAGGATTTTAGGCCAGGCGAAGTGCTTCAGCACCAAGCATGTGGTCTAGGAAGATGGAGGGAGAATTATTCTGGAAAACTTTCCTTCCATAACAATCTTCAGTACCATTATGAAATAAGACTTTCCACAGCGCTCCCGCTGTTGTGTGTACTTTGCTCTCTGGCAGAACAATGTTTCCAACAGCCTGGGTGGTCTTTGCCTGCAAAACCTCTCTGTCACCACCGCTCTCGCTCTCCTCACCTCCTGTGAATGTGAGTAAAAGGGCTGATGTCATCTAGCATGGCCAGGACATGAGTCCTCCCAGTCCCAGTCAGCTCGGCAGAGAACTCTGTCCTCTATCCCTGATACCGCAAAGCTGATGTGCAGGGCACAGAAGAATGGTGTCAGAGAGTAGAAAACTCATTCCCATTCTCACCAAGCACTCATAATGAGAAGAATGATGTGTCTCTCTCAAAGTATTTAAAGAAACAGGGTGAAGCACAGTCCACAGAGAGGGCCCAAGGACCGACTAGTGATGGGAGAAGCCTGAATTCTCACTTCAGTGGTGATACAGTTCCAACCCAAAGGCTCTCACATCCCCTTTTCCTAGGACTCAGGTCTCTGCTGAAGTTGAAACACAAACAACCATGTCACAGAGGAGCAATGAATGCAGAACGCCAAAGAGCCCCACAGCAGTTCAAGTTCTCACCAGGAATGCCATTTTGAGCTGTGGTGCAATTATCCCCAAAACTTTTAAAATGCAGTGGGAGCACCTGGAAATTCTATGTGTTGACTCGCTCAGTTCAGCAGACATCAGTGGTTCCAATCAGCATCTATTTATCCCTCTTTACCACTAACACTTTAGAGGGCAGACCCCCCAAACTGTAGGCATTGATTGGTGATTGAATACCTCACACCCAGGCAACCTCATGCAGCATGAATCAACTGGGGAAAGTAACCACATGAAATTTAACGGTGTGTTCTGGTGAAACGAATGAGCAATTCACCATATAAAGAAGCTTTATTGCCAAATGAAAAAAAAAGATAATAGCTTGGTATTAATTATTAACAATTATAAAAATATTATGACTTCAACATTCATTTTATTGTTTCCATTAAACTTTATTTTACAGTGGCTAATCATTTTTTCCTGACCCAACCTGGCAGTAATACAGTGAGTGAAGCAAAAGGCATCAAGTGCTTAGCACAGTGTCAAACGCTGAGAGTGCGGACAAGAAAAGATGGTCTTCATTTTGTAATGGTGAGATTTTAATTTCCCACAAAGGCAAAAATACTGGGGGGGGGGGAAGCAGAACATTTTTCAAAGAGAGGATAAGAATACTGCTCGAACAGTGACCATTCTTCTGATTATACCAATAACCATGAAGTTCACATTTAGGTACAAACTGACAGTGAGTGTTTGTCGGGTGGTTTGATCTCTATATGTACTCCAGACTGGACTTGAAGTTGCTTTGTAGCCCAGGCTGTTCTTCCTGCCACAGCCTCTCTCTGTGATCACGGGTGTGTGCCACCATACCCACTGGCACTGTTATTTTTGATTGCTTTTTATCCTTCCTTGAATATTATAATAATAGAATTAATCTTAATATCTGCTTCTACAAGTACTGTGATGGTGATGGTATTTTACTCCCACTTTGTGAGTCTATGAATGATGTACGTGGGTGTGTTTCTATGGGTGCACATGTGTGTATGGGCTTGTTGAGGTGAGAGGTCAACCTTGGGTATCATTCCTTAGTTGCTGTCCACCTTGGGTTTTGAGACAGGGTCTCTCATAAGTTGACCTGGAGCTCACTGATCCAGTTGGCTGGCTGGCCAGCAAGCCCTAGCATCTGCCTGTCTCTGCTTCTCCAGTGCTGGGATTACAGGTTGATGCCTATGTGATGGGTTCTGGGACTTGAACTTGGGTCTTTAAGCTTGTGCAGCAGGTACTTTCCTGAGTGAGACCGTCCCTGTGATCACCAGTACCAAAAGCTTTAGTTATTGTTGACATCCATTGATTCTGCTTGCAGCCCCCTGATTTTGCTAACAGCTACATTTTCAATAACTACTCTCTTCCCCCTTGGCTCTAACATATGTCAAAGCATACACCTTCCTCTGAAGAGAGACTGAGAGTTGTTACTCAGATGTACCTCATTTGTCCTGATAGCAGCATATTGATGATAACATCCTTCCCTCCCATCACCGATATGTCCTGGCTTTCCTGCTACTGTGAGCAGTGTGGCCATTCAGCTCATCCTTGGATTCTGTTATTGATCTCAGAGACACTCAATACATTGTCTTCTCTTTTTCCTAAGTGAAACAAAGGAATGATGTACGTGGAACAAAGGTGATTTGCTGCTTACTAACCTAAGAACTTCCAACAATACTTGGAACGTGACAGTAAAAATGACTGTGATTGTTACTGTCATTTTTCAAAGTCACTGTCATAATGTTATTGCTTTTATGTTTGGAGCATATTCTAAACAGAAGCTCATGACATTCTTCTAACAACCCTTTAAGGTACAAGACTTGTACCATTGACACCTACTTTGAAGATTAAAAAACAATGACTACCTCTGACATAATCTGATTGGCCTGCTCTTTGATCACCTCCCCCTGAGCGGGGAGCAGCCTTACCAGGCCACAGAAGATGACAATGCAGCCACTTCTGATGAGAACTGATAGACTAAGATCAGAAAGAAGGAGAGGAGGACCTCCCCTATCAGTGGACTTGGGGAGGGGCATGCATGCAGAAAGGTGAGGGAGGGTGGGATCGGGAGGGGAGGAGGGAGGGGCTTATGGGGAGATACAAAATGAATAAAGTGTAATTAATAAAAGTTAAATAAAAAATTAAAAAACAATGGCTTTGAGTTATCGAATACTTGCCTGTAGCTAGTAAATGATGGAGGCAAGATTCAAACATGGCATTTCCAACTGTGGTGCCTATACTCTTGATCACTCAACTGCCTTTCTATGGAATAACTAGCAATGTGCAAAACACTTAGCATCACGTACCTTGTTTAATTTTCATAAGGACATCAGAATTCCTTTGTAAGAATTTTTATTACATTTTATTTACTGTGTGTCTATGTCTCTATGTGTGTGTGTAAGTCAGAAGACAACTTGAAGGTGTTCATGATCTCTTTCCTCCATCAAACCTGAATCATCAGGTTTGATGCAAGTTGGTTTTCTCATCCCACCATGTGAATTTTAAAGATTAAACTTGGGCCATCCCAAGTTTGTATGAAAAGTGATTTTTAGCCTCAGAGCCATCACACCCATCCAACCAAACAAACTAATTTCTGAAGGTGTCCAGGCTGCGTCCTTACCAATGAGGAAACACTCAGGCAGGTTTAAACCCCTGTGCAAGGTCACTCCCCAGCAGCTACTACTCTGGGCAAGCCATGTAGCCCCGAAAGGTCTGTGTTTGAAAAGAAAAAGGCTTGGTCTGCTCAGAGTTCACCTTGCTCATTTCACAGAGCAAAAGAAGCTTCAGAGGATGGGCATGATAAGCTTCCTTTGGAAGCTCCCCAGGAGGCTTCACAGAAAAAAGAAAACTTCCTTGCACTGAGATAACTTTGAAATCCTCAGATCTAGGCCAGCACCCCTTCTTCTTTCTTTGTTTCTTTGAGAATCTGAGGCCTGATTAGGTCATGCTCAGCACTTGAGCAGGGCCAAGGCCGTGGTTTAAACGGCCGTGCTCTTGATGACCTTATAGCAACACCATCTGAGGATAAATCTACTTGTTTTACTCTGAGATCATGGAAAATAAAGCCACCCCTGCTCCTTTCCAGGAGACCTGGCTTGCCAACTTGGTTTTCATAACATACTTTTACAGTTGATTTAGTGTCTCTGAACAGTAAGGCTTAAAAACTGAAAAATGAAGAAGCACTTAGCTATGCTTGTGCCAAAAAAATAAAAGAAGGCGTCCACGGATATTTTCACAGAGCCTGTCCCGGAATAAGCAGCTGGCATGCTTCCAGACACGGGTAAGAAGTCCCGGCCTTCTGCTGAGACCAAAGGAACATTCAGTGATCTTGTTGTTGGGGCTTTGTCCGGATGTGTGTGCTTGGAAGGCACTTTGCAGACTGCTGTTTGGCCCCTTCTGCCACATTACCAAATCCCATTGGCATTTCTGGTTTCCACTCCTAGGTTTACTGTGGTTAGAAATGTAGGATTTGTACCCAGCCGGTACAACTTTGGAGCCATTTTGTGGGGATTTTAGTTGATGGTGAGTTGGGACAGTGAAGTGACAAGGCAGATAATCAAAACTGATTATGACCTTCCTTTTGTAGAAGTCATGTCTGGACCAAAACAACCTTTCGGAAGCATGACAGTATGGAACTGTTGTGGATTTAATGTCTGTGGGCCTCACATTCACTGTGTGAAATGGAAGCAGTCTAGTGTCTCCTCAGTTTGGATGGGAGAACTCCATGCAGTAGTGTGTACGTGGCGTCAGTCACAGGGCAGTGAGCAGTAGTGACGGCTTCTTGTCTTCATTGTCTTGCTCCCAGCTACTTCCACTCTTGGTCTGCATCAACACTCACAGTTCTGCCTTCAGGGATTTATGACCCACTAAGACTATCACTAACTTCCTTCTGAACTAATGTTCTATCACCCAAGACCATCCCTCTTATTTTATAGAAAACAACAACAACAACAACAAAACCAAACCAAACTAACCAACCAACCAAACAAACAAAAAAAAAAAAACAACTGATGCTCAGGTTGGGTCACTTGCTTGAACTCACACAATTAGCCAACTTAGTTCTTTGCTACTTTTATATTTTAGCTCTCTATTACTGTATGAAAACTCACCCTGAATAGCATAGAATTTTAAAATAACTATCTTTTATTTTGAGGATTGTAAGGGCCAGGGATCTGGGGATGGCTTGTACGTCAAATTCTTGTTCAGAGACTCTCTCGAATGTTCAGTCAAGGTTGCCTAAAGCTGTGGCTTCTGAAGCCTTGAGTGACACAGATGGACTCATTCCAACATGGCTCTGAAGGATACTGAACACGCCACCTTGGATGTGCCAGCCTGGCATGAGATTATTGATAGCTGAGGACTGCTGAGAAGAAGCAGAAACATGTAAAGCTCTTTCTCCTGCCCGTTTGCCAAAAAGCAGGATCTAAATCCATAAAGATGCCTCTTTCCTCCCTACCAAGGAGAGAGAGAGAACCTACTCCCAAGAGACAAACCCAGATAGTCAGCAAACCTCACTTTCTGGCTCTTATCTCCCACTGACTCCCCATTTGTTTGCCTTCCCCATTTGCTGCTCTGGGAGCTCAAAGTCCCTGGTCGTCATTTCAGCACTTTGCTACAGCGGCACTGGACTTCTGTTAAGATGCTCTGTAAGGCGACGACCTCACTACCTCTGAGGATCCCTCATTACTGGGTCTGCCAGTGTGTGCTCTGTGCATACATAAATCACCTCTGATTATTTTCTTGTTCATTTCTCTATTGAACTAATCTGTGGGGCTCCAGCAAAGTAACCTAGACCTGGAAGAATCATCCTTTTCCCCTCCAGGTGACTATCACAGCTGTTGTCAGGAAGCTTCTGCGCCTCTCCACATGAGTTGTCACCACAAGGCCTGGGGACATGATGTCCCTCGGAGGGCAATCTGAGAGAAGTGGGATGCATGGAAGCCGTCGTGTCTTTTGCAGTCTAATCAGAGAAGTGCCATGTTTTCACTTCTCTCACCAGTTTTTGGTCTCCCTGATTGTGAATCCTGTGAACTTGACCTGATTGAGAGATCCAGGAAATTAGAAAAGCACACAGCATGATGAGGACATTTCCAGAACTGATTAGATCATGAGCATCCTGATCTGATGAAAGGTTAGCCAGTAGATTATTGGGAGGTGGTAGAACTGAGGAAGGTGAAATAGGAGGAAGGGTGTCATTGGTGTCATGTGGTTGAGGGCTGTTTCTTGCCCCAATCCCTTCCTATTGTTGCTCTACTCTGTTTTCTGTCCACCACAGTATTCAGTGCTGCACCAAGACCTCCCCATTATTATGGATCAAGACTCCTGGAACTATGAGCAAAATAAACCTTTCCTCCTTTTATGTCCCACGTGGTGGGCATTTTGTCATAGCAACAAGAAAGATGGCAGACAGAGACACATGGACCCACTCTTCATGGTGAGAGGGGACCATGAAACACCATGACTGACAGGGTGCAGAAATTATGGGGCACCACCTATGAGGTCAGTGGCTACACCCTCTTAAGTAAAGACAAAGTCCTAGCACATCCAAAGGCCTGCTTCCCTTCTCCAGCTGCCTCAGCAGTGATTCCCCACAGGTCTCAAGCTTCTGGTTCTTCTCCAGGTGCTGTCCAGCCATCTCTCCTCCCTCACTCCTAGCGGAGGACATTCATGCATCACTCTAGTGTCTTGTCTGTTCTTCATCCTATAAAGCTGTCTCTGCCAGTATTTCTTCCAGGAAGCCTTCCTGATTCCTGAACGTACAGTCTGGTTTTCTATTTTTCATGTGTGCTATTAACAAGGACAGGGTGGTCAACTATCAAATGTGTTTTTCCCTTCCAGGCATTTATACTCTGGCTTATTCTCTCCAGATGCCCAGGACAGAGCAGAGAGCAAGGTCTTAGATTCCAGGTGCATTCTGGGTACACCCTGGTAACCACTTTTTACTCCTCTTTCCTAGAGGAAAAAAAAATGGCTGTTATTATGCTTTCTTCCTATAGAAGGCTCTTTTCATTAGTTCTAAAAATAGAACAATGCATATTTTCCAGACTGATCATCCAGCCTGTAGCTTTCCTTTCAAGCCCCCTACATTGACCATCAGAAAGAAAGTGCTTTCTTTACAATACAGTGTTGTATTTCCTCACCAATTTGACTCTTTTCTTTGTCAGTGAATACAGAATAAAGGATTTTAAATATCATCAACAGCCCTACCTGTCACAGGTTTTCTTTGGAAATGAAGACCTGCTTCCAGAACACATGGGGTGAAGGACTTGAAAGAAAGAATTCTTAGTTTGGCTTGGTTTTATGGCTTGGCATACTGAGTGAGCTGCTTACAGTACTGTTTTCATGCCAGACTCTCTTTCTTTTTTCCTCATCTCTCCTCTGACCCCACGTCACTCCTTTAACTTTGAGACAGCGTTTCATGTGTCCCAGGCTTCCCTGCAATGACCTTGAACTTCTTATGTTCCTATCTCGACCTTTTAAGTGTCAGGATTATGGATTATAGACACTCGAGTTTTGTACAGTAGCAGGGATGGAAACTGCAGTGTTCCCTGAGCTATAGGTCCAGCTACCAACTATGCTATATCCATAAGCTCCCCAGTCCTCTTTTAATGAGCACACACACACACACACACACACACACACACACACACACGTATATATATGTTGGGGTGTGGAAAGTCTTAGTTTGAATTGACAGTGGAATCCACATCAGCAAAAGAGGTGGGGAGCCCCCCCCCAGAAGGTGATTTGTGGGCAGGGTCTTTCACTCAAAGCTGGAAGAAATGAGGAAGAGCCCATTTTTGCAGCATATACCTTGCACTTTGAGTACTTTGAGAGTAAGTGTATAAGGACAAGAATGAGAAAGTATTCGCATTACAAGATAGACTCTGTAACATTTGTGGGCACAGCGGGGCCATTTGCAGGTCGGGATGAGCCTGTGTTGTGGAAAGAGACTATTTACCCCCTTTTGAAGAGATCAGAACAGCTTGTGGGTGTCTGGAGACCCAACAGTTGTGGGGATGAGTGGGTAGCACCTTTCCTGTGACTGCCGGTAGCCGCAGCTGGAAGCTCACATTGAGAGTGCTTGGGGTCTTAGATGTGGGCAGCTTAAGTGGAGTAGGAGAAGATGAAAACCAAGTAGCTGTTTTGTGTCTGTGGCGATTGAAGAGTTGGTAAGTACCTGGGAGACCCCCTCCTGGGATGCCAGGAGACAAGAGACCAAGAATACACAAGGTTTTCTGTAGCATCCTACGAAAGAGCCAGTAATGTGTGGAATGGCTTGTGGGAAGTGACAGGTTTCTAGCCATAGGTCAGAGAAAACCATGCAGCACAGGTTTATATAGGGAGCAAGTTCATTGATGAGAGAGGCTTCCAGGACTTTGTGATGAGTCACCTAACACCTCACCTGACAGGAGGAAGCTGAATCCTAGAGAAAAAGGCTAGTTTCCTCAGTGGTGGCAGCTAGAACAGGGTCTGAACTCTGAGTAGCCCTAATGTTTCCTTCACACCACTGAGTCCTGGAGAATGGACTGACGTTAAGACATAAGCAGAGTGCTAGGTTGTGTGACTTCACACAGTGTGATTAGAATGGAAGAAAGCCACCCAGCCTCAGTGCTGATGGAGTACCCTTGACTAGAGGCATGCTTCAACAGGATTATCTTTCTGTCTGAAGCTGTGTATTTGGCAAAGGTGCATTGTGTGTGTGTGTGTGTGTGTGTGTGTGTGTGTGTGTGTGTGCATGTAGAGACCTGAGCTGACATCAGGTGTCTTCCTTGATGACTTTCCACCTTATATATTAAAGCAGTTCTCTCACTTGAACCCAGAGTCCGTCAGTTTGCTCATTCTAGCCAGCTAGGTTCCGATGGGGACTATCTTTTCTCTTGAGTGCGAGGATTACAGAGATATGTTGTCATGACTGCCTAGAATTCATGTGGGTGCAAGAGATCCAAACGCCAGTCTCACAAATGCCTATCAAGCGTGTTGCCCACTGAGCCATCTCCCCAGCTCCATCGACAGAGCAGCAGTTATTCCAGTAATGAAAGACAACCCTCAGGGTTCTGGATTCCTTGTGTGAGCTGGTGAGAGCCAGTGAGGTATGAAGTAATGGCTGCAGCACAGGCAGAAATGCCTTCAGATCTGAGCTATCGTAAGACTGGGTGAGATTTGTAGGGGTGGTGTCTCTGGGGGTGTCAGAAAGCTTGAGCAGGAGCTAAAAAGGGGAATATGAGTGGAAGATACTGACTTCTCCAGGCAGTATTCACTGCTTCCAAATGCTCTGCGGGCCATCAGTCCTGTGCTTAGAGTCTCCCTCCCCCAGGCAGGAATGTTCCAGCATGACCTCATAGTAACGTATGGCCTTGTCTTCCTGTTGGAAGGAAAAGGGGAGAGAAGTGAATGGGAGCTAAAAGAAATAAAGAAAAGAAAGGGGGAAGAAGAATAGAGGAGGGGCAGAAAGACATGTGTACAGAGAGTGAGAGAGAGAGAGAGAGAGAAACAAACGGGTGTGTGGAAAAAGAGAGAGGCATCACGGAGATCCAGAAGGAGAAAGAGCAGACAAGGGCAGTAGGTTGTTCCCAGGGCGTAAGGAATCCAGCACACTTGCCTGAATCCCCACTGGGCCACTGTTTAATAGCATCCAGCCATCCAGCTGCAGGTGGGGCTCTCACCTGACTCGAAGGAGAGTGCCTTGCCTCTGGAAATCTGTGATTCATGGGTCCCTCTGGGCTCCGGGCCAGACTCTCACCCCATCCGCCACCTACAGGCTGACCCGGACTCACCCTCCTTCCTGAACTTGCTCCAGCAGGTGGACCTGACTTTCTAATAATTGCAGATATCTACGTTTCTGAAGCACTTGCCATGGTGAGGGAGAAAGGATGCAGGTTATACAGTGGAGGAAGCCAGACTTGTTGGAGGCATGAAATATCACTGAAAGTGTGGACCCTGTTACATTTCATTACCTGTTTACATTTCTCTGGCTGCCTTCCACTGGTTACTGGTCCAAAAGCAGAACTGGAAACTAACCTCAAATGAGATCAGATTTTCCAATGAAATACGATAAGGAAAAGCGTCCAGAGCCAAATCAGGTAAATGGTCCCAGTTGAACAGAGGGACATTCAAGCAGAGCCTGGTGTTGACATGGCCCTGGTCCAGCCTGACTGATGGCTGTCCTGGGGCTGAGGAAGGCCCACTGGGAAGAAGCGGGAGAAGGTTTGTAGAGACCAAAGGAGGTATGCACAGGCTGGGATTTATCAGGGCCCCTGCCAGATGCCTTCTGACCTCTTAGCTTTTGGACAGCAGCATCAAGGGATGTCTCTTGATGGCAATTCTGTGGCAGGCCATAGAAACTCAAGAGTGAAGGTTTAATGTCCACAGTCAGGCTAGCATGGTGGAGACAATAGACACCATAAATCTTGGGCTAGGGAGATGGCTTAGTCCTGAGCTCAATTCCCAGAACTCCTATTAAAGAGAGGCAGGCAAGGTGTTGGGGGCTTGAAACACCATGAGAGTGGTGGGGAGTCAGGAAGATCCCTGGAGCTTGCTGGGCAGGAGCTTGATTTCTCTGAGGAATTCCAGAGTAAGAGGACCTGTCAAAAACCAAAATGGAGAACCAATAATCTTTTCTAGCCTCAATTCACACATATGCACCTGAATACACACGAATACATACACACGAATATACACACAAATATGAGAGAGAGAGAGAGAGAGAGAGAGAGACTGCCAGTCTTACGTCTTTCAAGACGAAACACAGTTCATAACTGAACCTTGGTAAGAAAGAGTAGAAATCCCTTCATTCTCAGAAGCATGCCTGGAAACCATCTCAGTCCTTTTAGACGAAGCCTGAGGTGTCAGCTCCCAGGGTCAGGGTCTTCTGATGCTACCTTCCCCTGTTCATGACTCCTATAGAGTTAGAAGAGCTTTCCTTTGTGACTTTAGATGAGGTGACATTTGTGCATACAGTTCTCACTGTGCAAGTGGCAGTCCATGGACCTCCATTAGCATCATTGGGACTTTGTTAAAAATACAGTCTCTGGTCTCTGTCCCAGTCTTACTCATCCAAACTCAGCAACTGGGCCCCATTGCTGACATTGGCACATGCAGAAGTTCTAATAGTCAGATTGGTTTCTGGAAGCTCCAGCCCAGGCTGCTGTGCCTTGGTTAACCTCTGTCCCAGCCACCAGGGCATCAGTTCATGCATACATGTCAGATGTCAGGGGCTGGTGCCCCACTCTGGCTGTTGTTAATAGGCTGAGCAGGTTGTGCCTGTAGAATTCTTTGGCTTATTATGGGAGACATCGTGATAACCCCATCATAAGCTGATGATGGAAAATGTGTTCTTGCAGACAACCTTCTGAACACAATAGTTTGGCAACACAGCACAGGGTGGAGCATCCATTGTTACCCCATGTGATCCTTCAGCCACTTACGAGCTGTAGCTCACCGATTCTGATCTGCATCTCCTGTAAGTATTGTCCTGCTCATCACCAGCCCAGAGGAAAGATCTCAGTTCAGTATCACTTCACCATCTTCAAGTAAAACAATCTTAAGCTAATCCTGTGTAACTCAGGGACTGTCATTACTTTGCTGTCCTGTGGCCCTTCTCGGTGGCTGCTTTCTCATCCACTACAGTCCCATTTTACAGTCCCACTTGGTGTTCACTATATTTACCTGTTTCCTTGTCTCTGCTGGAGACCTTTCCAGCCATTCAGACTCCTCATCAGCCATATCTTAAGCCTGTATGTGTATGCATGCTCACATCAGACTACTTTTCCTTTCATAGCTCAGATGACTAGGAGTGGCACTCAAACCCTTGCCCATGGTATAGACTTTCTTTCAAGTTCACTCCTGAAGAAGGCAGCAATACCTACCACCAATATTTATTGACTGTGGAAACAATAGGGCAATGGATGGCATTTGCCTTCTCCTCCTCCTCCCCCCATTCTTCTCTTATCTCTTTTGAGCATGAGAATATAGGGGTTCCTTTAGAATTTTACCATGCACAAGGCAATATATATATACAGCCCTTGAATGAGGAAATGTCTGTGGCTTCTCTTTCAATCCTCCACACACCATCAATCACAGGTCCCATCTTTCTGACCTCCTTATTGCCTCTTCCATCAAGTCACTTCTTTCCACCCAATTGAATGCAGGGTACAAAGAGCTGTTCTGAGGTTCAATATGACCCAGTAACTGTCTTGCTTTCAAATTGTTTTTCATAGTCCTTGGAATAAAGTTCATTGTTTTCAAGGGCTTGTCTCCTTATTAAATGGTCCATTCTGATCTTCCATCCTCTGCCTGCCCCCCCCCCTTCTTTTTCTTTTCTTTTCTTTTTTTTTTTTAGGTCTGAAGTTCAATGTCACTCCCTCATGAAGGTTTCCCGACACGAAAGGAAGATTGAGTTCCTTGTTATTAGCTTCAGGGATAGGCTGTCTTTGCTTGCTGTGGTGCTCACCACAGTTAATCAGTGTCTCACACATGTATGTTCTATGTATCTGGAGAGTGGGAGCTCACACAGGCTTCTTTCACAGCTATCATGCTGGGATCTACGATGACGAACATAACAAACATACAATAACTTGTGATGAGTGAGTGAATTAAGACTGTTTATTTAGAGTTTGTTGTATGACATTTATTTCCTCCAACAGAAACAGCTTGATTTATATACAAAAATCTTCTTAACCTAGTAACAATGTGATGAGATTGAACCAGATATTCAAAGGCAAGCGCCTAGCAGCAATGTTTCTGGGACCTGGGCAGGATGCAATTAAAATAAGCCTCTCATTTTTTTGTCTTTCATCGAATGCACATTCTACCCCTAGAACATACTTGTATAAGAAAATACAGTTGTAAATGTGCTTTTGTCTTGAATCAATAGCAATGTAATGTAGCTTAAATTACAGATCCGAGGAGAACAGTACCCACTTTTTAATTTCAGCTAATAGTTTGAATGGATTATTGTTTTTGAAAGAGCTACAGTGGGGCTTTATAAATAGGTACAGTGATGGCAAATATTAGTTTTTATTATGTGCATTACTAGACTCATTTAGAAATTTTTAGCAAATTTACAAGGTTGCTACTATTGGCATTTAAATTTTGTTATTTATTTATTTATAGTGTGTGTGTGTGTGTGTGTGTGTGTGTGTGCGCGCACGCGCGCGCGTGTTCTACAAAGGTGAGAGGATAAGTTGTGGGAATCAGTTTCCCTTCTAGTATGTGGGTCCCAGGGATCAAACTCAGATCACCAGACTTGTATGCAAGTGTCTCTCTTGCCACTGAGCTGTCTCACTAGTCCCCTATTTTGCTTCTAAAGATGTGGAAACTGAGACTCAGAGAGTCAATGAACCTTTCTAAGTCCATACACCCAGTCAGTAGGAGATCCTTGGTACATACGGGGGTCTGCTGCATGCAATGTCCTTCTTGTGCATTGAGGTCATACCTACCTCCACCCTCTGCTGCCTTCTCATGAAATGACTTTATTTTGTGTTCACACCTCAAATGGCTCACCCATTATTAACTCGTCAGCTAGCCACTTGGATCACGGCCAGACATTCACCAGTGGTTTTGTAAAGCCGTATGCAGCAGCCAACTCTTTTCAGTTGAAGTTTATATATACACACATGGAAGTCAAGGCCGGGTCTCCCCAGGTGTTGCAGGAGCACATTGACTCTGAAGCAGAGAGGCTTGCTGGCTTTCAGCGATCTGCATGAATGACATAGAACCAGAAGAATGTGGCCAGGGAAGAACCACAGAGCCACCTTCTCCTTGACTGACTCCCAGCGGGAAGGGAGTGGGAGCTGAGCCAGTGCTAGGGGCAGAAACATGGCCGTTTGCTGTAAAGGAGAACAGCAGGGATTCATTAACTCTGGAGGCTCCCATGGTGGGGCCAGGCAGCAGGCTCCGGCCTAAGGCCCTTTTCCTCTCTATAGTGCTTCCCTTTTCTTCTCTCTTCCCGGTTGACTTGAACATGGTGTTTGGGATGCTGATGAAAACCAAGCTCAATTACAAGAAGTCATAGAAGCTCCGCTCCCTTCACAGACCACTTTCTTCTGTCCTCTTTCTGGCTTGTCCAGTATGTAGTTGGCCTGCAGACACTTACAGACTAGAGAATGACAAACTATTGGCATTCATAAAGAGAGCCAACTGTCTCTGTACTCTGGTGCTCCCAGTGTATAGTGTATATGCAGCCTGGAGGTACTAAAAAGGGTAAGGTTTTGTTGGAGCATCTCATTCTTTCTTGTACAGTTGGTGGATTTTTATGTTTGGCTTGAGTCTATCTACTGTAGCTCAATGTTGAATTCTGAGTGTTATAAGGAGGTAATACTTCGGAGTTTGTTTTCTTTTCTTTTCCTTTCCTTTTTAATTCGCCTCCCTGCCCCCCCTAGACAGAGTCTTATTATGTAGCTCTGATTGTCCAGGAATTTACCATGTAGACAAAGCTGAACTTGAATTTACAGAGGTCCTTCTGTATCTGCCTCCTGAGTGCTGGGATTAGAGCTATGTGCTCCCACACTGAGCAGGAGATGACTCTTCATCCTGCCTGTCATTCCCACCTCCTGACAGGTCACTCTGCCTTTTGCATACATAGCCTCTTACTTGAAATTTATTCTTCCCTGGAGCATTGGATACGAAGCATGTATGTGGGCAAAATAGGTTGGTGTGGATAGGCACTTGCTGCCAAGGCCGAGGACTTCTGTTTGGTCCTCCATGTTGGAAGGAGAGAACCAACTCCCAGACTGTCCTCTTACCTAAACACACACACACACACACACACACACACACACACACACACACTCACACACGAGTAAACAGGTAAATAACTGCAGAAAATTTTAAAAAGAATAACAGATATCATTACTATACATCAAGTAAGTATTGGATTTTAGGCACTGTTTTGAGTCTGTTCCAGTCTTACGGGAGATGGTGCCATTATTTTTCCCATTTAACAAATGGGGAAAGTAAGACTGATCACAAGGGGTCAGTCAGGAGAACCAACGTTAGGGAGCATTATCTAAGTCAAGAGTGCTGAATCAAGACTATCATTTTCTCTCAGGTTTTGTTTTAAATCTACATGTCTATGTGTGTGTCTATGTGCATGCCATGTGTGTGAGGGTACCGAGAGAGGAGAGGGCGTTGGATCCTCTGGATCTGAGGTTACTGGTAGTTGTGAGACCCCCTTCGTGGGTGCTGGATCAGAACCCAGATCCTTTACAACAACAACATAACCCCTGACCCATCCCTACATTCTCAAGAATACAATCTTGAGAATACAAGCTTGGAGTACAATCCTTGCAAATATCTTGTTGTTTATAGCCTGGGATCAACAATCGCTTAGATGTACAGAACTATTTTTCCTAAATTTAGAAGATAATATTTAGTCAAAAATTTAATGAATCTCATCAACATCAATATCAATGAAAGTTTATAGGCTAGATGTCAAAGAAGGCTATGGCTCCTTCTTCCTCCAAAAAATGATGGACAAAGTACTGTATTTTGAGACATTCAGAGCTCCCCTAAAATCCCCTTTCTCCATGAGACTCCTCTGGTTAGAAGACCTGATTTAGAACCACACTAAACTCTAAGTATGTTAAAAATGGCTCTGATGTCAATGGGACATCTCAGAAAGCAGAGATTTCAGCAGAGCCACACAGCCTCAGGCAAACGACTGACTTGCCCAGACTGTCACAGCTTCTCTGGTCCTCTCCCAGCCCAGCAGCTCCTGTGAAGATTAACAGAATATTATCTGATGATCGCTGCTTTCAATCAGCCACATAAATGTTCACACTCCTTTGTACAGCAGAGTTTTTTTTCAGAATGGTTTCCAAGTTCCCTTGTCTAAGGAAACCAGCAAAGTCAAATTAGTGGCTCAAACTAGGTTGCAAACCCCTGTGGGGATTCCAGAAACAGAAGGGGCAGTGTTTTCAGTTCTTCGCTCCAAGGAGGCAAAGACTCCCAAGCAGAAACTCCCTTAGAATGCAGCCAATCAGGTTTATAAAGGAGGGGAAAATACTTTTTTTTTTCCTCTAACCATCTTGTGATCATTGACTGGGGTCAATGACTAGTAGGAAACAGAAAATCAAATATATGTACCCTCTGTACACCTGGAAGTACACGTGTTTGAATGTACTCATGCGCACATGTATGTACAGTAGGCATACATGTATGTGCGCTTGTGTAGAGAGCCTGGAGGACAGCCTCCGGCTCCCCTTCTCTGGAATGCTATCCAGCTTCTTTGATTTGGATCTCTCCATGACCAGGAGCTCACCCATTAGGCAAGGCTGGCTGGCCAACAAACCAAGGAGGTCTCTCTGGAGCTGCATTAGGAGAGGGCACCGCTACACCTAGGGTTTACAGAGCATCTTAACAGAGCAATACCTTTGCGGAGAAGTGGCACAACGAGTTTCCAGAGACACAATTGTGAGAAGACATAAATATATGAGGGAGGGCTAAGCACTAGATAGTGTCTTGTTTCTACAGCAATTCCTCCCAGCTCATAGGGGTTCAGTGACTAACTCCTGCCTTTCCTCATACAGACAGGAAATTGAGACTCCTTTATAAATGCGATTTTTTTTTTTCAAATGGAAGGGGCCCATGGTTCTTCTTACATTAGCTTCTTCTCACTTGCCTTCACCTCGGTGTTTTTGCCACAGGAGCATGTTTGAGCAGTATGTTCTGCTTCAGGCTCATCATCGCTCAGAGCCCAATCTGTCTGGGGTACAGCTTCAGTAGAGAATAGGTTGCTGAGTATTGGTGCAGAGAGGCTTGGGGAGGGAGGTAGAGGAAATGGATGAATGAATGAATAAATGAATAGATGTCCCTGTCAGCTGTTAGTGGCCTTGAAAGGACCTAACAGCCACAGGTATTTAGAAACAAAGCTGCCCCTGTCCCATTGCCATTACCGAAGGACCAAGAATGGTTCCCTTGCAACAGAGCAAACTTTCTTTCTCTAGTCTCTGCTTTGCACTCTTTCAGATATCCTGCTGTTTGCATTTTTCTCTTTAATACCATTCTTTATTTTTGTTTGTTTGTTTTTGTTTTGTTTTGTTTTTCTTCAAGACAGGGTTTCTCTGTGTGGCCTTGGCTGTCCTGGAACTTGCTCAATAGACCAGAGATCTTGCCTGCCTCTGCCTCAGGAGTGCTGGGATTAAAGGTGTTTACCACCACTGCCCAGCTTTAATGCCATTCTTGATGCTTGTTTATATAAATGTCTCCTGGACAGAGAACTTGACAATGAGGAAGACAGCCCACACCATGTGTTTCCTCAAGGCCAGTCTCAGGGTAGACAATGATGATAAATGTATTTATATTTAAATGATATTTATTTATAACAGTCAGTGTGTGCTAACAGTGCAGTATTCTTGCATGTATAATCTCATTCCACTTTTCTAAGAGTCTCTAAAACAAGTTTGATCATTACACCCATTATATACTAAAGACAAGTTAAGAGAGACGGTTAGCTCTGTCAATGTCATGAAGTTAGAAAGTGAAGCAAGGATTTGGACACAGGTCATTGAATACTGAGTCCTTCCAGTTCCTTCAGTGCTCCTACTCATTCCCCTCCATGGATGAGGAGTCTTCCCTTCTCTCTAGCCCCAGCCCACAGAAAGTGCCATAGCTCCCTGAGCACAGAAAGTGGAGCTGCAACTCTTAACACTGTCCTGAGGTCAGGCGTTCACCCTCCCTCAAGTAGTCTATGTCATTTCCTCCCTTCCAATTCCTGATTTGCTATGTGCTTCAGCTTTTGTGGATGGTCCAGGGTGACTGTCTTCTTGGGACTCTTCCTTAGCCCCAGTGCCTAAATCATCAAGACCCCCCAACAACTAGAGGGCAAAATTTAGACACCCCGACATACTCACTACGTTCTTGCTCAGTGTCGCATCCAACCCTTGCCCTTCAGTGGGCTGTTACCTAGTCTCTCTCTCTGTATACACACATGCACACACATACATGTCATCAATCTGTCAATTATCTATCATCACTTTATATTTATATTATTTATATATGTGCATCTACCTATCCATCCATCCATCCATCCATCCACCCACCCACCCACCCACCCATTCATCTCTCTGTCATCTATCTAAGCCATTTAAAGTGCATTTTATTGGTTAACCTTGTCATAGATACTTTGGGGGGAAATTAATAATTATAAATTTAGGGATTAACTCATATATACACATTGTTTCTTAATGTCACCAGTCAGGTCAGCCTTTCTTCTATAGAGTTCTCAATGCTCTCTTCCATGGGTAGAGATCCTGCTTTTTTTATTTCTTACTAGTCCTGGTCTGAAGAATCATTCATGTCTCATAATTTGGGGTTTTAGTCTAACATCACAAACTAGTAATGGCTTAGCCCACAGCCCTAGTTCCGTATAGACTCTAGTATATCATGCTTAGCCACTTGTAGCCCGCTGATCTTATGCAAGTCACCTAAAATCTGAATCTGTCTTTCTGCTTCTGGAATCTGCAGAAAATGCTACTAATTGTACATCTTGACTCTAATGGTTAAACCTACTTTTATATGAGTATTACCTTTGAAGCCATATAGCATAATGGTTTGGACTACAGCTAGTGGTTCTAAGAGTCATAGATTCAAATCTTAGCGTAGCCACACTTACTTGTGTGACCTTAGATGAGTTAACTCTCGAGAGCTCATTTTCCCCGTTTTTGGGGAAGAGGCACCAAGGTCCTACCTGCTCATGAACTCAGATCAGGATTTCCCAGTAGCCTGTGTATGGAAATGACCTGGTTTCTAAACTGCAATTGTTCGGAGCAGAAAAGGGGAAAGAGAGCTTGGAGGTAGAGGAGTACTGAGAGGGGATTTCAGGTGGGTTTCCTTTATTCTTCCGTCACCTGCTGGGGGAGAGGACATAGCTTCATATGGAGGTGGGCGTGGGGAAGGGGAGGCACAAATTTTAGGCTTCTTTTCTTCTGTGAATTTCAGGGATTAAACTCTGGTCCTAGCATTTGAACAGCACACAGTTCTGCTGTCTTGCTAGCCTCCAGACCAGTCTTCTAATCTGGCTGGTCCAGGGAATGTACAACCAACATCTGTCCCAGACCCCCATTCCAGCCTTCCATGCCATCTTTCTCAGCTTTCCATAACCAGGTTCTAGTCCCATCTCACCCTCTCAGCCTCCCAGCCCAGCCCCATGGTAACCTCCTATGCCAGCCTCCAGCCCTAGCTTCTCAGCTCAGCTCTGTAGCTTAAGGTTTGCGGTGGCGTGGGATGTTAGAGCGAATATTGTGTCTAGCCTCATCTGAGAGGTCCCACAACCATTCCTACTTCTGTTCCCGGCCAGGTGCTCCTCACCACACATCTTTACTTTTACCCTCATCAAAGGCTGACGACGACGGAAGTCTAGCGAAACGGAGCTGGCCCTGGTGTCCTGCTGCTTTCCCATGGGGCGCAGTGCACCGGCCTCCAGGCGTGGCCACGGTTTCCCGAGCCTTGCAAGGGTTAAGAGGAGAGCTCTGGGCTGACGTCGCTCTGGCCGAAGGTGGTTCCCCTAGCTGAGGGTGGGAGAGCCCAGCGGGCTGAAACCCGAGCTCTGGCTCAGCTGGGGCTTGAGGAGGTCCCGGCAAGAGCAAGCCTGCTGCCCTGCTCTCACTCAGGCATCTTCACACCAGTCACCGCGCAGCAGCGGGAAAGATGGAGCTGGACCGCTGGGCGCAGTTGGGGCTCGTGTTCTTGCAGCTCCTTCTCATCTCGTCCTTGCCAAGAGGTACTGTTAGTGATTGGAAGCTCTCCGGGGGGCTGATGGGGAGCTGGACAGGATTGGTGGTTGCTCCAGTGATAATCTGGGGTGCCTGGCTGGTGGCTCCGATGCTCCTGTTGTCTGCCCTAAGAACAGGATAATGTTTTATCCCTAATTGTGTATGTCTGGAAAGAACAGAGCTCCTGTGCTATCTATCTATCTATCTATCTATCTATCTATCTATCTATCTATCTATCTATCTATCCATCCATCCATCATCTTTTTAAAGCACCACATTGCCCTGGGAAAGTTTATTCCCTGTTAGTTACTGGCTCTCATTTGCAAAATTAAAGTTTCCTGGGAAAGCACTCCCTCAGGGGTGAAGAGCAGGGATTGGGTGAGCATTTCTCCAATGAACCCTGCTTGCTTGGTAAAGTCTCAAGGTGAGAACTCTTTAGAGCAGACCCCTGGCACAGGAGCTGTGTTCATTCAGAAAATAGCACACATCCTGGGAATCGTGAAGCAGAAGCTTGGAGAAAATGGGCAATCAGTTTTTTTTTTGGGGGGGGAGGGAGGACAGTTGTTTGTTTTGAAAGAGTCCTGGCTCCTTTGTTTCTCACGTGTTGTATTTCTGACCCACAGTTCCCAGGAGATGGGCTTCTAGGGGCATAAGAAGTTGGGACATGGCAGGGCTTCTGGCAGCCTATTGACAGGTCAGCGAGGAGAAGCGAGGGAACAGCAGGTCTCAGAGGAGGGTCCTAGTAGGTGGACTTCTGTCTGCATCCATCTTGGGTGGCTGCAAAGGTGAGGTGTGAGGAGGTGAGGCTGGAGTGGTGAATGGAGCCAGAAGGGTGAACCGTGAAGTGTGAAGAGGACTGAGATGTCAGGCAGGAGGGTTGATGTGCAAGGAAGCAAGGCTGGAGGGTACAGGTGTGAGGCTTGGAGTACACAAGTGTGGAGATGGAGAAGTGAGGCGTGAGGAGAGAAGGTAAGACTTCACCAGGTGAGCACAGCTGAGATTTGCTTGGGAGGGGAAACTATGGTTGGGGGAAGGGCACCTGTGAGCCCTTTCTCTAGCCTTTCTGTGCTGGCTGCAGCCTGTGCTCCATACAAAAGGAGGACACTTTGCTCTAGCAGGTGGCTGGCAAGTGCCTGAGAAAGACACAGAAGTGGAATGTTGCTGAGTGCAATGGCCTGCTGCAGAAGAGAGAACACAGCCTTCAGAGGCTTCTCTTTATGTCAACACAGAGCCTAGAAACACGAGACCTCCCTTCCCATGTTTGATTAATAATGTACAGGAGCCTGCCTGTGTTCAGCTAAATCCCCTTTAATGATTTACTGCCCAAATGGTGAGGCTGTATATCTCAGTGGCACAGAGCTTGCCTAAAGATGGTTAGCTTGTCTCATCCAAATTTCACTTCACTGTTCTTGTACAGCCTAGATAAAGTACTGAGGAGGGTTTACAACCCAAAAGCCTCAAAACTTGGGGTGACTTGAGGACTCTGCATTAAGGCTCATTCCTCACTTGGATGTGTACCTTTTGGAAACAAATCACTAGGGTATGCTGGGTGGCCTAGACCCACCCTAGAGGATCCTGTTTCCTCTCGTTTCTAGGGTACAGTGTTCCAGCCCCCCAGCATGGCACGAGCTGAGCTGTCCCCTGCTTCATTTCTATGCTGTGGCAAGTTAGGCAGCATCACTCTATACAAGTTAGGAAACAGCCCAACTTGCCCAGGGGCTGAAAAACTCATTTCTTGTTGACCTAAGAATAGGTCTTTTACCTTTTGCTATGGAAAAGCTCAGAGGAGGGTGTGAGGTGAGCTGTCAGCCAAGCTGCTGGCTGAACCAAACAGCAGCTTTATGTGTTTAGTGCGATTATCCATTGTTGAGCCCAAGGCAGAAGGCAGAGTGGAGAAGGAAACTATTTCTCCCTGCAGGGAATGAGCCCGCTCCCCGGGCCTGTCAAGAAAAGCTTGGAAGTGCATTTCCTTTAATCACTTTTCTAAAAAGAGTATCTGGTATGTAAACACCCCATGGGTTGGTCCGGGAAGTTGTTGTTGTTCATGAACATGTGATTCATATTGGAGGAGGAGGAGAAACTAAACATGGGTCCAAGTGATAAACCTAACATAAACAGCACGTCGAGGGGGAAACCCAACTCCGCTGACTCCACCAGACAGCAGCAGGGCTGCCAGCGGGGCTCTGCCTAAGAGGAAAACCTCACTGAAAATATGGGCCTCTGGGGAAATGAGATCTTAATACGGATCACTTCACAAGTGTCGCTTCCAACAGACGTTTAGCTTGTAGGGAATGCACACAAATGCAAGTGGGGAAGATAAGTAGAAGCCCAGACATTCAGTGAGCAGGGCAGCCAGCTGAGAAAGGGAATGCAGAGAGTAAGCAAGGGAGAAGGAGTGGCCAGAAAAAAAAATTAGAGGTTCTTTATAACGGATACATTAGCACATTCCTAGGAGAGCTATGGAAATTGCTCTTCTTGGCAGGGGTGGAGTTGTATGAGGAGCATGAAGAGGGTGTTCCCCTAACATCTACTCTGAGAACGCCTGGCACCCCAACAGGAAGATAGTTTCATGGTGCATTCACTTCCGACGCAGAACCTGGAGACCCCTGAGCTGAATCTGATCTGAAAACTTCCTCCCCGAGGACCAGCTCTAAAATGGTACCAAAGGGCACCATGCAAACTTCCAAAGGAGGGTAACAGCCAGGAGTCCTACCCTTGTAGGATACCAACGAGCCACAATGTTGAGCATGGCACAATAACCCTAAAGGTGCAGTAGTGGCACACATAAATTGGTAGTAACCAAAAGCTCTCTAATTGGACTTGAGACCTGTTCAGCATGAGGGGAAGCACGGTCTGATTTCATTTATGAGTGTCATAGTTACTCTTCTATTGCTGTGATAAAACACCATGAGCAAGGCTACTAATAGGAGAAATAGTTTAACTGGGCTCACAGTACTAGTGGTTTACAGTTCAGGATGGCAGAGAAAGGGCGTGGAGGTAGGTGGCTGGAGCAGCAACTGAGAGCTCAGATCTTGAACCACTAGTCTTCTGTAACCTCAAAGTCCTCCCCCAGTGACACAGCTCCTCCCACAGTGCCACCAACTGGAGACCAAGTATTCAAATTCACGAGCCTATGGGAGCCATTGTCATTCAAGCCACCACTATTAAGATGAAAATGAAAGCGTCAGTTGCCAGGACCTGCACGAAGTAATCGGAAGTTATTGTTTAATGAATACAGAGCCGTGGCTTGATCTGATGAAAAGGTTTTGGCAGTACAAGTTGGTGACCATGTGACATCAACAATGTGAATGTTGATGATAACAAACTATGTGCATGTGTAAGCATGTGCTTACTGAGTTATAAAGATAAATATGTATTTTCCTACAATAAAAAAGTACTTTCAGGACATGAAAAGTGGTTTGTGCCTATAATCCTAGCACTTGGCAGGAGGATTGCAGGCTAGCCTAGGCTACATCACGAGACCCCCTCTCCCCTTCTCAAAATTAAAAAAAAAACACCAAATATCTATAGACATAAATTAGTGGAGCCTTAGGTAAACCCTGGCTGCATGATTTTCAAGATCCCATTACCTTATAACCTTTCATGTAGCACATCTAACCTTGGCAAGGTTTAAGGCACACGATACAGAGAAGAAGGTACTATTTCACTGTCTTGGGTAGCTGAGGTGCTGATCCAAGGACTGTAAACTGATCACCCAGTGACCACATGACCTGAAGTATCCAGGGTTAGAAACACAAAGCTGAATGTTGAGGGATGCTGGCTCCTCTCTGAAGTTGGCATATCCCTAATTGTTGTGTGTGATACTGCCTGCCAGCAGTTGAGTTTCTGATCTACTGTCTTGAAGAGACAGCGTCAGAAGAAAGGGTAGGGGCAGGACAGAACATGGAAGGCTGGACACAGTTCAGAGAAGTACAAGTGTATAAAGTGTATAAAACTGTTAAGGACTTATTGGTTGGCTAATAGGAGTTTTAAAAGCATCTTCTCTATATCTGTATAGCCCTTAACTATGTTTCAACCTACATATTTTATAGAACCTGATCTTGCTTCTCTCTTTGACCTCCTTACCCTTTGGTACAGTATTTAACTCGCATGAATACCCTTCAGCATGAGCTTGTGGTGGAAACTGAGGGTGAGGCTGGGTTTACGCCTGATCATAAACTGGATGAAATACTTTGGAGCATGGAATTTCAGAAGTGGAAGTGTCACGGGACATGTAAGGCCCTTGTGACTACTCATAAGTCTTGGGGAAGCCTTGTAATGTCACTGGCATAGAGCATGAGTTTTGACTCAGTCTTGCCTACATCTGTGTTACACTGGAGAGATCAAATTGGCAGAGACCATGGTGTCTAAGGGACCTATGACTGGCCTTAAGTTAGAAAGTTTTTTCCATCTACTCCATTAGGAGAAAGAGAATCCTGATTCGAAAGAAAATTTCTCAATCTGCCTCCCCCAGGGCCAGCTCTAGACACTGGAACTGATTAGAGGTTTATGCATGCTGTAAAAAGTGCCATTTCCATGATAAATGAGGAAGGTTGTGACCTTTTCCTCAACATGAGGAGAGGACTGCCAGCCTCAATCCATGGATGTTTTAGTGATATAAACATCTGGACTCTGCTCCTCCTCTTTTGTTTTCAATGGAAGTAAAATGTTTCATGTTCTAGTTCCCAGATTCCAGAATCAAGAACTTAGAAGCCAGCTAGAACACCAAAAGGTACCAGATCAGCGATGGAAAGCCCACCAGGTTCCAAGCCTGCTCCCTGTTGAAGGAATTCTATTAGTCAGTCATTGTAAGATCTGAGTGAAGGCTGTGCATTTATAATGGAGAGAAAATTAAAAAAGAGGTTTTTGGGTTTTTTTTTTCTTGTTTTTTAAGTATGGCAAGCAAAGCCTCAGATCTGCAAACAACAGCTCTCAAGAAGGTAGAAAATTAAAGTTGGCTAGAATGTTCCAGGCTCTGAACCAAGGTAACCTTCTGTTTATCACACCCTACTCCATTCCTTTCATTTTTCCAGGTTGCAATGACCTGTGAGATAGACTCAGAGTAGAATAAGTAGGGTTACACATCAAAGCTTCCACTGTTGGTGAAATACCAAAACTGAGGACAACTTTGAAGGAGCTTCTGTCACATTATACCACACCCGAGGGATTTAATTCTAGGTTTGGTTACCCCAATAACTGACCCAGTTTATGAATACATGCTTTTTCTTTACTCGGTGCTCACATCAAACATAAAAAGAAATAGGATTGTGACAGAGTTCACACGTGGAAGAACTTAGGCAGATTTTAGGTCTTCGCTCAGGTTGAACACTGAGGGTCTGTCTTGAGTGCAGACAGTCTGGCTGCGGAAGGCATGTTCTAGGGTGGTACATAACACCACCACAGGAAGCAGAAGTCTGACTGGACCTTCAATGCTACCCCTGCTCAGCCTGGCCCAAATGAAGGCATCCGCTCACCTCTGTGAAGGGGGATGTGGAGAGGAACAGAGAAAGGAGTAGCCTCGGTGGTACCATACGGATCCTGAGGGGAGCCATCCCACGGACTAAGCAACTGCTAAGCAGACTGAAAACCCAACCAGGTTCACGGATGGCTGTCCACAATGTCGTGTATCCAACACTGACTGGACATGAGAAGTGGGAATGGCTTTGTCCCATGGTCAGCCTTTATAGTCTGAATCATGTGTGTGTTTGCAGGGGAAGAGAGCTGAGCAGGAGGCAGACTGCAAGGATGGCCCTGACACTGTATTTCTGCCTTTTTTTATGGATTTGTTCTGTCGGGTTCTCACTTGTAAGCAGTGAGATAGGCGGAGCAAGTCTGGGAGGGTCTTTTCTCTTTTTTGGCATAACGAAGTTGATGGATATTGCAGGAGACGAGAATTGATACTTTCCTGTAAATACCAGGATGCCTTTTAACCAAGTCATTTTAACCTCGAGAATCCAGTGTCTGTAAGACACCATCGTCCTGGGTTGTGGGCCACATAGACCTAAGACACCTAGTTCTGTCACCCTCCAGCCTTCGGGGTGGGCTACGTAGCTGCTTTAAACCTGCAGGCTTGGTGTTTTCATTGCTGCCCTCAGAGAGGTTCTGGCTGTCTCAGAGGTCTGGGTTAGTGGTTTGGCAGTGTGTGTCTATCTAAGTAGATGTCTGGTCAGCTGGTTTTGCGATTGGAAAACCATGGCTACTGCTGTTGCCAAAATGGAGTGAGGAACATACTCAGCCAACTGTAGCTCACAGGGAGATTCAGTGATATTCTTCAAACCCTGTACTTTGGCTTAAAAAAATCCCAGCCACTTTAATGTGGATGGAGTGGATGGAGGGACTTCAGACCAATCTACTTCAATTGATTAAGTTGTTTGAGGACTCTGAGGAACTAAAGTACTGGTATTTTCAAGCCCACTTTACCTTCCCATTACTTCAAAAGAGTTCACTAAAAGTGACCAGAGAATCCCCTTGACTACATGATCTCTCTTCCAGAGTTAACAATAAAGCTGGGAATGTCTTAGGCATGTTAAGATGTGGCACCCTAGCTTAGATGATGGCTGGGATCTTTCACTCTCATGTTTCCAACACACCCTTGCCTAACCTGAATTTAACCACAAGGGAAGGTAGCAGCAATGCATCTTTATCCAGGACTTCTTGGCCTGGCCTTTCTGCCTCTATGGTGCACTGCCCTCTTCCAAAATGGTGCCTAGTATCTCTTCTGGGTAAGCTTGGTTCCCTTGGCTCATGTGTCAGAACAGGGTAGCAAGTGTCACAAGCCTTATAGAGAAGTGACACAAACTTCAACAGATGATTGATGAATGTGATGGATCACCAGACTCCACAATAAAGATGGAAATATAGCAAAAGAAAAGTCTAACATTTGTCTTTGTCACAAATGGCCTTCACTCCAGGAGCTACTCCTGCCTCAGGCAACAGGAATGTTTCTAGGTGCTCGGCTATCATGATAATAAGAAAAAGACCTTTTGCTTCAGACAATTGCAAGTCCAGGTAAATATTTAATAACAGAAGAGAGAATCCAGGAGGCTATGGGGAAGTAGAGAATAAGGATATGCGAGGTACATTATATATTTGCAGAGTTCAGCAACAAAGAAAGCCATCATTAGTGTATCAGAAAGTTGTCTGGGCACAGAGGCTTCCTTGGTCTAATACTTATTCTTCCGGATAGAGTGAGTGCTCCATGAAATATAGCTGTAAATATTCTAGTCTCTAGCACAACATTGAAGAATACCTTACCACTACAGAAGAAAGAGCAAAAAGGGCATTTTAAAGTCCAAAAAATTATGGGCCTCTTTTAAGACTTTTTAGAGGTATGCGCAGAATCTGATGTTGTTGCCACTAGTACTTGCCAAGATGCTGAAAAGCCCCTACAGGGGAAAATGTATCCATGGTACTGGAAGAAAATCCTGGGTAGCACTGAGCTGAGTGGCTCATGGAGAAAATTCATTTCCTGCAATCAAGTTGCTTTAAGCAATATGATTGGCTGGGGATCGTTGGGCTCTGTGGGGTGGGAGTCTGACTGATGAACACTCAGAGTGGTGTGATACTTCCAAGGAGTGATAAGCCTTGTGACTTCCCAATTAGATGCATCTTCCTTTCAGGAACAACAGGAAAAATTGAGCATCCTTGGAATTCTTGGGAACAGCGGGTCCAAGGCCTACACTGACCACCGCCCCCAACTCCCCTGACACACACTCACACACAGAAATAAGATGCACCCCTATTCTCCTTGTCTCCAGTCTCAGGCTATTTCCTCCTCTCTTCCGGAATTGTTCACACACAATGACTTATTTGTACAGCCCAGAAGCAGCATGGCTGCTTGCACTTGGGACATATTCCTTGGAGATAGCACATGCGTTACAGTCGCTCTCTGAGCCTCTGTCTGCTGTTTCTGTGACCTTCTGTTCTGCCTTTACAAAATATTGCTCTTGTTGTCATGCAACACATTTTCTGTCTTGGCCCTCACAATGCCTGCCTCCTCTCTCTGCCCAGACTTGTTTCGGAGGCAATGACAACAGTGGCCGAGGGTAAGGAACAAAAGCAGCTGCTCTCATAAAAGGCATCTTGTCTAAGTGGATCCGGGAACACACGGCCTTCTCAGTAAGGACTCAGCTCTCACTCACCATGAATATGAGGTTCATCTTTGATGTAGATGCCTTGATATGAGAAGATCCACACTCATTTGTGGGTGTCCACAGAGAAATAAAAGTATAGAATTGAATGCTTACCTATTCATGGATAGGTGTGACATATGTGCTCATGGATATTGTATGTTACGATTTAAAACACAAGCTGGGATCAATCTCAGACCTGTCGCCTATTTTTCTCTTTTCTTGTTTTTACTTCTCTTGGGTATCACCTTCTAATATCACCTTCTAATCTGTAGACTAAGGAGAATGAGGGCCCCAGTCCAGGCTTATTGAAAATTTTAAGTGAAACCACTTAAAGGAGTTAGTACATTGCCTGCTAGATAGGGAATATTTGGGAGCTTAAAACCTCCTACCCACTTCTTTCTTTTAAAAAATACTCAATGTATTCCATATATACTGGCCATTCTCACTTCCCTCTCCCTAACACCCCATCCACCTCCCCACAAATCTTCCTCTCATGTTCACGTCAGTTCAATTTGTTTTGTAACCCAAGATTTACCATAGCCATCTGTGTGACCACAGGTTTGAAGTATCCATCAGAGCCTGGTAAACTCAGTAGAGGGTGAACAACTAGAGATGGTGATTTCCCCTCATCCAGATCTTTTGCCAGCCAATTGCCTTGTGAGCCCCTACCCTTCCTTAATTGACTATTAGCAGGACTGGTAACCACAGTTGTGTTCGTTAATGATAGCATCGATTGTTCTGAGTCTAGATAATGGTGTTTTGTGGTCCTTTGTCCTATCCCAGTCCTGCTTGCCTCAGGAGCATGAATTTCACAGCAGAGAACGAAGAAGTAGCAATAACTGGTTTCTTCATCTGTGGTAGGATGGAACTTATATATGGCTCATTTCATCAGTCCTTAGTTCCATTCTATTCACTTGTGACCCTGTCAGAAAAAAAATTCCCCCTAACATTCAACATATATTTATCTCATGAAACTTGTTCTCTTCCCTTGGTTTTGCATGGGAATGCATGGCTAGCTGTATTCCCCAGTCTTAGTGAAGATGTTTTTCATATGCTGTGCCTTAAGGTCTCTTTGTCTGAAATAGGGCCAATGGCAAGATTTTGCAGGGATCCAGGAGACAGTGTTCAGCAGAAAAGATGATTCTGGGACAGTTATGATGTTGTAGTGCAAATACGGAGGGTCCCTTCATAGTCTGAAAATGAGGTGCTGCCGGTGTCTATGCACTTCAGACTAGCCAGACAACCTCAGTGAGAAGTTCCCTTCATCTTGTTATAGCTCGAAGAGCGGGGGAGATTACTATAGAAAGGGCTAGCCTACCTGGATTGCTATGAATCCCAGGGGTCAGCAACTGATGGAACACACATTGTAATTGCAAACCAGTTCTTTCTTGTCACCCTGCACTTGATATCTATTATTAGTCAGCTGCCTTTAGTAGGAGAATCTGGCTTTTACCAGCATTGGTAAGCATGGCTGTGGATCAGTAACCCTATCTCCTGGCAATGACGTAGTGAGTCCAGACATGTCCAGCCTTTTGGCATTAGAACACATTGTTGTGGTATACAAAGTTCACCTCAAAAAATGGCCCAGTAGCATTACTAAAAAAAAAAATACCAAAACATAATGCTTAAGCACTTTTATGGTATTGTGTTGGGTTGCATTCATAGCTGTCTTCGGGTGCACTGTGGGTTGGACATATCTGATTGTAGTCTGTGGAAGACCAAGATACCTGGGTATAGAGAAATCCAGATTGGATGTTAAAGGCACACCTTAAATTTCATCCTCTTTAACAGAGACATTTGAATTCTTCAGTTGATATAATTTTTGCTGGATTTTATTGCCAAGTGCATTTAGGTGCATGATACAACTTGTTTTAAGATTTTCTTATTGCTTTTAATTATGTGTAGGTGTATGTCTGTGCATAGGCATATGCACGTGAGTGGAGATGCCCACAGAGGTCAGAGGTTTCAGATCCCCTGGAGCTGGTGTTCTAGACCTTTGTTAATGGGTGCTGGAAACTGCCCTCTGGAAGAACCAACAGATAGTGCTCTTAACCACTGTGCCATCTTTCTAGCCCTCAACATTTCCCCCCAGTAACAAGTGCTGATATAAAAGAAGAAGATCTGTTCTTCTTATATTCTCAAATTCAAAATAGCCCAGGAGCAGCTAGCTGTCCTTCAAGGTCTTCTGCACCACAGTTGTTAAGGATAAAGGCAACTGAACAGTTTCTCTAAGGCTGTAGGCCTTGAGTTCTCCTTGGCTGTGGGAGTGGAATTTTCATGTCTTAAGAGAGGCAGCAGGAAGTGATGTATGCCCTATTAAAAGCCACATATAAATGAGAAGCACTGTGGTTTAAATGTGTCTCCCAGTTCTGTATGTAGGGAATTTAATCCCCAAGCTCATATGTTAAGTAGGGGTGGGGCCTTTGGAGGGTGGTTGAGTCTATTAATGGATAGATTAGGTTTTGGGTTTTGGAGGCAGTGGCTTTGTTATATAAAAGTGATTTTTCCTCTAGTTTGCTTGCACTGCCTCATCCCATGAAGCCTCCACCATGTTATCTAGAAAGAAGACCTGCCCCAACCAGCAGGGCTTGAACGTGGATTCCTAAGGGAGGAGAATGGAAGGAATGGGGGGGGGGACGAGAAGCACAAGGAAGAAAGCCAAGTCTCTTTGTCTGATCAAGGCTTCCATTTATTAGAAATTTTTACCCAACTTATATAGGGAGAAGGCAGGAAAGGGGGAAGGTAATTAGCTGCTGCAAGAGACAGGAAGAGTGCTTTCATGTGTTAAATAGGGTACCTGCAAGATACCATAGGGATGTTTTCTCACAGATGCTCTAACAAACGGATGTCCTCACAGTCTATCACCCATGAGTTAGGGTCCTAGATAACTTTCACTAAATAGCTTTAGGTCTCCACTAAATGACCTTTGCTCACTATTTGGCTTTGGCCTAGTAAACACCTTTTGTCTCCACTAGATAGCTTTGACTCACTAATTGACTTAGGCTTCAGTAGATAGCTTTGGCTCCACTAGATAGCTTTGACTTTGGCTTCAATAGATAGCTTTGGCTCCCAGCAAAGACCCTCAATAGAAGCTGAGAAAGTCCCAGCTTTCTGTCCTTAGACTTTTCAGAATCCAGAACATGAAGTAAATAAAGCTATACTCTATAAAGCACACAGACTTGTGTGATTTGTTATGGCAACAAAAAAAAAAAATCAGACTTAGGAAGTGTTAGAGGAGAGAGAATAAGATATAAAGGCAGGAGGGAAAAACCAAAAGTGGTTCAAATAATCGTAAAGAAATTGCTTGAAGTGCTGTGTATGTGAACCCATGGAGAACACACCATTTCTCCCCCTCTTTATTCTCTACAATTTAAACAAAGATGGTATTCAAAAAAGAAACATTACAAAGAGAATAATGGTATAAGTCCAAAAAATTGTGTAATTCTTCTTTCAAAATCGTCCATGGTAATTGTGATCTTTGAGTGTAATGACATCTTTAATCTCCCCCACCCCCACCCCTTTGGGGCTTTGGGAAAAGGCTGTGGCAAGACATCCTGTCTATGGTTGTCTATCAGATTCTATGCCTATGGATCGAAAGTGCAGTCTTCCTTTCAAGGTTCTCTTCACTGAGGAGCCAGGAACATCATCCTGGATTTTTAGGTGAGTGGGAAGGGAGAACCCATATAAATCTAACTTCTCATGGATGGGAAGGAGGCTGGCTAAAGCAGCATGCAATTCTTCAAGAAGTGTTTGTTTTGTTTGAAAGGCAGAAGTCTAGACTTTATCTCTGGTGATGTTAATAGAATGGGTCTGAATTGGGATCCAGACATGAAAGTGTTTTTAACACAGGTGCTGGTGTTGATGAGAAAAATATCTTCTGATGCATACAGATAGAGTCTCAGCCCTGCCAACTACTATGATTCTTTGGCCAAGGTACTTGATCTTTTGTTGCCTCAATTTCTTCAACCACAAAATGTGAGACCATCATGTCACTGAGAATGAATTAACACATAAAAACACAAGGGGAGCAGTTTGCACTGTGCCCAGCTTAGAACAAGCTCCAATATTTATTAAGGTTGATGCTGCCATTCAGAATCAGGAGTAATGTCTGTGAGTTAGACGAGCATGTTGGTTAAGGGCTCTGACTCTAGAAACAGGCTACCTGTATTTGAACCCAATATCTGATAGTTCCTACTTATGTGACTCCAGGCTCACATCTATAAAATGGGGTGTTTCTTCTAGAGTCCTTCGTGGTCACTGTTGCCTTCGACTATAGTGACATTGATGTGAGTGGATTGTTGTGAGGGCTGAACGAGCTAATATATGTGAGTGACTTAAAACTGGTTGGGTCTAAATGATACTATAATAGTAAACAGGGTACTTGCCAATCATTTATAGTGCTCTTGGAGTATAACAGGGAGTATAACAGTACCTTCCCTGAGCTTGCCTTTGCCATTATTTGAAGCAAGGCTCTCTTTTGGATGGGCGACTGGTAAGACTCAGACCCAGACTGCTGATCTTCATCTTGAAGATAAGACAGAGTGTTTCCTGGGTCCTCTGCCTGTCACTTTATTTTTACATTTCTTGTATTCTCTCTCATAACCCCGAAGTATTATCAGTACTTACATTGCACAGACGAGGAAATTGAGGCACAAGAAAGTTGATGATCTATCCAAAGCCACATATAAACAGATGGAGCCAAGAATAAAATTTGAGTCAAAATTTTACAGTCTGAGTCTCAACTGTTTCTATTTTTACCAATAATGCTGATGCCTTCTTAACAATTTTTTTCATACATTTTTGTGTTTATGTGTGAATGGTGTGTATGCTTCTTTATATGTTTGTATGCATATCACTACACATGTTTGTGTACACATGTGTTTGGGCCTGAGGTTGACATCACGAGTCTTCCTTGATCACCCTCCATTTTATTTGCCGAGGCAGGGTTTCTTTTTGACCCTGGAATGCATTGATCTGGATAATCTAGCTAGTCAGCTCTTCCTAGGGATCCCCGTTTCTGCCTTCCAAGCACTGGGATCACAGGTGGGCTGCTATGTGGGGGCTGAGGATTAGAACTCTGATCCTCACACTTTGTATGCCAAGCACTTTATTTGCTGATTTATCTCCCCAGCCCTTCGTTTTCTTCTTAAATGGTAGAGTCAGAGGTTTAACTCTGGAGAACCAATTTATCACATTGGTAAGAGAAGTGCTGGCCCCAGTAAGAGTAGGGTTCTGATCTGTCTTCTACCTAAACAAACAAACAATACCAGGCTTGTGTTTACTGTCTGTTTCCTTTCCTGTGAAATGAAGAAGACAACACCCCCTTTGAATGGCAATTATATGGACTGATGAGCTGTGAGTCTCAAGGACTCAGAGCCAGCCACAATGTGTGGTGGGACTTAAATGGGGGATTGATGCATGGAATTGTGTGCTAATAAAGTGAGGAAGGAAAAGCAAGTGATAAATGTAATTCTTTCTCTCTCTGCTTCCCAAGCATCCATGACTCCAAATATTGGGTTCTAAAGAATTCATTCAGCAACATCATGGTATGAAAAGTGTGGTAGTAAAAGGACTTGGCTTTGTAGCTGTCATGATATTACTAACAAAAGAAGAGCGGAGAGAGAGGAAACCTGAGTCACTCACTGGATGTGAGATTCAGTATGCTAGCAATGAGGACTGCTGGGTGACAGAATTTTCCTCAAGTCTCCAGAGGAGTGGTGGACTCACCGAGGAAGCATTCTGTCAACTTAACCTTATTCTTCTACCCTGGGCTCCAGCTGTTGACCAGACCTTCCAGCAGGGAAGGAGGTTATGTGGGGTAAAGTAGCAATATGGGGAGGCAGACAGCTACTGTGGAGAGGTCCCGTGAGTGAGGTACTCAAGCTGCCTAATTGTGTATCTCACTGATTCCTGCATTTCCCCCACCCTTTTTGTCCCAGAACGTTTATAAAATGAAATATTGTTTAAGAAAGAAGCCTCAGAAATTTTAATCAAACGAGGCTAGATAGGATGGCTATAAAGGTTTTGGTGGACTCGAAGGCAAACTCTGACAGCTAGTAGGATATGCCTGCATCTGGTAAAAATGCCTTTCCTTGCCACATGGCCAGGACCTCTGCTACAACAAATGATGTGGTGCTTCAACAGATAGAGTCCTGTTTTCACACAGAGGCTCTAGTCTTCAGATGGACCTTAATGCCCATCATGTCCACCTATATGTTCCATTATGCTGAAAACGCTGTGCTTTAAGCTTCTTTTAAGGAGATGTAATTCCTCTCCGGCCCTCTGCCTGCATAAGCACAAACTGCTGGAGGAATTCTTTCTCCAGCTCATCAGCAACAGAAAGAGACCAGGGCCAGATAACCCTAAAGCAAACTGCCAGCGCATTCCAGGACAGCGAAATTGAGTGGAGAATAGCATGGTGACAATGAGGACAGCCACCAGCTGTCTTTCCTGTCTTGCTCATTTGTCTCATGGAATGCATGGACGCTGTACTGACAGAGCAGTCTTATGTAGATTGCCTTGGCATCCTCTCGATAAGTCAGAACGAAGATGTTAAGCGACCATTGGTTAACTCTCATTTTTTTTTTTTTTTAAAGCAGGCCTAGAAAAACCTTGCATATACAATAATTATGCGGCGATTTCAAATGACCCTTGGCTTTTCTATGTAAAAGAAAAACATTAGGGTAGAAGCAAGCAAGAAAGTTTCTGAAACAACATATGTCATCAGTTTCGAGAGGCCAGAAGCCTATGCGGTTACACAACAATCAACACTGCGACACGCGGGTCTGTGTGGGTAGCAAAAGCATGGCGGGAAAGGTGGTCACCAAAATGTTGAGGCTATTTCTGAATACTCACTAAGTTCTATCGACAATTTTCTTCACTTCTCAAAGCTTTCACAAGGATATCCCCCCTCTCCCCACCCCCGCTTTCTTTTGTACTGACACATGTGCTATTTTGTGAGGAAATGAGGAGGTGAGAAGAGATGCGCAATCACAAGAAGGGAACAGAGTATAAAATCGGACTGGGTGATAATTAGGGGACTGCTACACGTTGTCGCTCTGGAGGGGGCTGTTCTCAGTGGGGAAACACCACGCAGGCAGGGGTGGCCAACCTCTATGTCTTATTACGGCTCCAAATCGTCTTATGAACCTAAAATGGCTCTAAAAATAAGAACTCTTAAAAATTATTTTGGAAAACAAAATTATTATGTCCAGTGAAAAAAAGCAAGTAATGAATGCACATGTAGAGAATCCGGGGGCAGGGGAGATGAGCCAGTGGGGGAAGGGTGCTTGCTCAGCGAGTGCAAGGACCAAAGTTCGAATCCTCAACATGCATGTCAAAAGCCAGGTACGGTTATTCTTGCCTCCTACCCCAGCAACCGGGGAGTGCAGAGAGAGAAGGGGATCTCCAGGGTTTTGTGGCCAGCTAAACTTAGACAAAATGCTGAGCTTTTGGTTTAATGAGAGCCCCCGTCTCAAGGCAATAAGGTGCTCAGCGATACATCAAGACACCTGAATTTTTCCTCTGGCTTCCATATGAAGGCACAGGCAACCTCATACCCACAAACCCTTAAACATACCTGAAGTGTTGAGAAGATTATTTTTAAACATGAAGCAGATACAAAGTAAAGCTGGCCCTATTCCTGGAGCTGGCTTCCCCATTAGCAGCAAGCTTGTTTACCTTCTGCCTGCCCAGGAATGTTTTGCTTTTTAGAATCAATTCCCTAGAAAAGATGCTTGGGTATTTCTCTGTGCTTCCATAAATAAGGTAACTAAGTTTCTCCCTTCAGCCCCTGTCCTACCAGGTCAAGTGAAGCCTACAGTAAATGATTCTGACTTAACCTCACTAGATCACTTGAGGAAGGCCTTGCTTTCAAAGCTATGGAAATGCTAATGTGCCTTAACAAACGTAGAGAAAACACCCCAAATATCTACTGATGTTGCAGTTTCTGCTGTTTCTGCTGGCCCTAGGTATCATTTTGAAACCCCTCGAATTTGTATAGCTGAAGTCAGGTAATCAGGGTGCTCTTCCTGCAAATGTCATTCTAATACATTGAGAAAAATTCCAAGACCTTGCTCTTGTCTACGTATTACACCTTCAAATCTCCTTGTCAACTCAAGCCATCATAAGCTATTTCGTGTCTCTACTTATTTTTTTTTATGATTTATTTTCTTTTCAATTATGTGGGGTCTTTTTTTTATGTGTATGTGTGTATTCGTCTGTGTGTCTGCATGCAGACCAGTGCACAGATGTGTAAAGCTGGGAGTGGTACTGGGTCTCCTGAAGCTAGAGTTATAGGTGCTTGCGAGTCCCATGATATGGATGTTGGGAACCTAACTCATGTCCTATGCAAGAGTAGCAAGTGCTTTTAACAGATGAGCCATCTGTCCATTCCTCTATCTGCTTATTTTTTACATGTCTATAACAGCTGCCACATTGCTGTATCTTTCAAGCTGAGAGAACAAAGGAGGGCCACAGACTTAGTTCAGGAGAAAAAGAGCTTTAAACGACGACAGAGGAGGACAATGCAGCCAGTCCTGATGAGACCTGATAAACTAGGGTCAGATGGAGGGAATGAAGGAGGGGGCTACAGCTGGGATACAAAGTGAATAAACTGTAATTAATATAAAAAGTGTTTATTGCCCCCCCACAAAAAAAACAGGGAAAAAATAGGGAAGAAGGACCTCCCAATCAGTGGACTAGAGAAGGGATATAGGTAGGAAAGAGGTAGGAAAGATAGGATTGGGAAGAGAAGAGGGAGGGGGCTACAGCTGGGATACGAAGCAATTTATTTATTTATTAATTATTATTGTAAATAATAATCTAATAAAAATGGAAAAAACAACAACAACAAATGACGTCTAGCTGCCATGCCCCATCTTCTTGGAAATGGTCTCATCTTTACAAATAGATCAGTTCCTTTCTATGGTTTTATTTACATGACCCAGCTATTTTATTTAAAGGACCCGTCATGACTACTTTTCACAAGTTCTTCTATCACAGTATATGATCCTGTGGGGTCATCTGACCAACATCTATCCCTCTACTGAACTGTGCTCTCACTGAGGTCAGGAATGGTATGTATTGTTCTCTGTTTTGTTCAGCAGCCAGCCTTCTTCCAGGGACATGTCTGACACTCAAAAATTGCTTGTGGAAATAATAGACTTAATTCTTGATTTTATCTATGCTTTTTTTGGTACTGAGCCCAGTGGGGGAATGGGGCACAGGGTAACCATGTGGCTTGCTGTGGGTTAGTCTATCTCTGAGTGGACCCCGTATTCCTTATTTATTTGCCAGAAGATTACTACAAACTTAGTGGCTTTAAATAGCCCACATTGATCACCCTCTACTTTTGGAAGTCAGCTAAATTTGAAATGAATCTTACAGGCAAAACCAGGGAATTAGATCCATTGCTCTCTCCTTTCTGGTTTCTAGAAATCCTTCCTCTCACTTGCCACATGAGCTGCCCCCCCCATTTTCAAGACCCTCACTACTCCAAACTCTGCTTCAATCAGCACACCTTCTTTGCTGACTCACCCTCCTACATCCTTCTTATGCTCTCCTCGTAGTTATACTGGTCACACCCAGACAACCCAATACCTTTTTCCCATCCCAGGATTTTTAAATAAGTAGCATCTGCAAAAAAGTCCCTTCTGCCAGGTTCCCCTGGGGTCATTCTCTGGGCCTGAGATGGCTGTATTAATAGAAATGGCTAGCAGAGCAGAGCTGGGCTTGCTCACTGAAGTAGAGACATGCTGGTGAAATTACTTCAGGGAATTAATTCTTGGAGAAAATGGAGGCATCCAGGCTGGAAATGAACCAATCTGCTGCCTGGAGAATAGGATTTAGCAGCTACGAAAGTAGAACAAACCTTATTTGGCTTTCCATGTCAAAATACAAAGTCTTAGAAATTAATTAAAAAACTTGCAAGTGAGTTTCAACCGTGCAGTGACCTCCTTCAAGGAATTACCAAGATCTAGAAATTTTAGAAACCCTGGGAGGAGATAATGCTCTAGGGTGGAGAGATGGAGACTGTTAAGACATGAGTCCACATCTTGTCAGCACATTTGCTCTTCAGAAAGTACAGAAAACATGCAGTCTGTCATGGCAGGCACAGTATTGGGAGAAGACAGGCCCATAGAGAAGATAACCTGGGCCAGCTTTTCTAGGTCCTTCCCCAAGGGGAGGAGCATGTGCCAGCATGGATACCTCCAATAGAGCATGTTGTGTCAGATTTGCAAGACCACAAAAGACCACCAGGAATGGAGTCCGTTGCAAAACACATGCATGAGGATCTATTTATTATAAGCTATAGCTCGGGCTTACACACCCTCACCACTGTAGTGTTTGAGAGCTTCTTGCTCAGGTTAGGTGATTGATTTAAAGATTCTGGTCCTTCCCAGCGAGCCCAAAGCAAGGGGATACCTGCCTGGTGAGTGTCTATTGGTCTAAATTTAAAAGGGGATATTACATTTTGAACTGATTGGCTACAGGAAGGCCCCCAAACCACTAATGGTCTGGCTTACCTTGTTTGGCTGTCCTAGGGGAGAGGGGCTGGTTTCCTAGCAACTGTATCTCTAATGGGCAGGAAAAGAATGCAGTGAGGTTGGTTCTTCCCCACAGGTGGTGGACATGTCTCCACCTGGATGGCCTTTGTTCAGGCTTGTGCTTTAAACTTTAAACCAATACCCCCAGAACCTATTTTTTAAATCTTTGGTCTCTTAAGCAAAGCCCACTGTCCTGTCTCAGAGCTCCAAGCTGGGTCCCATGGATTTGAATAGTGAGGGGAAGCTAGTTCTAGAATTTGATGAGCTTCAGTCAACAGCTGCTTCCTCTGCCATTGCTTGTGAATCTGGCTGGCAGCTGCTACTGAGTTAGCTGCAGTTCCTTAGTGGTTTGGGTCATGAAAAGGAGACAGGAGATAAACAAGGACAGTCACCCTGCCATGGTATCCATGGAGAGGTTCAAGAACCCCTGTGGTTATGCAAAATCCACATATGCTCAAATCTCTCACATAAAATTGCAGTCTTTGTGTAGCACTGTGCACTTTCTCCAGTACACTTTAAAACATTTCTAGCACTGAGAATAGATTCTTTTCTTATATTATGACAACAGTTTCCCCTCCTTCTACTCCTCCCAATTCCTTCCCACTTCCTCTTTCCTCCAGATCCACTCTATTTTTGTCTCTCATTAGAGAAGAATGGGCTTCTAAGAGAAAACAACCAAACATGACAAAATAAAATATAATAAGATAAAACAAAATCGATCACATTGAGACTGGATGAGGCAACTCAATAGGAGGAAAAGAGTCCCAAGAGCAGTCAAAAGACAGAGACCCACTTGTTCACACACTCATAGATACTAAGCTGAACGCTATAATATATATTTAGAGGACCTACCTGCTGCTGACATATCTTGGCTCTGTGCTTGCCGCTTCAGTCTCTGTGAGTTCATATGAGCCTTGTAGAGTTGATACAGAGGGCCTCGTTCTTCTGGGGTCCTCCATCTCTTCTGGATCTTATACTCTTTTTTACCTCTTCTTCTTCAGGGTTCCTCTGAGCTCTGAGGGGAGAGATTTGATGGAGACATTCTGTTTAGAGCTGTGTTTCCCAAGGATTCTTGCTACATTTAATGACTGCCTGAAGGTCTCTGCATTTCCTCCTGCTGCAGGAGGAATCTTCCCTGATGATGGGTGAATAAGGCACTGATATGAGTATAGCAGAATATCATTAACAGTCAATTTATTGATTTTTTTAGACCAGTAGTGTTTGGTTTTCCATTAGGTCTCTGGTTCTTGTTCACACAAACAGTGTTGGGGTATGGGTTCAGTCTTGTGGAGTGGGGCTTTACATCAAATAAAACATTGGCTACTCACATAACTGTGCCACCATTTTGCCTTAGTATATCTAGCACACAGGACAGATTGTAGGCCAAAGGTTTTGTGGCTGGGTTGGTGCTTATGTTTCTCTTTTGGTAGCCTGTAGAGTACCTTCATGCACCAAAGGCAATAGACTGTAGGGATGAAGGCTCCATGTGGGCTTCAGCTTGACTTCTCCATGTTCATTGAGTTGTGTGAATGTTGTCCTCAGCAGTGGGGGCCTGCTGTCAGTTTGTGAAGAGCAACCCATTGTCTTAGCAACAGCCTTGGTTGTTTGAGGATTTCCATGGGAACTTTTCATCCAACAGCTCAACTGAACACAACTCATTCTCAGTAGTGGAAGTCTTCTTTGGTGACAAGACATGGGAAGTTGGGACTCTGTATCCCCATTATTAGGAGACTTCATTGGGATCACTTCCATAGATTTTAGGTAGTTTTCACTGTACTAGGTTCCCACACCAACCTGCAAAAAAAAGTACCCATTTCTTTTAGATTTTCCAATTTGGTGGAGTACAAGTTTTTAAAATATGTCCTTATGATTCTCTGGATTACACTGGTGTCCATTATATCCTCCTTTTCATTTCTGGGTTTGTTAATTTGTTATTCTCTCCCCATCTTTTAGGCTAAGGTTTGTCTTTGTTGTCGATTTTCTCAAAGAACTCTTTGTTTCATAGATTTTTAATATTGTATTTTTGTTTCTATTTTGTTGATTTTTAGCCCTCAGTTTAATTATTTCTTTCAATATAGTCCTCTTGGATGTGTTTACTTCTTTTTTCTCTAGAGCTTTCAAGTGTGCTGTTAATAAGGTGCTAGTGTGAGAGCTCTCCATTTATCTTTAAATGTAGGCACTTAGTGCTATGAACTTTCCTCTTAACATCACTCTGTATGTATTTCAACTGGAAAAATATTTTTACATGTAGGTAATTTTCATTTTAGTATATTAACAAAATGGTGGCCATTTTTCAAGTTCCTAGGGTAAAAAGGACAGGCCCAGTGAGCCTCAGAGTGATGCTAATTCATTGAAACTTGCTGTGAGTGCATTTCTCATTCTGTGGCTTGGAGTAAAATTTATGGTTTAATGTCTTTGTTATGATGGAAAAAAATCTATAAATTAGATAGGAATTCTCAAAAGTATGCATCTATTTCATGTGACTGAAGTCACAATGTCATGGGAATAATTCACATTGCTATTTCAATGCCATTTTGAAAATTAAAAAAATTTATGTTCTGAAAGATTTTTTTTAAATGTTACTTGGGTTAGACTACTGTGACTGGGTAAACTATTATTTATCCCTGTATAATATTTATTTTTTAAACCTCTGTCTCTTGTTTGTCTGTAATAAACCAATTTTATGGAAGATATAATTTGTCGCATAAAAATAGAAGGGCATCCATTGTACAAATGGATCAAATTAGTCAACCAATTGTCTTACTGTTGTAGACTTAAAACATATGTTGGAAAAAAAGATTCATAACCAGTGTACTTAGCTTAGAAGGTGGGAAGAACTATGATGCTGTAAAAATGTTGCAGAGAATTTGTTTTATAAATCTTCATAGAGACATGATTATAAGTCTTTCTTTTTCTTGATTTTTTTCCTCTCGATCACTTACATCTTAATAGCTGGCCAATGAGGGCCTTATGGGGGGATACAAAGTGAAGAAACTGTAACTAATAAAAATAAATAAAATAAATAAATTAAAAATAATTAAAAAATTTAATTGTTGATAAACTATTAAAGCACAGATAAAGATATTGATATCCACTGTTTACCACCATATTACCCTAAATGCAAATGACGATGTATGCTCTCCTATTTGAAACAGTTTTTGACAAAAGAAAAGCATTGTCACTCATTTGTAAATTTTCTTGTTCTAAAGAAGGTAGTAATACTCTGTAGATAAAAATTACGTAAATAATATTTTTTAAAACAAAAGACTTCTAATGATATATTTCTATACTCATAGATCAGTGCTTTGTTCAGTCCTCATTAGAGAAGCTTCTTGCAGTAGATGGTAAATTAACAGGGACCCACAACTTCACAATGTACAGGAAATGAGAGGCTTTGGAGTGCTCATCCCTGAATGGGGTGTTCTCATCCTGCCCCTCCCTTCAGTGCTCAGGAATCCATGTGTATGAGAGGGCAGAAAGGTTGTGAGACCCAGAGGTGGCGAATGATTTTAAGAAAATCATGTTTCCAGACATAACAGGGCAGGTACACATATGGGCTCACAGAGACTTTGACATCATACACAGACCCACACAATTTTAAACCAGACAAAATCCCAGCAGGAAGAAGGGGAAGTAGATACAAAGTCTCACACCTAGCCAAGAAGTTATTTATAATTGATACCTGCTGGGAAAGTGAAAAATCTGTTTTCTTCAGTGGAGTGGCACTGGGTATATCACCCAGGACAGGCCCTGCTCAGGAGTAGCTGGCCAACACAAATTGGACTCTGTGGTTTTTAGTGGCTCTTTTCTTTCTCTCTTTCCTTCCTTCCTTCCTTCCTTCCTTCCTTCCTTCCTTCCTTCCTTCCTTCCTTCCTTCCTTCTTTCTCTCTCTCTCTCTCTTTCTCTTTTCTTCCTTCCTCTTTTTCTCTCGATCTCTTTCTTTTTTCTCTTTTTCTTTTTAAAGACAGAGAAAGAACATGAAGGTGGATGGGTAGAGAGGGGGAGGGTTTGGGAAGAGTTGGGGGACAGGAAAGAGTATTATAAAACTATATGGCATGACATCTATAATGATGATGATGATGATGATGATGATGATGATGTTCATTGCTGAATCCAGAGTCATATGCTTTGGCGCTGTGTATTATCCTCTTCCATCCCCATCCAGATTTCAGAAGTTGGGCTAACAGCATGGAGGCAGGGCTGTGTACAAAGCTTAGAGCTCCCGAAACAAAACCTCTTTCCAATCTGACACCAAGGCAAGAGTCATTGCTGGTCCATTGGCATTTGTACAAAAGGATGAAAGCAAGTTAGTTTTCATAATACTAAACTTATCTGATTTAATGAAGTATCCCATAATATGCAAGCAGTTCTTTGCATGGTTCTAGAATGTTCTTTTAACCTGAGTCTGAGAGAGGATGGTGATTTTTTTTTTCATGGTTCTATTTGATAAACTAATAGCGACCAACCTTGTGTTGGAATTTACAGATGTGAGGGAGGGAAACAGAGAGCTAAACTATGAAACTGAAAGGTCTTCAAGCCATCCCAGATGCTAGGCATGATGCATGCTGGGATTTCTAAAGAGTTTCTAGGGAAGGCTTCCCGGGACCTTGCCCAGATAGATACACTTTCTTCCGCAAATACCTGACCCACTTCTGCTTTCATCATCTTATGCAACAATTTTTAGAAATGGAAAGTGGAGGGAAAAGAAAAACAAGAAGACTAAATACAAGCTAGCAAGTCTGTTTTTTTAGGCTGAGTTTCTCTGTGCAGCCTCCAGCTGATTCCTCTTATAGATTTTGCCAGATGGTTTTCTTTTTTACTTAAGGTATATTTTTGGATATATGAAAAGGAAATGGAAAAAAAAAGAATGAAAGGAAGAATATCCTGCCCACAAACAAACACTTTTTCTCCTGGAAAAGAATTCCTGGTTGTATCAAGCTGGGATAATGGGTCCACCCTTGACATTCTCCCAAACATACTCATGAAGGTACTTTTGTTTCTCTGTTGGTTTTATCTTTGACGATACTATGACTATGACATGGTACAACACTGAAGAGCCAAGCTTGGAAGCAATGACATAGTCTCCACTTGGCCACCAACCTTGCATTTGAATGGGTTCATCTAGACAGTGGTCTCTGGGATTTTCTGATGGGCCCCATTGTGGGCCGTCCCACAGTTGAGTGGTCTCTCATGGTGAGGTGCAGTGAGCAATGCATGCAGCTATAAACAGTGACCACACTTAACTCAAGAAAGATGGAAATGAGGACTGAGGAGGGGCTACAGTTGGTGATGAGTGCTTTGGTTTCAATCCCCAACAGAGCTAAAACAAACACTGAACATAAGAAATTTGTGTTGGTGTATTGATTATAAAGGCATTCAACTGCTTGTCTGCTTGTATTTAGCGAAGCATGTTTAAAAATGTATGCATGTATGTATGTGCACATGTATTTATGTATGTATTTGAGAAAAAGTTTCCTGTAGTTCAGAGTGGCCTAGAACTTGCTATATAGACCAAGAACTCATGATCCTCTTGCCTCCATATCCCAAACACTGGAGATTGCAAGTGTACACTGCCACACCCAGTTTATGTGGGAAAGAGGATAAAACCACAGCTTCATGCAGACTAGTTTGGCAAGTACTCCAACAAGTAAGCTAAATCCCATGGCTCTTGGAGCATGATTCTTCAAAGGTCAAAAATAAGACGAGAAACAGAACGAATTTTATCTGTATTTCAATGAATGGCTTTGGAGACCCCTTGGGGTAGGCCACCTCGCTTTGGAGGTACTGGCCTGGGAAGAGGTCACACCCGTGCCTCTCATTCAGAAAGGACGACACTCTGGTAGGGCAAGGTAACTTCCTAACGGTGGAGCGTTGGTGGGTTTTTCCTCCCATGCCGCCAGGCCCCAGCCTCACCTGCTGGTTTTCCGTTGCAGAATACACGGTCATTAATGAAGCCTGCCCCGGAGCCGAGTGGAACATCATGTGTAGGGAATGTTGCGAATATGATCAAATTGAGTGCGTCTGCCCAGGAAAGAAGGAAGTGGTGGGCTACACCATCCCGTGCTGCAGGAATGAGGACAACGAATGTGACTCCTGTCTCATCCACCCAGGTGAGTGTGCCACGGGACACCACGCGCTGCTCTTTCGTTATCTGAGCTATCGAACAGGCACAGGGTGAATGTATGGATTCCAGCAGGCAGCCATCCAGGGCTGTGGTGCCAAGGTGATTAAGAGTGACACAACTCACCCAAGTCTGACTGCAGGAAAAAGGAATCGGGGGAATTAGGATTCTTTTCTGTGATCAAGTTGTAAATCTGAGAATTTGCCCACTCATTCGTTCAAGAAGCAAGCAAACAGAATAGCTCTTAGGCAGTTATGGGGAGGATAATGTGGTGTTTGTTTTTTTTTTAAGATTTTTAATATTTTTTTTTGTGTGTGTGCGCACGCATGCTTCTGAACAAGTCAGAAGAAAGCATCTATCTTTCAGAGCTAGAGTTAGAGGCAGTATGGCATGTAAGCTGCCTGACGTGAGTGGCAGACCCTAACTCAGCAAGAGCAGTATACATTCTCATGCACTGAGCCGTCTCTCCAGCCTTTTTGTTTAAAGACACATTCCCAACATTGCCCGAGCATACAGCCTGGTAGCGGAGGAGGAGACAGGTAGCCATGATAGGTGCTATGTAAGTGCTGTGATAGAGATGCACGGGGTGTCATGGTAACAGGGATGGGAGTAGGGAGGGGCAGAGGAAAGATCAATGAAGACTTCTTAAGCCAGGTGATGTGACCTGTGTACTGACAATGGAAGCAACAGACCAAAGAGGGTCCAGGGGACTAGAGGGGCTCAGCTGTTGATAGTGTGCACAGGACCTGTGTCAAGAGGAAGCATGCAGTGTTGAGAATTCCAAGGAGGTCATTTCTGCCAGGAAAAGCAAATTTATGCTGTGAGATGTGAGGAGAGGGAGACGGGCAAGAGACATTAAGCAAGAGCAGTTTGAAGGAAGGAACAGGAGCCAAATTAGGAACTTTTTCCAAACCCTGCTATGAGATTCAGGCTTTTGGAGATCTTTTGGTTTGGTAAAAGGTTAAAAGTAATTTCTCTTCAGCTACAGATGGGGAGAGGACCTGGAGGAGGGCAGGATGGTTGGCAGGAGGGAATTAATGGGGACTGGGATGAAGGTCAGGAGCCTGGTGGGCAGAATTAGGTGACAGCCTAAGAGTCATCGGGAGTGGAATTGGGCATGGTTTGGGATTGGGCTGGAGGAGGAGAGTGAAGGGAGTGGAAATCAGAGATGATGGATACTGATTCTCTCGCCCCCAGGAGGCTCATCTTGTCCCTCTAGGACAGGTCAGATGGGGGACACAGAGACTGCCCAGTGAGCTTTCTGGAACTGAAGAGTGAAAGATCAAGACTGTGCTGGTGGAGAAGGACATTAGCCCTTAGGGACACTAGTCTGCATGATTTTGAGTTCGGGGGAGATGTACATTTACTGTTAAGTAGTCATAGGGTAGCCTCAGCTATGATAAAGTGATGTGGGGGTCAGTCAGTCACGTGATAGGCAAGAAAGGTACAACCTACCAGTCCCAGCCTGGATCTGCGATTTCTCCTTCAGGGGTGCTTGGAGTGATGATTGGCTCTGGGGAGTGGAGGGCTGTGTCATACCAATCTTCTGCTACCCTGCAAGGCAGGCAACGCATGGGCAAAGGGCTGCTTTGGCACTCCTTCTAGAGCAGTGAGCTGATGCACTAGCAGCCAGCACTGGAAACCCAGCAAGTCTCCGTGTGTCATTGGGAGCTGCTTTAGCATGTAATATACATGATCGCATACACTGAAAGAGCCTTCATGGCCTTTAGTCCTTCTGATCCACTGGAGTGCTCACATGGGTTTTGGAAGATTTCTTGGGTTTCTATCCTCAACAAGTCTTCCAGATTTCATATGCGCTTTCAACCCCAGATCTGTAATCAGCCATTTCTCCAACAAACTCTTATCCTAAGAGCACAGTCTGGGTACTAGGGGTATTCCTGGCTTTTGGATTGCCATTGTTGACAGGCAATTGATTTTTGGTTTCTTTATTTGTGTGATACATGTTAACACACACACACACACACACACACACACATGCATACATTCTGATGCTTTTGAGACAAGATAGTTCTGTGTAGCTCAGGCTGTTCTTGAACTTAAAATCTTTCTGGCTCTGCTTCTTGAATGCTGGCATTAAAGGTATGGTCTATCTATCTATCTATCTCTGATTCATTCCCTATTATCTAATCTCTATCTACTCCTTTTTAAAGAAGAAGAAGAAAAAGAATGTACACTAATACTCAAATCCATACATAACAGTACAAGGTTATTTGCTTCTTTGATTTTTTTTCCTCTGATGCCAAAAAAACCATTTCCTATTAATACTAATGTAATTCCTTATTTGCCTCATCGTATAGCATACTATAAATGAGCGAAAATAACAATAGCCTTATCTGTGCCACCAATAATCCTACTGCATACAGTTATGATTCTTTATGGTTACCATTAGCTTTAGAATACATGCTGGTGGATGTGTAAAATCAAAATGTTATACTGTAAAATCAATGGATGTGGCTTCCTTTTTGGTGTTATGCCACCTATCTAATATCTAGATAGGTTAATTGTCTTCTATATCTGCAAATGCAAGAGAATAGGCACATGCATTTATTTCTCTTTCCCCGCTCCACACAAAAGACAACAAAACCACAAACATTACCAACTATCTTGCAGGATTTTTGCTTGGCAAAATGCGCTGGGGATATTTCATATCAGAAAGATCCATCTTCTTCATTTCGTTTTACAGTTGCATATGACCGCATTGTGTGGATTACTATAGTTAACTGTCATTGGGTTGCTTCCAACCCTTTGCTATTATAAGTTTAATATTTCCTATCCACAGTGCCTGGGACCCAACATATTTTGGATTTTAGCTTTTAGGAAATTTTGCATTTATAAGCAATGAAATGTCTTACAGGGGGCACCTAAGGCTAAACATGAAGTCCCTTATTTCTTAGAAAACTTTACTCATAGTTTGAGGTAAATTTTAGGCAGTATTTTTCATATACCTTTGTTTTGGTTATTATCTGCCACATAAGGCCATCTATGTAATTTTCTAGTTATGGTATATGTCCTCTCTCTCTCTCTCTCTCTCTCTCTCTCTCTCTCTCTCTCTCTCTCACACACACACACACACACAGACTCTATTTTGAATTTTAAAAATCTCAGATTAGGCATGTCCAACCTATTCTGACAACACTACAGTGAATACTCCTAATACTCCTAAGCAAATATCAATTAGATTTTTGGCAGCTTACCTTTGAGGTATACTCCTAAAAGTGGGGTCAGGGGTCAAAGGGAGGCACATATTTTTTTTTCTAGTTTTTTGTGTAATTCTTTGCTATGTACTTAGCAGTCACTTCATGCTGAGGGTCTATGAGGGTATTATTTTGTCAACCAGTGTAACATAACGTCATCTGTATTTTTTATCAACCCATAGGTAGACAATTGAATGCCATTATGGCTTCAGTTTACATGACTGTCATGTAAGAACATGACAGTCTTACTTTGGTGTGTGTGTGTGAATGTAGCTCAACTGGTTTGAGTGCACGTCCTGGATTTGGTCCCCAGCACTGCATAAGCTCGGTGTGGTGCTCTGCAATCAACCCCTGAGCTCTGGAGGTAAAAGCAAATGGGATCTGCAATAGCTCCTTTGGCAACCAGCAACCCGCGAGCTTCCCAGTGTGTTCCCTGCAAAGCCTCGCCCACCTTCATCTCCAGGCCGGGTTTTGTGGCTGCTCCAAGGAAAAGATTTGCAGGGCTGTTGAGGACAGGCTCTGAGTCCATTTGCCTCCTCAGTCACACATGAGTGAGGTTGGTCTTCGCAAGGCTTGAGGAAGCCCACTGCTGACCACATTAATCAGATCAGCAACTCAGCTTCTCTGGTAGGAGGGAAAGTAAAGTCAGACAGAATAGAAAGAGGGCTGAGTTGAGTCCCACTGCTATAGAAAACACACACACACACACACACACACACACACACACAAAGTCGCATGCTGTTGACCCAAGCAAACAGTGGTCATCTAGCTCCAGCAGTTCCTCAGTCATTCATTCTCTAGGATAATTTTTATTCAGCACTATTGTTGGTTTTGGGAATTTAAGGTGACCTAAGCAGGTAACCTTAGGCCTAGAGTATACAATGGTAAGGATAAGTCAGGTGGAATTATGGGAAAGTAAAACAATAATAGTTCACAATCAGAGAGCACTAACTACCATTTTACACATGTTTAATGTGTTTTCAAACAGTTCTGAGAGGTGGAAACAATTTAATCACCTCTTGACAGGTGAGGGCATTAGCCGGCTTAGGTTTGTGTTTTGAGAAACCGGGAAGAAATTATTTCTACCTTTATCTTGTTCTCCCTCAACCTTTCAAGAGACCTTGCTTTTGAGATGAGCCACACCTGAACAACAGGCGGTTCTTACAGGCGTGCTTTGCGTGCCTGATCGTTCCAGAGCAAGACAGTACCTGGTGCCGAGGCCATGCTGTGCTTTTGTTAATAGAAAGGCACTTGCTATTAGTAAATAAAAATGAGTTATTAAAACAAAATGCAGAGTGTATAGCAGAAGCCTAATTTCTGTGTGTGTGGGTTTGTGTGTGTGTGTGTGTGTGTGTGTACATGTGTCCATGCATGCACATGTGTGTGGAGACCAGAAGACAACATTGACTGTCATTCCGCAGACATGGCCTATCTTGGTTTTTGAGGCATGGTCTCTCACTGGCCTAGAACTTGAGAAGTAGTTTAGGCTGGCTGGCCAGGGAGCCCCATGATTCTGCCTGAGGTTTCACCTCTGCAAAACTGGGATCACAATTCATGCCATTATTTCTAGTTTTTTGTTTGTTTGTTTGTTTGTTTGTTTGTTTTTAACCTGGGTACTGGGGATTGAACTCAAGTCTGGATTGTCTTCCCAGCCTCCAGAGTGTTAACAAAAACCTCCAAGTGATACCTTTAAAAAAATAATTTTTGTTTTCTATTATACAGCAAACATGAAATAGATTTGTAAAGAACAGAAAGTTTTTCACACTAGCCGGTTCCACCCAGCACGACAAGCTCTTTTGTATTACTCTCTATGAAATAACCACCGCTAATCAACGCTTAAATTCCCTCCCACACCCCTTGCCCGGATCCCGGTGACTCTCCTCTTCCTTGGGATGAACAGTTCTCCTAAGATCTTTGCTATCTTTCCAGGTCTGGCTGCCCCGGGCAGAGATGGGGCTGCGTAGAGGCATAGTTTGTCTCCTGAGGAAAACTCAATCTGCAAACGTGTAGACTAATATTTTGGGATGTTTCAGGTTGTACCATCTTTGAAAACTGCAAGAGCTGCCGGAACGGCTCCTGGGGCGGGACTCTGGATGACTTCTACGTCAAGGGATTCTACTGCGCCGAGTGCAGAGCAGGCTGGTACGGAGGAGACTGTATGCGTAAGTAGATCCTGTGTCGACTGTGTCGACGCAGCGTGACAGGCCCCTGCACACACGCAGAACTCCATCTTGGTTCCACTTTTCAGTCCCTGCTTAGAATACAACTGAGGTTTATCTTGTTGGAATCTGAGTTTTGGAAGGCTAGTGGCTAGAGGGCTTTGTAGGTAGGCCTAGCAAAACAAAGATGCGTTTCCGTTCTGTTGAGGGTGGGTTGTGGGCATGCGTTCGGGATTGTTGCTTCCAGGAGCTTCCTTATCTGGTCCTCAAGCTCGCCTTTTGTTCAAATGAAGCCGAAATGTTCCACACATGACATGACAGATGTCCACGCCGGGGGAACTTGCGAGGTGGCTTAGGTCAGCAGACAGTGAAATAGACTGCTGTCACTTATAGTGTATTTTAAACCAGGAATTTCTCCGACTGATTTCTCAACTCCTGAGTTAAGTTCTTGAAAACACAGCAAACTGCCAGCACACCACTTTACCCAGGAAGGGAATTCTTCTGGGAAGTACTTGACTTCAGAGTATTAGTCATTGTTATTCTTCTCTGGACTTCAAAGCTCTTTGAAAGTAGAATGGAAACCCAGCACCTCTCTCAGTCCAGGCTGTTCCTCCCGGCTGGCCTCGAATGTCCTCTGAGAGCCTGCCTCCGCAGCAATGCCCATGTGGTGTGGCTCCAGCAGGCCTGCTTTATTTGTTTCTTAGTGTAACATAAGTAGTTGGGACGATCCGCCTCACGTCTATGAGTGACATTCCTAGTTTACAGAGATGCTTCGGAGGGATGCTGACCCCAACCGCTGGATGCAATTAGTAGCCAAATGCTGGTTGTTTTAAGACTCCACCACAGCCAGAGGAGGAGAGGGGGTTTGTCTGTATTCCAGGGTGGCAGGTATGGAAGGTGGGTAAATAAATTATAAAGTGCTGGTCTCTTCTGCCGATTTAAAATGTCCGTGCCACTTTAATTGGGTTCTAGGAAATTTAATCTGGGGCTTTGTAGATTCCCCCCCCCCCAGGTCAGCTGCAGGATATCACCCAACTTCACCTTGGCGGCAGTTCCGTGAGATGGTGTGGGGAAACAATGACACAAAACTGGGCCGAAGTAATGATTGCCTGTAACTACCTATGACATTGGGCGAGTCACTTAGCCTCAGTCACTGTGCTGCCGTCTCTTTAAACAGGACGGAACACTGTTTATCTTGCAGTGCTGGTTGAGTGAGATAAGTACACGTGGAGTGAAAGTCCCATGCCATGCACATGATAATAGACTGACTTGTTTTCCACACGCCTCTAATCGGTAGGATGGTGAGAAGGCCAATACGAAGCTGCTTTCGGTCCTAGATTAGGAAAGGCCCCGGGCCCTGGAGAGACGGCTCAGCCAGTGAAGCGCTTGCCATATAAGCATGAGGACCCACGGTTAGTCTCTAGCACCCATGTAAAATGCTGGGAATGGTTGTTTGGGGGAGTTGGAGACAGGTGGGTCGCTGGAGATAGCAGATGGCCAAGCTTAATCGACTTGGTGAGTGTCAGGTCACCCATAGACTAAAACAAACAAACAAACAAAGGTGAAGAGTATCTGAGAAAGGACAGCCAAGCTCCTCTGATATCGACACACATGCAGATACATGAGCATGTACACACACGCACACACATGCACACACACAGAGAAATGCCATGCATGCCTTCAGATTTCATGTTGGAGTTTGCTGTAAATAAGACAACTTTGGGGTTCGCGCTTGCTTTGGATTATATTGGGACTATGTGTGGGTGAAATGGAAAGCAGAGATTCAATGGTGTGTGGCCCTGCAGGTAAGTCAGGTAAAGAGTTTAGATGCTATTCAGGTGCAGTGGGGAGTCATGGATGAGCTATGAGCTTGAGTTGGACTTAGTGCTCTGAGACCACAGTGAAGTAGACAATTACACAGACATAGAGTCATATCGGGCACGTCATTGAAATTTTAATTTAATTGCAACATTTTCCCCTTCCCTTTCCTTCCCCCAAACTCTCCCATACACTCTTCCCTGCTCCTCTTCAAATCTTTGGACTCTTTTAAAAAAACTAATTATTATTTCATACATATATGTATATACATATATGTTTCTAAACATAACCTGTTCAGTCTGTATGATGGCACTTGTGTGTATTGTTTCAGGGCTGACCATTTGGCATTAGACAGCCAACTGGTGTGACCTTCCCTGGGGAAGGCCACCTCTCCCACTCCAGTCTACAGTTCTTGTATATGGTTGAGGCCTTGTGGGGTTTTCTCTGTCCAGTTTGGCATGTTCATCGGTGTCATCCTTGTGCAGTCATGTGGTGAGACTTAACAGCTGTAACTTCTGACATTAGGAGACACAATTTCAGAGCAAACTCCTCTGGCTCTTATAATCATTTTGCCCTCCACTCCTTAATGTCCTGTAGATTCATTTATTGGAATTGTATGCTGACTGACTGGTTGTGTTTCCCCCCCCCCCCCGCCCAGTGGTCTCTGTCTGTAGCAAAAATAAGGGACTTTTCTGACAAGTGATGGTTGACTGATGGCCTTGCTCAGGGGTTAGAAAAATAGGACAGTGCTCTGGGCAGAGGGAATGGAAAGGTCGGGGTATAAAAATGCAGAGCATCTTCAGTCAAGCAGTGATTTCCGGTATGGATGGATGGATGTGATGGTACTGAGGAGTGCTGAGAGGTGAGAGGAAAAGTAGGCCAGATCAAACTGTAGAGGGCCTCGTGTGGTAGAGCTCAGCCTTTGAACTCCATTTGGAGGATTCTTGGTATATCGCTGGTCTGATGGGCATATTACTCTCCCTTCTGTTGCTGTGAAAAAAGACTATAACCAAAATCAACCTCAGGATAGAGGAGGAGGGCTTATTCCATTCATTGCTGAGGGAATCACAGGCAAGAACTGGAGCAGAGATCATGGAAGAATGCCGCCTACTGGCCTGCTCTCCCTGGCTTACTCAGTTGTCTTTCTTCTACATCCAGGCTCACCTTCCCAGGGATGGTACCACCCACAGTGAGCTTTCTCACAGCAGTAAGTCCACAGCCCAGTTTGAGAGAGGCAATTTCTTAATTAACGCTCCCCCTTCCAGGTGGCTTTAGTTTCTGCCAAGTTGGCAAAAACTAACCCACCCGGTCAGAAAAGTGACCCCCGACAGGTATAATTCTAGCAAAATCTTTTAAGGCCCATGTAGCGGAGTAGCACCATGTACAGACTATTAGTCACTGAGTTAGAGTGCTAACTCAGTGGCTGGGTGGCGAGGAAAGAGAGCAAGTTACGAGAGGAGCTTAAGGGGCAAGATGCCACACGTGGGCGCAATGGAAGAGTAATGAGGGACCTCAAGTTTGTCTGAAAAGCAGGTACCCAGAGAAATCCCATGAGTGGCCTTTCCTAAAGTCTGTGTTGGCTGCATGTTGGGTGGAGCCTCAGAATGACAGCCGGCTGCTCTGGCTGGCTTGCTGATGGCACTGCTCCAGGGGTCAGGCTTCCTGAAGGACCACAGGCCTGGCTTAGGGCAGATAGCCATCCCACCAGACAGGCTAAGCAGGAAGTTTGTGATTTTTTTTTTTTTTTTTTTAATCATCAATGGGAAGATTCCTTCCAAAGAATGCTCTTGGGGTGCTGGGCACATAACGAGAAGCAGACAGACATGGTCTCTTCCATTGTAGAACCTGCCAGTCAGCGAAGGAAGATAAAAACAACAAGAAGTAAAAACAAACATGGAAGGCAGCTCATTCTGTGAATTAAACAAACAGAAGAAGGGCCAGATTTCTCTCTGCATCTGATTCTGTGTTGGACACATGGAAGGTGTGATTGCATTCTGCCTGTTTTGAAAGCCTCGTTCCACACGGTGTATGTCACCACAGTCACAAGCACAAAATGGAGTGTTACAGTTGAGTCCTCAAGAAAGGCAAATTCCATCTGTAGAAGGAAAGTCAAACCCAAGAAGACACAGGTTTTGTGTTCTCAGGTTCTTTTCGCCGATGTTCCATTCTGTCACTGCACAGATTCGAAGCAAACAAAAGAGGAGAAGTGATTCATATGTCTTTCTGCTGACTGTCTTAACTGGACTTGGGCATTATGCTGCCTTCTGTGAAGAAGGGACTGGACTCTTGGGTTCTGACTGGGGCACAATACAGGAGCTACGAGGCAGTATCAGAATTTTCCCAGTAGATGGCGCTCAAACAATCCTTTCCGTTTGTCCTTTATTCTGAAAGAGGAGGGCTTCTTTCCTGTAGGGTACCATTTACCTTCCTGTATATGATAGACAGCCTTCACAAGAAAGGGGAAAGGCAAGTCAACACTGAAAGGCATCAGGTCATATGAAAGCATTAGAGCATTTAGCACTGGAGAGACGGAATGGCACCTTAACTTGTTAACTGTCCCTATTGATGATAATATTAGCCTACCTCATAACAGTCTTAAAACTCAGCATGTGGTCGTTTTATCCCTTGCTACAGTCAGATTCTAGTCTCCAGGAGAATGTCTGGTGCCTGGGCACAGATAGCTCTCTCATTTTAATTTTCCTGTTCAAGAAAGACAGGTTGGTGGTCTCAAACTATCCATGCTGGGAGCCAGGGGTGCAATATTATTAAAAGAAAGGTCTTTGTTCTTTCTCTCCTTTTAGGTTAGACTAATTTCAAGTCTACAGAGTTGAAAAAACTCTCTGAGTCTATATTGTTTACCTGGACTCACCAATTATCATTTTCTAAAATGTGACATTACTTCTCTTTTTCTATACTACAAATGTTAATAGTTTATGTTTTGTAATATTGGAATAACCTTCCCTCCCTTTGTTTTATTTTTGAGACAAGGTCTTAGGATATAGCATGGGATGGCCTGTAAACCTCTGTCTTCCCACTTTATCCTTACAAGTGCTTGGATGACAGCTGTATTTCCTGATGCCTGACTAGTTTTTATTTCTGAACCTCAGATTTGGCCAGTGAAGATAATTTGTTTGTTTTTGGTTTGGTTTGGTTTGATTTTTTGAGACAGGGTTTCTCTGTGTAGCATTGGCTGTCCTAGAACTCACTCTGTAGACCAGGCTGGCCTTGAGCTCTGCCTGCCTCTGCCTCCCAATTGCCAGTAAATATTTTAAAAAAAAATATCTCCACTTGTTTTTTGAGCATCCCCTCCCCTTTTCAGTTCCCATAATTCAAGTTCACTTGTGTTTCTCTCCCAGGTCCTGAAACCAGCCACTTCTCTGTGACTTTGGGTTTCTTTCAGTGAAGCACTCAGGGCTGTGACTAAGTGCTGGCTATTTGAGGGGCTAGTGTCTAAAATTAATAGCAAGGTTGTCATCAGAGCGCCTTAGACTGGAAAGCTGGCTTCTTTCTCTTCTACTTTTTCCTTTTCTTCTTCTTCTTCTCTTCCTCCTCCTCCTTCTTTTTGAAAATAGTGTTTTTATTGATTCTTTAGGATTTTCACATCATATTCCCTGGTCACACTCACTTCCCAGTCCTTCCATGTCCACCCCACAATGTGACCTCCAACACCCCCAGCTGCAGCAGCAGCAGCGGCAGCAACAGCAACACAAAACAAACAAGTACAATTTGTGTTGTCTGTATACTTACTGGAGCATGGGCAACCCCCCAGTGGCCATCCCACTAAAGAAATCTGAGTCCTTCTCCACCTGCACTCCTCCCTGCCCCCCATAGAAGCCATTGATTGTGGGGAGCGATTCTTCAGCATTTTTATCACATTTTAAAGAGTTCCGTTTGATGGCTTTCTTTTTTAGGCTGTTATTCTTTTAGGAGGGGATTGGGATGGGAGTTGGGGTTGTCACAGTCACCTTCCATGTTTCTCTGACCCAGTCGTATCTCTGTGGTCATCGATATCACTGTCAGAGTAGCTTCCTTGCTCTTTGTCCTGGAGCTCAGATCATGGCCTCGTCATGGTTTCTGGTGACAGCACAGACCATGAACTGGGCCCTAGCTGCAGTAGGACCGTGGACCCACAGATGGTCCTCAGTGGCATCATGGACTGTGGTGGTCCTTTGAGGAGGTCTAATCCAGAAAGTGAACCGTTCCTCATCTTTGACCTCTATCATTGCTTAGAGCCAGGGTGGAGTGGCGGCACGTTCTGCGCCTGAGCCTGCATCAGCTCCAGGCTGTTGCACACTATCCTGCTGGCCCCACTGGGCAATGATCTGCTCCACTCTTGACCTCAGCTCTCTCTCACACCCATCACTGTCATCACCTCTTCAGTTCTGCCTCTCTCCACAGTGCATGCACTGCTCTGCTCTCCCAGCTCTCCCCAGTCTCCCTTGCACATTCATTCATCGTAGTGGAAGTTGGCTTAAGTGGAACCACTCTGCTGACCTCCAGGGTTGGCTTCTGGAATGGCACTTCTGTGGCAGGAGAGCAGATGTTTTGATTCTCTTTTTAATTTAATTTTCATAGCATATTTCATTTCATATTCACTGTACACGGCACGGTGTTACCTAAGGACAATTTTACACAGTAAATAGTGTACATTGAACATATTTTCTCCATAGCCCCACCCCTTCTTTCTCACTCCCAATTTTCTGTTAGCCCCTGTTCACTTCTATGTCCATGTCATATAAACATACATATTTTTTATATATTTATATAAAATACAGGAACCACATTTTAGAGAAGCATATGATATTTGTCTTTCTAAGACTGGCTTAATTTGCTTACCATGATGTCTCCCGTTGTATCTGGTTTCTTTCTTTGTTTCTTTCTTTCTGAATCCATTTTCTTGCAAGTAACAACTTCGGCCTTCTTTGTGGCTGAAAAATTCTGAGTGTGTATATGGGCCATGTGTCTTTATCCATTGCCACGTGGTTGGACACAAAGTTGGTTCCATAGCTTAGGCATTGGGACTAACACTACAGCGCTCATCAGGGTGCAAGTGTCTCTGTCATGTGTTGGCTTGGAGTCCTCCAGTTGAACAACCAGGAGTGATAGAACTGGGTCATATGGTTCTAGCTTCAGCTTTTTTTTTCCTTTGAGGAAATGTCATAACATTCATAACATCATTTATTTCCCTTTCAGCAGTGTATAAAGATTTCATCTTGACTACGTTCTTGCTGATATTTGTTGTGATTCATTTTCTTAGTGACTGCCATTCTAACTGGGAGGTGATGGAATCTTCACATGGTTTGAGTTGTTTGGTTTCTTATTATTTAGTTTTTTGAGTTCTTTGTGTATTCTAGATATTATTCCTATCTCAGACAGATAGCTTGTGACGATTTCTTACCATTTGTAGACTTCCCCCCCCCCACTTGATTATCTATTTCCGTTGCTATGCAGAAACTTTTTAATTGTTGGCATTATTTTCTGAGTGACTTAAGTCTTCTTCAGAAAGTCTTTGCCTATTCTTGTATCCTGAATCATTTTCCTACTTCCTTAACAGGTTCAGAGTTTCAAGCCTTACATTAAGATCTTAGATCCATTCGGAGTTGCTTTTTATACAGGATGAAAGGTAGGGATCCCGTTTCATATTAGAATGGTATCTTTTTAACTTGGCCCTCAGGCTGCTCCTTGCTCACGCACCCATAGGAGCCACAAGAGAACCTGGAGCTGTAAGGATGTTATTATGTGATATTGTAGCCAATACCACAGGGATCCCAATGCTTCAACCCCTGAAGGATATTGGGGATCTAAGAAGGTTAGGAAAGCAACCCAGATGAGAGGATTTATGGGGAGAGATTATGGCCCCCTAATACGTTTATCTTCTTACTTATGTTTTGGACAGAGGCAGAGGAGCAGAGGAACTGGCTGTGAGCCATGCCCCAAAATGTTTGAGGGCGAGAACATCTGAGATGATTTGTATGCAGGATAATTCGTGAGCCATAACCAGAAATGATTAAGAGAAAATTTGAGAGGGGAAGGATCAGAGGAACACAGAAAGGTGAGGTGGGGGTCAGGGACAGAGACAGGGGATCACTTTTTGAAAACCAGATCATCTTTCTATGGTTTTCTGTGTTCTGCCTTTTCCAAGGAAGGGACAATACACAGTTGGGTCTACAGTGAGGAGGGGATCATAAAGTGTTTAGCAATCTGGACATGAAGTGGACAAATTTGCTAATCACAGTTTTTTGTTTTTTTATGAATAGAGACAACAATGGTCCTTTGTGTGTGCGTGTGTGTGTGTGTGTGTGTGTATAACAGTTAAATAAAGAACTGTCTATAAATCCCTTAGTCTGAGAAATAAGTACTCATAAACAGTTAATGCTTATACTGGCTCGTTTTGACTCTCAGCTTGATACGACTTAGAATCCCCAAGGAACAAAGTCTTGATGAGAATTTATCAAGATCAGGTTGGCCTGTAGGCACATCTGCAGAGGACTGTCTTAATTGTTAAATGGTGTAGGAAGACTCAGCCCATTGTGGGTGGCACCATTCCCTAAGCAGTGAGTCTGGAACAATATAAGAGACGAGAAAGCTAGCAAGCAAGCATGCAAGCAAGCACGCGAGAAAGCATGCATGCATGCATCACTGTTCTCTGTTCTTGTCTGTGGATGAGCATAGCTGCCCCTTGCTCCTGCCATTGTGACTTTTCTGATATGCTTGGTCTCTGGAGCTGGCTGCTGACGCTGGCAGAAGGCAGGGTACAGAGGAAGGCTGTGTCTGCCAGAGGAAAAGCAGAAACCAGGCTTTTGGTCATCTTATGAGCCAGCATGTTGGAGCAGAAACCTAAAGAAAACACAATCTCCACCTACTGCTTCCTGAAAAGAAGTTTTGTTAATTGAGCAGGGTTAGGTTAGACAGCAGATCTCTGGAGGATATGTGCAAATTCACAAGCCTGTGGTCTTAAAGCCTCATAAGCCCTAGTCTGGAAAGTGGTGAAAGTTGGAGAGAGGAGGACTTGGAAGAAATCAAGATTTTATAGGGCTTCTGGTGCTTGGGTTTCAAATGCCTTCTGGTGGGACTAATGCCTCAGTGTCATCCCAAATGCTAACTCCTGACCTGACTGAGTCAAACTGGGCAACCTTCATTTTACATGGCTAACAAAAGAGAGGGCACTCCTAATCCATACAGGTGATGCATTGCTTGTAATTTCCCATTGTAAAACGAACAAAACTACAGTAAGGAGAACAATTAGCCAAGCGAAGCAGTTTCTAGATGATCAAATAGTGGAACATTCAGACCAGAACTTTGAATACTTTTAAAATAATTATACTAAGGGATCTATAAGAAAATATGGCTCTTAATGAACTAACATAAGAGAAACGCCAGAAAACTAAGAGAACAAAGCGAGCATCTAAGAACTACAAGCGCAGCATTTGAAATAAATAACAACAAAAAATATCAGTTGAAGGGAACCAAGGAGTAGGAAGAATCAGAGAACTAAAACTGGGTCAACAAAAATCAGCCAAACTGCAGCCCAAAAATAATCCACACAAAGTCCTCAAAGTTACTTTTTTATTAGTGTACGTTAATTGTATAAATGACTGGTTTTCACTGTAACAAGTTTATGGGGGGGGTCTGGTGGGGGAGGGCAAAAGAGAGTAATGGGGTCTGAAGGCAATCAGTCTAGTTTTCTTTTTTAGCCCCCTCCAGTTCCTGTCTTGTTCACCGGATTGCCAAGGTGACATAGTGTGCATTTTTGGAGATGAGCCCATCAGGAAATATCTCCTCGCTCAGAGTGGTACATAATTTTCTTGCTAAACAGGCATTTTAACTGAAGTCATAACACGTGTGGGTTAGGGGGAGGGGGCTTTGAAGTGCTTTGATTGGGCAGGGAGCTGCTGAATTAGTTGATGTAGTCTGCCTTTCGGTTAACAATTCATTGGGCACCAGCTCGATACTTATAAAGAGGTGAACAAGACAATGCTATAGGGTACAGGGCGGACACTGAGCTCCCGCACAGATGTGCTATTAAGTATAGAAATAATTCAATCAGCAGTCTTCATAAAGTGACAGGCTGGCTGGGGTTTTAGGCCAAATCACAGCTTGGAAAGTCACTAGTGGACTTCTAGCGTTGCTGATGGAGATAAGAGTCCCAATCAAAGCAAAGCCTTTGCTCGTCACTTACTGTGAACTAGGCATTGTCCTAAATACCCCCATGCACAGTCTCATTTAGACTTCACTGCAGTCCTCATCAGAGCCATTTTATAGACAAGGACGCTATTGCATGCAGGCCAAGAAGGGATGGAGTAAAGAGGTATTGTCACGTGGCTGGAAGTGATTAGGCCAAGATAGGGACCCAGAAGCTTGGCAGCAGAACCTGTCTCTCATCGCTACTGAACCACCCCTGGAGAACAGGAACAGCTCAGGTCCTGGCTCTGAGGGCCTGTCTGAGGACTTGCAAGGTGATGGTTGGATAGCTGGAGGCACATATGAAGTTCAGGCTTCCTTTCTGCCCCCAGCCTAGTGGGCTGGCAGATTAATATGTCACCATTAGGCCTTGTCTCTGCCAACTGTGTACCTGCTGGGTCTGCTGGGTTCTAGCCAATGTCACCACGTGGCTCACATAAGATCTGGAGGATAGGGCAGAGCCTGAGCTCTCCCTGGGAATCTTATGTTAAGTTATGTTATCTTATGGTCCAGATAGGATTCCATAGAAAGAATTAAATGGTTGTATATACAGAGCATCTTTAATAAGCAGGTACAATGCTGACAACCTGGGATGGAGTCAGAACTTACTTGGTAGACTACCTGCCCAGCACAAGTGGACCTAGGTTTGATCCCCAGAAATACATATGAAATAGGCATGAAGAAGATGTACCTGTGGAAAGCTCTTACTTGGCGAGTGGGAAGAGAAGGATCAGAAGTTCAAGGCCAACCTCAGCCTCAGCTAACAAGGTCAACAATAGCATGGACTACATGAGAATCTGTCTCAAAAAAAAAAATCAGATTTAATCCTTCAAACAAGGAAATAAGAGATGTCATGACATCAGGTACTACTGTTCTTTTCACCTCCAAATGACAAACACTGGCTTAGACAATAGTGAACTCATCAAGGGTTCAAGCCCAAGCTGTTTTCTTTCTTTCTTTTTTTTTTTTTTAAAGATTTATTTATTTATTATGTATACAATGTCCTGCTTGCATGTACACCTGCATGCTGGAAGAGGGCACTAGACCTCATTATAGATGGTTGTGAGCCACCATGTGGTTGCTGGGAACTGAACTCAGAACCTCTGGAAGAGCAGCCAGTGCTCTTAACCGCTGAGCCATCTCTCCAGCCCCCCCCCAAGCTGTTTTCATGGACCAAGTTCTACTTGGAGTCATCTTTGAAAGAGGAAAGACAGCACCAGTGCCCTGCTGTCTGAACAGTTTCTCTAAGTCCTTTTTCCTCTCAGAGGGAAGATTAAAGAAAAACAAAATCAAACCACTTCTCTCTTGCCACCTCCTCCCCCGGCCTAATGCTGGAGAAACTGAACCTTCTGTGAATGTTGGGGTGTTCATTTCTGTGGGGAACCTTCCAGTTCTCTTACTAGTTTAGAAATTAAGGAAGACTTCCTTTCTATTCTGTGAGTGGAAGCAAGGTCAGTCCATCCCATCCATGATGGGCTGTAACAGTGGTGAGTTCAGGGTTTGTAAGCTTTGGGGGATGGTCTGATGATACATCTCACACACACACACACACACACACACACACACACACAATCGGGCATGCTTACACACAGTAAGGCATCATTAGGGAACCTAAGCACGCCTTCTGGGCCCTGAGCCTGCTCTGGTCTTTTAACTCAGGACCACCTGCCTGGTTGGCCAGTGGCACTTCCTTGGCAGAGGCTCTGGCTGTATTCACTGCTCCATCCTGGGCAGAGAGGTGTATTAGTTGTTTCTGCACCCAGATCAGCCAGCCCCAGAGGAGAGGCAGAAGTGAGAAGGGAGCTGAGGTAGCCCCTAATAGGGGAAGGAGTGGGTTCCCTTCTTTTCCTTTCTGCCCAGTGCCTCCTCTCCAAGCACATTTCCAGAAAGTGGCCTCATTGTCTTCGGTTGGCTGGAAACTTCCTCCCCTTGGAGCCAAATATTCCCTCCTCTTCAGAACAACACAGTGAAGAGCCCAGCCCCTGCATATGCTTTGCAACTCCGGCTGCCTCTAGAGAACAGCTCTAGGGCAGGCATAAGTGGTCCAGCCTAACCTGGGTGGAACTGGGGCTCCAATCCCTCCAGGGCTGCATGAAACCCTCTAGCTGTCCTAGCTTCACCAAGGAGACTGGGATGGGGAGGGCCAACAGACACTGACTGTCTGATTCCATCTTCCCCAATGAGGAAGGGATGCAACCGGAAGCAGTCTGGCAGCCTTCAAGCTGCTTCTAACTTGGGGCTCCGGGCAGGAGATTTGTAGGGGAGCTGGGATTTTAACACCTTGCAGGCTGGGAAGCTGCCAGGCTCTGAAGGGCTGGGGCTGTGCGGGGAAGCTTCTTTTTTTGTCTCTCACACCCAATGTAGCACGTAGCACTTCCTAAGCCTTGCAGCAGATGGGCAGATGTGGGCGAGAGAAAGAGTGAGGTGTGCAGGAAGAATGTGTGCTTCCGGTGGGGGACACTTCACCGGTGGTACTCTGGAAGCTGAGGAAAGCTCTTGCGGATTCCTAATGCAGTGGAAGAGATCAGAAAGTTCCTAAGGTACAATGCATCATTTAAGATTCACTACCTGAGCTAGACAGATCCATGTTCAAATTCCTGCTCTGCCACACAGTAGCAATGGCTGATTTTCACTGATTTTTCTGTTACCACTTCCATACACAATCTGTCTGAAGCTTCACAAACCATATGGCCTACATACTGCTCTATTCACATTGGGCTGAGGTTGATGGAGGTTTAGAGAGGGGAAGTCACCTGTCCAAAGCTGCACAGCTAGTGACGCTGAACCTGAGCCCCAAAGGACAGTTAGACCTTGACGTTTCTGTGCTTGCTCAGGGACTTGCAGGGTCTTCTGTTGGACATTGAGCTTGAGCGCATCACTCCCTTATTCCCAGGCAATGGGAAGATGGATATTATTTTCCATGTTTATCAAGAGAGTTAAATAAGATGAGCCTGGTACAGCTTCAAGCCAGAGACTGACTTATAACAGCTTTATCCTTCTACTTCCTTCCTTCCTTCCTCTCTCCTTCCTTCCTCAAACATTCCAGGTACTATTCTAGCTTACAAGCTAGCAAAGGACCCCAGCTCTACCAAAGTAGCTAAGGAAGTAAAATAAAATAATTTCAACTTTGCGGCATGTGTTATAAAGAAGACAAAACATGATGAAGTTATACCTTAGAAGCAGTATGGGGGTGGGGGCATTTCCACAGATGGCTGAGGAAGGGCTCTGTGAATAAGTGGCAGCTAAGCTTAGTTTGACAGAGGAACAGAGCCAATGAGCTTCCTAGGTTGAACCTGAAGCAAGCTCAAGCAAGCCTGGTGTTAGGAAGGCTGATGTGGCTGGAGCAGAATGGGCAGGCAGATGGGTGGGATCAGTAAGGGAATCAAGCGGTAATGTCTCGTAGTCAACAAGGCAAGGCTGTGAATGTCCTCATGTTGTGTGACTTTCCCTGGGGAGATGTGAACAAATGTCTGTCTACTCCAGACAGAGCAAAGATGAGTCAGTGAGTTTTCCTGGGTTACTTACAGAAGGAGTACATGTGCAGAGTTAATTCTAGGAGTGTGGATGACCCAAAGACAGCTGCATCACGAAAATAAAATATAATATAAAATAAATAAAGTACCTAGAATAGGTGACTGTGTGCTGCACAAATTATAGGCAGCTTAACCCATCAGAGGCTCTTCTCTCCACAGCAATCGTTAGTACTTTTATAACATTGGGGAAGGAGCCTTTTGAACCTTGTAAATTTCTGTAACATCCTGAGTCTTGTAAGTTTCATCTTGCAAGATTCCTCTACTTCATTAGTTTTACCAACCTCCTCCAAAAGGAATGTTTCAAAGCAGAGGGAATAGCTATATAATACATGGGAAGGTGCTCGCAGAGGGGATAAACGTTGGTGAAGTTATATAAAGAGTGTGCCATCTGATTTAAGAAAAAAAAAAGACAGGTTTGGCACTTGTGTGGGGAATAAAATGCTGGGTGTTAAGGATGCACGCGGGACAACTTGGAGGAGGCTATGTCTTCACAGGGCTCCACAGTGGACAGCAGTGGATGATGCTTTTCATGGCAGAGTAAGGCAGCAGCCACACATCTCGGCAAAAAAACAAATTACACATCTTAGCCATTAACAAAAGCTTTGGGCCTAACCCATGTCAAAAGTAGGGTGTAGGCTCTTTTCTTATGGCCATATTCTTATTTCTACTGTCATATTGTCATGGATGAGAACCTACTGACATTTCCATTTCTCTTATTAGCGTTGGAGTTAGCTTTTCAGAAGGTTGGCTCTGAAATGTTACTACTGTATGTCTATAGTTGATGTATCTCGATTTCTGTATAGAACTGGGGTAGATCATTTTCCCCTATGATGCTGTAGATGGTAAGTATTTTCATTTGTTGAGATCTGACTGTCTCCTGTGACTACTCAGCTATTATTTACTATGGTGAATTTGGCTGAAATACAGTGTACTAACCACTGGATGTGCATGGCCGTAGGCAAGAACATTGTGTTTTTGTTGCTGTTTTTTAATAGTGTCCTGCTCTGTAACCTGGGATATCCTTAAGCCTCTTCTTGCTTCAGCCTCCCTGGGTACCGGGATTACAGGTGTGCACCACCACACCCAGCCCAACGAAACGTCATTTACAGCAACAGGGAATAGGCTCCATTTTAGCTCCCTGGGTTATAATTTGTAACCAGGTGAAGGAAACTATTTGTTTACATTACTCCCATGATATTTTAAATAAAATCAACTGAAAATATTTACCACAATTTTTCAGAAATGTACCTTACCATACAATTCAAAGAACTCTCCTGTTATGGACTTCCAAGTCTTAGGGTTGCCTTTGGAAACACTTTATGGGACCAGGGAAGCAGGAAGTGGAATGCTTCTGGCTCTTGCTTCTGCTTTAGCCAGAAACTTGTCTTTTATAGACAGTTTGCCATTTTAGTTGACAGACTTAATGAGAGCTTGAACCAGGGAACTTGGGGGTAAGGAAAAAAATGTGAATACCATTAGTCTAGTTCACCTGATGGAGGCCATTTGTCTTTTCTAGTGTCGTACACTAAGGAAGAATTTATTACATAGTTAGTCACAGAGCAAATCCACACCTGGTCACAGAACAGGGTAACATATACATTGTTTGACCAGATGGGAAGGAGAGAGATGTGAGAGTCAGCCTTCTGCAGGAGGTAGCAGGAGGATGAATGGAGACACAGAGAAGCAGGTGATAGGATGTTCTGGACATTAACATAAGGCATAGGCCAGCCTCAGCCTCCCAGTGACAAGACTGGAAAACTGGGATGGTACCAGATGACTGAGTGGAATAAATGAATTAAGTTACACAAATTCCCTAGAAACACCCGTTTTCTTTTGTTCTTTTATTTTGTCCTTTAAGATGTAACCAAAGCAAATTTCTTGGAGCTACAGAGATGGCTCAGGGGTTAAGAGCAGTGGCTGCTCTTCCAGACGTCCTGAGTTCAATTCCCAGCAACCACATGGTGGTTCACAATGGTCTATAATGAGATTGGATGCCGTTTTCTGGCGAGCAGGTGTACACACAGACAGAACAGTGTATACACAATAAATAAATAAATAAATCTTTAAAAAGCTGTTTTCTCCCATATCTCTTCTGTTGACCCCATTCTCTGTGTCTCAGTTTTTTCTTCTCTTTTCAGGATGCGGCCAGGTTCTTCGAGCTTCGAAGGGTCAGATCCTATTGGAGAGCTACCCCTTAAATGCTCACTGTGAATGGACCATTCATGCCAGACCTGGGTTTATCATCCAGCTGAGGTAAGGATCTTGGTCCAGATATAAAGCACATGGGCCTATAAGGAAACAGATGGGAGGAGGGTCCTGTGTCATGGTGACCAGGGAAGAAACACTGACACCACAGACTATAACATAGTTTTGTCTCTTAGAATCACTCCTTCTTTCCCTTTCTGAAAGAGTGGAATGATTCCATCATTCATAAGGTTTCTGGGGAAAACTTCTCTATGCAGTGCTGAAGGTGGAGGTAATTGACACCCTGGTCCTCTGGGTTACAAGCTTTCAGTAAGTATTTTCTGAGTGAACCAATTCATGCCAATGTTGCCACATGCCATTTGGCTTCTTAAATGGCTTCCTGTCCCTCAAGAGGAGCAACATGGTACCGAAGCTGAAAGGGAGAAGCAAACTAGATCCTTCCCTAAGTCCTTCCTAAAACTAGGTACTTGATATCTGGTGTCCCCCGAAACTGGGCTTGGGCTTCTCTAGAGGGAATCTGGTCCAAGGAGCCATTGAGGGGCCATAGTCTTCCTGCTTTAATGGGCTCTGGGCTGGGTCTCTGGGGATGAGAAAGCAGGTGCTAAATGCTACAAGTTAATATTTCAGTAGTTGAGACAAAGACGAATGGTTATTTCAGAGCCTCTGAGAGTGTGTCCAAGACACAGGGCACAAAAATAAACCTCTCCTAAAATAAAATGGAAGTTCTAGAAAATGTCAGCTATTCAAGAGTCTCAGAGAAGCACAGAAACATGGGATTTCGTTCCACTTATTTAAACATGGGCCTCCTGGCCAGGGACAACTGAAATGGTGGAAATGTTTGGAGGCATATGTGGACTGTTCTGCCCAAAGCTCTATGGTCATCCCCGGTGTTCTATTCACAGCTCCTACCACAGCCACACTGTATGCAAATCTGTCTTCCTGCCTGTGAAATAATCTCAAGGCCTCCCTCAATTTACCACAAGTATCACCGGATTCCTGGATCCTGCCTAGTCTTCCTGCCTCTGCTTTGACCACTGCTACCATCTCTCCCATCTAGAGTGACTACTGTGATCTTTGTATATTGAAAATCCAACCATCACCCCCTTGCTGAAACCTGCCAGTGGCCAACTATAGACACAATAAAATCAGAACTCCCCAGAATACAGGACAGAACTCTGGCTCTCGTTTGCTGGCCTTAGCTGTCAGTGTTCCTGCCTTCACTCACAGCCTTGCAGTGAGGTCCCCATAAACGCCATGCTCATTACTGCCACTAGGACATCTGCACTTCCAGATGCTGTTTCTCAGGCCACATTCATCCATGACCTTCACGAGTCTGACTCCGTTGCATTATTTAAATCTTGGCTTAGATGTCAGGCTCTCAGAGAGGTCTTACTTGACAGTAGACATTTTTTTTTCTCCATTTGAGTTTCCTACTTGTTTTATTTGGCACCTGTCACATGCCTCTTTCTTTATTATCTGTTTCCTATATTAGAGTGTCTCCAGGATGTCATCATCTGACCTTGAATTCACACCAGGATAGACCTGGGCCCATCTGCTCCTTCTGTCCCCCTCCCCCCGTGCAGGTTTGGCATGTTGAGCCTGGAGTTTGACTACATGTGCCAATATGACTACGTTGAGGTTCGTGATGGGGACAACAGTGACAGCCCCATTATCAAGCGTTTCTGTGGTAATGAGCGGCCAGCTCCCATCAGAAGCACGGGTTCTTCACTCCACGTCCTTTTCCACTCTGATGGCTCCAAGAACTTCGATGGCTTCCACGCTGTCTTTGAGGAGATCACAGGTAAAGAGCAGTGGTGAATCAATGGCTTGCCTCATAGAAGCACCTTTCTATGTTACTCTTTATCTAAAATCAGGATGCCCAGCTCTCAGAAACAGCCTACACAGTGAGGGGGAAAAGAGGAATGATGAAGACATTTCTTTTTTTTCCTTTTAGCAAAGCTCATCCAAAACTAGAACTAGGAATTATGCCCCCTAGAGGAGGTGGCTGAAGAGCAGAGAGGCTGCATCATGCATTGATGGTGGAACCTAGAGTTTTTATTAAAGTTTTTGACTATAACAATCACGTGAAGAGGCCACTCATGGTTAAGAATCCTGTGTGACTTTGGAAAGATCCCTCTGCCTTTGTGAGCCTCAGTTTTCTAAGAAGTAATAAAAGAAAGAAAAGATAGGCAGACACATAAAGAAACCCATAAAGAAACTCACATAATCTAAATACTCAATAACTGCCTAAGCCAGGAGCCTGTAAGCAGATATCAAAAGCCTTAAGGACAAGCCCATGTTCCAGTAATCACTCCCACTTGTGTTCAGGCAAGCAACCTTAATTAATCACAGACACAACAAAAACAAAAGACATGCAAGTAGGAATGGGTTTAGTACCTAAGAGGGTAGCGTGAAAGGCCGATGAGGTGTGAAAATGATCAAACTATATCCATGTGCAGAACTGTCAGAAAATAAGGGTTAAAAATATTTATTTTATGTGTGTAAGTGTTTGGTCTGCCTGTAAGCCTGTGTGCAATGTGCATGCCCACAGAAGCCAGAAGAGGGCATCAGGTCATCTGGGACTAGAGTTACACTTGTGAGCTGCCATGTGGGTGCTAGGCATTGAACCTGTGTTCTCTGGAAGAGCAGCCAGTGCTCTTAACTTCTGAGCCATCTCTCCAGGCCCAGAAAAAAAAATATATATATAGATATATATATTCAAACGACAGTACTAAATGTCATTTACTTGATTATTGCAAGCTCAACTTCAATCCTGTCCTATCTGGAGGTAGGATTTGACCTTCTGGACAAAACCCTGAACCTAAGGAATCACATCAGCTCTTCTTGTAAATCTGGATTTCTCATGTTTTACACATCAAGATTCTGCTTTGATATCAATTTTTAAAGCTACCAAGTAAGAGTTAGTGGGGGAGAAGAGTAAATGCGCAGTGGCAATCTAGTTACCAAGAAGGCCCTGGGAAGATCTCATGTGAGAGTTTCAGGGAAGAAGGAAGAGGTCACAGAATCAGGGTTCCTTGAGCAGTGCCCTTTCAGCAAGAACAGCACCCTGGCTGCCTCGTCTTCCCTCTTTGAAGATGGTACTCACAGCAGCTCTGCACAGATACTCCTGATTGTCTGAGTGTCTGGTCCCCTCTCGTGCTGTGTCTCCTGGTGCAGTGCAGGGAAAGATCCTTTGCTTTTGGAGTGTGGTCAGCCTGCACCCAGACACTCATTCTGTGGCTGCACCTGGAGGCTAGACTGAGACGTTGCAGTAAGAAACATTCGTGGAGGTTTGGAACAAGCAGCCAGAGCTCGCTATCAAGGAGGCCAGGGTGGACACATTAGCTTGTAGCCCTGTGACTGAAGAAACATATTCCTCCTCTGAGGACCACTGGTAAACAGCAGGTGGTACCACCTCCTGCCCCTCAAATACTCCCAACCGTCTGCTTACCCTTCAGTAATTCCCTCTAGCAAAGGTCACCTGTCCCAAACCTGTACTTCAGCATCTATCTATCCTGTGGCTCCCGTATCACATCTGTCTTCTCTGCTACTTTTCTCTTTCTCCATTGGACTATGTCTTTGGCCCTTTGTTGACTTCCCTGCTGTACTTCTTTTGTCTACATAAGCTAACTACATTATGCTTTTGGGTTAAAGTCATTGTACTCTCTTTCATGTAGGCTTGATCTAGTATAGAAGTCCTGTGCGTCTCTGTACCTCTCCAGGGCCCTCAGTACTATTTCACTTAACTGAGTCAAAGGATAAAGTTCTTCTACATAAGCATAAATGAATTTAGAAATGATGGCTAACATGCACTAAAATTTCCCATTGGCTTTTGTAGATTAAAAAAAAAAAAAGAGTCACTAAGATGCTCAGTAAATCACGGATCCTGAGCTTTGGTAAGATTAGGAGAGACTGAATATTATGTGTTCTTAAAACTTCATCTGCACACTAGGCCACTGAACTAAGAAGTTCTGCAGTAAAAAAAAAAAAAAAAAATCTGAGCCATTACCTGTTGAGTCTTGGGAAGTCTAAGGTAAATCCCATTCGGATCTAGCTTAGTAAAGTAGTGAGTTTATTAGGGTTTCTTGCAGTAACATGGGCGAGGGGTTCCTTACAGGAGATGTGCCACTCCGGAAGCATATGCCAGCATGGGTGATGGTTCCCAAAGGCTGCATCGCTGAAGCTGCCTGTGCAATTTGCAGGCAGCTACACCACTGAGATTTTCTTTTTCTCCAGCTGTTGGCTGTTTGTAGAATTGGGAGGAGGATCCTGCTAGTCCGTGTGGGAGAGATACTGCATGACGTGGCTCTCATTGGTGTGATGCTCCCATGTGTCTGACTTATGTTTCTCAGACCACTTGTGGGTATCTTGAGCGCACCTTGGGTGCTTGAGACATTTCAAACAGTATCAGCATTGCTTGGGGTTTCATAGCTACGTGTTTTCTGCATTCTTGAATCACAGCAGCATGAGTTCAGTAAAAGGCTGGGGAAAACATGTTGGTTCATGTCACAGACTTGAGATGGTGGATGCACAATTGGCATTGACACTGAAGGGTGGCTGCCTTTCTCTTTCAGCGTGTTCCTCGTCCCCTTGTCTCCACGATGGCACATGCCTCCTTGATGCAACTGGGTCTTACAGGTGTGCTTGCCTGGCTGGCTACACTGGGCAGCGCTGTGAAAACCGTGAGTATGCCTACCGGTGGAATTTAAGGTGTTAGTGAACTTTTTTTTTAGTACAGAGGGACTTGGGGGCTCACAGCACTGTAGTTTCTTGGTGTCTCCAGTGGTCTGTTGGAGATGGCACACCGTATGGGCACATGAGTTGTAGTTGTTGTTATTGTTGCTGTCTCCATTATGTGTGTGTGGGTGTGTGAGGGGTGGGGAGGCAGAGTGGGAGGGGGTGAGGGAGAGAGAGAGTTAAAAACCTGTAGAGGCCAGAGTTTGATCTTGGGTATTTTCTTCTAATGCTCCCCTACTTATTTTTCTCCACTGAATCTGGGATTCACTGATTGGCTAGTCTGGCTGGGACTGCAGATGTGTATTGTCATGATGACTTTTTTAATAAATGGATGCTGAGAATGTATTTCATGTCATCATGCCTGCAGGGCAAGCAATTTACTCATGGAGCTATCTCTCCAGTCCCCCAAGATATAATCTCTTTTTCTCCCCTCTCTCTTCTTCTGCCTCCTTCTTGGTTTGAGTGGTAGGGTTTCATGCAAGCTAAGCGCACACCTTTCTGCTGAGCTATAACTTTAGTCCTGTGTCATGTCTTGGCTCTCCTGTTAAATCACTAGCTCTTTGGTTCTTATGGATAGCCAAAAGCAGAGTAATAACAGAACTCAGGAGCCTGGGGCCCTCCAAACAGTAGAAACCGGGGGAAACCAACACCAACAAATAATCCACACCAAAACAACCAACCAAGCAAACAAACAAAAAGGCAGGATATAATTCTCTTCTGATACTAGAGTTGAGCCTTTGCCAGAGGAGAGAGAAACTTGAACTCACTGAGTTTAAGCATACATCTAACAGGCCGTATCCTTTGGTCTTGGGAAGTATCATGGGTATACTATGGTAACACAACTGCCCAGTCCTGCTGTGTGGTGCTCAGAACCATGCCATTGGCAAAGAGGCAATTCACTGTCATGACCGGAAATCATTTATTATGGTGTCTGGTAACTGAGATGGTATGTATAACGTGTGTTCAAGCAGGAATTTGAGACCTAAAATTAGTGCCACTGTCTACAGCTATCACCCTGAGATGAAAAACCAAACCGTACTGAATGTGAAGAGCAAGACTGAAGGTTTGAGGACAAGCAGAGGACAACAAGAAGAGGAGTCCTAGGCAGGGCCCCTCAAAACAGATCCAGAGAAAGGTTGTGCGCAAGTAAGGCTGTAAGGACAAGCTCCTCAGAGGCGCTCTTATGGCTTGGGAGGACTGACTTAGAATTGGAGAGAAGTCAAGAGACAATTTTTCAAGAAAAATCTCAAGCCCACTGATTGGTGGTAGTGAAATAAGGAATGCCAGTGAAGCATAACAAGGGAACCGGGCTCTTCTATCCACATAGCAGTTAGTCACCAGCCAAGCTACCCTAGGGCAATGTGAATTCTGGCATGCTGTCTTAGTTAGCTTGATGCAGCCTAGAATCACCTGAGGAGGGAGTCTCAGTTGATGGATTACCAAGATCAGATAGGCCTTTGGGCTTGTCTGTGGGGCACTGTCTTCATTATTAATGGATGCAGCAGGTCCCAGCCTTCTGTGCTTGGCACCATTCTCTGGGCTGGTGTTTCTGGGCATTATAGGAAAGGTAGCTAAGCATGAGCCTGCAAATGAGCTAGGAGGTAGCCTCCTTCCATGGTTTGTGATGCACTTCCTTGGCTGCAAATGAGTTCCCTGGTTGGAGGTGATGCTGTGCAGAACAGCAGGCAGCCCTGCTTTCACGTTCCTGACTTGAGTTCCTGTCTTGGCTTTCCTCTGTGGTACACTGTGACCAGAAAGTGTAAGAGGGACAAACCCTTTCCTCCCTAGGTTATTTTTGGCCAGAGCACTTTATCTCAGCAGCAGAAAGGAAACTAGAACATATGCCTAGCTTCCTGAGCAGATGTTCAACGTGGTTCCAGGAACCAAGGATCAGTTTCCTGAAATCATAGAGGCTACACAATTCAATGGGGGGAGGAAAGGGGGAACACAGGATCTAGAAGAAGGGCTCCAAGGGCAGAGAATGAATGACCAACAGTGTCTTCTGCGGTCATTCCTAACCAGCACACCTGTTCTGTGCTCTTCTGCTGTCTCGAAAGTTAATGGATTTTTCGGGTATATGTTCCCTAGCAGTCCTTCCAAATAGCGCAGGTGGGAGTTACAGGTTCAACAGTGGGTCTCTGAGTATGCCGCTGTATTCTGCTAAAACGCCTGGTTTGGCTCAACTGGCCTGAATGTCACTGTGTAAGAGGCTTAGAAATGATGCTGGGATTCATGGACCCGCCCTCATTTGCGGCTTCTGTGTTGTATATAGGGCAGACGAGAGGAGTGTGGCTTCTCCCTTGCTTTAAGGATTTGTATATCGGTCTAGATTTTCAACAACAACAAAGCAAGATTCAGGAGGGGAAATCAAGAAGAAGAAGGCTTCATTTCTGAGTGTCCAGCCACAGTTTTGATAAACAGAGGTAAAACCAGGAAAAAGCAAAACATGACCACACAGTCCAGATGCCTTTGAGAACTGTTTCAAATCAGGAGAGAAGATTGAGTTGTTCCAGAAGTTATGACCTAACTATGCATGGGTAGCTTGTGAGTCAAAACTGGATTTCTCAGTAAAGTTATTCTATCAAAAGGAAAACAAGCATCGTGAAAAAGTAATGTAGCAAAAGGCATATGGATTGTAACTTGATTCATAAATGGTCTCAAATCACTGTAAATACCAGGCAAGACTGGCATGTAGCTCTGTGATTTATCTAGTATATGCAAGGCCTGGGGATGAATCCCCAGCCCTGCAAACAACAACAAAGCCACAAATAAATAAAAACAAGCAAACAGGGCTGGAGAGATGGCTCAGTGGTTAAGAGCACTGGCTGCTCTTCCAGCAGTCCAGAGTTCAATTCCCAGCAACTAGATGGCAGCTCAGAGCCATCTATAATATCATCTAATGCCCTCTTCTGGCATGCAGGTGGACATGCAAAGAAAGAGAGAAAGAGAGAGAGAGAGAGAGAGAGAGAGAGAGAGAGAGAGAGAGAGAGAGAGATATTCTGTAAGAGGAAAATATACTTCAAGAAAGTCATTGTAGACACTTGCTTGGCCATTCCTACTCAGCACCCATCGTCAAAGCTTTAAAGAATGTTTCTTCATGGTCAGAGTGAGCCTCTATAATGTAAATATATATATATATGTATTATATAATATATAACATGATATAGGATGTATAATGTATAATATATATCAACATGATATAATATGTAATAATATATATTTATATACATATATAATACATAGTAATTTTCTTGACCATCTCTCTATATATGTTAATGTATATATTAATTCTCCATTTCCAGTTTTTAAAATACAGTCCAAAAACTGTGATACTCCCATCCCAGTGCTGTGTAGTTGTAGCTGGGTGAAAAGTTGAGTGTGAACACCTCATCAGTCATTTGCTAACATCAATATGGGAAATTAAATTTTTATCATTTTTCTGTAAGATCCAGCTTTGTTTTTCTTGATGGGAAGTTCAGGATGAATTTTAACTAACTCCATTAGGGAGACATAACAAAAACCCAGCCGTGGCCATTTACCTTGTTATTTCTGAACTAATTAGCCATTGTCCATGGAAGTATGTCCACAAGGAGGGCAAAACTGATGGGGATTATATTTATTTCCCTCTGAGGGTATCAATGGGCTGGACCAATCTCCCCAGAGGAAATTCTCTCAAAATTAACAGGAAATGCAGGCAAGCATTTGGTGAATCTCCAAACTCCAAATTATCCAAATTGGACCTGGATCTTGATTTTAAAGGCAGCTTCAAGAGCACCAAAGGCAGCACTCATGAGAGTCCTATACTTTACTGACGTGCCTTTAAACCTGGTCCCCAGCAAATTCAGAGCCAGGGGTCAGAATTGAACATTCCTCACATATTTTGTGGCATCTCGGATGCAGATCTTACGATGCAGCACGGCGAGAGTCCAGGTGATTGATGACCTCTGATCAACACTGAGCCCTTTCCCCTAAATGAGGTTCATCTGCCCCCCACCCCCGTTTCCAAACACTGTGCTTGACTTGAGTGGTTCTCTTCATATCTCATGGCCACGAATGGGAGTGGAATAAGAATAGATTTTTCATGTAACTTCAGAAGAAACATATATTTAGAAAGTCAAATGGGGGCTTGAGGGAGGAGGGTTGCTCCATGGGTCAAGGGTTTGCTACACACAAGTGTGAGGAGTTCACTTCAACCCCCCCCACCCCCTCGCCCAGAACACACATAGATCCAGATGCCTTAGTGGATGCTTCTGTAATCTCCATGCTCCTGAGGGGAAATGGAAGGTAGAGACAGAAGAATTCCTGGAAGCTGGTGAGCCTGGTGTATGCAGTGTGTGTGTGTGTGTGTGTGTGTGTGTGTGTGTGTGTGTGTGTGGCAGGGGGTGGGGAAGGAGGTGGTGGTGGATGGAGAATCCTTGCCTCAAAGGTGGAAGACAAGGGCGAATACTGGAGGTTGTCCTCAGTCTTCACATGTGCCCCTAACCTTTGCATACCAACATTAATATACACAAATACATGCATACATCAAACACACGCTTATTTTTAAGAAGTCAAACAGTATTAGGCATATACAATAAAAGTGAAATATTTTTCCTGACCTGTGTGTTTTTCAGAGGAACCGCTTTGCTGAACACTGGGTCTATCTTTCTCAGACTTTTTCTAAGCCATGCAAAGTTAAATTAGTTATGTAAATCACACTTTAAGCCCGTGATTCTCAACTGGGTTAACTTTGCCCTCCATGTCCACACATACAGGGCATTTGGCAATGCTGGAAGATGGTGACTTGGATGCAGATTGAGTGATGGTGCATCCTGTGGGCAGAGGGATGCTGCTGCTATCTGGGCCCAGTGCCAGCAGTAACATGATGGGGTGCGGGGACCAGCCTCAGCCAATTTTGGGTCTCAAGATTGGGAGGAATGGATTGGCGTGAAAGAAAATCACTTCACACACAGGTGCGGGGCGGGGGCAGGTATAACCTGACAGATAACTCATTTCAAGAGTCTGTTCTTGGGAGGCAGTCTCTCTGCTGTCTGCTCATATTCTCTCTCTTTTTTTTTTCTGTTCTCTCTTTCTCTCCTTCTTCCTTTATTTCTTTCTTAGAGCAGAGAGTCAATCCCAGTCTTCTATTGTTAAATCATTTCCTTATACATTTTTTTCTACATGAATCAAAACTCTTTTTGTCTTTCCCCAAAATATTGGCTTCTCCCCAACACCCATGAATGAGAATAAACAGAATATAGCAAGCTGTACTCTACATACATGGTACAGTGATTGTACCCAAGAACTCACAGAACAGAATATAGCAAGCTGTCCTCTACATACACGGTACAGTGGTTCCATTGGAAGCAAGTAAGCATATTTAGTCATTAACTCAATGCTTTTCTCAGGTAAACCTTTACATCATAGGTCATCTGGGCAAAATCTTGCAGTTACAATAAGTAACATAAGGACAAAGAAGTGCTGAACAAACTTGACTGTTCTTAATTCTTAGCTGCTGTTTGTAGCTGTGCACGTTCTGAGCTTTTTCTAAGCATCTTTTGTTATAGGAGTGACCTTTTCAGAGAATCTCTAGCCTCTTCCTCATAAACGATAATCTCCTGTAATCTCCCTATCCTATCCCAAGGATCATGTCCATATGACCAAGTCTTTCTAGAAAAGGAAGTTCGTATGAGTCCAGTAGCTTCTCTCGGGTCTTTCTGACTGCAGCAGTCTGGGGGCTGAGTGTGTATATTCAAACAATTCCTGATATTGTTTGATACCCATGAACTGACTAAAGTTTTTCAGAGAACAATTAACACAAAAGCCCTCTATAAATTCAATTTCTTGTTCAGATAATTCAGGGTTCACTGCCTTTCCAGCCAGGAGGAACGCTTCCTTCATAGTGGTTGTTTCTGAGCCATTTCCTTCTATTCCAGTCCCCCTCAAAATCTTACCAGTTGCATTGACTAGAGTTGAATTAGGGGAAAAAGATGGAGTCACAGTAAGAAACAAAGCAGGCAAACATATAGGAAAAAGCAACACCGTTTGTGGACTGGTAATCCAGAGATGTTTTCTCCAGAGCGACGGTGCTCCAACGGCCAGATTTGTGTCAAGCAGCTGCTTCTGCAACCATGTTGTCCCTGACAGTGGGGAGACCATATTTCAAACAAATGTAGACTAAGGCACACATACAAATTTTCAGTATGTTGTCAATGACAATGACATAGGCATTTTGTCATTGAAGACAAAATGGTTGTTGACTATTCTATGGTGAATATGAAAATTACGCATTCATCTAATTTCTAAGATGGACTTAATATTGCTTTAAATATTTTGTTGTTTGTTTTGCTTATTTGTTATGAAGAGGGCTGTATCCTTACACTATTTTGTTGTTCACATGTAAACTAAATTCACTGATGCTGAACTGTTTGCTCAGAGAGCAGACATAATTATATTTTTGAGAGCCATTGCTGAAAGGGCGCTAGAAGATTTGCTTTTATCCAATCTGATACCATCTAGGGCTTCTTTTCTCTGCTGATTAAACTATTAAAAGGGAGGAAAAGTTTGAAAGTCAAGAAATCCCAATGTTTATTCAAGGAGGACAATTTTATTAGAGTTTAAAAGGGAAAAAAAAATCCAGACCGGAAAAGATGTAACTCTCAGCAGCTGTCCAGAGGAGAATGGAGAAGAGAAAGAAAGGAAAAGGAACCATACCATTTGAGTTACGCCAGCATGCGGGGCAGCCACGTAGCACCAGACACATGGTGTGGATCGGGCTTTACAGGAAGAGTAAAGCCCTGTGTGTTAGGAATAGCGTGGATAGAAAAGGCATTGAAAAAAAGAAAAGGTTAGGCGTTTCTGAGCGATTCAGAAAAGAAGGCAGACTGTGCATATTAGAGGGCAGGAGTTCTGGGAAGGAAAAATTCAGACACTTTTTTAAAGGGATAATTCTTCTATTTCTTTAGCATGGTTTCAAGTGAGCCTGCCTCCAGGAGTGGTCCTGCCTTCCAGAAGGATGGTCCTGGCCAGGTGATTGACAGATCCATTGGGATTAATTCCTTTATACTTGGGGTAGCTGGGAACGTTGAGGCTCCCCCTGGCCTGATATTTGATTGCCCTGACCATAAGTAACTAGTTTCCCCTTAGTGGGCCTTCACCACTGCGGCATCAAATCTACAGGATGATCCTTGGTTCAACCAACTCTCTTCAAAATAAGAACTGGGACCCGTGGTTCAGAAACCAGGAGCTATTGTCTTAAAACTGGAAATGGATTGAAACCCAAAGGAAACCATCACTCTGAGGAAAGCATTCCTGGTTAGATTCATGAGGTCTGACTTCACTCCAGTGGTCAGGAGGAAGTCAAAGCCCCCAACAGAGAGCCTGCAGATGTTATGCTCTCAGCCTCACCTTCCCTAAATCTTTTCCCAAGGTAGAAATCTTTCCCCTGCTCTCTAGTGACCTTCTCAGAGACCTAACTAGGGGGACTGGCTCCTCCTTAGCCCTCAGGCTCAGCTAGCCTCCTGCCAACACCCTCAGCGACCTCCAGGATCCCTGGGCCACCATGTGAGAAAACGGAGCCCTTTCTTTCCTCTGAGGGTTCCTGTTTCATTGTATGGAGCACAAGGACAAAGCGAGTCTTCTAGTAAATGGTCCGAATTGTTTTGAAAGAGTGGAGAGTGAGAGATTCATAGCCTGCTCCAATTTCCATGTTGCCTTTGTTCCCCTGGCCCAGTTGACAGAGCTGGGCTCTCCCCCTGCATCCTAATGAAGGCTGATGAAATGGGCTAAATCTCCAGTCACAGTGTTCACACTGCAGGCTCTGACGCTCCTTGGAACAAAACAAATCAGTCCTCACCAATTAAAGTAAAACGGTGGATCTGGACTCATTGGGGTTTTTGGAGTCTTAGAAGGTTTCCCACTGGTCTGTCCCAAGGTCCAGGGAGAAAGAGCAGGATGAGAGGCACACTTTATTCTTGAGCTTCAAAGCAGCAGCCCGAGTTTCTCATCAGAATGAGCCACTGGAAACTTTGGGAGGGTCCACAGAAACACGAATGCTGATGCAAAGAGCATGTAGGAGATCCCTGGTGGGCAGCAGCCATGTCTCCTGCCATAGAGGGGTAAATGAAAGGTCGTGGGATTGATACTAGCTGTCCTGAGACCTGTCAGGTGAGGCATTTTAAAAAATGGAATCACCAACTTTTCTTCTCAATTCCAAAGACTTCTCTTATCCTGAATGTCTGGCAAACAGGTGCATCTTTGTATAATGGGAGGTGTTGTGCAGCAGGGTGAGGTCTTGGTAGTGTAAGAGGAATGACTCTGGATTAACTGTGAGTCTGCATTTCCCAGCCTTGAATGAGTGACTTAACTTGTATGAGCCTCCATTTTCCCAGTTAGATATTCGTGAATTTCTATCTGAATTTAATAAAAGTGTCTAGGATGCCAGAACAATTCTCATGGTGTTTGTGGGGAAGCAGTTTAGTGATCCATGTGAGGCAGTGTTGAGCGTTAGGAGCTATTAATTTAAATTATGATCATTGATACCTCATTTTAAAATAAATGCCAATTAGAATTTATAAAACTGAAGTGAAGAAATCACTAAAATATTCCACATTATTTTATAACAATGAATAATGACAGTAATGTAAATGATACATTAGGATAGAATCCTACTAAGATACAGCACAGGACTATATTTTTTGACCTTTCTCTTTTCATTTTATAATAGCCTAATTTCATTTTATTATTAAATCACATTTTCTTTTTGCCTATATAGCTAAAAGATTTTTAATTTTTTTTAATTGAAAATAGATTCGTCTTTCATATAATACACCCCTACCACAGTTTCTCCTCCCTCTTATTATATAATGAATGGACCTTTATGACATATTTCTATTCATACATATAGCATTCATTGAACATTCCCATGTATTCTTCAACCCTTTTCTTCCTCTCTTTTGTCTTTTGTTTCATATAGGGTAAAGTTCTGGAAATTTCATGTAATGGGGAAAAGTGTTTTGCCGGCTACAAGTTAGCAAACAGTGCTCCCTCAAATAATGAAGAAATAGGTGAAGACATAGAAATTACTTACTAGCTAAACAGCTCCCACTAACATGGGATGGAGCAGACCATGTGAGAAGGCCCACCTGCTGGACGGCTGCTCAGGCTCTGTGTCCATCTGCCTGCCCTCTTGGCTTTTGTTTTGGCAGATGAGGTCACTGAGGCAGGACTTAATGCAGGAGGCAAATTTTATGTAGGTCCTGGGTAAAGAGGTAGTCCATTAGAGCTGGGGTGGGCTGTGTGCCCATCGAGAGTGGGGGCACCAAAGAATTAACCTGAAATGGAAACAAACATTCCTGCAGCCCCAGCCCTCGATGAACTCCAGCCCCAGACGTAGGCCACAAAACTCCTGTCTTTCTTAAAGGCCTGCCTTCTCGAATGTTCCTTGCTTGATCCCCACCAACTTCAGAAGGTGAAAGCGTCATCTTTGTAAATTCCCAGGCATCCTTGTTGGTGTTCATGTGCTAGAACAATGTTTTTTTCTTGAAACAGGGTCTCACTATGTCACCCAGGCTGACCTCAAACTCACAATCCTCCTGCCTTGAGCTGTAAGTCCTGAGATTCCAGGCATGCACCATTGTGCCCAGCTCCTCTCTCTCTCTCTCTCTCTCTCTCTCTCTCTCTCTCTCTGTGTGTGTGTGTGTGTGTGTGTGTGTGTGTGTCTGCGCGTGCTCATGTGCACAGGTGCACATGTACAATTGCATACATCTGTGAAGTCCAGAGGTCAACATCTGGTGCCTTTTTCAATCCCTTTCCACCTTATCTTTTTAAGGCAGATTGTGTCATGGAAAAAAAGTTCACTGGCCAGTGAGCTTTTGGGGACCTGCCTTTCTCCACTCACTAAGTACTGAGCTTATAAAGCGCACCACCACATTCAGACAGGAGGCGGGTGCTGGGGATCCAAACTCGGGTCTGTATGCATGTGTGGCAGGCTCGTGAGCTGACTGAGCTAGCTCCCCAGCTCCCCAGTTTCTCTATACTTTTTTAAAAGATTCTGTATATATTTTTTTGAGACAGATTTCACTCTGTAGCCCAGGCTGACCCTAGAACTCACTACATAGGCCAGGCTAATGTGTAACTCTCAGATGTCCTACCTCAGCCTCCCAAGTACTGGCACTATAGATGCAAGCCCTTCTGTAAGTAATCTTGGTTTGTTTGTCTGCTTGCTTGCTTTTCAAGACAGGCTTTCTCTGGGTAGCCTTAGCTGTCCTGGACTCTCTTTGTAGACCAGGCTGGCCTCGAACTCACAGAGACCCGTGACTGCCTCTGCCTCCCTGAGTGCCGGGATTATAGGTGTGTACCACCATGCCCAGCTGATGTAAGCCATTCTGGACTAAGCTAGTCTATTCTTAATATAGCCCAGCCTCTGTGCTTCCTGTACTGTTACCAGCTCAATTTTATCAACTTTACAGCACAATAGATACTTGGATCACCTTCACATTACAGATTAATCTAGAAATATTTTTGAGCGCCCCTTCAATACTGATAGTGATAAAGCAGACGTACATGATGTGCAGCGTCTCCATAAAACACTCTTAACTTTGCCCTTTCCTAGTACAGAAGAGAGGGTCACGTGGTAGATTTCCTGACAAGGACCTTCACAAGTAAGAACTTTGGTAGTGGTGATGAGGATTAATCAATGAAGAGTCTCACTAGGTAGCCCAGGCTGGCCTTGAACTCGCGATCCTCCCACCTCAGATTCCCCAGTGCTTATATTATAAAACTGCACCACATTGGACACTGAATGCTTCTTATATGCCAGGCACTGGGTGGAAGCTCCAAGGACTGAATGTGCTTGGCATCTCAGGACTCTATCGCAAGGGAACTCTCATCACTCTCTAAGCTAAGCAACAGCATTGCCCAGGGATAGTGAGCATTTTTATACTTCTAAAAGTTGACTCTGGTAACCACAGGGAGTTATTTCACCAAGTAATTTAGAGTTAGTGTGTGTGTGTGTGTGTGTGTGTGTGTGTGTGTGTGTGTGTGTGCATGTGTGTGAGTACATTTGCACATGTCCAGGTATACATATAGAGGCCAGAGGTCAACTGTGGGTGTCTTTTCCAGGTGCTATCTGTCCTGTTTTTCATTGACTGTCTCTCACTGACCTGGGTTTGCAAATTTGGCTAGTGTTACCGATTAGAAAGCGCCAGTGTTCCCGTGTCCTTTCTTCCCCAGGGCTGGAAATACAAGCATGGGCCACATACCTTTTCTATGCATGTTCTGGGGCTCAGACTTAGGTCCTCAGGCTTGCATGGCAAGCACTTTAACTCACTGAGCTGTTTCTCCAGTCCTGTGTTCATCTTGACAATGGCCCCAAAGCTCCTGAAATTTGGGGAAAACCAAAAAAGGTTATTACTGCCAAGGAGATCCAGCAACCGCTCTCTTATGTGAGCTTATCAGATCACATAAGTGGCCTACTTACTCTATCACAGGTTGATTTGGAACAAGAAATTAAACAGCTCAGACTTTCTGAGAAATTGTTAATGTTGACCGTCTCTTGGACACGGGCAGTTTTAAATAGGCCATCCAAGCACCGGAAAGTGGTGTTTGAAAGACACAGTGTACCAGAGGCCCAAGATAATACTGATTAAGATCAAATAGCCAATTAAGCCCAGTCTCCAAATTGCTGCCAGTTGAATAAATGGCAGTGTGTGCCATCCAAGCATAACTTCACATGGGTAGCACCTCATTCACACCCACAGAGGGCTGGAAACCATCAGAGAGGCAGAAGGCTATTGACTGGAAAGGGATAAAAAGAGATGTTGGTGAAGCCTCTTTTTTTAGCTGGTGTTATTATTTCTGGTCTGTGATGACCTTCAAGGGAGTCAAACGTGTGTGCTTTAGACCAGAAATACCAAATTCAGACATGAACCCAACAAGAAAAAGCATGGAAGAGAAAAGGGGCCAGCCATCACCCACTTGTCTCTGAGCATTGGCTTTGTGTGAAGTTGAGTTTCTGAACTAATGACGCCTCAGTGAGAAAGTTAATGCCTTTTGCAAACAGAACCCAAACTGTTATGGGTTTTTTTTTTTCCTTGATTTTGGTGATGAGTGAGATGGGGGGGGGGAGAATGTGAAGAGTGTGCTAAGAATTGAAACTAATACCTCTCCATCCCAGCTTCTGCCAAAGCTAGATCACAGGGCAGTAGCTTCTATTGACATTGGGCCTGGGTCCTTTGTTATAACGCCCAGGAACTCTCATAGAGGGAGAATAACAACCCTCACTTTTCCTCAGCAGGCAACCTGCCTTTCACGAATATTTCATGTCTAAAATTTGCCAAAGGCAAATGTACTTCATTCATCACCCAGTGATTCACTATAGACCATTTGTGAAATCAAGAAGGATATAAGTGATAATAATTAATTTAAAACAAGAAGCAGAATAAGGACAATAAAAACAAAGGAGAGTGGTGAGGTTAGCCAAAAGTCACAACAATTTTTTTCTGGAGGCACGAACATTTATTTTATTCTGACCCAAGCTCCTCTCTTTTCTATATTTCCTGTATATGTGTTTGTGTGTGTCTGTGCATACAACTTTATGACTATGATTATGTGATTATGACTATGCAGCTGAAAGCCCCGCCATCTGCTCTCTGTAGAGACTCAGAGAATCTGGTGACGGAGTCTGAAGTTCAGGGAGCCAGGATGTGGCCATGTGAGGTGTAAAACAGAAGGCTACAGGGCCAGGGCCCTCCGAGCCGCTTGGAGCTCCTAGAGGACAGCACATTCCATAGGTGCTAGGCATGAAACTGTTTGGCTTCTGCTGTGCTGGGCTTTGGTCTTGCTCTAGTCCCATCCTTCTTTCTATGACAATATTTACTTTATGCCAGTACTGGAAGTACGGAAGCTTTTGATTTCACAGTGGCTGATATGTCTAAGAGTTTGCTATGTGTCTCAGGAAATGCTTTGAGATTTTGAACAGTAGTGATAGGCTGTAGAGATTATTGGGACTTAAGGAATGAACCGAATTTATTTTGCATTATGAGATGCACATGAACCTTTTGGGAGCAGGTGGTGACATGATATGGCTTAAAAGTGATAGGTTTGAGTGTCAAGTTGGCAAGGGATGGACTTGTGATGGTTAAGTAATTAGCTCATCATCTGCTTGTATTTCTAAAATATTGGATAAGCTTTTAATTAAGATTAAGTAGCATGTATTGGGTTTCATTATTTGAAGGGTACTCAAAATATGAAACATCTGTATTAATGATTTTTGAAAAATCTGTTAGACTTTGAAATTTTTATTTTATGTGAGTGCACACACACATGTGTACACATAGATAGATAGATAGATAGATAGATAGATAGATAGATAGATAGATAGACAGATACACATGAGGTCATGGGAATGAGTAGAGAACACAGCAATACTTGTGGGGAGATTGTCTCACAAGGGACCTGATATCATCTTAAAAATTCATCGAAACTGTCGCCTAGCATTTTGCAGACAGTGTGGTACAGAGCTGCTCCCATCAGAAGGAAGCATTTTTGAGCTGTACTGACTATAACACGTGCCCTGGCTAAGTGGCAGACGCTGTCTAGTGCTTTAGAGATGGCACAAATATGATAAAACTGGGAAACCTAATTACAAGTCCCCAGTAGTCATTTTGAGCAGAATGTATAACTTAGACTCTGGGTCCATTTCACTGGGCTTTGTACCTGCAGATTCAGAGGGTGTCTTTCAGACCACATAGCTGGCTGAGTGGTATCAAGACATTTCCAGCAACTTCAACCTCATGGAATCTTTGTTGCGCCCAGACTACCTTGAGCTTCTGCTGTTCGCTGGTGTTTGCTGAGGCCTTTCACACCTTGTTCAAATTCACAGGAAGCCCCCATGGTTACCTTACTTATTCCTTCGTTAGCATGCTATCTTTTGATGTGATTTTAGAATAAAGGTATTAGTCACAGGAAAGCTGATGCTAATGAAAAAGGTGTGTGTAATTATTCCCACACCCGTCAGAATGTGTCTTATTTTTCTCTGTCAGAATGAGTTGAGTCAGTCAGCCTAAAGAAATTAAACTTTCTTACAGCGACATTCCTTAACAATCTAATTGAACTGCTAAGTTCTCTGTCTGTCTCTTGGACTAGGGGTTTAATGTAGGATCTCTCATGCGCATGGGAAGCACTCTGCTACCCGGCCATATTCCCGGACCTCTCTCCACTTTTTCTTTTGAGACGGTTGGGCTGACATTAAACCATTCTGTAGTCCAAGCTAGTCCAAGCTGTTCCTCTGCTCAGCTTCCTGGGTCCCTGAGATCATACCAGGCCTGGCTAAGGATTCACTTCTTTGAGAAAGATTCTGCTAGGTAAAAATCAGACCTGAAGAATAAAGACCTTGATGGAATTCCATGATTACCTTTTGTTTGTGAGTGCCTGAGTGGGGCCAAGGAGAGGCTGAGCACACAAGTGCCTTTAGCAGAATACGCCAGAACCGCATCACTTGTGTTTCTGGTTTTGAAATGAAAAAAAAAAATCTGTCTGCACACATGAACTCACAGAGTTTTCACAAGACCTGCATGGAATCAAGCCAGCTGAAGTTCCAGCATGGATCATGGAAAGGGCTCATGAAGTTCCACCCCTGGCTGAGACACTATTGGCAACTAATGGCTGTAGGAGGAGGGAGATTAAGTTTTCTTTGGGAATGCAGTACCCATGCTCCAGTAGGTGGTCCTATGCCCATTCACATATGGGCAGCACTGACCAGGTTTAAAAAAGAGAGGGAGAGAAAACACATAAAGGTGGTAGGGAAAAGTGGTGGGGGTGGGGAACAGGGAGGAAATGGAGGGGATAGAATATGGAGGATAGTTGATCAAAATGCATCATACTCATGTATGTAGTTCTCAAACAATTAAAAATGTTTTCTAAAAGATACATAAAAATATCTGCCAGTGCCTTTTTATGCTCGGCATGGGTTGGAGAAGGGGTCGCTCTTAAATATGAAGTGATCAGCTAGCACCTCCTCAGTCCTCCAACAAGTGACATGATGGATTTTGGAAAGACAAAGTAAGTTAGTTCTTTGTTTTCGGCAGCTTTTCAAGTAGTTTTTACACATGTGAACTTACAGATTGGAGATCTAAGGAAAATGATAAATCTTCATAGAAGATTGGTGTATCACATTAAAAGCCTATTTCATTCATAACATATATTTCTTTGTGGACAGGGATATCGTTTGGGTAATGATGGAAGGGAAAAGGGGTGGTTGTGTTCCATGGCTGGGCTCTGCCCCCGTGTCTGCCAACTATCAGGGAATGGTGAGGCCGTTCCAGTATGAACGTCCTTCTGTCATAGTCAATGTGACTTATTTGGTCAGAGGACACCGGAGAGTAGTGTTATTAGTGTGCAGCAAAGAATCACTGTTCCTGAAGACAACGTCAGAAGGTCATGATGTATGGTATAATGCTGCCGTCATGTCTACTTCTCATAGATCTCTGATCCTCGTCATCCCAGATGTCAGCAGTGGTTCTTCAGGTACCAAACAGAAAGGAGAAAAACAATATAACTTTATTTACTCTAAATCTAGCACTCAGATCTATAATTGGGAGTTCAGTATTGGCCACTGCAGGGACCTTCTTCCTGCCACAGGCTGTACAGAAGCATGTTGTGTAGGCAGCATTAAATCATTAAGTCCTGAGCAAGTCTTCATTATACATCCCAAAACTTCCCATCGTCTACACTGCCTTAGCCCTTCGAGTACAGTGGGTTGACTGGGATGGATCTGGCTTGGAGTATGAGAACATTTATGGAGGTTGGAAGCCCTTCTCTATGGGTCTACCCTTTATTTTTCTCTCTCTCTGAGAACTCATTACCTAGCTATGCCGATGGCTCTGTCTTCAGACCAAGAAGGGAAGGCATGAGAGGTGCTGGTGCTGGGGATAAGAAAACAGCAGAGTTATCTTAGGATAGTTTCTCCTAGATCAAGCATTTGGGACTAGGATTTTGTTAAAGGAAGCCTCCACTCCCCAGGATCAGCCAGGAAGGGAACTGGAGGAGACAAGAAGGGAAGAAATCAGTCAAGAGCATTTGAATTGAATTGAATTGAGTTGAATTCCCAAATGCAGCCTGATCCCACCGGGGGTTTTAGAAAGTTCAAGGACTACGCCCATCTCATTGGCAATCTTTGGATGGGTAAACAGTGAGACAACATCAAGGTAATTTTCAGCTTTCTTCATTCAGTTGGGCAAGCTAGTTTTCATCCCCAAGAATGGTCCACTGAAGGATGCCAGTGCCAGCTGAAGTTGGTAAGACACACCTGGAGAAAGGTCAGGGCAGGCCCTCGTGTTGATATAGAGATATGAGGAACCTAGAGGAGGCTCTTGTAGAATTCGAGATGACAGCAGCTCTGAAGTCATCACATGTGTGCCCTGTAAATGGAAGCATAACAAACCACGGCATACAGAGCCCTTCAGGGATGAGGGACTAAGAATATAGAAGACCTTTATATGTTCATCTGAAACAATATTCCAGAGAAGTTCCCTGGTGCCGGTTTTATTCATTCTCTAGCATATTAGGACATGCCTAATTTAATGTTTATGTCCTCGGGCTAAGTATCAAAAGGAACAAGGCAATGTGCTATTTATTATTAATCATGGGATGTTCTACTTAGCAAAGCAAGGCTGCTAGCTCCTTTAGGCCGGAGATGGAGATATTTTAAATTCCCCATGGGCTTTGTCTGAAGTATCTGTCCTGCTGAGGTGAAATGAGACATAAAGCTCTTGAAAAAAAAAAATCAAACAGAAAATAATCATGGATCTGTCCAATGGGGAGATACAAAGGTTTCTATAAAGAGAACACACAGAGGCTTGGGGATTGCTTTCAAACCTGTGGGAAGGACCTCTGATGAAATGCAACTGTCTGGGAACCCACCAGGGAGATGTCTAAATGAGGAGAAACAACGGTGGGCAGACCAAATCTTAGGCTCTCTTCAAAAGCACCACAAGTGGCTGTGCAGCTATGGAAAATACAGGGAATGGGAGAGGAGAGACCATGTCCAGGTTCTGTTTGATGCAGGAGTAAAAGTTTAAGGTTTTAGTATGCAGGATTAAAAATGTGAGGGTACAGACACTGCACGTGGTACCCGAAAGTCTGAGGCAACTTGAGTTTGGAAGCTCATCATTGGGTAAACGGTACCCAAAGCCCACAGAATGCAGAAGAGTACTGCATTATGATCTGATGGGTCTAATAATAGCCCTTTAAGGCTTCTCTTTGGGATGTTTTGCAAAGTATTTTAAATTTGGAAAATTTGCTTTTAAAACACAAACATATGAAAATAAAACTTTTTTTCATTTTCTCCCCCAATTCAGCCCAAGTGCATACATGTTAGAGTCATGCGTCGCAGGTGAGAATTAATATCCAATTATTGTCCAGTCCAAAGAAAAACGAATCAGTTCTCTCTCTGAGAGCAATTGTGATTATTTGAACTCTCATACTAGAAGACCAGTGTTCTCTACCAGTGCTCAGTGGCTGAAGAGATTTCGTGGAAAATCCTGTATTAGTCAATGACTATGCAAGGCCTTTTAAATAGATTCCCCCTCCCCCCCTTGGGATGGAGAATCTATGGTACATTAACCAAAGGCACAGAATTCCAAATGTTGGCTTTAGATACTTAACAGAGAGGATCCAGGACCATTGAGAGCTTAATAATAGAAAGAGTAACAAAAATAAAAAAAAAAAAAAACTTTTTGCCTGTTAGCATTTAAGGAGTGCAAGATTTGAAAACACGGCATAAAGAAGCAAAAACTAGTCTCAGTGTTATGTCATAGATAATGACTATTTTAAAGTATATTTTTCCTCATTCCACCCACACCCTCCACTGCTTTGAAAATATATGTGAGTTCTAAATGTTTTGGGGGACTTGAGACTATGTGAATCTATAGGGCATTTTTCAGCTACTATCTCTTAGCACATTGCTGCTGTTCCATTTTCCCTTCCTTCTCATTCAGGGACACCAATTTACATACATCCCTATTTATTTTCCTGTACATTTTTGCTTTTTCTTTCTTTCTTTCTTTCTTTTTCTTTCTTTTTTTTTTTTTTTGGCCATTTAGGCTTCCTTATGTTGTTTTTTTTTTTTCTTGTAAGTATTCTTTCAGCTTATTCATACTGATCAGCCTCATTGGATTTCCTATTAAATTATCCACTGAATTTTTCATTTTATCATTGTACTTTTCCATTTTAGATTTTTTTTTTCCTGCTGTTATATTTCAAGGCTTACAGTTTTCTGTTAAGGTTACCAATCTTGTCTTTGTTTTCCCTGTGCATATTCAACATAGTTATTTTTTAAAAGTGGTATAACAAAACAACATTATCTGGATCTTTAATGAATCTTTTTCTATTGTCTGTGTTTCTCTTGATTCTGAGTTATGTGGTTTTGCCTTCCATCTGGTCATCGGAGGCTGCTGCAACAGAATGGTGTAAATTGAGTGACGATGTTTATTTCTCATAGATAGAGAGGCTAGGAAGTTCAAGCTCAAAACACTAGAAGATGACTTGTCTAATAAAGACCTACTTTCTAGTTCGTAAATGGTGCAATCTTGTTGGCTTCTTACATGAAAGAAGACAGGGGAGAGAAAGGTCTAGATTCCATTTTATAGAAGCAGGAATATCATTCATTAGGGCTCTATTGTCATCATCTAATTGCTTCCCAAGCATTCTACCTTTGAATGCCACACTACTGGATTATTGGCGTTATTAGAATTTTCACACAAGGGTTTTGAGGGAGACATAAGCATTCACTCCATTGAATATTCCATTGGATCTTCATTTAGAAGTATGCTCAATATTGGCGACATCATATATACAATATCTTAAATAATACTAAGACTTCTCAGAATTTCTGTCCCAAGGTCTCACCAAGTTTCTGCTGCTCTCTTGATTTAACTGTGGCTTTTCTTAACTCAGAAGTAAGATGTCCCATATGAAAAGTTTACATATGACCCGATTTGATTAATTTTACATAGTAAAATGTGCACATTGAAGAATTGTGGGAAGAGAGTCATATCGTCACATCCCAGGTAGAGGTGGTGATATATTCCAAATTAGCTTCACTTTCATTCTTATTTTAAAGCTTTCCCAGTGAAAGAAGTGAATGACTTGAATATTCTAAATCTTTATTTTCCCCAAAGGTTTAAGAACTTCTCAGTTTTCAAACCCACAGAAAAGGTAGCAGATACACACCCTAAGGGCCTAGCCTATGACAAGGAGGGTGTGACAGTCTATCATACTAGGACAGTGCCTCCTTCCAAGGAAAGAAAAACCCAGCTCTCTGGTTTACCTCTCCAAACCCTCAGCAGAAAGGATTTTTTTTTAACCTTCTGCTAAAGCTGATGTGGCTACAGTTTAGTTCTTTAGTTCTCAGTATTTCAGGATGAGCCTTAAGTACCATCCAGTTTCTCTAGGCCATGAGCAAAACTCAAAATGAAGAACAACACTTGTATAACACAAACTTCAGTTCTTACATTGACTGATTTGCTATATATTTAAGTAAAAGCCAGAGCTAGGCAGTCTAGTTGGAGGATCATGGCCAAGTGAATAACTCTGCCTATTGTAGGCAAGGCGCTATTTATCAATGCTAGACTCCAGCTGATTGTTGCTATATGGACCATAAATCCAAGAATTTCAGTCCTGAAGCATTTTAAAGGCCAGTCACTTAAAATCTCCCAATGTTTATGTTATGAGTAATTCCACAGTTTTACCAGTTTATTGTTATTATCATTATCATTTATTATAATTTATTCACTTTGTATCCCAGCTGTGGCCCCCTCCCTCATCTCCACCCAATCCCACCTTTCCTTCCTCTTCTTCCCCTATTACTCTCCCCTAGTCCACCGATAGGGGAGGGCCTCCTCCCCTTCTGTTTGACCCTAGCCTATCAGGTCTTATCAGGACTGGCTGCATTGTCTTCCTCTGTGGCCTGGCAAGGCTGCACCCCAAGGGGAGGTGATCAGAGAGCCTGCCACTGAGTTCATGCCAGAGAAAGCTCCTGCTCCCCTAACTAGAGACCTCACTTGGAGAATGAGTCTATGGGCTACAACTGAGCCAGGGAGACCAACAGAGCCAAAAAATCTGAGCCCTGGGGGCTCTGAAACAAATGATACCCCAACCAAGGACAATGCATAGAGAGGATCTAAATTCCACAGTTTTAAACAAGCAGGCGGGATACACTATACTTTTATTAGCGTCTCCGGGTCCCAGCACTGGCCTTTCGGCTGTGTGTTCAGAACTGAATGTGTCTGTTCCGGGCAAAGGCAGCAGCATCTACTGCTTCCTCTGCCTGTTTTTCCCACACCAGAGATACTCCTTGAAAACATAGCACTGGGGTTTTCTGAGTCCACTTGAGGTGCCAAAATTGCACTTCCCTGTTTTGCCATCTCGGTATTTTTGAACAGCTTGCTCAGTGAGGTCTCTTTTCTCACACTTAAAATAGGAGTTTAGGATTCACTCACAAGAGGAGTTGCTTACATTACATAACCCCAAGGCATACAGATTATGACTGAGCTATTGCCATATGGCCCATGGACAGTCTTTAAATAAGGTCAAGCCACTTATTTGGCTAGTTCTAGCAATCTTCTCAAGGGATACAGGATTTATCTATTCTTAATTTTGGAATATTTTAGAGGTATTGTCTGAAGGGAACTTCTCTTCTTTCTTGGGGGCGAGTAACTAAGTTGCTGGGAAGGTGACTGGGGCAGTTTTAGGGACCAAGGCCTGTTGAATGTACATGGGACTGTACTTGGGGACTGCTCCAGAGGAGTGAGTCTGTGTCTTGGAAGAAATGACAGAAAAGAAACCAGAGATAGGTGCTGGAGAGATGGCTCACTTGTTGCTCTTGCAGAGAACCCAGGTTTTGTTCCCAGCACCTACATAATGGTGCAGAACAATCTAGTTCAAGGGGTTTGATTCCCTTCTTCTGGCCTCTGTGAGCACCAGGTACAGCCTTGGTGCACACATACATGCAAGCCAAACACTCCTATACATAAAATAAATATTTTCTTAAAAAAGAAACAAGGATAGCTGAGAGCACTATTGGTTTCAAATTCAATAATTAAATGTTGGATTCTTCAGGAGTCTCACTGTCTTTCCCTAGACTGCTCATGTTCATCACTGTGTCTTAATCTGTTTCAGACAATTATGCTCCTTATCCAATAGAATATTTCCAGGCCATAACTGAAATGCTCAGAATAGCTGCTGCTGCTGTTAAGTCTCCGCCTGACAGAAATGAAAGAATAGAAATTCCTTTGTAATGAATGTTAAGCATGCAGATGGAAAGGTCTGTTTGGAGATCAGGGACATCTGTTAGATCTACAACTATGTAGTGTTATTTTGTTTGATATTATTGTGTGTATATGGGTGCTTCGACTAAATCTAAGTCTGTGAACCACTTACGTGCCTGGTGCCTGAGAGCCAGGAGAGAGCGTTAGGTCCTCCTGGAACTGGGGTCATAGACAGTTGTGAGCTACCATATGAATGATGGCAACCCTAGTCCTCTGGAAGAGGAGCCAGTGCTCTCAATTCCTGAGCCATCCATCTCTCCAGCACTTCCCTCACACCCTAGTTTTTTGTTTTGTTTTGTTTAATTTTGTTTTAACTAAAACAAAACTAAAACCATTTTCTTTCTGGAGAGGTCTAAACCCAATTTAGGTAGGCACGTTTGTTTTAAGTCAATTCTGCTTTCTGAACACACAACCTTAGTAGGAAACCGGAAGAGTCTGGGTTAATTGTCTAAGTGTTAGGAAATGAAATGTATAAAACAGCACCACCAAAAAATAACAACCACCACATACATAACTGAGAAATCTAGGTGACATACTGACGTTGTTCAGGCTTGCCCAGTTTGAGAGAGAAATGGAACGATATCATCTAGGGCCAAACTTATTATTTAGTGTCAAGCTTATTATATTTCTAATGAATGATTTCTCGAGTTAAGAATAAGTCGTGAAAAAGAGGAAGCCACGCTGAAGACATGCTTTTCCACAATGCTGTTCCTCTGGGAGACTCTCTCAAGCACTGCTGTTAGCAGGCTCTGTGTCACTGTATTTTTAATTCAATGAAATGTAAAAAGAATCTATTCTAAAATCGGATGACTCAGACTTTCAACAGTTCTTTTTTTTTCTTCTTCTTCTTCCACTTCTAGTCCTTGAAGAAAGAAACTGCTCAGACCTTGGGAGCCCAGTGAATGGGTATAAGAAAATCACTGGTGGCCCTGGGCTTCTCAATGGGCACCATGTAAAAATTGGCACGGTTGTGTCATTCTTTTGTAATGGCTCATATGTTCTTAGTGGCAATGAGAAAAGGACTTGCCAGCAGAATGGAGAGTGGTCGGGAAAGCAGCCCATCTGCATAAAAGGTAACTCACGGATGCCGCTGGATTCTGTAGATGTGCATGGAGTCGTTGTAACTCTTTGGCAGCTCCCATGCCTACTTTATAAGTCCCTAGAATAATGTTTTCTTGTAGGCTCACCCTCAAACCATATGTAACTCTTGGCTTGGAGAGAAACCTTTAAAACCATTGTTTCTTTCTTTCCTGGGTCCCAAGAAGACCTCACTCTCACCTTACTTAAGGTGATGGAGAAGAGCAGTTTTCAAAAGATGGCAAGGCTGAGTTTTATATTTGTAAATCAAAGGACAGAATTTGTAAGCTACCTTGGTTGTGTCCCTAATCAAAGAGCCAATATACATGTGTATCTTGCCACCTATGTGAGGAGAGGCTATCTCATGTAGATGCCTAAAAACAAAAATAGCAGACTTTCAAACATCCAAAGGGCGGTTATAAGAACAAATGAGTAATTCTGAGAAAAAAGAGAGGTCAGTATTCCTGAAATAGAGCTGATGGTGTAAGGCAGATAGGATTGGTAGCAGTCAGGAGGGATTTAAGGATTTAGGACTTGCTGGGATGATATTACAGATGAAAGAGAGGAGAAAGAAAAGACGGAAGTGGAAGCATTTGTCTTATGCTTAGCTCAAGGCAAGCCATCTAGGAAGTAACATTTAAAACATAGGTTGGAAGCAGAAACCCCTTGACTGTTGTGTAACAAGGCTGGAGCCCCCCACAGTGGAGATGCAGTCACTCCCTGACTTTATCCATTAGTTGTTTGGGGCTGACACCTTCCTTACAGAGAAGAAAAGAGTGTTCATGTCCTAGATTGTCAAGACCATTGCTTCCACCCTTCACTCTCTCTGCTGGGTGTTTGTCAACAACCTGAATCATGGGGAAAGGAATGAAAGAGAAAAAAGGGCTAAGTGTGAAAGGGATAAATCACTTTAGACTTTCGCCAGAAGCGACTTTCATCCTCCCAGCACAAGGCCTGGTGTTTTATTTCATTAAGTATGGGAACGGTGTTGCATATGTCCTTGGATGTTTTTTTTGTCAACTTTTCTCTTACAAATTAATACAACCAAAGTACTCTAAGTTGCTAATTAGAGAAATGTTGGCTGCTAGATTGGGAAAGTGAGATGGGAAGGACTCGTTTTCCCTGGAAGAAAAAAAAAAGAACGATTTCAGTGAATTGCAACTGGGCTCTGAGTTGTCCTCTGGTGACTGCTAGGGACCTTCATTGCAGAGACAGGACAAGGAATGGTCGGTTACTCAAGACTTATTCATAATTGACACTGTGGTCTGATTTTAAACAAGGACTTTCTAATTCCCTTTGTGGGAACCTATTTTGGAACCTTCACTTTGAGTTTTATTCTTCTATGATCTAGTTTGCCAACAACATTCCCATGAACAGATGGCCTTAATCTATGAACTGCCACTGTCCCAAGTCATCACTGCAGAGTGTTCCCCCCTCCTCCCCCAGAGGGACTACTGAGTTTTACAGAGGTAGCTCTCAGGTTGGATGAAAAGCAGCTGATATCTTGCTAATTGCACTCTTGAAGCTTTTCCAACCCATGCAGCCTTTGAGACTGGGGAATGAATGTGTGGTGTTTGGAAGGGTGGGAGTCAGGTGTTATGCTAGATAGCATGATGTGAACAGTGAAAATAGAGAAGGATCATATATCATGGTTTATCTGTTTGTAGCATGCCGGGAACCGAAGATCTCAGACCTGGTGAGAAGGAGAGTCCTTTCGATGCAGGTTCAGTCAAGGTAAGACCAAGCACCTGAACTCTGCTTTCAAGGCTAATGGCTATTTCCCTTCTCCACTTGCGTTTGGCCAAAGACGGCCTGGCATTTCTTAGGGACATTTAGTGCTAGCTGGTCATGAAAGAATGGGGCTTGTTAGATGGAGGCTCATTAGCCAGCTGCTTTTGGCCAAGAGGTAGCTACTATTGGAAGAAGTACAAGTTTTATTGGATCGTGGGAAAGCAGATGGCTGGGGAGAAGAAGCAAGGCTTTCCTGATGATCTTTGAGGAGTTGGATTTTAATACTTTAGTATTCCTGAAATAACTGCTTCTTTATTATAGCAGCTTCTAGGAGCTGGCAATTCTACTAAGACAAGCAGCCTGCTAGGGTTTAGGAAGATGGTCTTGATGATGACCAACCATATGAGGCAGACTGATGGAGCCCAGGAGCCAGAGATAAATGACCAATAAGAAAGGCATGAACACATACCCAGTGTTCCTCTTGGGAAGACAGATGAGGCCCACCTGGTAGCAAGAAAGGAGGCCATTTCTACTTTCCCTCTACATCCTGTCTTACCCTCTCTATTGCAGTTGCACAGGTTTCTTTGGTTTTCTTTTTAAAATTATTATCATTTATTACAATTTATTCAATTTGTGTTCCAGCTGTGGCTCCCTCTCTCATTTCCTCCCAGTCCCACCTACCCTTCCTCTTCTTCCCCTCTGCCCCTCCCCTAGTCCACTGATAGGGGAGGTCCTCCTCCCCTTCTATCTGACCCTAGGTTTCTTCAAGACTGGTTGCATTGTCTTCCTCTGTGGCCTGGTAAGGCTGCACCCCTCAGGGGGAAGTGATCAGAGAACCAGCCACTGAGTTCATGCCAGAGACAGCCCTTGTTCCCCTTACTAGGACACCCACTTGGAGACTGAGTCTATGGGCTACATTTAAGCCAGGGTTTTAGGTCCTCTCCATGTATTGCCCTTGGTTTGGGTATCATTCTCTTCAGGGCCCTCAGGGTTTTTCTTTATTGTTGTTTGTTTGTTTGTTTGTTTTGGCTCTGTTGGTTTCCTTTTGGAGCTCCTGTCCCCTCCAGGTCTTTCTGTCTCCCCCTTCTTTCATAAGATTCCTTGCATTCTGCCTAAAGTTTGGCTGAGTATCAGCCTCTTCTCTGATACCTCGATCAGTAGAATCTTTCAAAGGCTGTCTGTGGTAGGCTCTTGTCCTGTTCCATGTCTTCTCCTGTTTCTGATGTTTGTCACATTTGTCCTGCTGAATGAGGATTGAACATCTTTGGTTTTCTTCTACCAGTCCAAGCATAATTCTGTTTGAGAAACTTCTGGCTCTTTCAGTCTGGGAACAGCTTCTACTGGATCTCACAGAGGCTTAGCTCCCCCTCCCCACTTTCAGTTCTCTGTTCTTTTTCACCTGGTGGAGAGATTGTCTCTGACTGTTCTTTTATGATTATTTAAATATTGTTGTGGTATTGGTGAATGAATCTAGAGCCTAATGCATGTTAGATAAATACTTTATGGCATCTCCCCAGCCCCCAGTTGTCACTTTAAATAAAACTAACAACATCACATGTGTCTTGACACCACATCAGTTTGCTTCCATTACCTGGTTTTCTCTGGCCTTCACCATGATTCTGATTTCATCTTGGCATTCCTGTCTACTCCTCCTCCTCCTCCTCCTCTTCCTTCTTCTTCTTCTTCTTCTTATTTTTATTCTTATTCTCCTCTGCCACCTCAAATGCACAACTTACAAGTAAAAGCAACATTGCTTGCTTTGTTCATGCTCAATTTTTCCTGCCTGAAACCATATAGAAACTACATTAAGGCCATTCAGTAAATAGTCGTTGAATGAGTAACTTCTACTGAGAGCCAAGGGTTGAAATCCTGCTTCTGCCTCTCTTTAATACTGGTTATGTTTACACAAATTTCCTGAAGTTAAATGGGCCTTCATTTTCTCTTCTGAAAAACGGGGGTAATAATGGTCCCTGAGGACTGCTGTGAGGATTAAAACCGCACTGACAACGGACACTGAAAGCTGTGTGCCAGCTGTTGCTCTCGTCATTTTGCATAGATTAGTTTATTAGTTCTCACAGTAACCTCTGAAGCTGGGTATTTTCATTATTCTTTGCATCTTGTTAACATTTCCTTGCATGTGTGAAAGGGAACTGAGGTTCAGAGGAGTTAAGTGGCTTCTTCAAAGGCCTGAACAAGATGTCCCTCTAAAGCAGAACCGACTTGGATTATTCTTCAGTGAAAATCACCAGCCACATCTCACCCCTGCTCAGGTTCTCGTCTATATTTGCCTTTCTTCCGGCAAGGTGTTCCCTTGGGAACAATGGCAGTAGAATGCAGACTTTGTCTCTTCTGTGATCTTGGTGGCTTCCCTGGGGTGGGCACTCTGCCAACTGCAGTCTCCTGGCTGGCAAGGAGGCACCTCTGCAGCTTTCCCTGCTTATGTGGTGCTGCCTGTACAGGAATTCTGAGCTACACAAAGAGACAATAGGGCTTCCTAATGTTGCAGCAGTTTGAGTGGGAGATTAGGAAGCAAGGTGCTGGAGTTTTCCTGCAATTGGGAGAGAAAGCCTAAAATCTAGTTTAGGCATCATCCTGAAAGACAAGCTGATGAAGGGGTGGGAATATTCTCATGTTCTGCAGCTTTCCAAAACAAATAGTAGCTTCAGTGACCAAAAGATAAGCAAATCGCTCATTCAGAAGCTCCCAGACCTGCCTATAAACAGAGCATGAATATTTGTTGAATGAAGTCACTGTAGACTGAATGTTTCTTGAGACAAACACTTCAGAGATACAAGAAATAGATTTCATCTTAAACATCAAATTAATATCATAGAGACACGAGGGTGGAAATGGTGACTATTAAGTGCTATCTTGGGTGTCATCTTCCTTTCCTGTGTCCCAAACCACTCTTCCCCCCAAGTACCTCTCTGGGCTTCATGTCCCCATTCATTATTACACAGGGATGAAGACATCAGTTCCTCCATGACCCTCAGTCTGCCGACTGACAGCCACTACGCACCAACAGAAAGCAGCCACAAGATGTGGGATATGTGCCTCTCTCCCCAAAGAGCATCTCTAGGGGCCTCGACTTCAAGGCTCATTTAATGCCCCTTTCACATTTACATGAAAGGTTTTGTATTTCTCCCAAGCAGTGTCGCCTGAGAGAAAGTTCTAGTCTCTGAGGTGAACTAATTACATTTGCTAATCGTCAAATCAAGCTACTGTATCAACACAGTTTAGTTCAAGTCAGTTCCTAGTATTGCCCCATTATGGTAATGTTTAGAGAAAAGAATGTGCCTGGCTTTCTCTCATTCAAATTAACTCCTTTTCCTGTTTAATTTTGCGATTAAATGTTTTCTCCCTCATTTTCTCTCCCTCTCTCCCCTCTGTGTGTGTCTCCCCTTCCCTTCCCCCACCCGTATGTGTCTACAAAACAGCACAACGTTTGGATAGCAATATTATGTCAGACTTTATTCTGTTTGGTTAAAATTCTAGGTACTTGGAAGCATGCCAGGAACAAAGGAATACAATATTGAGTGACATAAGAGAATTTATTCAGTAGTAAAAGGAGAGAGAGTAAGGAAAGGAAAGAAGGAGGGAAGGAGAGAAAGAATAAACAAGAGGGATGAGAAAGAGAACGTGCGTAGAAGAAGACAGGGAGAAAGAAACAGGATAGGAGATGAGAGGTGGTTTCCTCTCATCACTTTGACTCTTCTGTGATCTTGGTGGCTTCCTATAACCTATAACCTATAACTTATAACCAATGTCAGCATGGGAATTGGATGCTAAAGTCTTACTCTTTGTTCTTTCTCTGGTCCTGTGTGCCTTGATCCAGGGAGACACCGCTACACCAACTCTATTCCACAGCCTTCAGCAAGCAGAAACTGCATGATGCCTCCACCAAAAAGCCACCCCTTCCATTTGGAGACCTGCCCCCTGGATACCAACATTTGCACACCCAGCTCCAGTACGAGTGTATCTCACCCTTCTACCGCCGCCTGGGAAGCAGCAGAAGGACCTGCCTGAGAACTGGAAAGTGGAGTGGGCGAGCCCCATCCTGTGTCCCAAGTGAGTCAAGGCTCATCTTTGAATTTGAGCCTCTTTCTTTTTCCACAGCCATTTGTGAAACAAAACAAAACAAAACAAAACAAAACAAAACAAAACAAAACAAAACAAAACAAACCTATATTGTTGAAGGCTTTTATGGGAAGTTTAATTGAACAAGGGCACAGTCTTCCATTGCTTTTCCTACTTTAGTGACGTCTGGAATTCCACAATGGGAGTTCCTCTCCTTTTTGCTTAAACTTACTATCCAGAAGAAACTGACTCATTAAATCTTAGAGGAATAGTTAGAAAAAGAAAAACAATAATTAAATACCAAGCGGGGACAGATAAAGCTAAAGCTGTGAGAAGACTTCTGCCTTGTCAAGGCTCCACTTTCACACTTCATATCCAATGGTATTAACTAACTAACATGAATTAACTAACGGGGTGATAGATAATGTGAGACATTATGTGGAAGTTCTGGATTAGACGCTTACACAGTCTCACCCTCCTCTCTCATCCTTTTTGTGAAAAGAGAATAGTAGCGCTAAGTTTGTTGTGGTTACGCTTATGGAGACAGTCATGGGATTTTGCCTGTTATCATCGGACCAGGGCTCTCAAAAAGCCCCTAAAGTCATCATTATATCCCTGTACATTTTCTAGACAAAGAAACAAATGATCTGTCCAAAGCCTTACTATTGTTTCATTGAACTACAAACCTTCCCCCTTTAACTCTAGATTTCACAGCCAACTACATGTAAGAGAGCTGACTATGACAGAAGGGATGGGTGCTAAGGAACTAGCGTGACAGGTACTTGCATGAGGACTGGGTACAGTGACATGTGCCTGCGATCCCAGCTCTGAGGGACAGAGACAGAAGGATCCCTAGGGTTTCCTGGCTAGCCAGTTGGGCCAAATTGGTGAGCTCCAGGGTTCAGTGAGAGACCCTGTCTCAATGTATAATGTGGAGGGAAACTGAGAAAGGTATTAATACCCAACATCTACTACTGATCTTCATATGTATATGCACATGTGTCTGTGGGCTAGCACACACATGTACACACATAAAAGCATACATACAAATACAGCACATGCATTAAATTACATCAAAAGAAAGAGAAAACCAGGTTGGTTGACTTAGTGGCTGTCACCTCCATCGGGTCCTCCCATTAAAATTTGTACTGTCTTGGTTGAGTGATCCATTTGCCTTCAGATGGGAATGGTCTGAGCTGAGCCTATTAAACTGATGTTTTCTTTCCAGTCTGTGGAAAAATTGAGAGTGTTGCTTCTCCAAAGACCCAAGGGACCCGCTGGCCATGGCAGGCAGCCATTTACCGGAGGACCAGTGGCGTACATGATGATGGATTGCACAAAGGCGCATGGTTCTTGGTCTGCAGTGGTGCCCTGGTGAATGAGCGTACTGTGGTTGTGGCTGCCCACTGTGTGACTGACCTGGGGAAGCTCACCATCATCAAGACCGCAGACCTCAAGGTTGTCTTGGGAAAATTCTACAGGGATGATGATCGGGATGAGAAGACCATCCAGAATTTACGGGTGAGAGGGGGCTTTCTTGGAAACTCGAGCTTTGACTCAACCAGCTGTGAGCACAGGAGAACAGGCTCTCTTTCAGCCCTGTTCTCCTGTGAGAACATCAATTTAGCATGTCAGTGTCCACCCCAAAGCTTGGCATGCAACAGAGGCTCAGAGTTTCATACTGACAGACTCTGATAGCATGCCATCAGTTGTCCTCCACCCCTTTGCTGGTTTTGAAAATACAGTAGAGCTAAGTATCAACTATTACTGTAGTCTTCAAAAGTCATTCACCTCACAGTAAAATATACATTTACTTTACCTAGTAGCATATGCTGTAAATTATAGTACACTGTACACTGATGAAGCTATTTGTTTTTTGTTTGTTTGCTTGTTTGTTTTTGAGTTTTCAAAACAGGGTTTCTCGGTGTAGCCTTGCTTTGAAGATCAGACTGGCTTCAAACTCCCAGAGATCTGCCTGCCTCTGCTTCCTAGAGTGTTAAAATTATAGGCACATGCCAACTCACTCAGCTCTAAGCTATTTGTTTAATGGATATCCCTGTTTGAAATTATTTGTTTCAGGAGGATGTTGTGACTTGTTACTGTACCATAACTACCCATATCAAGATAGAATAATAGGTGTTTCTTAAATGAAAAAAAAAAAAGAGAAGTAGTTGTCTGTCATACTTGGAATAGGGAATTCTCACAAATAAGCTTTGAGGACATAGGTTTTATCCAAGATACTTCTAACTACAAAATGCTTCTCCCTTGTTCTGTGCCCTTCTTCCATTCCTCCACCTTTTCATCTGTCCTACCCTATCCTTCTTTCCACCTGTCCATCCATTCTTCTTACATATCCTTCTATCGTGCATCAGTTTGTCCATCTGTCTATACATTGTTGAGCTCCTACAACATGTAATCCATAGAAAATATATATAGAAAAAAAACATGTATATTTTCTCTAGTCTAATGGAAGGGAGAGACCAGAATATTATGGAAAGTATTTCATAGAGAAACCCTTTAGGAAATAAGGCCATGTAATAGAACTATACATTTAAAAATTGAAAGATAGGAAAATGAGCTTTTAGAAGCTCCTGTCAAAAACATTAACTAGCAAGATATGAAATACTTAGGAAATACCATGTGGAAAAGTCTTATAGAATATTCCGAGAACATTCTTTTCTTGTTGTTTTTTTATTTAACTTTTATTATTTACACTTTATTCATTTTGTATCCCCCATAAGCCCCTCCCTCCTCCCCTCCCGATCCCACTCTCCCTCCCCTTTCTGCATGCATGCCCCTCCCCAAGTCCACTGATAGGGGAGGTCCTCCTCTCCTTCTTTCTGATCTTAGTCTATCAGTTCTCATCAGAAGTGGCTGCATTGTCATCTTCTGAGAACATTCTTATGGACAGAGTCTAAGAGAATGTTGTTAAGAAACATGGCTCTGTCTTACCGGCTTGAAGGTACATGAAATGCTTACAGTGGGCGAGGGATGGTAAACCAGAAACTTGTAGGCCTTACAGATCAGTTGATTGGACATTAAACAATTGAGATGTTTCAGAGAAAGACTTGGAGTCCATTCTCTGGTAAAATCAGAATGCTCGTCACATCTCTGTACATCAGTGATCATTTGGTACAAAATACTGTCTGCCCACTTTAGAGGAGATGTGAATGTCCACTTCTTCAGCCTTTCTTGGAGACTCCGCTTATTTAATGCCACCTTCCAGGTCCCAGTACACATTTGAGTTGACAACTCTGAAAATACAGCAATTACTTTCTATGATTCCTGGGACATCATATTGTCAAATAACTATAGCTGTCAGTTAGACAGTTTCTCTCAATAATTTGGCCCTTAACTGGCCTCTTCTTGCCCACTCTGGAGTTGGCTGTTGATGACTGGTATCTCTTCCTTGCATTTGTAGATTTCTGCTATCATTCTGCACCCCAACTATGACCCCATCCTGCTTGACACTGACATCGCCATTCTGAAGCTCCTAGACAAGGCCCGCATCAGCACCCGTGTCCAACCCATCTGCTTGGCTACCACTCGGGACCTCAGCACCTCTTTTCAGGAGTCCCACATCACTGTGGCTGGCTGGAACGTCCTGGCAGATGTGAGGAGCCCTGGTTTTAAGAATGACACACTACGTTCTGGAACAGTCAGGGTGGTAGACTCACTGCTCTGTGAGGAACAACATGAAGACCATGGCATTCCAGTCAGTGTCACTGACAACATGTTCTGTGCCAGCCAGGACCCCAGTACCCTTTCCGACATCTGCACTGCAGAGACGGGGGGTATCGCTGCTTTGTCCTTCCCAGGCCGAGCATCCCCTGAGCCACGTTGGCATCTGGTGGGGCTGGTCAGCTGGAGCTATGACAAGACATGTAGCAATGGCCTATCCACAGCCTTCACAAAGGTGTTGCCTTTCAAAGACTGGATTGAGAGAAACATGAAATGAACCAGCTGCAAGGCCACTGAGATGCTTTTCCTAGTGCCCATCTGTTCATATGATGTGTAGCATGGCGCAGACCTGAAGCCTGAGTTTGCCCATGACCTTGGCTGCTGAAAAGCTTCTGGTTTCAGGGATAATAGCTCACTAGAGGATGAGCAGAGTTTACTTTCTGGCAGGGAACTGTTTTCCTGATTGCTTGGAAACCATCTAAGAGATGATGCCAGGTCCTACAAGAACTGAATTTCTTCGAAGAAGACTGTGTGAATAGAATGAGAACCTCCCAGACCTTGTCTGCCTCAAAAGGGTGTGAGTGTCATAGTCAATTTTGGTTGAAAAGGTTGAACTGGGGAGGTCTGGGCCGCACCAAGCTTCACTCTAAGTTCCAAAGAACAGCTTGCATGACAGCCCAGGTCAAAAGAGCTTGGATATGACACATGCTCCTGTGTACATCGTCCCAAGATTTTCTGATCCTCTTCCTTTCTGATCTTCTGTACACATTTCAATAAAACAAGGTCTGACTTCTGACCTACAAAACAAAAGCCCTGCTCTCGTTTTTGCTGTTTTTATAACTTACATGGATTTGGACCAATTTTTTGGTGAGGGCCCCTTAACATAGTACCAAAGGGTATCATTTTCCAATGCTTCTGTCAAATGCTGTCTTTTCTATGCCAGTCATTGGAGGGTCATGGGCCACGTCAGATAAGACATGGAAAGGAAAGTACTAGTGATGTGCTGGCTAATCTAGACTGTAATCTCAGTTGGACTGAGAGCTGCCTAGATCGGCACATCTCAGCTTTCCATATTCCAACCTATTAATTCAGGTGAAAGAAAGGGGAAGAAGGAGACAGTCAGGCAGTGCAGCATTTTCTCTCTGTTTCCTTGCCGCCATGATGCAAGCTTCTCCCTTCCGCCATTTCCTTCCCATCATGATGAAGTGAAACGCAAAAGAGACGCAAAAGAGAATCTTTCGTCTTCAATTATTTCTCTCATGTCATAGCAACAAGACAGTTCAGTGCAGAGTAGCTGATTCCAAGTGTGTCTGCGATTCTGTGTCAGTCCTAGTATAAAACTGCTTTGAACCCTATAAATATTTAAACATTTTTATTACAGTTATGTATTTATTTATTTTGTGTGTGTGCACATGTGAGTGTGAGCGTGTGTGCGTATGTGTGTGAGTGTGTGTGCAAGTGTGGAAGCCAGAAGGCAATTTTCAGGGTTAGTTCTCTTCCCCACTGTATGGGCTCAGGGAACACACTCAAATCATCAGGCTGCCATTATACACTAAGCAGCCAAAGAAAGGTTTGTGTTTCCCAAGCAGTTGAATTTGAATCACATGTTTGCTTACACCAGATTTGATCTGTCAAGATCCCAAGGCTTTGAGGTTTCTTACTATGTGAGCATCCATGGAAGACCCCTCTCACTTCCCACTAGGACAGAGGACAAAGCAAATTCAATCTGATAAATACCTTCTATAACCTTTCAGTACATTCTCTCTTAGGGATCGACTGATACGTCTAACATTCTACCTTCTTTTCTCAACACAAGGTTTTTTTTTTTCATTTATTTATTTATTTATTTAACCACTTTACATCCTGATCCCAGCCCCCTGCCTCCTCTCCTCCCAGTCCCACCCTCATGACCCCCTCCCACATTTTCCTCTAGGCCTTCTTCTCAGAGAAGGCAAGTCCCCCAAGGGGTACCAATCTACCCTGGCACCTCAAGTCTCAACAGGACTTAGCACATCCTCTCTTCCTGAGGCTCAACAAGCAGCCCAGATAGTTGAAAGAAATCCAAAGGCAGGAAACAGAGTGAGAGACAGCCCCTACTTCCATTGTTAGGGGACCCACATGATGACTAAGCTGCACATCTGCAACACATGTGTAGGAGGTCTAGGACCAACCTACACATGCATGGTCTTGCATGGTCTTCGGTTGGTGGTTCAGTCTCTGTGAGCCCAGGTTAGTTGACTCTGTAGGTCTTCTTGTGGTGTCCTAGACCCTCTGGCTCCCTCAATCCTTCCTTCTACTCTTCCACAAGACTCTCCAAGCTCGGCCTATTGTTTGACTGTGGGTCTCTGCATCTGTTTCCATCAGCTGCTGGATGAAGCCACTCAGAAGACACTTATGCTAGGCTGCTGTCTGCAAGCATAGCGGAGTATCATTAATAGTGTCAGGGCTTGGCTCTCTCCCATGGGGTGGGTCTGAAATTGTACCAGTCAGTGGTTTGGCATTCCCTAAACCTTTACACTTCTTGTAGGCAAGATGGATTTTGAGTGGAAGGTTTTATGAGTGGGTTGGTGTACCCCTCTGTCCGCTGGAAGTCATACCTGGTTACAGGAGGTGGCCACTTCAGGCACCATATATCCCACTGCTAGGAGTCTCGGATAGGGTCACCCGCATAGACTCCCCTGTCCCAGAGATGCCCCCCCACACACCAATTTCAGTTCTTTCTCCTCCCCTGCCCCCAACCCCTGCTTTCCCAACACCTGATCCCCATTCCTATTATCCTCCCCTCCCCCTCTCTCAACAAGTTCCCTCCCTCAATCTACTTCAGATGTCTATTTTATTTCCTCTTCTGAATGAGACTCAAACATCCTCCCTTGGCCTTCCTTGGCTTTTTTTTTTTTCAATCTGTGGATTGTAGCATGTACAGGTTATCCTGCACTTTATTGCTAATCTCCACTTTTAAGTGAGTATACACCATGCATGTCTTTCTGGGTCTGGGCTACATGGCTAAGGATGATATTCCATTTTCTTGCCCACAAGAGAGTGTCTTAGAGGCTCACATCCCTGAGCACTGAGATAATGGGGGAACCCCTGAGTTCATGCTGGTTGTTGGGTGTGCGTGGTGGGTCTTTCCAACTCCTCGGTGTTTTCCTAATATTTAGTGGAGGGTCTGTCTGGTTTCCAAGTAGCTCTGTAGTCCTTCCTGTTGACCCGGCTTCTCCTCAGCCCTTGTGGGGACTGGCATTCTGTTATTGACTGTTATTTGACCCTGGTGTGGTAACAACTTCCTGGTCACAGCGTCAATGTCTCTAGAGACTGCCTAGCCACATTCCCTGTGATATCCTCTTCTTACATGGGGAGCTTGTGGGGACTTCTAAGTATTTCCTGTTCCATATAAGAAAGGAGAACCCAGGCCTGGAAGACATTAGTTTCCTACCCATCCAAACAGGAACTTTATTTTGCCTCTCCCTGTGTCAGTGAACTTTGACCTTAATGATGTCAGCCCTAAGACAGGAGGTAAAGATACATATGTGATCACGTTTTCCTCTTCACCTTTGTGCCTCTATACATTTCTCTGAGCCAGAAGAGAATTACATCTGCTTTCTCTTTTATCACACTTTCCTGGGGCTTTCCATGAGTCATTTCCTCCTCCCTTCACACAACCCTTCTCCTTCTGGCTTAATCAAAAAGCAGTGTGTTAATTACTTATTACAAATTACCCGACATTTGGTGATTTACAAGAAGACCCATTTATTCTCACTTAGATAGTTTAATCTGAGGTAGGAGTGGACTTTCTGTTAATGGGGCTGCCTGAGTCACCTACGCTCCTGTAAGTAACCCCAGTAAACTCACTGGTTCACTAGGCTAGACATGGTGGAGCAGTTTCTTGTGTTTGTCGCCAGGGCCCTTTCTGAGGTGAATAGTCACTAGTTCACATTTTCCTACTAAGTCACATAATACCTTCCACGGCACTTGATCCATAGTTTGATGGCCATAGTCCCCAGCATATCTCTCTTTCTTGCACTGCTCTTGTAGACCTAAGTACTCATTCTCACTGCAAACTGAAGTTTCCAGAAAAAGGACAAACATTAATTAAATATTCTATAAGGCCAAATGAGTGAAAATCAACAATCATAGAGTTTAGCTATTGCAGGCCAAAGCCAGTGATTTTGGACTATTTTTAGTACCTTTAAAAGCCATTTGCTGCCCACCTCTGGGTCTGACCTAACAGCCTTGTGACCGACAGAACCTTTGAAATGTATTTTTAGCAAACAATTATCTCCCACCAATTCAAAAGCTAAGCATGTCATCATACAGCGTCTTAAGCCTATAGCAGACTTTCCCTGATCCACCTTTGGAGGAGCCCCATCAATGTACTTGAGAAATGCCCTTCATTTATGACTTTCTTGTTCTGTAAGTAATAAAATCTCTCATAATAATTTCCACAAAGGAATTGTCTTTGGGAGCAACCTTCATCCATGTACCCAGCCACAGTCACTCATATTTGACCTAAGAATAAACTGTCTCTTGTTGTCTTTGAGGTAGCAGCTATGTCTCTGCATCCACCATGCCAAGACCTAAGTCAGGATGTGAGACTCAGACACAAGCCTGTCCCTTGGCCATATCTAGCTCCTGTTGGAATGCTCTCTATCTCTGGTGTGGAGTTGTCCAGTAGCACTCCAGAGCTGAGAGATTTTCTTTAAGCTGGAAAATTGGAGTTTCCACCAGTTAGAAGCTTCTCTAAGAACTGGAACTCTTAAAAGTCAGAAAATCAGAGATTGCAATGTCCATATGCAACAGCGGATGCTGCTGAGACAGTAGGGGCAAGGCCATTGCCTTTGCTCCTGCTGGTGGATCTGAATCAATTGAGCCAGCACTCGGGAAGGAAAATGATGTGAATCTGGCAGAATAAAGACATCCTGGGTTTTATGAAAATCCTGTTTGTACTTTGCTGACTACGATCAGTGGCTGCTGGAGAATCCAGGACCTCTCACATGGTCCAGAGTCTCAGAAGCCAGAAGAAGGTTTATAATAGGTGCTAGAAGATCTGGGGCCTGAGTACTTTTGTACACCTGCAAGATGAACTGCCAATGACAAGCAGTGTGAACTGCCACAGTGTCTCATGTACTATATCAACTTTGATAGTGACAGATAGTGACCGATAGCTGTGACTTCCTTCTTTCCACTGTTGCTCTTAAGCTCACTTTAATTTAGATCCATATAGGGAAAGAGCTTTGCAGCACAGTTCTTCTCTTAGGTTGACATTGCATGAAGCCATGACAAGTCCTACAATGCTAGAGCCAGGAAAGTGGCTCTTGACTGAGGATACCTTGGGGGGCAGGGCCAAGATAACCCTGTTTTATTTCCAATGCTTTGGTCCTCATTTCTCTTGCAGTAGTTGCTTTTGTTGTTGTTTTCTAAACATTTATTTATTATTTATTATTGGGTGTGTGTGCATGTGTGTGCATGCTCTGTATAAGTGCACACAATGCTGTGATGTTCACGTGAAGGTTGGAGATAATTTGCAGAAGTCAGTATCCTTCTTTCAGCCCGTGGTGTTCAGAGTTGAATCTAGGTTGTCAGGCTTCGCAGCAAGTGCCTTCATCATTTGAGCCATCTCACAGGCTGGTTGCTCATTCTTATATACATTTGCATTACCTTATATTCAATATTCTATTGGCTAGACTTTCATGTATTGCAGTTAATGGAACGTTATTGGCAAGACCATGGTGTTCCCCCTTTAAAGATAAATCATGTCAAAGAATGGCATTAACATGAAGTATCATTCTGTGACTCTGGTGGATCAATACAAGCTACACCACTCCGCATCTCATGTAATAACAGACATTGGCATTAAGTGTCTTCTTTTATCACACCATTTTTTGAGACAGGCCTGGAACTAGTTATATAGACTAGATTGGCCTCAATCTCATAGAGATCCACCTACCTTTGTCTCTGGAATGCTGGGATTAAAGGCATGTACCATTCCCAACTCCTCCATCTTGTGTTTTGATGCAAGGCTTCGGAATAAATGTGGAGCTCACAGTGCAGTAAAAATAGCTGGCCAGTTAGTGTCAGGGATTCTCCTGTCTACACCTCCCCAGTTTACAACACCCTGCTCTGCTTCTCAGGTGGGCTCTGGGATCTGAATTCAGTCTCTATCCTTCCAATGTAGGCACTTTAGTCACTGAGCCATCTCCTCAAATACATTTTGTCAGAAGAGTAAAAAGACAGAAGCTCTGCTCTAGAAAGGCATTAGTGTACTGAGGTTAGAAGAGCCAGCCTGAGCTCTAGTCCCAACTCTGTCATTTACACAGTGTGACCCTGAACAGGACACAGTCTCTATCTAGCCCACAGTAGTATCTCATCTGTAATGGGAGTGACATGATTTTAAGTCAAAGAGACAATGCATCTAAGGACTAAGGATGTGAACAGTACCTGGCCTATTGTGCTCCAAAAATATTTTCTGCTATTAAAGCAGTGGTTGTTTTTCTTCTGTCTCCCAGAAGGAACACACTGGAGTTCAAGAAGTAATTTATGAGAAGTGTTAAGAGGGGGAGGAAAGGGAGCTTGCAAAGGAAAAGAAGTTTTAGAATGCAGTTAAGGTCTGAGCATATGCAAGTAGGTTTGGAGTGGGGTCAGTCATGAGAAAGGATGAGCAGAAACCCATGAGGCCAAGGGTTGGAAGATCTTAGACAGTAAGAGTCATCTGTTGACATTTTTGAGAGAAGGAGCCAGGGCTTGTGGAGATTTTAAAAACACATTCCTCTCTGTGCAGAAGTGGGGTCGGATAAGAGTGATATATGTTGGACTTAGTAAAAGGAACTAGGCTCAGCTGGATCAGTCAGAGTTTGCAGTCACCAAATCCTCTTTGTTACAGTACAATACTCGCTTGGTGGTTTGGAGGAAAAAAAATGGCCCCCATAGGTTGGAGTGGGCATGGCTTTGTTGAAGGAGGCTTGTCACTAAAGGGTGGGCTTTGAGGTCTCAGATGCTCAAGCCACACCCAGTGTGACAATCCTTATTCTGTTGCCTGTGGATCAAGATGTAGAACTCTCAGCTACCTCTCCAGTACCATGTCTGCCTCTGTGCCACCATGTTTCCTGCCATGACAATAATGGGCTAAACCTTTGAAACTGTCAGCCAACCCCAATTAATGTTTTTCTACATAAGAGTTGCTATAGTCATAGTATCTCTTCACAGCAATAAAAACCCCAACTAAAGGACCCACCATTCTCTGGAGTTATGCAAATAGATTTTGATTATAAATCTTTGAATATGAATCTTGACAGTTTGGGGATTTAAAAATTTTCATGGTATCCAGTCACCTACCAAAAACCCTCAGTGGGCCTTCTACATTTACTGCCTACATCAAGGTCTTACTCAATAAAAATCTCTTCCATCTTGAGTTCAGACAAAGATTTCTACCTGTCTTTCATTCATTCCTTAACCAAAATCTTTTGCATGCCCTCTATAATGGCTGGGGAAACACTTAAGTTGGAAAAACAGGCATATCAGCTGAGACACACATGCAGAAATAGAGAGCATGGTCAGATATTAACACACAGAAACTAACACTATGCACAAGAACCCACAAGTCCAAACCAGACAAAGATCCCAGCACAGAGAAGGGAAAATGGCATAAAGTCCTACCCCTAACCAAGAAGCTATTTGCAATTTATACCTGGTGGGAGAAGAAAATCAGTTTTCTCCAATGTGGTGACATTATTTGATATGCCACATCCCAGGCAGGCCGAATGGCCATAAGTAGTTGGCCAACACAAAACAGACTACATATTTTTGGTGTGATTTTTGTTTGTTCCTTTTGGTTTGATGTTTGTTTTTGTCTTTTTTTTTATTTTGCCTTTTTTTTTTTTTTTGAAAGAGAAAGAACATGAAAAGCTGGATAAATAGGGAGGCGGGGATAATCTGAGGGGAATTGGGAGAGTAGAAAGAGCATGATCAAAATATAATGTTTGAAAAAAATTTACTAAGCCATGAAATTCCAGAGAGGGAAAGAGAGAGAGAGAGAGTGTGTGTGCACAAGTAAGCAATGTCTGTCAGTATTGGGGAGGAAAAGACAGCATGCTTTAAGGATGTATAGTTTGAGGATGAGGATTCTTATTTAATCTGGAAGAGCTGAGGAAAATAGTTTTGTCTTCCTGAAGCTGAGTTGAGGATGTGAGTACTAGAATAAGGAGGGGAAATGAGGGAGAGCATTCCAGAAGAAGGGAAGAACACATGGAGAGATCTTGAAGTAGGCTCCTGGCATCTTTGAGCAGAGTGTTGGGAACCCCAGTAAGGCTTCAGAAGCACGCACAGGAAGAAGGGAGGTAGAGTGTAAGACTGGAGACAGAGTGGGGACAGAGTCACAGAACTCGTGGCTGAACTGGAAGCCGTGAAGATCAGATTAGAGCACACTGCTGGGCCGGGGTGGGGTGGGGAGCTCTGTACTCATCAAATCCTATGAATTCCTAGAATGTGCACTAGGAATTAGTAATGAGGCTTTAATCAGGCATAACCCTTGGCTTTGGATTTTTCTGTTGTTTAGCCTGGGTGTGAACAAAGACCTTAAGACTCAGCCCTGCCACAACTCTGTGCTTTTCGAACACAGAATTATTGTACACGAGAGAGATAAGTTCAAGGGGAAAACTAGACAAGCACAGTTAGGTAGACAAGGCCAGCAGTTTCACTCCCACCTGATTCTGCTTCTTTGGGATCCTGTGACAATTCTGATTGAAATCCTTTGGATCCCTGGGGCTTGGGGAAGTTTATGTTTTCTGTAGTGTTGGAGAGGAGGACATTTGGGAGTGATTTGGTAGCAATCTGTGGTCTGTTTCTGCTTTTCTTGGCAGCGGCTCTTGCTTTCCCTGGCAGCGCTCTGCCCGGATGTGCAGTTGAGGCCCAGCATTTTAAGAAGACTGTCTCAATGGCTGAGTTTTTAAGGGCTCACTTCACGTTTGTAACCCAATTCACTCAGTGTTTATCCAGAGGCTTGGTCTAGGCTTGGGAGAGAGAGACCTTTGTCAACCAAGCAAACAAAACTAGTACATCAAATTGGGTATCAATATTCTCAAATGAAGAATAAAATTCCAGATTTAATTCTTTGAGAAAAACAAACAAACAAACAAACAAACAAAAACAAACCCAGCCAGTTATGCCCTTGTACTCACAGTTTCTAGGAATGTAATTTAACACAGGAGAGAAAGAATGCTCCTAGTTGGAGTCAGGAAGTCTGTTTGCAGTTGAAGGGGAAATGCAGTCATAAACAAAACAGTGTCCAGGTGCGAATGATGGAGCTTTGAAGAGAAATGGGGTAAGCTCCAGCTCCCTGGAGTGTGCCAAGGCACAGCGTAAGCCTCCAGTGTGAAAACATGAGCTGTGAATCTGGAATCATACTGAAGAGCTAGCACTCTTATTTAACGGAAGTCATCTTTAAAAAAAAATGTTTTGAGATTTGCTACCCAGCCTCTCTTAGAATTATTCAGATTTTTTTGTAGGAAGTAAATAGAGCAGACAGAACTTTTTGTTTTGTTTTGTTTTTGTTTTCTGGGAGTACCAGAACCTGTCCCAGGTTTTTGGTCCAGTCCTTTTCCTAGTTTGTATAACATGTAACCACAAAGAACTGGTGTCAAGCAAATCTCCTGGAAAACAATGCATGTCTCTTTTCTCCTCATGTTGTGTGGTAGGATATCACTTCTGAAGATTATGATGTCCCAGCGGAAGAGAGAGGCTACCTTTACCAAGACTGGGGAGGAACTGGGTGTAGAAATACAAGTACCGCGAATCATGCTCAGAAAGTCTCCCCATTTTATACACTATCAGCCTACCAAGAAAGAGACAGACACTCTAATTCAAAGCGCTATGGTTTTTAGGGTACACACAAACAAATCTGAGCTAACCTTGACAGTGAGCCCCAAGGGATCTTGTACTAGAAAAACTGACTTGGGAATGACAGGCAGAGACCTCACAACTCACCTTTCTGCATTGTCTTCTCTCCCACCTCCTCTGTACTAAGCAAGAGTGAATTCACTGTTTCTACTAGAATTCATTAGGCAATAAGCGTAACTCTGGAATGTTTCGGGCTTCTGGGTATTTAATGAGAGGGTTCGTGCCTGCAGAGATTATATTTAGACCAAGCTTTCAGTCTGAATTGAAGCTATGCTAAAGTAGCATCTCTTTTCTCATTAGCTTAGAGAGGGAGACGAAAATAGAACCTTTTCATTTGTCGTTTGCTAAAGTGTGCTCACAAGAAAAAAAAAGTGAATGAACTCAAATTGTATCTTGAAGTTCCACACATTCATGACAGGATAATCTCCTTTCTTTTCTCTTCAGTGGCCACAGTGGAAAGACGAGGCTGCAGGCTGGCTCATTACTAGTGGCACTGTGTGGCTGGATCCAAAGCACTGCTCCTGACTTTCTGAGTGACAAACTAGTGACGCCAGGGAAGCTGGCGTAATAAAGGTGATAATTGTTACTGCCATGTGCCTGGAGCTACGCCAAGAGCTTTGTGTGACACGTCTCGTTCATTACTGTATTTATGGATGGCCAGAGATTAAGTAACTTACGGTCGTTCAAAATGGAAAGAGAAGATGATGAAATCAGCTTGGATCTCAGGGCTCCAAACATGCTTGGGAGGGATGGTTCTGAGGCTGGTTTAGCCCTGAAGATCATATTACAGCTTCAGGGCCCATGCTTTTTCTTAGAATGAGCAGGTAGCAGGAGCTGAAACCCCCCTCTTGCCTTTTATTACTCTAGAAACCCTTCTCCATTTAAGACCTTTTAGTTTCAATCATTTCTAGTTCCTGTCTTGAGTGCTCTTGGCTTCTGAGCCAGTGTTGTAGAGAACACTTTAACATATCTTTCCTTGAAAATAGGAGCCCTGCACGGATCTTTTTACTTCTATTCATTTAAGAAAAAAAACTTAAGCTTTATTGATTTTTTTAAACATTTCAAATGTCTGGACTTACAGCTTTAAGTTATTGTTTGGCATTTTTGTTTGTTTGCTTGTTTTTAGTTCTTTGAGATGAGGATCATGCTACGTGACTCAGTGTGTCAATCTTTCTGCTTCAGCCTCCTGAGTGTTGATGTTACAGGGATGTGCCACCCTGTTCAGCTTGCATCAAAGTCTAAAAGACAGGACTGACAGAACTTATAATTCCTCAAGTATGTCTGGAGATCAGAGCACAGACGCTTAATGGGTTCACAGCATATGCCAGGCCCTATGATAGCTGTTTTACAGATCTAACTTTTAAAGGTACATGAATAACTTCTATATTACAAAGACCAGACCTTAGAGGTATAGGACTCAGTGATCTATTCAATATCATGTTTGGTGTTATTTTTGGAGGTGTTGAGATTCAAACATAGAATGAGTCTTGCTTTCCAATAAAACCCGCCTAGACACCAAGAAAGAGTGAATTTGGTCTCTGGGTGGTTCTGACGATGTGAAAAAAAAAAACAAAAAAACAAAAAAAATCCACTAACACAATTGCTTTACCTAGTGAGCTGCTGGTGGGCGGTTTTCTCATTAATAAGTTTTGGAGAGCATAAATCATCAGAAAGAACAGGGCAGATGAAACAGTAATTGCATTGAGCGAAGACTTGAATGCCTACTTCTCAGACATTACAAATGACCGTCCCTTTTGAGAGAGTGTGTTAGTGAATGTGGCTAACTACCTGGCAGAGAAAGGAAGGGTTTATTTGGACTCACAGCTCAGGGTAGTGGAGTCCACCGCAGAGGGAACAGCACGAGAGGCCCTGACCATGGTGAAAGGAGGGGCCTACTGCATGTTATATGATGGCACTGTCCAGAAAGCAGAGAGCTAAGCAGGGACAGCTACAACTCTCAAGGCTCACCCCCAGTTACCAGCTTTCTCCTTCTCTGCCTCACTCCCTATAGAGGCTCCACAGCCTCCCCCAGAGCAACACTGGCCCCAAACCAAGTGTGGAAACATGTAGGTCTATGGGAGAACAGTCCACATTCTTTCTATAGGGGATACTGTTGGGGTCACTTGGTGCTTACTTCTTTCTTTAGGTCATTTTCTTGTGTTTTAAACTTTGAAGTTTAAAACATTTCTCCTCTATTGTCACCATGAGAGAGAACAGTATAATTCATCAGTCAATTATGGGAAAGCCACGCAGGATGTTTTCTTTCGTGTATCAGGAAGCCTACCTCTCCGGCCTCCATATGGAGATAAAAGAACTAGCTTCAAACACTTAGGAGAAAAAGCAAGATAGGAATAGAACCTTCAGAAGATACAATGGGAAGGTGACACTCTGCCAAAAGCACTGGAGAAGACCTCAGAGAATTGTGGAACCTAGGCCTGGCCCGTCTAGGGCCATTTGGTGAGTCCTCCTATGATACAAATGAACATTTTTCTGATCTCTAACAAATTATCTAACCAAAGCAGTTTCTCCGCCAGAAATTCGGAGTGACCTTGAATATCATAGGGGCAGCCTGTCCTAACATGAATGACACTGTTGCTACAATAGGAACCACAGCACAGAGGGGTCAAGACAAAGTTCTGCAAAAAGATAGCTTGCACTCAAACTCCAGCCTCTTTTGTTGTCCTGGAGATCTCTCTGCACCTTTCTTTTCCTCCCTTGTTTTCTGGGAAGAGGAAACACAAGGAATTTCTATGAGCTGTTTCTGGGCCTCACCCTCTAACTTCCAGCCACTAGGAAACCCTGTGGGGAGAGAAGAATGGAAAGAAAGGAAGCAGGATAGAAGTGTTTAGCTGTGTGCCCCTTCCAGTGGATTGCCACAGCCACAAGGCCTTAAATCCTGTCAGGTGGCCTTCTCCAGACTGGATATTCTTTGGGTCCTAGTGCTGGTAGGTAATCTTTCATCAGGATCTGAATGGATTAATGGTGCCACATTGTCACTAGCACAGATCTGTCCTAGCACTAAGAGTGTCTCCATACTTTCCCTGTACACTTCAAAATGGTCTCTTAATTAAACTCAGCACCATTTGTTTAATTTGAATATGCCATCATTTCCTATCTAGGATCCAGACACAGACAACCAACAATTGTGTAACTTTAAGTTGCCTTAATATCTTTGGCCTTGATTTTCTCCTCTGTAAATAGGGTACATTAGTGTCTTCTGTAGATTATCTTGAGAATAAACAAAGCATTGAATATGACGGTCTTTCCATGCATTGTAAGTTCTTGGTAAATGTTATGGTAATGCTATACAACTAGCAGGAAGATATTCAAACACAACCTTAATGCAACTCTAAGTAACATCTTACAGTTTGGGTTAGGTTTTAAGTCACAAATCAATAAAACAAGCTTAAAAAAAATCCCCTTTTCTTAAAAAAATAACTCAAGTCACCTATCAGAGAGCATATAGTTGATTTTTTTTATTCAGTTCTGAGAATAGTTTTTACATTGATATTGGAAAATACACGAGCTTGACCTAAGAAGCTAAATCTCTGTGCAAATGTCAGAGCAGCCTACCACTGGTGCAGTGTGGAATCCTGAGGAGCTAGACCAAAGAAACATTCAAAATGTCCCCAGGATCTGTAGGCCTTGTTGTGTTCTTAGAATCAAGGCTCCATCCACTGGAGAATTAGGGGTTGCCATGAGGAGACAAAAGCTCATTCTTTGGGTTGGGGAGAAGTGAGCTAAATAGTAAATACAATTCAGTGTGTGCATCCCTGTGCATGTGTCCATGAGGCCTGTTGATGTATGAGGCTAAGATCCTCCTACACGTCATCCTGTCTAATTCTCACGACAGCCTGAGACGGCCATTGGTACTGCTTTGGTTTGAATCTAAAATTTTCCTTACGGGCTCATGTTTTTCTATGCAAGACTGAGGGCACCCACACAGTAGAGCCTGGCCTGTAAAAGTGGATTGCTGAGGTTATAGCTACCCTTGATTCACATATATATTCTAGATTCTGTGTATGAAAGAAATCATGCTATATTTGCCTTTCTGAGTCGGGCTTATTTTACTTAACCTGATGATCTCAAGTTACATCATTTCCTGACAATGATGTGATTTCATTCTTTCTTGTGGCTGAATAAAATTCCATTGTGAATATAAGCCACATCTCCTTTATCCGTTCACCTACTGATTGACATCTGTGCTCATTCCATATCTTGGCTTTTTCAAGTAGCACACCAATATGCATGAGTCTGTATTATCTCTGTGATATGGTGACTTAAGATTTATTTGCATATGTATGTATGATGTACGTATGTATGTATTCAGGATTGATACAGTGGGATCACATGATTGTTCTATTTTTACTTTTTGAGGAACCTCCCATACCAACCTCTATAGTGATTACACTTAATTTGCATTCCCTTTAGTAGTGGGTAAGTGTTTCTCTCCTCCCACATCTCCAACAGCATTGATTATCATTTGTTTTCTTCATGATAGCCATTCTGACTAAGGCGATGTAGAGTGAATGTGGTTTTGAGTGTTCCTAATGGGTGAGCTGTTCAATACCTTTTCACATATTTATTGGCTATCTATACTTCTTTAGAAAACTAACCAATTCATTTTTCATTTATTCATTGCATAACTTTTTGGTGTTTGATTTTCTAGTTCTTTATAGATCCTAGATATTCCCCTGCCAGATGTGTTCATTGGCAAAGATTTTCTTCCACTCTGTAGGCTTTTCTTCACTTTGTGAAGCTTTTTAATTTCATGCAATCCTATCTGCCAGGTCTTGTTACTTCCTTCCTGTGATGTTGGGGTCTTTTTCAGAAGCATATGCCGAGATCTTGAAGTGTTTTCCTCCAGAAATTTAACATTTTCAGGTTCTGCACCAAATTTCTCTGGTCCATTTTGAGTGGATTTGGATAAGGTAGGAGACAAAGATCTGTATTTACTTCAGTACATGTGAATATTCAGTTTTCACCTGGGGTAGGGGTTGGATACCAAATCAGATCTTCCAGACTGACAGAACCAAAATCTCAAGAAGGCAGCCAGAATATTTCTAGCTTAAACAAATCCAAACGACATTAAATCTCTACCAGAATATCTTATTTCACACCCATTCCCGGAATCATATTGAATGTTCATGGGTCCTTGGGAGTGCAGGGTGGGGTCAATAGAGAACCAGTTTCTTCTGAGCCAGAATAATCTGTGACATAGTCCACATGATTAATAGACCTAATTCCCCAGACAGCTGAATGCAAATGTCTCTCTAACACAGCAGGCGATGTCAGGGCACCTAGATCCAGCCATTTGCAGTGAAAGTGGCAAGCAGGAGTGACTTATACCTAATCTAATCCTGCATACTTCATGATTCATTCACCTGAATCCTCTAAGGTCCTCACCACAGAAAACATAATTAACACTAATTTTCAATGAGTTTTTTCTTTTTTTAAAAAATAGAAACGATTTCATTGCCTTCTTTTCACATCCTTTAACTTGTTTTGTGCTTGGGACATCAGGAGCCTGGTGCTAGCAGAGTGCCAGTGAAAGGTGCAGCTGAGCCCTCTGGGTCTGTGTGGATGAGGAGGGCTTGCCATTGTATAGCAGTTCACTTAGGCTCAGCTTAAACGGGATGCTGGGAACAGAGGGAATGCTTCTGGGGTTCTTAGTATCCAGCCTGGGAGAGACGTCTTGTGGCTTTGTTCTCTGGCTGCTACCTCAGCAGAAAAGCAAGGAAAATCCCTAGTCACAGTCTACAGGGCTTCTGAGAAGGTGATGTCAAGCTCACTGCCAAATTTCAAAACACCACTTTAACACACATGCAATATTCTTTTAAATGAAAGTTAAATCCCAGGTATGAAGGGACAAGCCACTATTTTTATTCTTTAAAGAAAGTACAAGTTAAGATTAGTTCTGATTCATCAGAAAACTTTTAAATTTTTATTTATATGTTACGTGACTGTGCACTGGGAGCAGCATGCAGGCCAGAAAAGGGTGTCAGATCACCTGAAAAGGGAGTTCCAGACTGCTATGAGCTGCTGTGTGGGTGCTGGGAATCTAACCAAGGCCCTCTGCAAGAGCCATCTCTTCAAATCCGAGTCAGATTCTTTATATTCTCAGGCTGAACAGAACACAGATCTGGTCAGTGTAATTGGAAGGCAAAACAAAGAAACAAACAAAAACAGGAAAAGAGACTAGGCCCACACCCATGTTCTTTTTCTCCTTATTTTTTTCATCTGCCTAGTCTTTCTTGAATCTTTTGTCCAAGAAACAGTCTTCTAAAGGGTCTTTAAAATTAACTGAACCTTCTTTTGGTTTCTGAGGCAAGGGCTGTAGCCCACAGTGGCCTTGAACTCGAGGACTGGGGTTGCAGGCACACACCGCTACACTTGTTTTAGCAGAACACTGTTTGAATGTCTTTCATTTAGTTACTCATTGAGAAAGAAGGTGATAATCTCCAATTCGCCTTCCATGCAAGGAAGGGGAAGATGTGGATGAGAGGAGTGCATCCAGGATAGGATTCTGGAGGGGATCACAAGGAGAAAAGAAACTATGTTGTTGGAGCTCTCCTCAGAGGAGGTTGGCAGGCCCCAAGTGACAGGCTCACACCTTTTGACATTTTTGTTTACACTTTGCAAACCTCTCAGAAGAGTCTGTTTAATTCTCATCATTGCCCTGCAAAGGCAGTTGTTTCGGGGTCCCATTGTCCAGCAGAGGAAAGGAAGGCTTTGCCTCCTATGTGGCCACAGGGTCAGCAGGTGGCGGAGCTGTAGGTGTCTGCCGTGTCCCAGCCGCTGAGATAATAAAAGCTGAGTAGAACTTGTCATTATTATGCAAAGCTGGGCAGGAGGCTTGGACTCTCGCTTTGCAGGAGCCCATCTGTCTCTGCACGCCGCCCCCTAGACTCAGAGGCCTGCTGAGAACTGAGTCTGGTGGGTGGAGACGCGTCCCCAGCCCTTGGTCCTGACAGTTTCTCTGCTCCTTCATAGCCTGCACCCTCCAGGCAGACCTCTTTCGGTTTCGAAAGCACCCCCTTCCCTGAAATTATGGCCTCCCTCAGACCCTGCCTGCCCTCGGGGAAAGCACATTAATATTAATCTAGATGAATAATTGAATACCTGGGATTTATTCGGGCCTCAGCGAAGGAGGACCTGCATCTGGGTTCCTTCCGGCCACCTGAGCGTTCCTAAGGCTCAGATTCCGTGGGACTCCCCATCCCAGAAGTGGTAGGATGAGGGTGGGTGTGCCCGCCTGTGCGATGTGAGCCTGAGCAGGTGTCCAGGGAGTGATGGGGAGCGCCAAGGTTTCTCCAAGGATTGGGGACGGAGGGGCATTCCGGGTCTCAGCGCTTGGCCGGGCACAGGGTGACCCGGGGCCAGTCGGACTCGAGAGGAAACAATAGCGACTCCTTAGATCCTGGGATCCTGCCACCGGCTGTCCAAAGCGTTCCCGGACTACCGGGACTTTTTTTTTTTTTTTTTTTTTTTTTGGCTAATTTTTGACTAGAGACTGGTGGGGGAGGGACGACAGAAGAGGGACAGCGTCTGAAGATGGGGGTGGGGGGAGCAGGGGCGACGGTTAAAGAAGTCGCCCCAGGCTGCGGCGCGGGTGATGTCAGCCCTGGACAAAAATAGAGAGGGATCGCCTGCAAATCCCCAGCTCCGGCGGGGCTAAACCTTGCAATCCCTCTCGGGCCGGCGTGGAGCCAGGGCGCAGGGGCCTCCACCGCCTCCCCGGGCGCGCACACACCAGCACACGCGCACGCACGCAGACCCTCCTCCGCACCCGCACTCCCGGTTTCCCCCGGTGCCCCTCGGTGCTCACCACTCGCCGCACCCGTCTGCCCCGCGGCGAAGCGCGCACAGCACACACACACACACAGACACACACACATACTCGCGTGGCGGCTGGGACGCGGGAGCGGCCGGCGCGACCTCGGAGGAGCCAGTGCCGGATCCCCGCAGCGCCCCTCGGAGCGCTGGCCGCGAGCCGCGCTCGGGAACGCGGGCCGCGCGCGGCGGAAAGCTGGGACGTGGATTAGCGCCGGCAGCAGCCTCCCGCGCGCGCCGAGGCGCTAAAGGGCTTACTCGGGAGGGGGGTGCGAGGGCGGGGAGAGGCTGCCCGTTAAATACCGCTCCCCGCCGCACTCCGGGCTCACCCAGCTCGCCGCCACCGTCGCCAGACCGTGCCCGGGAGGAGGGGGCGTTCCCCACGCCATGGCATCAACGGAAGGGTGAGAGGTTTTTTTTTTTCTGGGTACCAGCCGGGAAGCGGGAGCCGCGCGCCGGGTGGTGCTGCCCCTATCCCAGATGGGGACAGAAAAAAGTGACTTCTGACCTCGGAAACCCTTGCCAGAGCTACCGCTAGGCTGGAGGTGGTGAGGAAGGAGGCTGATTTCTTTGGTGGGCTAGTTGTCCTTTGAGGATGCAGGAGGTAGAGGATTGGTTCTAGTGAAAGGGGCGAAGGGCCATGGCGGTGTGAGAAAGTGTGAAGAGAAGCCCTTTGGGGATTACTTCAGAGACTTAAAGAAAATAAAGGATTGTCCATGGTGCTAGCAGGACACATTGCTTGGGCTGCGAGGTGGGGACCGGTTGGAATGAATGAACCAAAGACCAGGGCCGGGGCGGGGCGAAGAGCAGCGCGGAGGGGCCTTAGCTTTGGGAGCAGGTCAGGGGCCAAGGGCTAAGGTAAGGCTGCAGCCTAGGCGCTCTTTGCCCTTGGATGTTGGAATCTCCCTAGCCAGCTGCAAGGAAGGGTGGAAGTAGATTTGGGTGCTTCCCGAGAAGACGGGAGAAAACCTGTAGCTTGGAGCAGGGCAAGAGTTTGCAGACTTTATTGGGACTAGCACTGGCTTCTTTATTTTGCCTGTGGCCTTGGAGTTGCCTCTTGCCTCTTGAGGCTTCAGTTGGCATAGTGATCGCTTCTGTGACATAGAAGCACAACTGTATTTAGCAAGAGGAACAAGGGGGATGTAAGGGCAACTGGGTCCCTTGAATACTCAGTGCAAGGCATCCTGGTCTTGCCCTCCCTCCCCCAATAAAAAGCTTTTCAGGCTTTCCAGAGCCTAGGAAGGAATAAAAAAAGAATGTTTGGGGACCCCTGATTTTGGGTTATTTCACAAAATGCCACTAGCTGCTTGCGAGAGATCATTGGGACTACATGTGACATCCAAAACAAGTGTCAGGGACTTCTTGGGACTCTACACTTGAGTTCTTGCTTCTGTAATTTTCTGGAGCATTTTTAATCGAAATCAAACTCCACATCTAAGCAGGAGCTTTTGATAAGGTGGTGGACAGGTGGATTTCTAATCAGGAGTCTTCACTCCTGCTTAGATGACTCCTGCTTAGATGGTGTTCAAAGCTAGACTTCTAGATTCCAACCCTAGACAAGCAAAAATACTTCTAAGCCTGTCTATGTGCATCCAAAAGAAAGAACCCATTCGTTTCTCTCACCCCCTGAGTCCTTCCAAAGGTGTCTGGCATCTTGTCTAGCATGAAATTTCTTCACATTGCCTTATTTACCAGTGTGGACCTTTGAAATAATTACCTATCTGAAAAGATGCTCTACAGTTGTACAAGGAAGGTGGCATCTTGTGCTCAAACCTCTAGAATTAGATATTAAGGATCCACATGGTTTAACACCGGCACTCCTCTGTGTCTGATTTAAAGTGCTTTCATCTTAGAATAGGTATAAAAGTATTTCTGGCTATGTCCAGAACCCTTCCTTCCAGAATGACTTCAGCCTTCCAAGTCTCAGCTGGAAAACATCTTTGAAAAAATATTATCTTCCAAATGTTGCATTCAACTCAGTCTCTAAACTGATAGCCAAAAAGGAAAAGGGAGAGGCAACAAGAAAACTCCCCAGACTCAGTGTGCCACTGCTTTTGCCCTCATCCTAAGCGAGACCTGCCAAATGGTTTGACATTCCAAGTAAAACAGATGTGATTTTCAAGATGAAACCATTTCTAGCCCAGTTAGTGGTATCTTAGTCCACAGTGCAAGGTTAGGAAATGGTTGTCAAAGGAGCTTGTATTTAAGAAATGAAAGAACTGAAAAAAAAATCTGAAAACTGGGAAACAAATGTAGAAAAATATGTCATTATTTAAGAGCAGTGATTGGTCAGCTGGAAACAGTCTCAAAACCCTTCTCTTCTCCCAGAAGCCTTTGCAGAGTCTCCGCTGGGCAGAATGCACCTGCTAGGCACTGTGGTGGAAATAAAGAGACACAAATAGCTTTGGAGAATGGCTTTCTGAAGGCTGTCTCAGTGAAGGACTATTATCAATAAATTGTTCTCCTGGGTTGGTGAGATCTGTTTGCCCCTTCTGATATCTTTGGGTAATGCAACTTGTAAAGGAAATTCAGGAAGCGGCCCCAGGCTGGTCTCTTTTGTTAGCCTTTGTCTTCTAACAATATTAAAGCTTTTTTTTTTTTTCTGAAATATACACTACTTAGAAGAATGCCGAAATAGCAATGTAATTACATGCTTTCAGTTTATACATGTTCAGCTCAATTCTGCTCCAGAATGCTGGGGGAATGGGGTGGTATATTAAGCCAATCGATCTGGTGAATGTTTATTTGGTGTTCAAGTTGCCATCAACAGAATATGCTAATTACTACTTTTTATAGAATGATTAGAGGCAACAGATATATTTGCTCAGCGCTCTTCTCAAAGCTCATTTGTATTTTTTTACATTCACTTCTTTCAACAGCTCTATAAAGTAGGCAATCCAGTGAAAATAGACTTTGAAAGCTCAAAAGTGTGTACAATAAAATGCCATCTTTCCAGGAAGATTCTGAGATTTGGCAGAGCTTTGTATCTGTATCGTGTGGAAATGTCAGTTGTCAGTTATGAGTGCATGAGGCATGGCTGGGGCCTATTGTCAGCTTTCTCTCAAGTCTTAGTATACATCTCCAGCAAGTTGCCTTTTAGAATATTTCTGTAGCTTCTGTGTTTGATCTTTGCTGTTTTACAGAGCATATCTACTACTGTTCTGTTATCTAAAGTTTCTGGTTGTGTTACACTGAGAAGATCATTGTAGCTTTTGTAAAACTCAGCCGTGGCTCTTATGATTTCCAGGTTCTGAAAGTGTTTTCCTATAAGAGCAAGATTCAGTTTGACAGTTGAATATCGTTTGTTGCTGTTTTTGTTGTTCCTGAGTCCTAGGCATGGCTGGAATTACTCAGATGGCTTTTAGGTTCCTGACCCAAATTGGAAAGAGATTATAAGTCGCTGGTGACAGGCAGGCTAGTGTCTGTTATTGACTGGGTCAAAGTGGAGTGGCCAGATGCTGAAGAGACAACCATTTTAGAAATATGTTTCTAGGGGCTAGGGATGGCCAGGTCTCCACATACATCAGAGACTCCTGGCAATCTGTCTTCTGATCAGCTCCCAGGAGCCAAGGGGTCAGGGCTGCGCCAATCAGGAAGGCTTGGATTTCAGTCTGACTTAGAGAGCAAGTGAAACAGAAAACTGCTGACAGAAAAAAAAATCCCTGCCAAGGGAGACCCCTGAATTTACGATTCCCAATGCGTGATGCTAAACATAGCATTTGCCTTGTCTACTGCACCACCCCCCTCGGAGAATGAAATTGAAGAGAGCAGGCGTTATGAGCTTGAGAGTGGGCTTATTATGGGGTAATTGGGGAGTAGGGGAGATAGGATCTAGAGGGGCTTGTATATTGCATGCCTCAGGCTCCATTGGAATTCATTTCTCGTTTTCGAGACTATAGAAATTGTCTTTCTTGGGTAAACTGGATATGAGTGGAGCTATGATAAAGCCATTCTGTGTTTACTAAAGGCAATCTCTTGTGAGCAGTCGAAAGCCTAATTCTCCAGAAATCATTTCTAAATCCAAATGAGAGCAAAGCAGAAATGGCGGCTTTATTACAAAGCAAATGGCAGGTCTGAGCACTTTGTTTCCCTTCCCCGCTGTATGAAGAGGCATCCTCTCCTTTGGCTTCTGCACTCACTGATGTGTCAGGCCTGGCGAGTCCCATCAGAAATGAGACTGTGGCCACACAAACAAGCAACGCTCAAGCAGTGCCCTGGGTCAGTGTGCCATAGGTCATTCCTGGCTTCTTCACCCTTTGGAGCCCAACACAGGTTAATTCATTGACAATTCCCAGGGCACCTTCCGCGTGGCTGTATCAGCTGTAAAGGTGTCTCAGTTTCCTCCCTTTAAAGGCAAGCCAAATTGTTTTGTAGAGTGAATTGTTTCCCTCACTGGATTGACTTGCCCCTTTGAATGAATTGAATTGCCATTTCAGTCGCCGGCAAATTACATTGCTTTAATGTAATGAAACATAGATAACTTAAAATCCTCTAGCGTGAGTAGGCGGGAGCACGGTCCTCAGGATTAAAACGTCTTATTTAGGTTTGTATTTCAAGAACTTGTTCTCACGGTCTGAACAATACACCCGACAAACGTCAGGCAGTGCCTGCTTGCTTATAGTTGTCTCTTCCCTGCCCTTAACAGCTTGGTGGAGGTGGGAGGGGGGTGGTGGGCAGGAGGCATGCCTCGTAGAAAGGGTTTGGAATCCAGATTACAGCAAATCTCTTTATTTACCAAGGTTGTGGGATTGCTGTCCCCTCCCTCTGCCTGCCCTTCACCCTACAGCGTTCCAAGCGCCAAGTCCTTAGAATGAATTAATTAGGGGGAGTGTTTAAAAATATCTCATGGCTCCGTCTCCACGTGCTCCGTTATTGATTGGAGGCAGATGGGCTGCATATTTGTCGGGAGAAGAGAAAACGACTGATATCTCACTGTGAACCTGCCTGGTTATGACACCAGAGAAGCCAGACAATGGGCCCCCGCTGTATTGACAGGGAGTAAAAGGTAGAATACTAACCTTTTAAAGGGTGTGCCTTTTTGTCATAATGTTTCCTCACAGTTTTCAAGATTGTTTCTCGGTGGCATTGATATTTTCTTATTCTTTTCTTCTATTTGTTTACTTAATGTCTCAGACAAGCAGATGTGGCTACTGTCGGCTGAACTGTCAGCTGGAGTCCTTGGTGATGTCGCCAGCTGCCTTTGGATTATAGACTCACTGAGCAAGGACTGGCCTTTGAAAGGAGAACGAAGGGAATGAACTCCACTTGGGCAGCTGGACTTGATCTGTGTCAACCCCCGTCCCCTCTAGGATGGATGATGGCAAAGTCCTTGCATGGAGTCCTCGGGGACAAAGATATAGATATTGTCCCTAAGCGTCACGTATATTAAGGGATTCATTTAAATGGCCAGTGCAGGGACTTTCTTTTGTTACATTGGTCAGGACGACCATCTGTCATGTGCTGTTCCTAATCAGCACGGGACTTTGAATTCTGTGCTCCCCCTCCTGGTCCGCAGCCTCTGCTTTCTCTCAGGGTCATAGAACTGGAGACAGAATCAGCACCTCTATCCACCTTAGCTTTGTTTTTGTTTTTTGGTTTTTTTTTTTTTTGTAGCCTTGAAAATGAGGTGCTGGACACTACAGGCCATGTGTATTCTTATTTTGGCTCTCTGAGGATTTTGAAAATGTTTAAATTATTTGCCTACTTGGAAAACAATTTCCAATGTTGAATTCTTCTTTTTTGTTCTATTGTATGTGTTGGAGTGTTTTGTCTGCAGGTGTGACTGTGTGCTACATGCCTGCTTGATACCCATGGAGGCCAGAAGAGGGTCTCAGATCCCCTGGAACTGTAGTTAAAGGTGGTGGGGAGTTGCCATGTGGGTGCTTGGACTCAAACCTGTGTCCTCTGGAAGAGCAGCCAGCTCTCTTAACCATTGAGCCATCACTCCAGTCCCAAATTCCTGACTTTAGCTTCTCTGGAAAATTGGAGATCTGGTGACAAGGAACTCACTTTTATATCTTAATACATTTATGATGTGATTACAAGCCAGTGTCTGTGTGTGTGTGTGAATGTGAGGGTGTGTTTATGTGTGTGTATTCGTGTATAGGTATGTATTCATGCATGTAGGTATGTTCACGTGGTACTTCAGATTTCACCTGATAGGCAAGCATTCTACTTTTGAACAATTATCCATTCTCTCTTTTCACACCTGCACCCCACCCTCCACGGTTAAGACAAGGTTTCAGTAAGTTGTTCAGGCTGGCTTTGAACTCACTCACAGACCAGGCAGGCGTTGGTCTTGCTCTCCCTCTTGCCTTAGCCCCTGTAGAACCTGGGATTACAGCTTGTGCCACCCATCAGGCCCAACAGCTTTAGCAATTTTTAAAGCACTTTGCATCTGCAAATTTACCTAATTCTTATAATATATGATATAACATTATTATTATTATTATTATTATTATTAGTCCTGTTTTTCCAGATATAGCAACTGTGGCATAAAATAATTTAGTAATTATTTCTTAGAGGTCCTGGGGTCATGGAGCCATGCCTTTCAATAGTAGGCCACACTCCTTTCTCTCTGTGGCAGTGGTTAGCCAGAGGTGAGGACTGTCAGAAACCCCGTGACAGAGCATGTGTCACTCAGGTTGGGTACAGTCTTGGGGAGGCATGTCACTCATGTTCCATGAGCAACTGCTTGCTGCGTGAGTGCAAGCTGGGCACATTGTCACTATGTTCTATTGCCTAAGTGCTTTTACAGCCTGAGCTTGCAAGACTTTGTCAGAATGTGTAAATCAAGAAACTCTAAATGATTTATTTGTTCTTATTTCATGTGTACAAATGCCTGCCTCTGTGTGTGTGTGTGTGTGTGTGTGTGTGTGTGTGTGTGTGTCACACGTGTGCTTGGTACCCACAGAAGTCGGAATAGGTCGCTGGACCTCCTGGAACTGGAAATAGAGATGCTGTCAACGGCCATGTAGGTGCTGGGAAGAGAACCCAGGTTCGCCGCAAGAACAGAAACCTCTAAGCTAGTGGTTCTTAACATGTGTGTCATGACCCATTTGACAAACCTCTGTCTCCAAAAATATTTGCAGTACGATTCATAACAGTAGCAAAATTACAGCTATGAAGTAGCAACAAAGATAATTTTATGGTTAAGGGTCACCATAACATAAAGGAAATGGTATTAGAAAGGCTGAGAACACTGAGCCATCTCCTCAGCTCCCAACATTTTTTTCTTTTTAACTGGTGACCACTTCTTCCCCTAACCACTTCTTGTTGTTCCTTTAACTTTGCCCTAAGTTGCACTTAATAGGGTTCCTCCATAATTATTGATTTCTACAAAGCTAATGGCTTTGTCTCATCTCTATACAGTGCCTTGAAACAGCCTTGGTATGATCACGTGGGCCAGTTGCTGGGCTGTGCCTTGATGCTTCTTTGTGGCAAATGTAGCTGAGCCTTTAGCAGTCATCAGAGTGGTTACTCAGGGCTATGATTTAACTGACTCAGTCTCCTGATGTTGTTTATTTTGCTATAGTGCAAACAGTGATGACCTCAGGACGCCTTCTGAATTGGCAAAGAACTCAGAAGTTGGATCTGTTGTATTTGTGTGTGTTTGGGTGTCTGCCACATGTGTGCCCATGCTGGGGGAAACCAGAAGAGGGCATTGTATTTCCTGGGGATAGAGTTACAAGCTGATGTGAGCTGCCCAGCATGGGTACTAGGATCTGAACTCTGGTCTTCTGAAAGAGCAGCAAGTGATCTTACCCACTCTGCCATCTCTCTAGCCCCCTGCCCCCCATCCCCCTTCAAGCCCACAGGAGGCAGTAAGGAGCAGTAATGGTCCCTGAAAATGACTCCCTTTGGAAACCCTATTATCCTTAGGAACTCTTAGGTCCCACAGCACAGCACAGAACAGCACACAGAACACCACAGCACAGCACACAGTACACGGCACAGCATAGCACAGCACACAGCACATAGCACAGCACATCACAGCACAGCACACAGAACACCACAGCATAGCACAGCACACAGCACATAACACAGAACAGCAGAGCACAGCACAGCACAGCACACAAAACACCACAGCACAGCACAGCCCATAGCACAGCATAGCACAGCACACAGCACATAGCATAGCACAGCACAGTCCAGCACAGTATAGCACACATACATAGCACAGCAAAGCATGTCACAACGCAGCACCCCATTCCCCCATTCCCTTTTGGTTACATAGAGTTTCTCCACCACACACACACAGTCTGATAGTAATGAGATAATTGTCATATATTGAAGTGCTGAAAGATGTCAACTTCATGTGACTGCATGTCTGTGACTTTAATTTAATCTTTGAAAAAGCTCATAATATTATGCTCATTTTATAGAGAGGGAGACACTAAAACTTAGAAGTTTTGATTAAATGCTTGTTACTGGGTTCCTAGCCCTGCCCTCCTGCTCCAACCCTTTGTCATCTAATTGTAGCATTCTGTACGTTTTACAGTTATCTCACATTTCCTTCAAGTTCAATAAACCTTCCTTCCTTTTTTAAAAAAATTTCTGTGAGTGTGTGCCCTTTGTGTCCCTGGTCATTTCGATAAGAGAAAGCGAGTGCCCCTGGAGAAACAAGATTATGACAAATGTCACAGGGTATGCACAAGAAGGAAAGAAATTAGCTTATCTCTGAGTGAGGATGCTCCAGAGAAAATGACAGTGTAAAACAACGTAAGAGGAAGCTTAGGTAATGGCGAGTTATTGTCGTATTCCAGTTTGTAGCCATCAAACCAGAGGAATTTCAAACAGGGTTAGCAGTGCTGAGGGGAGATAAGGAAAAATGACACAGGGAGGAAGGAAAGCAGCGCCTATTAAGTCCCAGGGGAAGTCGCCCTTCCAAACCTTAGCGATCCGTTTGTTTGCTTGTTTTTATCTCAGTCTTTACTTTTAACGACCCGTTGGGATTTGATGGTCAGATTATATAGAAAAATGGGTGGACGCCATTCTGAGCAAAGTGCTTGCTTAGGGCTGAAATGGATGGGTATCAGCTGACAGTGTACATTTCTGACGTTCCGTTCCGTAGGGACGGATGACATTGGAGATGGCTTCAGGCTCTTGTTGTTTATATTTATATGCGCCGTGTTGCCTAGAAAACAAATGTCAAGAATTAAAGCTGGACTAACTTATAAGAGTGGTTTTGAGGGTGATGGAATTATAGACCGAAACTGATTCCCAGTGTTCTCTTGGAGTTCAAAGTCATCCATTAGCCAACATTATAAACCATTGTGGAGTCATAAAATTGAGCTGCCAATTTTAAGATCATGACCATAAGCATTTCGGACGAGATCAGGCGTGTTCAAGGTGGTATGGCCATAGGTCATTGCTGGAGTTCATCTGAGCTAAACATTTAGGTGTTGATTTTTTTCCCCACATGTTGGGTTCAGAACATTGGTGCTGGTGGGACGTAGGCAGCAGAGTCCCAGCTGGAGGCTGACGTGCATGTGTCTTATCGGAAGTCTGTGGGGTTGGAGTAAAGGAAACAGCGATGGGCATGTGGAGCTGGACGCTCAGTCAAGGCCTCAGCCCACCTCAGGATGATCCGGAGTGAGGAAGACACGTCCGAGTGCTCTCTGATTAAGGAAACTTACATGTTTTCTTCTCCTGTTAACCAGACACTCAGTGAAGCTGTGCTAGGGCAGGGGCATGGCAAGGTTTTGGAAAGAGCCATAGCCAAGCACTGTCAGTTTAACCCTTCTAACAACTAAGCCAATGAGCCCTTCTTTTCTGAAGCTGAAGGCCTGGGCATCTTGATAGTGAACTGCAGTGGCCACTTCTCCCCTCATGTAAATGTTGCTGAGAAACAGCAACACAAACATCGAAGCTGCCTTCAGTCTGAGTACTGAAGTGGACGACAGACCGCCCAGTGCTGTCACCTACAGCAAAAGGATATGCTATGCCAGTTAGCGAATACAGAATTTCTAAAATTTCTGGTAGGCAGGATGAAACGAGGAAGTTCAAAGGTGTGTTCGCGCACGCGTGCGTGCGTGCGTGCGTGCGTGCGTGTGTGTGTGTGTGTCTGTGTGTGTCTGTGTGTGTGTGTGTGTTTGCATGCGTGTGCTGTCCCAAGGCTGGGACAATTGCTGCCTCCTCATTTGCTCTCCACTTCATACATTGAAGCAGTATCTCTTCAGTTGAACCTAAAATTCACTAATTGTAGATAAACTATATTCTAGATAGTCAGTTTATCCCAAGGATCCCCTGTCCAGGCCCACTGAGTTTTGGATTATAAATAGCTGCTACACTTGTTCTCTGCTTTGCATTTATTTATGTGTGTGCTGAGGGTCCAGACTCCTGTCGGCATGATTGTGTGGCAAGCACTTTATCTGCTGGGCCATCTCTCCTGCCCAAGTTCCCAGACTACAACATGGGAACCACAGCTAATAACAATGTATTGTATATTTAACAATTACTAGGACCATAGTCTAAGTGCTATTACTACAAAACAAAAAAAAACATATACTACAAAACAAGTAATGTGCTAACTTGAGTTAGTCATCTGATAATCTTCACATATTGAAACGTCGTGGTATGCCACAATTACATAGAACAATTTGCCAATTTACAATTAAAAGTAAGTCAATCAATCCATCAAGCATTAAAAGGGTGTGGTAGGGAGAAAACGGAAGGGGGAGTGAATCATTCTGAGGGAAATGGGGAAGGTTAGAAGTTTTCATCTTCCTCAGTTTTAGCTATGACCCACACAGCTGTCAGCCCAAGTCCTTCTGAGGATGCCCAAGCCCAGTGGGAAGATTCTATCTGAAGAGTCATAGAGAGAGAAATGAACTCTACTTACATTTGTCTTACTCCTGTCTGGAATGGTGAGTTTAATGAGGTGGGCCAGAAGCAGTAGCATCGTGAGGCCAGAGCATAACTGCTATGAATACCTGCAGGGTTGACAGCCGACGTTTTTCTATCCCTGCCAGCGTTATCCCTGGAGCCCTTATTCTGGGGAAAGTGAGCAATAAACTGGACGAGCCCCTTCTGGAATATTGCTCTGCTGTTCTGGTGACCCCAGTAAGGCATTTAGTCATCATCTGCAAAGCCGCCTGAGTGTTTCCACCTCTGTTCTGTCGGTGAATAGTCAGATGTGTTTCGAGAGGGAGGGACACTTTCGTACACAGTCCAAGTCCTTGAGATGATAATTCTGCAGGTGTCCCTTCATTTTTTCATGTCTCTCATCTGTGTTGAGAGTCCATGATGCTGGTGGAGACTGTATTTGTGTTTTCAGCAGTACAACTCAGTTCAAGGGGGCTCAACTGTAGGGCAACAGAAACTAAAGCAAACTGGCCAGTTTCATTATAAATCACTTTCATTTTTCACAGCTGTTTTTAATAAATAACACCCACTATTTGCCATCGAAGATAGAGATAGTATATATTTCCATTGTTTGGGTGAGGAGGTCATAGATTAGATTCAGTGCACACTTAAGTATATTTTGCATATAGAAACAATGTATAGGTCTGAAGGACTTGGTAGCCTCTGTCAAAAAAGGTTTTTAACAAAGCATTTCCCCCATAAGACAAAATATGGGGGTCCTTAAAAACAAACATAAAAGCTTCACATATTATAGGAGGACACAAAGGCAAAGCCTATCTCCCACTCTGATCCTGTTCCACTGAAATTGTCTTCACAGTTGAAACTTTCTATGCAAACATCTTAACCTTAATATGCAAACTGGGCCAACCCATGCAGACTATTGTAGCTAGCTTTTTAATTTTTTTTATTCACCCAACACTTTCAGGTGTATCCGTTTGTGGTAAATATGTATGTATACCTGTACTTATAGTGATATGTGCCACACATAAAACGTATTTTGATACCTAATAATCAGAGCACGGTTATGTAATAATCAATTTAACCAGTCCTTTTGTAGACCTGTAGGTTACTGCTGAGTCTTTATTATTATAATAATGTTGGTGGGATCTGAGTGAGTAGAAGCATGAGGCAGGGTCATCGAGACCCATGAGAAAGTAACAGTGACAGTTTAGGTGGACAAGTTAAGGAGATAATGGAAAGAATTAGGGCAAAGGGTTAACATTCTGGGTCCGTTAGGAGTGCGCAATGGCCAAGTGTTTATGGAGACAAGAAGAACTGAAAGCCAGCTCTCAGGTTTCTAGTTTAAGCAAATAGGGGATAGGATATGTGTAGAGAAGAAATTCATGGAGGAATGACATCTTAAAGGAAGAAGATAAAGAATTTATCTCATGAGCCAGACTAAAATGTTCACATATGTGGAAAACTGGGTGGAGAGGCTCATTTGAGAATTCCAGTCTTTATGGAGCAACACTGTCATGGTAAGAGGTGACAAACTCATCCTGATTGGTCATGAACTGAAGAAAAAATGGGGCCAGAGAAGAATTCTGGGGAGCGGTAATGTCTGGGAAAGGTTGGAGATGAGTGTAATTAAAGCTGTGGCATACTGAGATGTAAGGAGAGGGATCAAAAGGGACCTGGTGTCTCAGAGTGGCTGACAATGTCGCCTGTGATATAGACATACTGAAAACGCAAATTCTGCAAAGCTGCCATTAGATGAACTAGTTTTAAGGCCACCTTTGTCAGACCTCAATTAGTGAAGCGATGGCTCTGTCATGGTGCTGGTGTGGGTTGTGAATGGGTAGAGCAAAAATGAACGAAAGATTTTTTTTTTCATGTTTGTGTATTGGGATGTATGTGTTCACTTATGTTCAGGTGTCCACACAAGAGTGCATTGGGTCCTCTGGAGCTCAAGTGACAGGGGGTTATGATCTGCCAAACATGGATGCTGGGAACTAAACTTGGATCCTATGCAAGTTCAGCAAATGCTCTTAACCTTTGAGACATCCCTCCACCATGAAGTTATTATTGTCATCATCATTTTGAGCGGCAATCCAAGAAGATGACGTGGATAGGAAATTTGATGCGCAGGGCAGCAGAGTTGCGTCTTGGGTTCTTTGTCTTAGTTTGAGGATGTGTGTGAGTGCAGCCTGTTTGTATGCTGAGGGAAAGGCCGGGTCAGTGAGGGCATTCAAATCAATCTTTGTGGAAGATTGCGTGGAAGCGAAGAATCAGAGCTGGAATCAGCTCATGGCTTGCTTTGGGCTTCCTGCAGGGGAGGGCAGGGTGTCTGTGGGAATTCCTGGTTCAGACTTCCTACAGCATGTTTAACAAGTCCTGTGGTAGAGTGTCTCAGTCAGGGTTTCTACTGCTGTGACGAAACACCATGACCAAAAAGCACGTTGGGGTGAAAGGGGCCTATTTGGCTTACTCTTGCATACCACTCGTCATCACTGAAGGAACTCAGACAAGGCAGGAATCTGGAGGCAGGAGCTGATGCAGAGATCATTGGAGGGGTGCTGCTTACTGGCTTGATCTGTAGCTTAGTCAGCCTGCTTTCTTACAGGATCCAGAACTACCAGTCCAGGGATGGCATCACCCATAGTGGGTTGGGACCTCCTCCAGCAATCACTAGTTAAGAAAGTGTCTTAGAGCTGGATCTCCTGGAGGTATTTTCTGGTTCCCTCCTTTCAGATACCTCTAGCATGTGTCAAATTGACAGAAGACTAGCAAGCATACACAGGGAGGATGACTCAGGGGAGAGGGAAAATACTACCTACCTAGATAGCCCAGATTCATGTAGTCTGTCATAATGATCTGAAGATGCAGGCAGCCAATTCATCCTGCCTTTGTAGCATCATTGTCAGAATCTGGGGTAGGATATCCTGATTGGGCAGTGGATGACATTTTTTTCTACACTCACCTTTTACAAGCCCTTTTATATCTCCTTAGCTGGAGTGGTCCTTTTTCTCCCCTTAGACACAGGTCATTGTGTAACATCTGTGTAGACTTTCTTGGACTTATTGGTGCATGTGCTCATGTGTGCGTGTGTGCATGTGCGTGCTCGTGTGTGTGTGTGTGTGTGTGTGTGTGTTGTAGACACCTGTAAATGCTCACGTCCCTGAGTGTGTACGTGGAGGCATAAGTTGTCATCAGACATCTTCAACTACCACTCTTCACCTTATGTTTTGGCGCAGTCTCTTACTGAACCCAATGCTCACCAGTTTGCTGGAACATTTCCACACCACCGTCCCCTTGGCGTCTTCGGAAGAATGTTACTCTCTCGGGTCTTTTTCTACCCCCCAGACTGACAGATCTCCTGGCCTGCTTGGTGTTCCTGTTTGTGCAATGCATATGTGCAGGGCATGCTGGAGAAGTTGGTATTTTCCCCTGCAGATCCACCCCTGCTCCCTTTCAAACTCCTACCCCCATCTCAGCCAAGAGTGTGCTTCCACATACCTACGTACTGAAGTGAGAAATACAAGCTGTGCCCCTGGCCTTTTCTCTCCCCTCAGCTATGATCTGCTGACTTATCGGGTGTGTCCTTCTCTTGGAAAGGTTTCTTAAGCCCTCTCCCTCCATTGCCACGACTATTGCATTAGCCCAGGCCATAGCCATTGTTTTCTTTGGAGGGTGCATAGCTTCTAACCTTTCAGATCTTCCTGTACCTACATCTTGCCTACCCATTTTCCTTCCCAGATCCTTTCTTTTCATAGTTCTCCTACCATTCCACAGCTAGTTCATGCCTTCTTCTAGAGCAGTTTTTGGGGTGCTAATCTTCAATGCCATTTCCTAGAGGGCCTTTCTCTCCCACTCCCTACTCTCTCTAGAATGGGCCTCCCTTTCTTAGTCCTACCCCAGACCTCTTTATTTTTCTTCATTCACAACAGCAATGATAGCTTTCAAATGTCTTGCTTGCTTATCCTCTTCTTTGTTTGGCTCTCATGGGCTGTAAGAATATTGGGGACCAGTTGATTTTTGCGTCTTCCTAGATCCCAACATAGTGCTCTCAGTACTCATCCACTGGGTGAACAGATGGCCCTATCAGTCTGGGGCAAACAGGGATAGATTCTTAAAAGGGGTGACATTTGAGTTGGACTTCCTCCAGGGAGGCTGCTCTGCTATGCTTTGTTCAGACCTCTCGTAGCACATCATTCGATCAGACTGTGCCAAGTATTTTCTGGTCTGCCCACTCACTGTCTTTCAGATCTCTTCGAGGAGCAAGGACCATCTTCATTTATTTTCGCTTCCACTTATCATCTTCATCTCAGTGACTGTTGGTGTAATTGAACTGTCTATTTTGGGACAGAAACTCGAAAGGGAGTAGAGAGGAGAGAAGAAATAGGCTTAAGGTCTGGTTTGGGAAGATACGTCTTTTTGCTCCTGGGGAGGTGGGCATCTCTATAGGGTGCTGGTGGTCAGTGGAATATCCTTGCCCAGGGGTCAATAACCAGACTCCTGATTGCAAAGAATTAGCAGGGTTCAAAAGCCACCATTTGAGCACCAACTCATGCCCTGAAGTAGAGAAATGAATTAGCCACTGTCAGTGTGTCCCTGCTCTGCTGCCTGAAAAGACTACAAATGTCCCTCTCTGTGCTTCTATCTGAGCACAGTGAATGCTGGTCAGGTGAGGATCTTTGAGCGCCTATCTTTCCAGAGACTGCCTGCCTCCATTCAGAATCCTGTCTATTCTCTGTCCTTGTCCTTTGCAAAGGGAAACGAGAAGCTGGAATAAATTAGACATTCAGATACGAAGAAGGGATCTGAGTCAAAGTTGGCATTTAAATTGCATCAGTGACAAAAATTCAGGGCTTGACAGTTTCTCTGCTTTAAAGCTAATATAGAAGAAGGACATTTACCAAAAGCTGCCAGTGCTATGGCTAAATTATTGGCTTTTGATTGCTAAAGAGCTTCTTAGAGCACTTAATCATTCCCAATGGAGTCCCCTTACTGTGACTTCCTGCAGGTAGAGAAATGATGCCTTTATTTGTGTGTTTTCTGCTAACCTAAACAAGAATGGCACACACACACACACACACACACACACTTCCTAGAATGGAGTCCTTTGCTTCAGTTTTGTAGTCCATGGGGGCGTGTTTGGTGGTATGTGTTCTATTGGGATAAGAAGGTGAAAACCATTCCAGGAACCTTTAACAGAACAGGCAGCCAGAGTATGAGCTTCTTAGGGAAGTCCTTAGCTGTAGCCACCCTCGTCATTGATAGGATGAATATTAAAACCCTGCTAGATTCAGATTCAAGGCTGCAGATTTCGTAGTGAAAATAGAACCAAAGTATAAATTTGGAAACTTCTAGTTTCCTCCAGCACAGAAGTCATTGTGAGTTCCGTGAATCAGGCATGCACCCGTTGACTGTCTTTCTCCATCTGAAGACTCCTCATGTGCTTCTAGTCAAACCAGTGCCAGCTCTCAAGGCCCAGTGCATGCACCATTGAGTGGATAAAGAAACTGGTACATTTCCACAATGGAATACTATTCAGCTATTATAAACAAGGAAGTCATGAAATTTGCAGGCAAATGGTGGGAACAGGAAAAGATCATCCTGAGTGAGGTAATCCAGAAGCAGAAAGACACACGTGGTATATACTCACTTATAAGTGGATATATAAGATAAATATACTAAAATCTATGCACCTAAAGAAGCTAAGCAAGAAGGAGGACCCTGGGTAAGATGACCAATCCACATTCATCAAGGCAAATGAGATAGATATGGGAAGAGGGAAAAAGCAGGAAACTGGGCAGGAGTCTCCCACAGAGGGCCTCTAAAAGACTCTACCCAGCAGGGTATCAAAGCAGATGCTGAGACTCATAGCCAAACTTTGGGCAGAGTGCAGGGAATCTTATGAAAGAAGGCGGAGATAGAAAGACCTGGATGAGACAGGAGTTCCACAAGGAGCTCAAGGACAACAACAGAACCAAAAAAAAAAAAAAAAAAAAAAAAAAAATTCTGGGCACAAGGGTCTTTTCTGAGATTGATACTCCAACCAAGGAACATGCACGGAAGTAACCTAGAACCCCTGCACAGATGTAGCCCATGGAAGTTCAGTATCCAAGGGGGTACCCTAGTAAGGGGCACAGGGACTGACTCTGACATGAACTTAGTGGCTGGCTCTTTGACCACCATCCTCTGAGCAGGGAGCAGCTGTACCAGACCACAGAGGAAGACAATACAGCCAGTCCTGATGAGACCTGACAGGCTAGGGTCAGAGGGAAGAGGAGGAGGACCTCCCCTATCAGTGGACTGGGAAGGATCCTGAGAGGAGATGAGGGAGGGAGGGCGGGGTTGGGAGGGGACGAGAGAGGGGTCTACAGCTGAGATACAAAATGAAGAAATTGTAATAAAATTCATTTTAAAAAGTGGCCCAACCATTTCCCCCAGCAGGGGGCACGGTGGAACTGCACTTCAGACTTGGCCATGGGGATTTTCCTGCCACTCTGAAGGAAGAGGAAGAGGGAGATTAGTGTTTTTTTGTTTTTGTTTTTGTTTTCTTTTACACTATTCCAGCACCAGCTGTTGCCTGGATTTTAAAGAAGCAAAGCCCTGATACTTTGATTTTATACATTCCAAGTTACCCTGAGTTGTCAAATCAGCCAGAGATCCATAGTTCTTTTGGGGCTACAACCAACCGATAGCCTTGGGGCCAGGTGGGAGTTGGCTGCCTTGGTCTTTGTTTCCCACTCGGGCCCTGGATCCTCTTTATCACTTTGCCCTCACCCTCCTGGATTCTCCTCTGCAAAGTTTGAGAAAAATCCCTGGTTCCAGTTCAGGTATGTGCAAAGTGTTTCTGTCTGGCTTATTGACAAAATCGTTTAAGGTAAAGGGGCAAGTATAGAACAGAATGAGAATCTGAGTCTGAACTGAAAGGTACTTGAGGAAATAAGGAAAACATTTGAAAGGCTGGAGAAACCCTGGAATAACCATTTCAAGAATGGAGGCATGAAAGCAGATGTTCTTTTCAAAGTGACTAACTAGGAACCCCAGAGGGCTAGCTTGTGTTTCAAGCCAGTTGGCAACCAAATTAAAGTAGGCCCGGATGCCGTTTCAGTTAAAGGATACACTCCCTTCAAAGCAGAGATCAATTCTGGGTCTCTAAGTCCTCCAAAGGGCTTTCCCCTTTGCCCAGGGCTAAGCTATGGAGGCAAACCTGTGAGGGAGCGACTTGTCCACGTTTTTCAGGAAGCAGGGAAGTCACTGGTCTGCCCAAATCTGGCTTTAATGTCTCACTGAGGGCATTTTAAGTGAAGCTTTGGGATTTGGTGAAGCTTTTGGAATTCTGTCATTGGCCCAGAGAATGTTTGTTGAACGGGCGGGCGAATGCGAGAGTCTCTGGAGGGGAATCTTGCCGGAGGAGTCTTTATCATAAGAACCTCTCACTTCTCCGTCAAGAGCATCTCAGATTACTTGGGAACAAACAGAAAGAAACAGAGAAGTGGGGCCAGCTAGCTTAGAGGGCTGTAGTGCTTGGCTGAGTCTTTTAATAACAAGAAGCTTCAACCTGTTAATTTTGCACTGTGTCCCACAATTCATGGTATCTAGTTCTAACAGGGAGCCATGCAGGAGCAAGCTCATATGAAATGCTCTTCCTGGTGACAGTGATCAAGATAGAAGATGGCAGTAGGCCTCGAGCATACCTCCTGTTTTCCTGTTTACCGGAGTAGTTGACAATAACATGCTTTGCATAAAACAGCTTCCGGGAGTCAGCGATGCACAGTTATGAGGAATTTGGAATCCCTACGTTAGCCCAAGAAAAACCTCTTCACTCATTAGCTGAAGCCTGCAGGAAAGTTAATAAGCCTCTTAAAGCTGGGTGTCTTTTTTTAAGCAGAAGCAATGTCACCTACTCAACAGGGTTTGGCACACAAGTATGTGTGAAGGACACTGGGCACAATGCCTGAATTATGGACGACTCCCAGTAATGGTAACTGTCATTGTTCTTGGAATTGCAACTCTGGTTGCCTGGAGCCTGCTGTGCTCAACTTGGGGTTTTCACCAGCCTCCTGACTTTGCAGACTACTTAGTAACACGTGCTCTGCACCCACAAATATGTTTGCTAAGTCTTTCCCATAAAGCTATTGGTGATAAGATTAGAAAAGTAGGCCCAGGTGTTTTTGATAGTGTGAGTGGTGTGTTTGCACTTGTGGGATGCTGAAATATTTTTTCCCTTCCTCCAAGCTTTCAACCCTTCACTTGTTTTTACTTACTACACATTTTATTCCAGAGGCACAGTGTCTTTTTCAACACCAGAATGGAATTCTACAGACAGTTCCACCCTGACATCAGACACCAAGAGTTAGTACAAGAGGTTGAGGCCACCCTTACTGAGATGCCGTAAATCTAGGAAGATCCCAAGCCCCTAACTTATAGCTCATAGCTAGAAAAGGCCAGAGGATGGACATAACTGATAATTGTTTTGTAGTAAAGGCTACAACTTTGAACAGCCATGGAAAGATGCATAGGCCAAGTACAGGAGTAGGATGTATGGTGCCTTTGCCTTTCGGGGTACATCTTCTGACACCTTGATGTGTCTACTAACATAAAAGTCCCTTGCATCCCCTTCTTCTGGAGTAGGTACCACTGACTGAATCATTGGTACTTGGTGACTAACCTCCTATCTCTTGCCCCTTCAGAACTTGGGGTTGTACTGAAACTTCCAATCCTGGATCTTTCTAGTGAACAGCCCTACCTGAAGCTATCCCGGGGCCCTTCAGGCATCAGTTATCTCATCAGAATACAGACACTTAGCAGATACAAAGTAGGAACGCTCATCACTCCAATGAGATTCTAAAGAATTTGGGATCGTGTGCCAGGAACCTGAGATGAAGACCAAATACTTATATTTTTATTACTATATAGTCTCCCTGTAATATCAGAATCTCTTCAAGTAAGGAGTTCCCAAATCCTTACCCTTCTATACATCCACCCATCCACCCGTCCACCCATCCACCCGTCCACCCGTCCACCCATCCACCCATCTATCCATTCATCCATTCATGCATTGGTCTACCCATCATTCTGAGTGGGAATATGCTGCTGAAGGGACTGCTTTCTCCACAGTACAGCCACCATCACCTAATCACAGCCATCATACCTTAAGACCTAGCCCTATCCTGCCCCAACACCTCACTGCCTCCTGTGATGGCCATCCAGATTTTGTACCAGAGCCTTTGGTAGTGACATCTACACAACAAAGTCAGGTAAAGACTTGGAAAAAAACAAAAACAAAACAAAACTTCAGACTAAACAGAGAAAAGAGTCTAGTTTGGTTCAGTAGTCTGGGTAGGTCAAAGGCAAGGTAATTGTATTGAAAAGCTAAAAGTTACTTGAGTTTCCCTTATACTTTTAGGAAGTATTTGTAGGAAGTCTGGGTCTGCTAAAGGGCAAGTGTTGACTTACTTAGGGATAAAGGAGACTAAACTTGTCAGATGGCAATATGAGGGGTAGGAGAAGGAGGAGAGGAAACATAAGGGCATGCTAAAGGCAAATGTGGGTGGGTCTGCCCTTTCCACACTGCAGGAACAGATTGTAAGCCAAACATTTTTATTCTGGAAGCAACTTCTAGGATGATAGAAATAGAGTTGCCTAAATGGTGTGTCTCCTGGAGCAACAAGGTGGCCTATACAGGCAGATGCTGCAGTATTTGTGAGGTGTCCCTGATGGGGACAATTTAAATAATGATGATTAGGCGCACAACAGACTTTATATGAAAGAGGTTTATTAGATGGAGATGAAGAGAGAGAAAGTGCAGAGCAGGACATGATGGGGAGAAAGAGGAGGGTGCCCTGACAGAAAAAGGGGAGAGGGCCAGAAGGCAAGAGGGCAAGAATAAGAGAGAAGGCAAGAGAGAGACCACACATCAGGTCACTCCCTTGATGGGGCAAGGTAACTATGCCTTCCAGGTGTGGGAAGGATGACTTCATGGGTTGCTAAGCAACCCAGAAGCAGGTTTCTAAATACTTAACAGTCCCTCCCAGCCTGGGAGATGATTCAGTTGGCAAAGCGCCTGCCTTGCACAGGGACCCAGCATCCTAGTCAAAACCTAGGAGTGGTAGTGTATGCTTGTAATCCCTGAGTTAGAGAGCTACAGACATGCAGATCCCTAGGGTTTTCAGGCCAACCAGCTTAGCTTATTTGGTGAGTTCCGGGCCAGTGAGAGACATCCCATCTTAATAAATAAGGTGGATAGTGCCTAAGGAATGACACCAAAGTTTGTCTTCTGTCTTCCCCATGAGTGCCTGCACATACCTGGAGGGATTATGTAATTCACATCGCCTCTCAGATGCAGTCAGACAGTGAGGTGATTTACTAATACAGATCAAGCTGGGACTCCTCAAACACCTCTAGGAGCATTCTTTGGTTAAGGGACTGGGGTGAGGCAGTAGAGTTAATGGTAGACTTTTGGAAATGGAATGCTTGATGTGGGTGACCCTTTGAGTTTGGGTTGTGTTTCCTTGGACCAGCGCATCATCTTCTAGTTTCAACCTTTTATTTTATTTTATTTTTTTATGTTCAGTGCATGTGAACATAGAAAGTGGATGCCAGATTGACTTATATATTGTTAGGAATAATGTGGTGTTTCTAATGGTTGTGAACAGGGACTCAGAATGTGCCAGAACATTTGGCCTGCCTCTTCATTATCCTGAAGCTCAAGGTCAAAATTAGTGGAAAGGCTAGTGTTTTGATTCCAACTCTCACTGGCTGCTGGACCAGAAAGCTTTCATATTATACTTTCTGAGTTTTAAAGACTGGGGAAAAGAAGAAAATGAGGGTCCTCCGTGTCTTAGTTTATTTGTTCTGCTTTCACATGTTTCCGTAAATTGGGTGGCTAATGAGTAAACTTAATTTCTATGCTCGTGGAGGCTGCTGGGAAATCCAAGGCCAATATGGTGGCAAATTTAGGGTCTGGTAAAGTCGTTTTTTTCATAGATGGCATTTTTTTTATCTGTGTCCACTGGAAGGGGTCAATGAGCTCCCTCTGCTTCTTTTACCATGACACTAATCCTACCCGTGAGGGTGTCATCCCTGTGACCTAATCACCTGCCAATGACCCATTACCTAACTCTATTTCTTTGGAGATTAGTATCTTAACATGTGGACTTTGGAGGGACATACACACGTGCTCACAGTATCACCACCAAAGCTTCCAACTGTGGTTCAGAAAGGCCCTGAGCCTCCCCTCTGTCTATCCAGGACACGTGGCTTCAAAGATCCCAGACCTGAATGCTTTGCCACCTCCTCACTTCACCCTGGACTTCCTGTTTTCCCTGCCGGTGAGGCTGGGGCCTCTCCCCAAGTTCAGTACCTGCTCCTCCTGAACGTGTAGGTCACAGAGTGAGATGGGAAAGTTCAAGTTGCCTTTGCTTCCCAGCCACACATACAAGGATGATGGCAATGTACAGATTCAACTAAAAACAGAGAAGATAAAACAATGGTAACTATAAAAGGGACTTTTCAGTGTTCAAAAAAAGAAAAGAAAAGAAAAGAAAAATCTTGGCAGCATTTTATGGGAGATCTGAGAGATAGCTCAGACTGAGTGCCTTGCTTGAGTTTTGTCCTCTTCACGGGACACCCCCTCTCTTCTGGCTTTCCCAAGAGGGGCTGCCATGACCTGTGACATGGTTCCTAGTGTCCTAGCTTCTCAGGAACAGCCCATGCTTGTTCAGCTCCGGCTGCTCTTGAAGTCAGTGCTAATCACCATGAGGGATGCAGCCAGAGGCACAGGCTGTCTCTGCTCCCTGTGAGAGCGTCCCTCACACTGACTCTCTGGAGCCATCACTTAAAACATGGTTCCCAGGTTCTGAGGGCAGCCAGTGGTCCTCAGGGGAAGGGTAACCTCTAAACCCACAAAGGGGAGAAGCACTTTTCTCACACAACATAACTTGCTCTGAGTCAATCGAGAATCATAAAGAGGACCCGTGCTTTTGTGCAAAGCGCTTTCCTCCTTCACCAATGGCTTCTTGTGGAAGAGAAGTGAAATTCAGTACTGGGCCTCTCCCACTCCAGGGGCAAATGGCTCTGGTCACTCCTAAGAGAGGGATGCAACCCCTAACCTTCAATTTGCTTGGGTTTCCATCCTGCTCTCGGGCCAGTGGACTGGCATCCTTATGGCAGCTGTTGAATTAAGGGAAGGTGAAGCTACAGAATGCGTTCTGCGGGGCCAAGCAGGCATCTGCTCCTCTGGTCAGCTACTGCTGGATCACCCAGACATTTAAAATCAGACAGAGTTCACAGTCTCTGAACTGAAGTTAAGAGTTGTTGTTCTCAGTCGGGAGAACTCAAATCAGTTATTTGAACTTTCATGTATTTGCAAGGTACCTTTTCACTCCCACATGTTCAAGTTCCAGGTTTCCTGTCTGCTTATCCACCATGTAGAGGACCAAGGTTATGGATGCCGATAACAAGGAACTTGTTCCCGTGGTGCCTGCACAGCAGACAGAGGCTTTGGAGACCTGAAATGTGTCTTTGGTCCCTCTATTCCCAGCTGACATCACATCAGGGACAGGGCGTCTATCTAACACATACACTGCAATGTCCCGAGGAAGCCAGGACAACAGGGCTTACCTGAGCCTGGAGGAAGGTCTGCCTTTTTGAGGAAGAAAAACATGATCTTGGAATGAAGCAAGACTTGCCCAATGGGTCCAGAAGAGGTACTAGGAAAAGAGAATGTTACGAAGGGATGGCGCACTCAGTTAAACACAGCAGGTTCATGTGCAAGTAAGTGAACAGGAGGGGGCTTGGTCCATTTCAGGTAAACATGGACCTGACTTTAAGATATCATGACTTGCAACTTTTGGCTTCGTGATGGTGAGGGTGCACTCATGCACTGATCATGCTATTCCTTTTCAATACGGTAGACAACACACTGTGAAAGATATTCAACACTATTTTTAGAATAGGCCTTATTTCAGATGAGTTTGTCCAACCATAGGCCACCATCAAAGGTCTCAGTACATTTACAATAGGCTTGTCTAAGCTGTGATGTGTAGATGTCAGGCATATTACTTAAATGGTCAAATGACAGGGCTTTTGTTTGTTTGCTTTTACTCCGCTAAGGGTAAATTGGGCCTTAATTACACTATACATCACCGAGCACCTGTATTATCTTTTGGCTTTGACTCAGAAATTTCATTTGGTCATTTTCCTAGGGGAGACACAAAATCCAGAAGCTTGTGTTCAAATTGGAAGGGGAGGTGGTGGGTAACTTTTCCCCATGTTTGTAAACTGTCCTTTTACACTCTGTCTGGATGGCCGCTGCTCGTTGCCAAATTCCAATTTAATTCAAGACTTAATAACGAGCTCAGGTGTGGGAATGACTCACCTTCCCCACCTGGAACAATGAGGCAGCAAAAAGGGATGAATTTTCTGGGCTGTCAGAATCCTTTAGATGGGCTGTGCATGCAGGGGACCACTTTCAACCATCTGTCTTTGAAGTGATCAGGGAAGGAAGCCCACTCCTAGCACTGGAGGGAGATCAGAAACTGCCTGTGCTTTAAGTGTGGCGGCCGCAAACACGGAGAGCCCTCCTGGATTATAACATGGATCACTCAGGAGGCAATAAAACGTGGCACCAGGCACTCATTTGACAGATGCTTGTAGATCAGCTGGTCCTCTTCTAGATGCTAGGATGGCCTTCTGGACGACAGTCAGCTACTCACCATCTGGCAGCCACACAGCATAGCAGCCCGTGTGCCCAGAGAACACGTTGAGGGTTTCCTGCTACATGACATGGTTCTCTGACCCAGACCTTATTGTAAGACACCTGACACCAATGATGAGCCTCAAGATGTTTGAATCCAGGGCAAACTACTTCCTGGACAGGTGATTTGGTCTTGTGGAAATTCAAGCTTCTCACCCAACGTTACCATGCATTAGGAATAACAACAGCAGCTTTGGGGCATGAAATTTTTGTCACCTGTCATTTTGGCTTGTGCGTGAACACGTAAGCGCTTAGAAAAGGTGGCTCATTTAACTTATCACCTATTACTGCTTAAGCCTGAAACACAAAATTGAGCCCTCCAGAAACAAACATGTGCACCTCACTGATCTTGAATCTTCCAGAAAAGGAAGTTCTGAAGATGCCAAGGCTGTCCAGACTCTGAAGGGACCAGGGCAGCCCCTCAGTAGGTTTTCCCAAGACCCTCTGCTCCCTTGGGGAAAAAAATGAGTGTGAGAACATTGAGCCCTTTCTCTGAGCAGCCAAAGGACAAGCCTTGGGCCTTTCAGATGTCTGATCTGGCAAGAAGAAATATGAACAACAAACCCAAGAAGGCTTTGACGTCTTTTTGGCTGTGGGAATGCCAGGCTGTGCAGGATTGCCCCACAGGGCCTGCTCTCCTGAGATGCAAAGAAGCTGGCTTCTCTTGCTTGTTTCTGGGACTTCCATGTCCATGACACAGGGCGGCGCTGCAGCCTGTCTTTTGCTCAAAGAAGGCTGGATATCCTCTCCACCTACCCCTAAACCATCTCGGTTTTCTTCTGTACTAGCCTGAGGTCATGTTGTGTGTCTTCATATAGAAGTCAGTGAGAGACTAGCACTGTGCTCAGAACCCCTGCTCTTTCCAACCAGGAACATAGAATAATACAAGCAAATGACTTTTCACAACAGAAACACGTTAAAGTAGATGTAAGCAAAAGGAATCTCTTCCATCTTTTGAGAATTGTGTTCAATACATACATGTGCAGGTAGGCACATACACCATACACACACACACACACACACACACACACACACACCACAACAAACAAGGATGGTTATGAGTGATCATTATTTGAATACTGAGATAAGATACCACTCTGCAAACAGTTTCATTATTTGTAGTTTTTCTGCAAGAAAACAAACAAACAAACAAACAACAACAAAAAACAGCTCAGGAAAGCTTTCCCATACATTATTTTCAAAGTGACTTTGGATAACTGAGATATGTCAGATTCAAGCTCTAAGATCTGAGGGCTGAAAAGGAAAACCAAGACCTCTCAAGGGAAATCCTTGATGTGAGTATGGACAGGCGTGGGGAATTTCCCACTTTGACCATTGTGAGAACCTCGTGATGGGAGGATTTACTGGCATGCTGAAGAGAAGGCCAGAAGTTTTACCTGAAATGGAAGAACAATTTAAACCCTTCAGTTCCCTGTAGGGTGCTTCAGGGGACCTATCTCCCTTTAGTTCTGGGATGGTTGACATTTAGGTGGTTGGTAGGTTACAGAAGTGGGATTTGCACCCATATCTTGATAGGGTGAGTTGGAGGTTTGGGCAAGTGTGCATGAGGTAGAAATGGTGGCTCAGGCTTTAAGACTGGCTAAGGTTCAGACTATGGTTCTATTTCCTGCTGTCCAGCTGGGTGACCTCAGGTAAGCTGGTTGCTCAGAGCAAGCATCACTTGTGAAGTGTACCGGCAAAACTTCTTCCACAGGATGGTCATTAGCAGTGAGCCAGCGACACAGTCAGCCCTCTGAACCTGTGCATTTCACATGCATGGATTCAACCAAACACATCTGTTGATATTTGAAAAAAGACTCGACTGCACCCACACCAAACTTGTACAGATGTTCTTCTGCCATTATCCCTTAAGCAAGACAGTAACCACCATAGATAAATGGAACACCAGCTCAGCATTTGCACTGCAGTGGGTAAGATAAGCGGGCTGTTCAAATTGCACAGGAAGGTGTGCACAGGTGATGTGAAAATACTGTACTCAGCGATTGCACTTGAGGAATTTGAGCATCTGCAGGTGGTGACACGTGTGGAAAACCCTGGAGCCAGCACCCTGCAAAGCCAGTTCTATTCAGGGATGGACTAATTTTCCTCAGAGGGCTAGTAAACATCTTAGGGTCTGTGAATGACAGTACAGTTCATGCTGTTGCTAGTCAACTCTGCCGCAGCATGGACGACAGCTATGGACGGCGTGTCAATGAGTGAGTGTGGCTATGTTTCAATAAAACTTTATTTGCATAAGCAGTTGACGGGCCATATTGGACCAGTGGACCATGGCAGGTTGATGCTGTGAAGATAATCATTTGAAGCAAATTAATTTAGGCTCAGAAAGACAGAGTATTTTCTCTCAAGTGTGGTTTCTGGATTTTCTATAGATACGTAAAACCATCTCTGTATGTATGACATAGAAGTAGAAATAAAGCTATCTAAGGGAGCAAAAGGAATTAATGGGGGGGTAGGTTAGAAAGGGGCAGAAGGTTCTATGGAGGGAGTATACTCAACATTTAATATACTTACATGAAAATGTTGTTATGTAACCCAATACTATGTACACGATATTAAAAAATGGAAATTAAAAACATCATTCCTGTCTAATAGAAATATAATTGAGTCACATATAATCACAGTAATAAAAGTAAAATAAAAAAGAAAGGAGGACAATCTAATTCTAAGAGTGTATTTGTTTGCCTCAGGACACAGAAACTCCTGTTTCTGCAACATGCAGAAGATATGAATTGAAAATGGACAAAAAAAAATTCAAAAATTTTATTTTTTCTTTGCTTTACATTTTAAAGGCATATATGTCTGTGTGAGTGTTTGCCTGTGCAGCAGCACAGGTCTGTGTGGGGATGTATGCCTGGGTGTGGAGATTTGAGTCTCTTCTTCTCCTTCACCTTATATATTGAGGTAGAGTCTCTTTCTGAACATGGAGCTTCTTGTTTTGGATAGTCTGGCCAGCCTGAGTGCTCCTGCCCCAGGGCTTCCCTGTCTTTGCCTCCAGAGCTGGGATTATAGGATGGCTACCACGCTCATCTGACTTTCGTGTGAATTCTGGGGATTGAAAGTCTGGTCCCCAACCTTGTGCAGCAAACGCACTACCCACAGGGTCCCCTTCCCCTAGCCCTGTTACCTACTTTTGGCATTATTTCCAAAATCTGTGTTCTTTCAACCTCTAGCATGTTTCAGTTCCTTACATGGCTGCCTGGTAGAGCCTGCTTCAGCTACTGCTTCTCAAAGTGTGGGTCCCCAAACTGTGGAGTGGAGTGATACGGTGTTTTACTTGCAAAAAACAAAAGCAAAACAAAAGGACGATAACAACAACAACAAAAAGCCGCTAACAAACTCTAAAGAACAGAGACTAGAAACAGTACAGTTGTTTCCCAGCTTGGAGGGTGGGGGAAGAATCATTTTATTATAGCATGTTGTCCTGGTTGTTCTATCTTATTGTTAGTTGTTGTTCTGGATCTTGTAGTGTGCTTAACTGAGACATTAAATTTTACCAGTGATCTGCTTGTGCAGGAAGTACAAACATATATACGCAGTATATCTGAACTGGCAGCTTGTGCCCCTAGGTGAGGGATAGGGAGGCACCAGTGTGCACCGTATGTGGAAAGTGGGGTCCGCTTCCTGCTGGTCCATGGGTGCACTCTTGTACATTGCACGTGTGTGGTCTAGGGGACAGTGAGAAAGAGGACACATGTAATTCTTCCTGTGGACTGTGGTCCAATGTGTAAATTCAGTATTAAGTATTTCTGTGCTTGTTCTCTGAGTTTTAAGTCAGGCTGAGTTGCTTTTCATCTCCCATCCCCACTTCCCGGGCTCTGCTAGGGCAGGGCCAAAGCCATCCACTGGCCAAACAAATGCACATAACTAAGTAAACCAGATACTGAGTGTCGTGATGGCCATTTAAAAGCACAAATCAACATCACAAGCTGTGATGTCACTCTTTGAAATAAAAAAAAAAATCTGATAGAATACAGACAGAAGCCTGAACAGCTGAAAGTCTAAGAGAGACCCCCAAGAAAAACTTTCAGAGGAAGATGAAGCCTTATGTGCCCAGCCAGAATAACTTTCTTCCTCGACACTTCTAGGCACCTCAGTGGGAAACCGAGTCAACCCGTGACTTAGGTTCACAAGCTACTGTGGCTTGAAGGATTTGAACACAGGGACCCGAGCTTGAAGAGATGCTGCTTTCTGAGCATCTTGGGAGAGTCGCGTGCTGGGAAACAGGTGTGGAGTGTCAGGCATGTCCCATGCTGGGAAACACAGAGAGGGCAGTACAGGTCCGTGTCCTAACAGCTCACCTTGAAGAAGGTATGTGCCTTCACAGAGGGAGGCCAGACGGAGGAGCCAGAGAGATGCAAAAGAAAGATTTTAATGTCATCTTGTACTTGCATAAAAGGTAAAGTCAGGAATGGCTGGAACACATTCAGCTCAGTTCCCAGCACCCTTCTCAGGAGGCTCACAGCTACCTGTAACTCCAGCTCCAGGACATGTGTTGCTTTTGGCTTCCTTGGGCATGCCTGTACGCAGACACACATGCATTTATAGAATTGAAAATAAATATTAAGTCCATAAAGAAAAAGATTAAGTATACTTTGCATGTGATTTTTTTTTGATACAGTTAAAGTTTCATAATAACATAGCTAATTGCATACGGTCATAGGATGCACTTCTGTTATTTCCTTTTTCTCCCAGAAGGGTGCAGTGTGAAGCTGAGAAAGACATTTACTTTCCCTGCTGAAATGTCCTGCCATTCAGTTGCTCACAGACTATAATTTAAAGACCTCTCTTCTCCACCTATCACACCCACTCTGATACACATGCACAGGCTCTTCAGGAATTCAACATTCACGAAAAAGAAAATGTCCCAGATACACCACACAGTTGTTTTTAAAGCAAGCAAGCAAACAGGCTTTGCTGTTTGTTGCCAGACCGTTGTTACCAAGGTAGCCACTCTCCTGTCAGCCATTCTAAAGTGAACTACTAATGAGTTTTGTCCAGCACACAATTAATAAGCACAGCCAGTGTTTTCAGGAGGAGGTAAAAATGTGGTCACTGTACCGGGCAGTGTTCCTTGCTATTGCATCTAATGGGGGAAGATCTGCAGGAGCCAGCCATTCTCCTTGGGATCTCTTCACTGGTTAAGGACTTTGTTCCCCTGACATTTGGGATTTGCGCAAAAGGTTGGTCTGACTGAATCATGTTTTCAGTAATAAGATGTTTAAACTAGCCTCCCTCCCCTGTTTTCTCTTTCCTTCTGAAAATTTGGCTCACCCCTACTAGATTAACCCTCTTTCACAGATTAATTTTCTTTTCTGTTCTCTCAAAAGAGCATGCTTGAAGCCAGCACCCAAAGAACAGCTTGTGACGTCTTTCCTTCGACACTTTCTTCAATAGTCAGGTCTAGTTTGCACCGAACTTCATTGGTAAAATGTCTGAAAGTATCTGGAATAAATGTATGTTTTTAAAAAGCAAAATCTATTATTTCACAGAATTAACCTATACTAATATATATATATTTAAAAGCCATGTTTATTTATTTATTTATTTATTTATTTTGGATGCAGCAAGGGAGTGAAGGATGAGAGGCACCTTATTGGAGAAGCGAATCCTGCTGAAGGAAAGAGTTAAAGCAGGGAACATGCTTGTGAGCTAGAGAAAATCAAAACATTGTTTTAAGGCTTAGGTGCACTCCTTGATTTTTATTGCCTTTTAAAAAATATTATGCATGGGGCTGGAAAGTTGGCTCTGTGGTTAAGAGCCCTGGCTGGCTTTCCAAAGGACCCAAGTTCAATTCCCAGCACCCACATGGGAGCTCACAACTGTAACTCCAGGTCCAAGGGATCCAGTGCCCCCTTCTGGCCTCAGGCACTAGGTATACAAATAGTGCATAGGAAAAACATCCATACATACAAACATTATGAATTAAAAAATATTATGCTGAGACTCGTTTCTCATAGAGCTTCAACCACAGAACATGTAGGTTCGAGATTAAAAAAATAAAAAATCCTTGAGAGTAGTGGTGCACATCTGTGACCTCAGCACTTGGGAGGTGGAGGCAGGAAGATAGGAGTTCATGGTCGTCTTCAGCCACTTAGTGGGTCTGAGGTCAGCCTGCTGTTACAGGGCTGTCGTCCCAGAGATTTGGAAGCCGAAGCACAGAGATAGAAAATTCAAGGTCTGCTAGGGGTGCAGAGTAGTTTCAGGGACAACCTGGGCAGCGTACAGGCCCCATGTTAAAAGAGAAAACCACAAACACGAGGCTCGTTGTGGGGCTCAAGGACCGTGCTTCCAGAGGAACTGGGGCGGAACTGCCGAGATGGAGCGTGTTCAAACCCTGGGAATGTCAAATTTGAGATTTAAAACCTCATCCAGAGGCCGGAAGGCGTGGGACAAAACTCCCTCCTGTTTCTGTTTCAGGAGCACGTGACACAACCCCCAGGTGGCTAAGGTGATCAGTCATGTGAGCTTGTCACCTGTTATCTCTCCCATGTAAATTGCCAGCATCCCAAGTCCCAGCCAATGAGATACATTCATCCTCAAAACCCTTCCCCACTGCCCAAGGTTTGTAAGCCCCCATTTCACGTGCAATAAAGCGGCAAGCAGCATCTACTTCATGGAAGGATGTCTGAAGCTGGCTGTTTATTCTGAGCTGTAGCACTGGCGAAAGAAGGGCCTCCATTCTCCCCGAAGAACTAATTTATCGCTGGACCCCCAGAGTTGACTTCTGGCCAGGCAGTCACCACAGAACCACCATGGTCACTGCTGAAGTGAGCTGTCTGCTGTTTCCGAGGCAGCGGTTCCATCAAGTCAGGCCTCTGATGCTACCTGACTCAACGGTTTCGGAGCCCTGAGCTCCCTGCTGCTACCTGGCCTGATGCCAACAGCCCAGCTAAAAGAGTGTAACATTTATTGGAGCAAAAAATCTTTTCCCGCAACCCGGCTGGACCAGAGATATTGTGGCGCGGACCTCGTTCTCCACGTCCTTGGGACCCCATGCTTCATCCTTTTCCAACCGGGGACCTACTGCACTTGGACCTTCCAGTAGAGAAGTGGGCACGTCCGGCCCAGCAGCATCTTCCTGGGATAAGTAGAACCACGGCTTGTGGCTAGTTCTTAGTAGCAGGAGCTTGTCTGATATGTACCAAGGCCCTGGGTTCAGTATTCAGTACTGAAACAAAACGCTTTAGATTGATTAGATATTACAGGGTAATCCAGGAAACCCCAGGAAAAGAAAACTCAACTTTGAAGAACTACTTTGGGGAAAATAAATTGTCCCAGCTTCCTGAGGAATTGGCATTCTGAAACACCTAGCGGGTCCTAGCCTGCGTGTCTCTACGGTTTTCTGGGAAGACCATGTGACTGCCACTCATGATCCTCTGCAGGATCTTCTGCCTGAGGGAAAGAGGGCAGCAGTGGACAGCAAGTCATGTCCAATTTAGAGTCGTAGACACGGGAGCTGGGACCTCCGACAAATGACTCATCTACTCAGTCATTCTGAGCCTCCAATTGGAAGAAGTAAACAATACCGTTTCCTTGCAGGGTTGTCTGGCGGATGAAATGAGAACTTATTTGACAGGAGCTTGTCATGCGATAGAAGCTGAACACCTGGTTGCCTTCCTCCTGTGCTCTGGAAAAGTTGCCCAGTTTCCAAAATTGAATGGGAGATCGACTGATCTTTCTAATTTTTAGCTTAGAAAGGCACGAGGAGATTTGTATTTCACCCTCTCACTCATTCCCTCTGGGGCCTCAAGAAGTCATGTTCAAATGCAGTAGGAGCTTGCCAGCGAAGGAGAGGGCAAATCATCAGCACACGGCTCTGCCTTGATCTTGCGTAAACTACACATTTCTGAGATCTTTAAGCCAGCGCCTCCGCACAAGCAGTACCATATTGAAGCAGATGGCTGCCACCTATACGTGGGGTTCTTTGGGGGAAACCATTGACTGGAAGTCTGAAACTGTCACCTCCTCACTCTTAAGACCACCACCACCACCAACTACCCCTCCTCTCCTCTAGGCTTTTAGTGGGAGAGGGAGGCTTGGATTTCCAAGAGCCTTTAAGTTCTCCAATTCTGTGGCTGAAAGTGTCCATGTAGCTGCCCAGTGGAACAAACATCCAAGGGAACAGACTTCTCAAATGGTGTTTCTTTCCTTTCTGGAGACTTGGAAAGGATGATGCTGATGGACCTACTACCTCAGCGTCTCCAACGAGCCGACAAGTGTCTTTGACGGCTGGATGATCTGAGACTCCTGAAGGATTCTTGGGTCCAATGTGTGCTTGCTGCTTTGATTTACGGTCACGTATTGTGCAGATGTCCTCTGAGTGGGTCTTTCTTATTCAGGAGGGTGGAGGCGCACATTTCGTGATCTATACATTCCTTCTCAGAGATTCCTGGATGAGGTCAGAACTCAAATGAGCCAAAGATGATGTCTGTTTCCCATGTCCCCTGTGTCATCCAAGCTCATCCAAAGTTTGGCACAGGAATGGTTTTCTGCTTTGCAGTTCAAATATGTAAGATTATGGTATCAGTAAAAAAATCATCCTCAGATCTAACTGGTTTTGTTGATTATAACCCAACCACAGATACAAACTACATTTGACAAGAGAACCTCTGTTATCATTTTGTTTCATGTCTTTGAAGCCCACAGATAGCTATGCTTAGCAACACCATACACTTCTGTATACTGGCGTAAGTTTCTCCTTCAAGCAACTGAAGAAAGAATTGACTAGACAGAGGAGGAAAGCACAGGTGTTTGCAGAACTCTGCTGTGTTGTGACAATAGAGTTTGCTGGTGGCCTCTTCCATCTGAAAACTGTCAAGGCTCCACACATCCTGATATCTTTCTGATAACCATTGGATACCATCCTATGACATTCTCCCTTGATATAACTGCCAAAGATCCAGTGAATTTATATAGTTTTAAGTCACAGCTAGGCCATGAAACTGACTTAAGGAGTCCTCTACTGTTAGCTGTTTATGTATTTTCTAAGATCTCATCAACACACACAACTCTGGGATGAATCACTTTGTACATTCATTCCCCTCTGGGTTTGATGATTTCCTTAGCTGGTTGTAGATTTTTAGCTTCTGTGCTGTCCTGGTAGCAGCAGCTGAATCTGAATCAGACTGTAGACTAAGATTCATAGGGAACATTTAAGGACTGGGGTGTAGGTAAGTTGAAGAGCGCTCTTTCTAGCATGTGCTGAATCCAACCTCTTTTACCAGATCTTTTTAAGTTTCTTCCAGTACTGCATCATGGGAAAAATATCTCAAGTGTTTGAAACAGAATCTTAATTACTCATCTATGTTTTAGGATAAATGTTATGATTTGTACTTTCACAAATATTAAGTTCATTTTTTCATGAGAAGTTGATTCTCTGTTGTGGTGAAAACTTTAAAGGTTGCTCAGGGCATGAAGGCAGTATGAAACCATAACAATAAAGGTACACAATCAGCAAGTGACTCTGTAGAAAGATCAACACAGTGACTGAAGACATCCTTTGTAGTACATGTGTTTTAATTTAAGTTTTAAATTTAATTTTAACTAAGGTTCACATCTTAGTTGCTGCGTGGTCTTGCACAAGTTGACCAATCCTTCTGAATTCTAGCATCTCCACCTGTCAAATGGGCCTGTTGAGGTACAGGCATCACAAAGTTGTGGTGAACATTTAACCTTAAGAGAATGTGAGTTTGTTGGCTGATGTGTACAGGACACTATAATCAGTTATGTTGTTATGCTCATCATATGAAGTCATCACCCCTCCATGAAGAGACTGTTCACTAAGAGTTCTGTTCCTGTAGGCCACCAGGATGCTTAGCTTTTCTTGGAAAGACAGCCAATGAAATGGTGCTGTGGGGCCTGTTGTTTTCTGCAAGTTCGAAAAGGGCTAAGGGTCTCCCACTTTCTGTGGGCGATAAAGGCGATTTAGGGGCCTCTGAACCAGCATAGTGGGTATCAGTGGACAGGCTTGTGGGTTACTTATTGTCTCTCCACTCTGAAGTTTAAAAAAAAAATTGACACTTAATGACAGCCCTGTATCCAGAGTCCTTTAAGTATTCTTGGTGGCACTCCAAAGAGAAAGAGGCGGGAACCTTATCAGCTGACGTAACTGAGATGTCCAGGGATTCCAAAGGTTTAGACACAACAGGGCTGAGGTCTGATGAGTGTTACTGAATCTCTTAACTGGGTGTGCTTCTGAGTTATCTTTGTTTCAGGCAATGATGGGTCCTGACATCATTGTCAGCTCAAGGCATACGATGACTTCACAGTTAATAATCACAGCAATGAAGACAGCCTTTCCTGATGCTTCCAGGAAGGGCCCAGGCAAGGATCTCATTGTACAAACTCCAGTTCCCTTCATCCCTGGTGTTCTCAGTGAGGAAAAGTTCACTCCAACTGGCTAGATACAGATTATTGTATGTACGTTTGTGGAGCACATAGAGATGGATGGTTCTCCAAAGAGGTGCTGAGAAAACAAAAGGGACAGGAGGGAGAAGGGAAGGGAAAGGAAGAGAACAAAAGAGAGGAAGAGGAGAAGTATATGTGGCTACTTCAGTCTCCAAAATTCCCATAGTTAGGCTCTTCACACCAGAGCTCTGTAACACCTCATTCCAGCTTAATTCATCAACCCCTTTTCCCTCCCACACCTCCACGTGGGTGTGATTTTTCAGTGAAGTGTTGTTTTCGCTCACCTGAAGCATCAGCACTTGCAGTGGTGGTGGTTGCTGCTTCTAGGAGCTCAGGGCGTCATTAGTAGCATAACAGTCACCCTGTGTGGCTTAGCTTTTCCCTACAGATGCTAAAAATACCCAGAGCACTGAAAACAAGCAGGGCGTGCGGGCTTGGGGAAGACACCCAGCCGCTAAGCCGCCTTAGCACCGGCTCTGCAGGGAGAGCCACTGGCTCACCCACCTCCTTCCTGGGCTGGTTTTACCTTGGATTCTGCTAGGACTGTTGATCTAGGAGGCTGCCGGTGGAAGAGAACTGTGTGGAAGAGAGGAAATGGGGGAAGCGGATAACACTTTGTTTGCACTGACTATGGTGCTCTCTGTAGACTCGGACTAAGATGTGTCAAGAGATCAGACCAGTCCCCACAGCAGCACAGATTAGCTGGGATTTAAAGTAAAACTCCTTACCAAGAGATCACCTAGACTTAGCCCTCCCGCATGTGTCCATGAAGAGGCCCAAGGAGCACAGCATTCAGAGAAGGTTAGTGTGCATGCTGGCCGCGGGCCACAACCCAAGGCTATTCCTCAAAAGCAAAGGAAGAGTTTAGAGCCTTCCTGTGGAATGCTTAGGTGGAGTTGGACCATACAGGGAGCCAGAGTTTTCTTAATTCAGGTGTGTGCCTCTCTTCTGCATCGGAGGATGTCAGAGTCTTGGCATCCCAGGTTGAACAGCTGCAGTTAGAGAACCTGCTGGCTGGGGGCTGTCTTACCAAGCCAGTGAGCTCTTGGGCTTTTAAAAAGCTTGCCAAGGGATTACGTGAGGCTAACGAACAGGTTATGGAAATACGTGACTCATAACATCTGACCTTTCATAGACTGTCTGCAATTGTCTTGTGTCCGTGTAACCGTATAATGTCAATTCCTACTCAGTGAAAGCATGTGGGTCTTGGCTTTGTCTGATTGAATGGAACCGACGTGATGTTGCTAGAGAGATGGTGATAGAAAGGAGAAACAGAGGCAATCAATGGCTTTTTACTAATTCTGTGGATGCCTGGACTTTGCCGAACTTCCATGTTTCCTGTTGCCACTTGATTAATAGATTGCCCAGAGGTTGTTCTCAGAACAATCTTTCTGTTGTCCTGTTTATGGCAGGACCCCGGGATTTAAGTGAAGAAGTTAATCGTCAAAGGATAAGTATGAGTCAGTTCTTGGGACAAAATGTACTTCGCATTGTTTTTCCTTACATACGTGAGGGAAAGAAGTGTGTGTACCCTGGACATATGCTTCTCATTGGAAAACTGAATGTCTCGCTCGCTAGGCTGGTTCTCATGGAGAGTCTTTGGCATCTTCTCAAGCCTCAAGTGAAGTCATCTGAGCTCCCAAATTGCTAGGTGGTCGCTTCCCAGGGAGTATGGCAGAGGCAGGGGCGCCTCCCTCTGTCTGGGTGGGAGTTTGCTTTCTGTGAGGCCCGAGATTTCATCCACTTGAGAGATTCATTTACAGGTTAAAGACCCATTCTGTTCCTCTCACCCTTGCACTAGAAACGTTTTGATTTTGTGGTGGTCCCTCTCGGTTTCCACGAAAAGGAAGAGCACTGAGTGCTTAGAGTCTCTCGTAAACACAGACCGCTGATGTGAATGGAAAGGCTGCGCTCTCTGGGAGGTGCAGGGATTCATGAATCAAGCCCAGGTTTCTGCTGGTTGGAATTGACAGCAGCCACATTCTCTCGGTCTTCGCTCTCTTTCTGGTGGAGTGGCAGTAAGCTCTTTGAGTGAATGGCTTCCCAGGAGGCAGGATCCCTGCTGTCCTGAGAGCCATCACCCAAACAACGTTCCAGAGTAATGGGTCTCTAAGGGGAAGCCTTGTGGAGGCATCCAGCCAGAGGCAGGAGCCTGCCTCATAGGACCTGGGCGGGGGGTGGGGTGGGGGTGGTGGTGGTTCTGCCCTATTTTCTGTGTGTGTGTGTGCGCATTGTGTTACGTTCTTAGTTTGGAGTGCTGAGCTGAGAGTGGGCTCTTAGAATGGAAGGCGGTGGTGTTACTGATCCATTCTTCAAATATATAATCAGTTGAAAGCTTGAATTTAATTGTTGGGTGCTTGCCTGGTTCAGCTAAAACTTAAAAAGAGGCTTCCACATTTGGTGTGATGTTTGTTCTGTTTACCTACCATGCATGTGTGCAAATGTTCTCATGTTTAGCACTGACTGTTTACAGAAATGGATTAGAGATCTAATTTCTTAAAGAAAAATTCTAGAATGAAAGAAATGGGTGTTTACAGTGGTTTTTTTTTTTCTTTTAGAGCCCAAAAAGAACCGAGGTGGGGGGGGGATTGTGTTTGATTAGGGTCTGAACTGCCTGGATTTGACAAATTGGACAGGCAATATTACCTGAGAAATAGGTAATGGCCAAATCCATACATCTGTGTCCTTGTAGGGCCTGCCTTGGAGGGTTCTTCCCCAGGGGCTGTTGGATGTTCAGGTCCTGATCCCTGTGTGATGAGGGTCTATTCAGCTTGTGAGTCTGTGCTTGGTGAGGAGGGCACACGGATGGCTGTCATCAGGAGTTTGGCAGTGTTAAGTCCTGGCCACTTAGCAGTGAGTGTGGTACTAGAAAAACAACTGGCCTTTCTGAGCCTCAGGTACGTCACGCTCATCTCTTCACTCCCTCTTTGCCATCTGACACCCACCATGTGCTCTGTGGCACCAGAGTCTGCTTCACTCCCTGACCCACTCACTTCGGCCTTAAAGACAACCCAGAGGACTATTGACAGAGGCATTGAGTCTAATGATGGTTGAAGAAAAAAAAAAAAAAAAGAAAGTTAAAGAAGAAAGACAATTTCTGCACTGTATTCCAGCTTTGTTGCTGACTTCTTACGTGGCCTGATGGGTGACATAAGAATGACGAAGACAGCCCCTTTCTCCTAGGGCTGTGATGAATGAGCTGTTGGCAGCAGTATGTCTCATGTCATATCAGTGTAGACACTGATGTCTTTACTCCATTAGCCTTCTGCGTCTCATCCTTCCTGGCCCGCAGGAGGATGCTTGCATCTCCCTTCCTCTGCTTGCCCATCCCAATACTGCTGCATTTCTTGAAGCCTCTTTCTGCTTACAAGTGACCATCCCCCTGCCCTTTCTAATAGCTCCATCGACCTGTGGAAGTTACACAGGTTCCCTGAAAATGAGAGTCAAAAAGAGGGACAGACACAGAACCATGCTATGAAGCATGCAAGAGGAATCTGTGTGAGTGCTGCCAGCTTCCAAAAAAGTATTATTTACAAATAGAAACAGACTTAAAGTTAAGTCAAGATGAGCACTTATGTAATTGGAAGCAATATAATTTGATCATTATTTCAAAGACAAACATGTTAGTTCGTAAACTGAGAACAGCAGTGGTTTTGGTTCTTGCTGATCTTTGGCATCGCTATTTTTGAACAATTATTTTTATTTTGAGATCATTTCAGATATACAGAAAAATTGCCATTTTCTTCTAATCTGGCTCTCTCTCTCTCTCTCTGTGTATATATATATATATATACAGGAATCAAGGCTGAATGTCTTCCTTGTGGTGCTCCATTTGTTTTTCCTGAGATAAGGTCTGTCACCGAACCCAAAGCTCACTGTTTAGGTTATATCAGATTGCTTGTAGGACCCACTGATCTCTGCTCCCTTGACCCCCAGTGCCAAAGCTACAGACAACCACTGCCGTACCCAACTTTCACATGGGTTCTGTGGTTCTGAACTCACGTCTTTGTACTTGTGTAACAAGTACTTTTCCCACACCGAACCATCTCCCCAAACCCCTGCCGCAGCTTTCTCCAATGGCATCTTCTATAGCCGTAGAAAGATCTTGGGCTGATCCTGAGAAAAACTAGGGAGCAAACTTCTCACTAACACTTCTGATGAGGAGCTGCCCCATCTGTAGCCTGCTTGCCGCATGCACCCCGAGATAAAATGGCCAATGGACTTAAAACATTCTGAATTTTTTAGTTTATCTTTTTCAACCATTTTTTTTTGTTGTTGTTGTCACTCAATTGCATGGCTCTTAAGTGTGAACTTTGTAGATGGCAGCATCATGGACTAATGTCAAAAGGCTGCTGCTCCCCAAACCTCAGGAGAGGGACAAAGGAACATGAGCAGTGGATATAGGGTGCTGCCCTGTGATTTTAATGTGTTTGCTGCAGCTGGTACTTAATTAAAATCAGGCGGGAAAAGCATCATTGGAACATTAAAAATAAAAGTGCGCGGCGCTGGCACAGTTTACATCCACTCCACCGTGAGATGCACAGTGGGAGCCACTTCCCTCTCCCACTTCCTCCACAGATCCTCAGTTTACAGGCCAAGCTGCGCACACTGGGACCACACTGGCACCGCCAAGGCGCCTGAACCTTCCCAGATGGCCTGGCTGCAGCAATGCACAAGTCTGTGTTTGTGTTGTAGTGTGGCACAGTGGAGTAAGCCCAGAGGACTGGAACAAAAATACCCGGCTTCAAGTGTAGGCGGCAACCTTTGCTGCCACTTGAGGACGTTGAAGAGTGGATCGGATCGGGGGAAGTGAGACGATGTGCTTCGGGTAGATCGCCCCCTTGGGTTTTTTGTTGGTCAGCTGTGGGATGGATTTGTAACACCTAGTGTGGGACTGAAGAGACGGCTCAGTGGGGGCTCAGTGGGTGAAGTCCCTGCTGCACAGGGGTGGAGTTCCAGCACCCTTATGAAAGTCCTAGTAAGGCAATATACCCTGGGCACATGGGTACATTGCCTCTGCTGGTCAGGCAGAGGCAAAAGGATTCCTGGGGCTCACCAGCCAGCTGGTCTACCAAATCAGTAAGCTTCAGGTTCACTGAGAGACCCTGACTCAAGAAAAATGAGGTACAGAACGATAGAAGACACATTGACTTCTGGTCTCCATAGGCATGAATGCATGTGTGCACTCATGCATGATCAGGAACACACATCCACAGGAAAACATATATTTGATTATAGTAAGTACTGATGACAGCCATGACTGAATGAACATGACTGTTGACCAAGAATTTTCTGAAGGCCTTTTCTTTATCACTATGGACCACAGTTATTCCTATTTGTAAGTGAGGAAAGCATCCAGAGAGGCGTAGTGACGTTGTCACACAGGTGGGAGGTAGGAGAACAGGATGAGGTTTTGCAGAGGACAGGCTGTTAGGCTGGTGCTGTCAGTAATGCAGCTACACCTGTATAAGGGTCCAGACAGTGACACAGCCATTCCACAGGTGAAAGGGCTGCCCTGGTGAATGACAGCTGATGTCCAAAGAACCCAGAAAGGCTGAGGTGCCCTAGTGAGGAACTTTCAGACTTACCACATACCGAGAGTGCTTGCTTTCTGTTTCTCTTGGTCTCTCTCATCACGACAAAGATAAATCTTTCTCACATGCTGTCTTGTTCTTATGATGTCCCAACATGCTTCAACCTCCCTTTTTACACAAAGAGAGTGGGCATCAGAGGCTCCAGCAAATAAGAATGCCTAGCCAGTCTTAATCAGAACATTTCCTGCTATCTTTATCTTCACGCTGGAGTCATGGCAGGAGATACTGGCATTTCATAGAGAGGCAATGCAAAGGTTTGTTTTCATATGCAGTTTCTGTTAACCCTTTAGAAGAAAATAACAGCAAGGTGGCACTGAGACACTTTAAAGCAAATGAAGAAGGTTGAGGAAGGATGACTGTTGAGGGAAAGATGGCCTTGGGTAGGTTTCTGGTTGGTGTGTAGCCCATGGTTCACATTCAACACATGTCAAGGTCACAGGGAGAGAAGAATGCCATTCTCCCTTTTAGTTTGTTAAAAAAAAAATGAAGTGAGCCATTTGTGGGCTGGGTGAACTAATCTTTCCATTGAAACTGTGGGTGTTAATCAAGCTTGTTCTAAAAGCTGATGGCTTAAGGGGGGGTGATGAGAAACAGACAGTCATGTCTGTCTTCACTGAACCATAGAAACTAAGTCATTCAGACAGGATGGGCTCTGGGGGCAGAGCCTGCACCGGAACTGTGAGGAGGTAGGGCTTCCCAATGATGGCTGTACTGAGGGTAGCTTTCATGTGGCTTCTTTTGTTCCTTTCCAGACCAGCCCCAGCATTGTTAGTCTCTTCCCATAGTAGTAAATGGACTTCCTGGGATGCCCTGAAGTAGGAACTTAGGCACTAGCTCACCAGCTCAAAGTTAGATTGCCCAGCCTGAAGTCATTTCCCAGTGCCCCACATTGCATGGAACACCATGAATTACAGAGAGACTTCACAAAGGGAAAGGGATTGATGATTTTCTTCGAACTCCAGTTTCTAGCATGATTGTGCTGTCCAGCTTTCCCTGTAAAGAGTATCCCTTGGAAGATAAGCAGTCCAGGTCTACTGCAGCACTCAGCTGAAATGGTTCTGTAAGAGGAAGAGGCCTTGCATCAGTTCAGTCAGCTTTCACCAGGTTATGCTGCAGTAACAAACATTCCCCAGTTTCAGTGGCTCCCATCAACTGAAGCATGAACTTCAGGTTTTGGCTGTGTCTTCTCAGTGTGGGTTCTATACCAAGAAGCAGCTCCTGCCTGGGTGCCTCTTGTAGCTGAGGAGCGAGAGATGACAGAACTATGGGAAAGCTCTTAATTCGTCTGCTTGGGAGCGAACAGGTGTGAATAGTTGAGTTCGTAGGGGAAGGTTCTAGGACAAGAATCTGAGTTCCTTTAGCTCATTTGAAGGGAATCCTGGTCATGAAGTGGGAAGTGGGCAAGGGAAGGACCAGTAGCTGGGAGAGATGGGTCAAGGGGCTCCAGACCACACCAGGCTAGTGTGTTGATTCACTTAGGCTTGTTGAGGGCAACAACAGTGGTTGAGGGCAGCTTCGGGGACCCAGTTTCGGCAGCTAATAGGAACTCTGACGTAGTAAGTGCTGAGATCTCGTTAGTGGGTAAAGGAAGTGGCCATGCAGACCCAGGAGTGGGGTTTGTCTGTGTTGTGCAGCATTCCTCACCGTCACAAAGACACTTTGCTCTACAATGACTAAAATACCCAGACATTGCCAAGTGCTCCCTGGGGGAGGGGACAAACTCTTCATCTAGAAAACCAGTGCCATAGACCATCTGTCCACTGCTAATTCTCAAGTTGTTGCCTGGCTGGGAGAGGTCATGGCCTAATAAGAGAAACAAGACAACAGATACGTGAGCTACAGTGGCAATGCCCCAGAGATGCTGAAGTCTGTTCAGATAATTTCACAGTGAGACAGAAATTCTTCAAGAGTGGGAACATCGGTCCTCTTAAAGGATGGGGTGGTCAGGGAGGAGTCTAGAGGCAGTGACACCTGAACAAGATTTTGAAGGTAATGGGGCATTCTCCCGACATATGAGCAAGAACATATGGGAAAGTTGAAGATAACCTTTGGTGACTAGAGGTTTGGCAATGTTACAAGGCTGTATCAAGGACCAAGGGATGCAAAGCCCACATACTTTTACATTCTCACTGGCCATGCTCAAAGAGCAGGGGAGGAGAGAGAGGGAGGGAGATAGACAGAGACAGAGACAGAGACAGAGAGACAGAAAGACAGAGAAACACACACACACACAGAAGGCCATAAAGAAAGAGACAGGGAAGACAGTCATAGAACCGGCTCTTGTATGGAGGGCATATAACAGTTCTCCAGGCACTATTCTGGACTCTCTGTGTATTTATTCAAGTCCACAAGAGGTGTTCACACCTCCTCTCTTTTACACAGGAGAAACTGAGGCAAGAATGAGTCTGTCTACGTGCCCAAATGCCTGGCTAGTGAGTGGCACGCAGACTGTAGTGACCCTATTCAAGAGCCTGGAGAATGTGGCGTTTAGTATTTCCTCTCACCGCTAAGACTGTCAAGGACTTAGCACCAAGACCAGTGTGGTGGTGACAAGCTACACAGGGTCCCCAGCTGAGGGTGCTCTCCTCCTGACTCCATCCCATGCTAACCTTCAGCCTCAGAGAGTCTCTTGCTTCCAGGAAGAGAAACACAACTCATAGGCACCATGAGCTTGTTGGCCTTGTGCAGCCTCACAGCCCTGGTCCTTGCATGGCTTGGAATGGGAAGGGATGAAAGTCACTTTCTTTCTGTGAGCAGTTCCTATAAAGCATCTTTTTTTTTTTTTTCAGGGTCAGTCCTGTCTATCATTCCCAAATGACCAGATTAGTTTTGCAGTGTTCCTGGGAAAAGTTGTTTGCTTGGAGGGGTCCGTCCTGTCTCCCAATCTCAAGAGTATCTCTGACAAACAATTACTAAAAATCATGACCCCTTGATGTGAGTGGGTTGCTCTTAATGACCTCTCCCAGATTTCAGGTGTTTCCTGTCCTTGATCTCTTCCCTCCTCACACTGCAGGCTGCTGGCTGCCTCCCACTCAGACCTACATGGTGGGGAGCAGGCTGGCTCTGTCCTCTAGGGCAGAATGTTCCTCAGCGCTGCTTGGGCGATGCTTGACTAATCCATTAACCAGCTGTCTCCTCTGCATATTCCCAGATGTCTTCCTTTCCATTCCTCCCCTCCCCTACTCCCACCTCCTCCACGTTCTGTCCTTTCTTCTTCCTCATGCTGGACCTGAGGCAACACCCCTTCCCAATAAGGGAAGCGTGTGTGACAGCCCAACACGGGTTCAACAGTCAGGCTCAGAGTCACCACTGCCCTATTGTACAAACTGAGGAAGGTCACTCAGCCTCTCTGGACTTAGTCTTTTTTTTTTTTTTTTTCCTTTGAATGGGAGTGTAGGTGTGGTGAGACTTAAAGAAGTCGGACACCTGGGAAGTATTTCCAATGTGCTTAGCATATGGAAAGCCTTTCAAGAAGGTCAGCTAGCATCCATGGCCCAAAGTGACAAATATCGGCTAAAGAGGATAGAAAGGCGATGATGAGAGGTGGAAGTAGTGAAGCTCCCAAGAGGTCTGGGGGCAGAACATCAGTGCATCGCGCCTCTGCTGTGATTCCAACAACAGCTCTCAACAGCAAAGTGGCCCAGAATAGAATGGCGATGTTCTTGCCCAAGAGATATTGATGAAATGATTAAGTAAATAGTAATTAATGGTGGTGGCAAGAGTCACAGTGTGTCCCAGGTTCTCTTCCAGGCGCTTCTGCATATTCCAACCAATTACATTTTTCCACAGACCCATGCACTGTTATTACTGTAAGAAACACTCCTCGTGTGAACGGTGTATTGGGGATACAGTGTTTTTATGGTAATTTGCCCCAGGTCATGCAGCTCATAAGTGTTGAAGGGAGAACTGAATGTGTCTTGGGTGGTGCTCTGGCAGATGTCACCAAGCACTAATTCAGATTATCCTGTCATGTCTATTTATAGCTGTGATTAGGAGCCAAGCTAGGGACATATCTCTCTCAGATGCAATGTTTCTTGTGAATTTTTTTTTTTATTAACACCGAAATGGGCTGGGTGAGGCGACATGAGCCTGTAATTCCAGCATTCCGGGAGGCAGAGGCAGGCAGATCTCTGTGAGTTCAAGGCCAGCCCGGTCGAAGGACAGTCAAAGCTAAAAAAGACCCACAGTCAGCTAAGACATACTCTATGAAACAACCAAATACAAGACCTAGCTGGGAGATCAGAACCTTAGGGACCACGTGGAAGCTTAACCTGTGGTAAAGACAGTTACATCAGTTCATCTGTGAAATGTCCGTGCTATCCATATTCAGGGTAGCTATCCCCAGTTTGGATATCCCTAGATGAAAATAGAAACTCTGCTATGCATACCACACGAGTCAGACGATTCCATGTGGCAGGTGGACTCCTACCAACTTTTCACAAAAGCCATTCCACATCTTCTATGCCATAATTGCATCCACCTATGTATCTGATTGCTGTTGCTCCTCTCTGAACCTGAAACATTGCTCCAACATGGAACTTGGGGTGCCTGCCAGAGGTATGGGAGCAATGCCACGAGGTGTTCTCCTGAAGCTCAGTAGTCTAGTCATATGCTTATTAGAGAGTATGATTCTTGGCCCAGTAAACATAGGAAGTATGCAGTATTTACATAAGGAAAGTAGACAGGCTCTGGGTCCCTGTGACCTTGGGAATGGCTTTACAAAATGAAGTGAAGCTGAATGAGTCTTTCTCCCCCTCCCCCCTCCTTCCCTCTCTCACTCTCTTCATTCCTTCCCTCCCTTCCTCCCTCTCCCTCTCTTTCTCTATATCTATCTATCTATCTATCTACAAGCATATATATATATATATATATATATATATATATATATATATATGAGCCCTGCTACTCCACAGTGCTCATTTAGAGGTCCTTCCTCCTTGTTTGAGGTGGAGACTCTTGCTTGCCACTGCGTACACCACCTAGCTAGCTCTAGAATTTCTTGGAATTCTTCTGTTTCTACCTCCCACTTCACCACAGGAACACTGTGATCAAGGCAGGCACCTACATGGATGCAGGAGATGTAATCTCAGAGCCTTGCATGTGTGTGACAAGTGCTATACCCACTGAGCCTTCCCTGCCAGGTCCTTGATGAGTTTCTTTACAGTGGATCTTTTTATAACATTTGGACCCCAGACTCACACCCAGGGCACACATCTCTTTCCAGTATTCCAGAGGCCCCTTTGCCTTTAGAACAAGGAACACTTGTTAATAGTACTCTGAGGGACACAGTCCAGGTAAAGGCACTCCTATCAAAGGAGGCCATGGAAGGTGCTTACAAGACAAAGCAGAGTTCCTTGTTCAAAGATCCATTGAGTAAACTAAACCATGGAATGTTGAGAACATAAGCCTAGAGGGAGGCTCAGATGCTGGAGTAGTCCTGGGCATTGAAACCAAGATTCTAAGTCAACTGAGTATGGCTTTGGGGGATTAAGTGTTTGTGGTGATACTTGGAAGGGGAATGTTAAAGAAATGAAGCCAGGGAGGAGCATGTTGTGACATGACTAGTGGGTTAGGCAACATTGCTGGGATCAGGAGCTAGCTGCTGAACTGTGGGCTAGCCCATGGAAATTCATGGGGTCTAGGAAGTAGATAGCTCTGGCTCTTATTCATAAACGGGAGAGGGATATCAAAGGGCCCAAATAGTCCTGATGAGGCCTTCAATTCCTGTAAGTTATGCAATGTACAAACAAACACTTAGCAACCTTAGGGGTTGGAGCCAAATGACAGCCATCAATAGGACAGCATGTGACTTCTTTGACATCAAAACACTGGTTAGGTAAGCCTTAAAACACCCAACTTCACGCTGGGCACGGACAGTTGAGCTCATCCCAGAACTTAGAAGCCAGTTCACATCTACAGCTGAGAGAATGGTCAGGTCAGACATCTGGGGTGTGGCATGGTACGACTAGGCTGTGAAGGGCAATGAGAAAGGGAGGAAGGACTGTATGCCTGGAAGAGAGGAGAAATTACAAGGAGGGATTGAAAGGAGGGAGGGAGGGAGGCAGGGAAACAAGATGGTTGGGAGGGAGGGTAGGTTATTAAGGATGTGTGAGAGCCAGTGTTCGCATCTGGCAACGTCTGCCTCCTCCAGCTGAGCAGACCTTGCTTAGAAATGGATGGAAGATGGCTACATAGCCTGTGCTGAGGAAGTGTCTGTGCCAGACATGTAGGTCCCCAAACCTTTGTGCATGACGATGGGCACATCAGGCCTCTTGGGGAACGTTTTCACTGAGCATGTGCCTGTTGGGTCTGGAACTCTTCTACTGATGTTCGTCTTCTCACCTGGAGATTTTCCTCTTTAAATGACTCCTAACTCAGGTGTCTGTGAGATACTCACTGGTGAGTTGGGAGAGATGTCAAACTGTCACCCATGACTTTCTCATATAACATTTCAGCACACAGAGGTGTGGGCATATGTGCTGAGTTGAACCATGGGTCCTCTGGAGAAATTCAAAGGTGAGCATCTTTGCTCACTGCTGAAGAATGGCCCAGATGAAAACCCATGCATCCCAGCTTCTGCTGTTTTGCCTGTCTGTCGCGTGATAGCTAATTCTACTTGCAAGGACAGGGTAAAACAAGTGGTGTCACTGAGCACTGCAGATGAAAGGCTGATGCCAGAGTTAAGAGATGCCTTTGTTCTTGGCATGCTTGGGAATATCAGCTGGCTTGGTTTTGATGGTGAAAAGGTATTTTCCTAGGGTCGCATGAAGTATTTGGTCTGCTGTTATCTTTGGAAGCTTGTAGAATGCGCTTCTTCCCCTTCTTAAACACAGTGTGGATGTTACAAAGATAGCCAGCCCACATTATTCCTTCAGCCAGCTTCCTCTTTAGGTTACCCCTCCTTTTCCAAATGTGGAGAGAACATGGTGGGGCTTCCCCAGTTCTGCCATACATCTTTACGAGGCTCTTGGCACAGTAATTAGGGCAACCTTCTAGTACTTCATTCCTTTACATGTTGGTTTCTAGCTTTAGAAATCCAAGAAAGTGATTTTTTAAAAGGTCCTGATGAAACAGAAATTACTGTTAGTAGTGGCTCAGGAAACCAAAAAGAACCACATGGGTTCTGAACAAGGATTCTTTCTTGTTGCTTTGCATGGATGTGATGCAATTCAAAACCTCCAAATGTGTCCCCTTGGAGTCGTAGTATATGAAAAAACATTTGGAATTGTCTTCTGCAGTTTTACTCTCATGGCTGCTTATAAGGCTGTCTCTTTCACTTTTTATTAGCGAAAAATGGACTTACACCATTTTACTGCATAATCCTTTCCCATTTCGCTTTGGACATTATTCTTAAATTGAGCAGACAATGTGGTAGATGTCCTTCATGCTCGGATTTTTAAACACACTGGAGCCAACCACATGGGGCCAACCACATGAAAGATAAGTTCTGTGTTATGGTTGCATACTTTACTCTTGCCACGCCAGTTTCTTAATGTTTTCTCAGTGATTGAACTGGGCTGTTTCTAGTATTCTCAATTTATAACTAGCATGAAAGATACTTGTCTCTTTGGTATGGCATTTATTTTTTTTGAGATAATTATTTCCACATACCATATTTGCAAAACATGGTTACTAGGCCCATGAATGCAATTTAAACTACTCTCTACCAATTTCCAGAAAGAGCAAGCCCAGTTACAATGGCTACCCATTGGCACAAGTGCCTGTCTGTGACACGAAGCTACACTCTTGAATGGCTTAAGTTTCCTTTGATTTTCTGCCTTACTAGGGATCTAAAAGTAAGTTAATTAGATTTGCTTAAGTAAACACTCATTAAATTTGGTAAGAAATTAAGTTCAGTAGTGCTTACTATATAATAGTATGTTTTAGCAAAACATACTATTTTACACACACATATAAACAAACCTCCATAATGGGCAGTGTTTCCACTTTCTATATAAAAAAGTGGCTGCCCATTGTGACCTAACTTGTTCAGGGAAACAATCAGTTAGTGTGCAAGTTCGTATCCAGCCTCACTCTGAAGCAAGTCTCAACCCCTGCTGCTTCCAGTACAGGAAACAACTGGCAGACAGAAATCATGGCTGCATCTCTCTCAGGGCCTTTCATTATGTCTCCATGGGCTGATTGCCTGGATTGGTGCTTGTTATGGAAGAAAACAGGCAAAGGAGGGTTCGGGTGACTCAAGTGGAGATGTAGGAGGGGGAGACCAGTGCTCCATGGAGCTGTGGCTCTGACAGTAAGCCTGTCTTGGTTGGTGTCATACATGGAATTCTGATCATAGGTCCTTTATCCTGAAGGCAAAGTCTATCTAAAGCCACTCTACCAACTGAGTGGACGAATTGAACTGACACTGGCCAGCACAGCCAATAGAAGCAAATGTTCTTCGAAGCCTTGTGTTTTGTTTGATTCTTGGAAATTTTATATCACACTCCATCAGTGATTTGTATTTGTTTCTATGTGACTGTCTTAAACTACCATGTTTCTTGGCTTCTAATGTGTAATCATTTATATGAGTTTCCATCAGTTTCATAACAGCAGCTTTCCTTTTAGGAAAGCTCATATTAATTGTAAGATACATTCCATTTTCAGAAATGTTTAAGTGGGAGAATAGTATGTATCTTAGAATCAGAATCGCTCCCTGAAGATGTCTGGTGTCTCTAGTGGGGCCAGAACTGTCTTCTGGCACACTTGTGTGTGTGTGTGTGCTGAGGGTGGCAAAAGCCACAGGGGATGGTGCACAGTTATAGATGTGTGATTGGGGCTCACTAGTGAAATGGGTAGGGTGGCAAGGGTGCGGAATTCGGCAGGGCTCATTGTGCCTTTTGACTCCCCTAATCTCCATCCCAGCAGGATCTCTCTACTTGGCATTATTTGCCTTTGGGCCTAGATAGTCTCTATTGTGGGGCAGCTATGACTCAGAACATTTCTGACTTGTAACATTCCACTATAGCGTCTCTTCCCCTAGTTGGGACTACCCATAATATCCCCATTAGTTTCCTTGATGAGAGCAAGTTTCAGGGAAGAAGAGAAACTTCTGGAAACCCTCTTGGACTTAGGCTCCGCTATTCACTCTAGGAGGTTCTTTCCCCAGGATGCCACCCACGGGACACACATTTGTCATCTAGAGATTTGTAGTCTTGGCCCTCTGTTTGATGTTTTTTGAGGCTTACTGAAAAAAACTTCCAGTCATTCAAGGTGGGAGTCAAGCACTTGTCTTATGAGTCAGTGTGGCAAGGAGGAAAATTGGAGTTGATTTTCACAGGGTGTACACTCCAGCAGGGACAATAGGAGTCAGTCACGCAGACAGAGGAGTGAGACCTGTGCAGTGAGGGGGGAGGCTTATAAGAGGAGGTAGTGCTGTACCTACCCCAGGGGAGAGGGATGAACGGGAGGAGCCTGTCAGGAGAAGAGAGGCTGCGGTGCATCGCTTGTCAGCATTTATATGGATATCTGTAGGTAGTGACACTGGAATCATCAAGATGATAGGCAAAGAGGAAGTCAAGTAGGGCAGCCTCACCTGCCCCTGTCAGAAGGTTCTTCAACTGCTGCCCTTGCTATATGCTTTACTGCCATGCATGTAAGCTGCACTTAAAATTGAATATGTTTTTGAATACTGAAGAGAATCACCATAGTAGATGGCTGTGTCGCATGAATCTTTATACATCAAAGTTTCGGAAGTGTTAAATGTTAAAACAAACAAACAAAAGACAGTTAAAATTTCTAAGTTACTGTACATAGTGAGCCCTCTCTGCCCAGATTTTCTCGCCCTTTAAGCCTCTTTTTATAGGGCATACAACACTTTCTATCTGGCTTTTTAAGTGCACATTTAACTTATTCCCAAAGGCATTCTGTCTCACAGATTCACTAAATATTGTTTGCGTTATCAGACAACTTTTAGCTTAAAATTTGCTTGGGACCAGGACTGAGTAGGAGGCTGAGGTTGGAAGAATACAAGTTTATATTGTTACTAAAATTCTATGGTCTGGCATGTCCTTCAAACAGACCCCACAGTCTCAGGGAAACTGAGGTCCCATCAAGGACATTAAGATCACCCTGGCCAATCCAGGAAGTGGAAGAGGAATGGAAGCACCTCCCACATTCCCTGGAGAAGGCTGCATGTAGACTATGGTGCACCAGCTTCCCAGCCAGGGTCTCTGGAACGGTTTCTGTTTCTGCACCTTGATAGTTACCTGATCATGAGTTAATTTTCTGGTTTGGTCCAGGAAGTAGCACTACGAATGGAACTGTTTTATCGAGCTGTCGGAGGGTAATGCTGGACCCACATAAGTATTAGCTGTTACTTACCTGATGTTGCTGTTCATCTCTCAGGTCAGCAGACTGCTTTTGGTTGAGTTAGGACATTGGGAAGGTGGGTTCCCTGTTCAAGACACACACTAGAAAGGACATACAATGTTAGCTGGATAAGAGGAAGGACCTCATGAGCCCCCATCCCCCAAAGAAGAGCTATGATGGTGGATGGCTTCTAGGGAAGGGAAAGTCAGTTTTACCTAAGGTAAGGCTGACCACACTCCAGGGTATGGCCCCACACTCATAAGGCAGCAGTAATTGGATTAGCAGCATATAAAAGAAAGAAAGAAAGAAAGAAAGAAGGAAGGAAGGAAGGAAGGAAGGAAGGAAGGAAGGAAGAAAGAAAGAAAGAAAGAAAGAAAGAAAGAAAGAAAGAAAGAAAGAAAGAAAGAAAGAGACATGAAATTGTGTGTCGGGGCCTAAGTGGATAGATCTGGGAGGAGTTAGGAGAAAGAGTAGGAGGGTGAACACAATTAAAACATACTACGTACATGTATGACATTCTTAAAGAACTAATTAAATGTCATTGAAATTGTTTTTTGAATTCTAAAAGTACAAAACCCAAAGCCTGTTAGCTGTTGGGTATGTTCTCAGAGGGGAGACAGGTTTAAGATTAGTGTGACTGAAATAATAGAAATTTCAATTCCTTATATAACATTTTCTGGCTGAGAGGTGTGGGGCGGGGCTGTGTATAGCCTCAGTGGCTGGTAGCTCCAAACTCACAGGAAGTTCTAGGCATCCTCTAATCAGGATTGACCAGTCATCCGAGTCTATTGGAGTCAATCATCAAAGGACTTGTTGCCTAAGCCAAGCTTTTTGGGTTGTGAAATCTTATCACAGTGTGCATCTCTGCCAAGATCCCCAGGTGTTTAAGGCACAGGTTGAGCTCAAATCAGAAGCCAGGACAGAGCACAGGACAGCTTGAGAATCCTGGGATTGCTACCAAGTATTGCAGTTTATCAGCCGTATGACCTAGAACAAGTTTCGCAACCCAGCCTTCCTATCTTCTCAATTAACCTGGTATAAACATTTGCCTCTTTGGGGTTACCATGAGGACTTACAGAGACATAGCATCAGTAGGTATCACGCTGCACTTGAGGCAGACAGTCAATAAGTGTGATGCCTCTGCCTGCCTCCCGCACCTATAAGATAAAACAAGGCAGGGCAGGAGAGCCTCTTAGGCTTTTCGTTTGTGTAAGAATTAAGCACAGAGGCTTGTTTAGCCTCTATGCGCTTTGCTGATTTGACTATCAGTCTGCCTTAATGAAAAACAGGAGTGGGCCATCAGAATGTCCTGGTTCACCTCAGACAATGGTTATGTGGCACGAGGGTTTGGGCTCAGCCCTCAGGCATGGGTGACCCCATCCAGTGCAGGGAAAACAGTCAGAGACACTGAACAGCTCTGTCAGAATTCTCTTTAGCAGTAGAGCTGGGGTTTGTATGACAACTACATTTCTGGAGCCCATGTTAGCAACCGCTCCAAACAATGTATAACTTCTGACCCTGGCTGGAAAAGATAAATATGAAGTGGCTGGAAATGACCTTTCCATATGCCCAGCTCTAAGTTTCCTAAGCCCCAAGACTGTCTCCTCCCAAAACCACAGCAAATAAACCACAGAGGCATGTGCTGAGAGCAGAAACATCTGGCCAGATATCTGATGAGGAGGGATTCTGTGTGTGTACACATTCACATTTCTGTGTATTCTGTTTGAGCACATGTATGAGCATGCATGTGGTGACCAGAGGACAACATCTGTTATTGTTCCTCAAGTGCTGAGCTTCAAGCATCTCATTCTCTTGAGAGAAAGAGAGTCTCTTACTAGCCGAGAACTCAGCAGGAAAGCTAGGCTGTCCAATCAGGGTCTGTCTGCCTCCACAAAGCAAGCATGGCCAAAATGGGCACTCCTGTGAATGCGCCTCATGGTGTGTCTGCGGCAAACCTGGCTAACTGATCATAAAACACATTCACGAGGAATGGGGACTTCACTTCAGAATCTTTCCAAACACATTGATCCAGGCAGCCATGGTTAGTGGGCTGGACGTTGCCCCTGAGGTGAAATCTGCTTCTTATCCATTTTTGACTCTAAAAGCCACTGAGATAGGGTTATGGGGCTGCTCAAAAAACTGTGTGCATTGAGATCCTCAGTCTGGGCAGGGCAGATAAGGAGAATCCCTCAGTGGCGTGTTCAAAAGCCAGAGACAGTTGATCTGTGAGACACCTCCATGTCTTAGCTCTCTTCGCTCCTTTTTGCCTGGCTGTTGTGGGTTACCCCCTCAGAAATAAGCCTTGCCTGTCTTAAGGTCTTCTGTTCTGTTTTGTTTTGTTTTGTTTTGTTTTGTTTTGTTTTGTTTTGTTTTGTTTTGTTTTTCTTGATTTCTTTTGGTTGGGGAGAGCAGATGCCTTTGCTGAACTTTTTAACCAGGGCCTGTTGGGGCAGACCCTGCAGTCCAGATCCAGCAGCTCATTTTCCAAAGCTGGAACTCCTTCCTCTGGCACTGGATCATTTCTACCATCTGACCCCACTTGCCTTCACCACTCTCTCCTCAGCCTGTCTAAAGTACACATCCCTATGCTAGCCAGTCCAAGTTGTGTGGTCTCAGCTGATGGCCACTGCAGAAGTCCTGTCACTACCTTTTCTCCATTTTGTCTAGTCACAACTAGCCTACATTCACAAAGGAATCCACTCCTAGCCCCTCGATGTCCTTTGAAGGGAACGCAGGCCACTAACCGTGGCTCTCACTCTCTCACAGCCACTCAATGCTGAGGAAGTGCATTTTGTGAGCCCACTGTGACAGCGGGGCAATCAGGCCCAGACAGAGCCTAGAGTCTGACCAAGTCTCATGCCATTCTCTTGTTCAAGTGCATGTCTCTGCCGCCACACCAGACCCGTTGTGGTCAATGCCGTCTCCACACCATCAAATCCGCCTCAGTTCTGTGTATACCCCCAAAGCTGACTGAAAAGTAGCTTCTCCTCCTGTCTGGACAGCTACTCCTTCTAAAATGTGTCATTCTTAGGAAGGTTCACTCGAGGCTGGAGGGATGGTGATTGGAACCAACCAAGGAGCCTAAGGATAGATCCTCTTTGCAGTGCGGATCCTTGGTAGCAGGAGCTGGGCTGGGAATAGGTGTCTCAAGAGGAAAGCCAGGGAGTTAAAATGCATTAAGAGCATGGTATAACGGCTGGGCGCCGTGACACACGCCTGTAATCCCAGCACTCAGGGAGGCAGATCTCTTGTGAGTTCAAGGCCAGCCTGGTCAACAAAGCAAGTCCAGGACAGCCAAGCCTACACAGAAAAACCCTGCCTCAAAGAAACAAGCAAACACCAACAAAAACAAAACAAGGAATAACATGGGATATACTTGCGTCTTAAAACAATCCCAGCTGTATAAAATGGTTGTGAGGGTTAAAAGAATAAACGAACTTAAGTGCATACGGAACATTATAGCTCATTGGTACAAACATTGACTATTGTGCACATTTTCCTGGCAGTGGGATTGAGTGCCGCTTTTCACTTTCACTTTTTCAGCTCTCTGTAGGAAAAAAAAATGCACATTATTTGTATAAGTTGAAAACCATATGCCGAACTTTTCTTTCCTTGGAAATGGGGACAGAGTTCGTTTGGCAAGGGGTCTATTGTTAACCCTACCAGCCTCAAGCTTTGCCCACTGTGGGTGTTTCAGGATGTGCTTAGTTCGGAGTCTTTGCTCCCAGCCTTCTGCATCCCTGCCTCTGTCCTGCTTCTCTTGCCAGCCAGTGTTGGCTCCAACCCTCTTGGATGGTGTTGTGATTGGCCTAGAGGGAGTAAGGAGGGAAACGTGGCTGCGTGTTCAAGAACAGAAGCAAGGCATGCACCGTTTATGGGGTGTTTTACAGTGGGACTGTAACTGGAACGCTGAGGCGTAGCAAGAATTATGAGGTGAGATAGGCTTAGCACCAAGCATCCTGAAGTAGTAGTGTGCATGAAGACAGCTGTTCGTCAGGGTGTGTGTGTGTGTGTACAGAAGTGGAGGTCCAGGTCCTGAAGACAACAGTTTATCTCAGTTTGCAGCTAGGATGCTACCATTGCAGCTACATAGCGGGTTTAGTGACCTGCCTGAGGCGGCATGATGGACACAGGTAGCAGCCCCACTTGTGAATCCAGTCACACTCTAGAGCCTCTACTGCTCTGTTCAGAAATTACACCATGGTTGAACACAGGTGTGCAGGGCCAGCCCAGGGCGAGCGTCTTTGATGCCGTTACTCCAGTATGAGTGAGTGTCGCCACCTCTGCTATCGAATAAGGAGCAATGGCATTAAGGCGAGGAAAGGATTCCGTAGTTTCTCTAATTTAAAAGGAGTCAATAAAGGAGATTAACACGCCATGTTTGCTGCTGGAAGTGGAGACGCACGAGGTTGTGGACTCTGCTGAGAGGTATCTTCTGTCAGAGAGGACACCCTCTGTCTCTCATAGGCAGATTGTGTGCTTTGATTCTCAAGCACATAAACTCTGCACTGTTGGGGTAGAAGCTATGTCAATATCTGTCCCAAGTGAGCCAGGAGAAGGGAAGAGGGAATTATATTTGGAATTCAGCCATGGCTTACCAGCTTCTGCCTTTGTACAGGAAGCTTCTTAGACATTTTTTAAAGGTAAAAGTCCTATTCCATTCTAGATGGCCAATTAATGATTTCTTGACTATGCAGCACAAAACAGAAACATTGTTCCATAAGAAAACACCGGAATGAGTATGGTCATGAATGCCTGAAATGCCAACTCTCAGGAGGCAGACGCAGGAGGATGGCTACAAATTGGAAACCAGACAGGTCTACATAGTGAGTTCTATCCAATGCTGCATGGCAAGGCTCCATCTCAAAACTAAGCAAAGAAAAACAGGGTTCAACACGATGCAATTCTGCCTAAAACCCCAGAAAATGTGCAACAATTCTTGTCACATTTTCCGGAACTTTCTTTCACTCTCGGAGGCAACGTAGGCAAATAGTTTTTTCCTTTTATTTTCCTTTCCAGAATTTCTCTCCATATATATGATTGTTCATATACACATACAGATTTTAATCTCCACAGAAAGTGCATCTCGATACTTTCCTCTGTCGGCTCACTGGGGATCTTTTAAAGAGGTCCTTACTCTTTGCTGCAACAGCATATTTAAAACGTACTAAACCACCCCTATTGTCCAACTTTGGCTTATTCCCTAATTTTTACCATAGAACCATTTTTTTCCCCCAAAGAATAAACATCTTTATAAACACTTACGTTTCTCTAAAAATAGTAAGGAGCATGTGTTTGTATACCAAATGCATATTTTATATTTCGATGGAAAGTCTGACAGCGCTCCACTCCCAGTACTATTTGAGCATCCCCATTAAACATCTAGCTCTTTGCTCATTTTAGATGCTCTCCTCTGTGTGCATGCATGTATTCATATGTTTTATGCACTTCTTAGATTAGGTGTGTGCACATGTGCGCATCCAGGTGTGCCACTATGTGTGAAGGCCAGAGGTAGAAGCCAGATGTCTTCCCCCCATTGCCCTCTGCCTTTATTTTATTTTTCACTTTTGAAGCAGGGTCTCTTATTGAGCTTGAAGCCTCTCAGTTCCGCTGGGCTGGTTGGCCAGTGTGCTTCGGGGATCTGCCTGACGCTGCCCACACCAGTATTGAAGTTACGGGTGCATAACGCCATGCTCAGCTTTTCAGCCTGTGAATCCAAATTCGTTTCCTCATGTACTTAGTCTGCTGAACCATTTCCTCAACCCTGACATTAGCACCTGGTTTTCTTCTCCTTTCTGTTTTCTCCCATCTCTCTCTCTTTCTCTCTGTGTTATTGTGTGTTTGGAGTTGTGTGTGGTGTGTGAGTGCCTGGTGTTTACGTGTGTGCGCATGTGCAATTACATGCATGATGCATGTGGGGGGGTACATGCATATGTGAGTGTGTGGGCCCGTGCAGACATCACTCCCTCTGTCTCTCTCTACCTTATTGCCTTGAGTCTCAGGGAAGCAGAAGTTCGCTGTTTGGGTTTGGCTGTCAGCTCTCTGGATCAGGGCCCTGCCCTCAGTGGGAAGTTTCAGGTACCACAGCCATACCAAGCTTTTGATATGGACTTTGTGTTATGGATTCAAACTCAAGTCCTCACACCTACATATCAAGCACTCCTACACACCCCTGTTTTCCCTATCTCCCATCTCCCCTTATCAGCTTTTGAAAAGAAAACATTTTCAAAATTGAATATGCAAAGGTTGGTGCTTGCACTTACTTGGCCCTGAGTTCTAATGTGACAGAAGCTTCCTCATGTTGTTTGTGCTACTTTGTACTGGTGGGTTTTCTCAACATAATGTCAAACATCAATAGGACTATTCTGGAAGCGCTCTCCTCCAGGGCTGATGTGCACTTGGGAGTCACAGCACACTTTCATTTGTTAGGGTTGGTATCGAATAGACACCCAACTTATCGATGAAGTATCCCAGCCCAAGGCTCGCCTTTGTTCTCCTTGTCTACTCTAAGTCTCAGTACAGAGCTCTGCCCTATCCTTTGGCTCTGTGGCCTAGCTTGCAGATCTCCCTTGAACAGCTAATTGAGTGTTATGTGAATATGTTTGTGTTTTAATCCCAGGTGTGGGAGAAGAGGCTGCTTCACAGCAGGTGATTGTGATTTGCCTCATGCACTGGCAGAGGCATGGTTTTGCCAACTGCAGATAGTTTACATTTGGAATTCTGGGGACCCTGGAGAGGATGTAAGTGGCAGAGCACAGAGATGGTGAGGGGTGCTGCAAAGAAGAAGAAGGTGGGTGCTGCTCCCATTGCTGCTCCTGCTCGCCATTGTTGTGGTTTGTCAAGAGGTAGTGGGCAAAGAGAAGAAACTGGGTATCAGCCCTGCCCCAAGGGATTTGACGTCCCTGATTAGGAGGAAGTAGTTTAAAGGGGTCTTCGTCCTCTTTCCCCCTAACCTTCTTTCTTGCCTGCCTAGTGTTGTAGGGTTGGAGGAGATTAGAGTAGAATAAGGGTTGGAAGGGAGGTGGAGGTGTAAGAACTCAATAAAATAGATTTCAAAAAAAGCCAATATCGAAGGCTATTGTACGGCACTTCAGAGGACCTGCAAGAACATGTTCTAGAGCAAGCCTGGCCTCTGTCTAGATAATTTGGCATCCTGATGTCATTTACTTTCAAAATCATTCCCACAATGCCCTCTCCCTCTCTCTACCATGTACTCAATGTGCATCTCACCTAGTGGTTCCTGGCTTCTGAGACATTCACCGAAACCTTCCACTCATTGGCTGCTTGAACTGCTTGTTCCCTGCTGTGTTTGTTGATGTTCTAGGATTGTGCTTCTATAATTTCCTTCTGACCTAAGGTGCCACACTATAATTCAAGAAGGCACAGATACCAAGATGACCCTCAAGTCACTTGCTATAAGAGTCCAGAGTGCCACTTTGGCGTTGGTGGTGTTTCCTAGGAGGTCTGCACATTCTCTTGAACTGACTCTTATGTTGTCTCTAAGTCAGTGACTGTACAGGGAATATCCTCTTAATTCAGAGAGAGAGATCGCAGAGGAGAAGGAGAAGAGAGGAGAGGACCGTGCTGATGGCTACCGTGCAGCATACACTTAACTAGTAACCCATCCTTCTCAACCAACTCCCACTGCTATGGTGGGTAAGAGAGGGGGCTCTTGAGGATTAGAGTGAGTCACTGAGAACCAAACAGCTAGCAAGCAGTAAACAGTCTAAGGGTGTGGGGGTGGGTGTCTGTGGGGTGGGGTGTGTGTGTGTGGTGTGTGTAAGTTTACGTGTGTGAAGTGTGTGGGGGTGGGGGTTATGTAGGATTGGAGAGTACAGAGTAACGCCCAATTGGGCCAGCCTTCTGTTTCATGTCCCATTCTCTTGAAGTCTAAACTTTGTCTATTGACTTCAGTGAGGCAGACACAGAGCTCAGGCATTTCTGAGGACATCAAGTGTACCAGAGGCCAGATGGAGGCCAGTGCTTTGATCTCTGTGCCAAGGATGCTCTGCCCTGGCCCTGCTGTGCCCAGGTGGACTGAGGGGAGGGGTCTTTGTGGCTGTACTTTTGGACTCCCTTATGTCATTGTTTTTCTCATGTGATGTGGCTTTGCACTGAGCTGGGGTATTTCCCAAAAGAGCAGGTCACATGTAACATGTGCCTGGTGTGAGCTGGGTCCCATGGTTCCTTTTCTCTGCTTAAAGAAATGACACATAAGCAGAGAGCCTGCATCAATGTTAGCATCCACAAAAGCAGATATCACCCAACTTAAAAAGAAAAAAATAAGGCCACCCCGATAATCTGAGGCAACAGTGTTATGCCTGTGTAACATTTTGGACCCTTGAGAGATGGCTAAGCCCGAAGAAGGGTGTGTCACTAAATATATTCATGATAACGTCCTCCAGATTTTTAATCACGACATTGCAACATAATAAACTTACACGATAAAATGTTAAGAGCGTGTAAAAGTGAAGATAGTGGCTGGTGAGACCCTCTCCTCACGTGCAATACCCCTGAAGTTCCTCCCAGGAGTTACCGCTACCAACTGCTCTATGGTAGTCCCAGAAATACTGATTACAATTTTGTACATGTACACTATATTTTTGCTTACCATCATTTGTTTCTTTCCAACCCACCCCGCCAGCCAGCTATCCATCCCACTTAAGCCTAGCTCTTTGTGATTGAAAATAATGCAAAAATGTTTGAATTTAATCTTTTGTTGGGGCTTGTGTCAGGACCAGTGACACAACAGAAGGTCTTGTGAGTTCCTGGGGTGCCTATCCGGGACCCAGACTTCATCACAAAGTCCTTCAGCAGAGGAAGGAACAAAAGAGACCCATACACCAAAGATGTCCCTGATGGCTTTTTGTTTACATAAACTACACAATTCATCTCCTGGGTCCTAGCTTTTTCAAAGTAGCACATAAGAAGATAACTTTGTCAAAGATAGTTCCAGCTGTATGTGAGTCCATGGAATCTCGGCTTGAGGAAGTCTGCCCTAACTTATTCCTCACCATAGCAGAGTGTCAGTTTACAATGTTGATCTTCCTAGGGAAACAGTGGGTTATATATGATAACTTGCTGGATAACCAAACACTCCATTAGAAGGAAGTCAACTTTGTCCCCAGCAATATTTTCCCCAGTTAAGTGGCAAGAGTGAAAGGTAGAAAGATGTCTGACCCCACTCTTCATAACTTACTCCAAATTGTCCCCACCAAAAGCCAGTATGCTGCTAGGGTATGATCTCCAAAGAACTCTCTCTAGAGGTTAGTTCTGTGTGTGTGTTTTTTTTCTCTCTCTCCTCAAAGGCATGAAAATAACCAGTTGTATCTGTTCCTGATCTTATCCAGCACCTCTGGAGAGCTCTGAACTGGCCCCTTTAGTAAGTTCTAACCTCTACAACTCACTAGATTAAACTTTTAACAGTTAAGTCTTAATGGGGAAAGAATTAAATAATTATGTTTCTCTCAAAAGATTGTTTTACTTTAGTTGTGGTAGATGCCTAACCTGGCTTAAATGAAAGAGATTACTTTAGGTTACTGGCTGAAGATTCTAGAGTTAACTTCAGGCTCCCTTACTCATGGAGGCTAAATCTTATCATCAGAACACTGTCTCTGTCATTTCTCTCTGTCTTAAAAAAGAAGCAGGTGACTCCCATATGGGCTCTAGATGATATAAAAGATCTGGTATGCATTCTAGAAACTCAGAAACCTCATCAAACAGGAGCTTCTCATTCCTAATGTGTGTGTGTGTGTGTGTGTGTGTGTGTGTGTATGAAGACTGAATCTCACTGAATCAACTTAATCCCAGTACCTTCCTGTATGCATCTAGTTTTACATCAACTTGACACAAGCTAGGGAGCCTCAGTCGAGGAAATGTCTCCATAAAAGCTCAATGTGAGGAATTTTCTTAATTAGTGACCAATGGGGGAGGACCGAGCCCATTGTGGATGGTGCCATCCCTGGGCTGGTGGCCCTGGGTTGTATAAGAAAGCAGGCTGAGCAAGTCATGCGAGCCAATAAGCAGCATCCCTCCATGGCTTCTGAATCAGGAACCTGCCTCCAGGTTCCTGCCCTGTTTGAGTTCTTGCCCTCACTGTTTTCATGATGAACTGTTACATTGAACTATAGGTGAAATAAGCCCTTTGCTCCTCAAGTTGATTTTGGTCACAGTGTTGATGAAACACTGTGCATCCCGATGTACCAAGCCTGAGACAGACAGTAGCTCAGCTCCTCCCAAACTACAAGGACAGGAGTTGAAGAAGGAGAGTCAAGAAATTAGAAACAAAAGAGTAGTATGAGGCCCTAGACAGGTCAAAGCAATAGGTTTGTAATGTGAAGTCCAAGTATTTTTCCATAAAGGACCAGGTAGCATGTTTTTTAATTTTTCTGTTTCAACTACATAACTCTGCTCATTGAATTAAAAAAAAAATCCTTAGGCAGTATCCATAGGTTATGAATGTGATTTAATGAAACCTTGTTTATAGAAACAATCATTGGGCTGGGATTTATCCATGACTATAGTTTCTGATCCTTGGTGTATGAAGTAGATGGAGTCTTTTTCTCCTATATAATCTAGAAAGCTCAACAATTCCTATCTGATGTGTAGAAAGTATTCAGTGGATGCTTGCTATGAACATTATTTATGCCAAAAATGAGGATAACAACAATGATAACATTGGTGGTGGTAATTCCAACATGACTAATTGAACAAGATATAATGAAGTAATGTATGCTAGGGTCTTTTCTTCCTGCTGGTGCAGCTTCTTCTCCATATAAACATAGAAATGAAAAGCAGCAGTACCCATGTAGGCTACACAAATACTGTCCTTTGTAGTTGAGCCCTAAGAACGGAAGAGATGGCTCAGTGTGGTAAGAGTACTTGTGCAAACAAGAGGACCCCAGTTCAGATCTTCAGTATCCGAATGTCTGCACAGGGAGACAGAAAGACCACTAGAGATACCAGCCAGCCAGCTTAGTTGTTGAAGATAATGATGATGGTGATGATGATGATGATGATGATGATGATGATGATGATGATGAGATTCAGGTTCAGTGAGAGGATTTTCTCACTCAATCAGGTGAAGAGTGATAGAGCAGGATACTCAACATCCTCCCCTGGCCTGCACATGAGTACATACAGGCACATACTTTCCCTCTCCTCCTAAAAATAGATGATCCCAAGGCTTGGATAAAAATGATCTGTACCATGTATGGGCTGGACCTAGGCCCCCTACACACATGTACTCGATAGACACCTTGGTCTTCATGTGGTTTCCCTAGTAAGGGGAAAAGGGGCTGTCTCTGACAGGAACTCTTGCATGCTTTTTGATCACTTCACTGGCCACCATGGTAGAGGATGTCTCAATTCTGATATGACTTGATTGTGCTGAGATGGATGGGTGGGTGGGGCCTCTCCTTTTCTGAGGGGGAAGGTAGGGGGAATACAAAGAAGAGGGAAGAAAGGTAGAACCAGAAAAAGAGGAGGGAGGGGGCTATGATTGGAATGTAGAGTGGATGGATAGATAGATAGATAGATAGATAGATAGATAGATAGATAGATAGATAGATAGATAAAAGAAAACAATGTCATGTGGACAAGTTCACATAACAAGGGTGGCTTTGGAGTTTGTGTCTGTTTTCTCCAGCCCTTTTGCAATCTTAAAGGACTCTGCTTTCCACACATCCTGGAATATGCTGGTATGCATAGTATATTTCAGGAAACAAGTGTAGCAGATGGATATTCTTTGGTGTCTAGATCCAGACTAAGAACTGTGAAAGTGCTATAAGATCCCTGGCAGTTTTGAGCTAGTGGAAAGAGCTGATTGGGAATTGGCTGGTGTTACATGACTCAGGGGACTACTTGCTGCTAACATGACTTCAGTGTTTGTCTCACACAAAAATTATGCGATGCCCCTCAATGCATTTGGAAGCAAAGAACTGAATGGATGCTTGGTCACTGCCTTACTGACTGTGTGGTTTGCTACTGTTTGGATTGGCTTAGTGGGAGGAAACTGCATAAAACCACTACTGGTCTTCAGGTTGGCTGCATGCTGGTGTAAGGATTCCCATCAAACCTCCCATGGTCAGAGAGGAGCCTCTGGAGCATTTTGTGTGCCCTGAGATTTACTCATCTAGTTCTCTACAACTCTGAAAAACTCTCCTTGGATGTTGGTTAACCAGATGCTCTGTGGTAATTGCAGGAGGTGGACAACAAATTCTTCAGCTCCTATTTCCCCCTGTTTAAGTTCATCCCCACTGTCATCACTCAGATCCACATACAAAACCCATTACGAAGAATGATTTTCATGAATCAAGAACACAAGCCCTAAACCAGTCATGGTGGTACACGCCTGTAATTCCAGCACTTGGGAGGCAGAGGCAGGTGGATCTCTGTGAGTTTTAGACCAGCCTGTCTACAAAGCGAGCCCAGGATAGCCAAGGCTACACAGAAAGCCTGTCTCAGAAAACAAAAACAAAAATCACAAGCCCTAGAATCTTCTGGTCCCCAAGTGCTATAGACAACTAAGTAGAGTTGGGAATTTGGTTTACCATTACTCTGGGCCAGGGCGCAGCAAACATGTCCATGGTGAGTCATGATTTTCAGCTTCCACCGAGGTGATGGAAAAGCTCAGGACCATAGGATGGTGGAGTATTTGAGTAGGCTACCCAGCTACTTGAGTGTAGTATCAAAACCTGAGCTTTTGAAGTTGGACCAACACAGGTTTCTCCTGTGGTTCTGCTGTTTGGTATGTGGTTTTAGGCAAGCTAAATGTTCTGTTTCTTCTTTATAAGTTGAAGGTTATAGTAGTGTAACACACCTCTGCTCTGTTACGAAGATGAAGCAGAATATAGTTACTGTCACCCAAAGTTTTTAGATGTTGATTGCATCATCAGGACCACTCAACCTGCTGAGTGAGAACAACTATTCAAGAGAGAAAAATAATAATGTACAGTATGTTTTTAAATCCAATAGGAAAGTTTTTTTTAAATGTTTTCCCCAAAGAGAAATGACAAATAGTTGAGGAGACAAGTATGTTTAACTCAATCTACACATTGCATAATATGTTCACATATTCAAATATCACATGGTAATTCATATAGTTTTTATGTGTTTATATATCTTGTTCAAAATAGATTTAACTAAGAGATCATATCTTTATGAGTTCATCTCTCTCGGTCTCCGTCAGAGAGATCTGCACTGGGGGCATCAAGAAATCTCTCACCAGCTTCTTCTTTGGGGAAGGACTGAAGGGATTGGGTGGGTTTTGCTTTGCATGGCTTTAGAATGCTGGGACTAAGTCAAGCATGGTATCTTGATCATTCAGAGGAACATAGACTTTCAAACTCATCTTTTGGACATTGCTCCTAGCCAGAGTTAAACCAAATGTCACGCTTGGGATCAAGATCTCCAGCACCACCTGAGAAGGGTGAGGAGCGACTGCAGGTCAGAATAGCCCTGGACCCTCGGTCGGTCAGTCCCAGTGACCACATCTAACTGGACCTTCTTGTGCAAACACAGCTGCCATGCCTAGATTTAAAGCTCTTGCCCAAAGCCCCAAAGCATCTATTATCTTGGGAGCCAGGTGTGTTGCTTTCTATAAGTAAGTTTTGTGGATGTTTATGGTGAATTAGCAGCTGTGAAATTGACATTGGCTGTCTTAGTAAGACTGGAGAATGCGAAGTTTGCTTAAGATCAGTAATATAAAACAAAGCAATCCCTCCTAACACACACACACACACACACACACACACACACACACACACACACATGAGAGAGAGGGCGGGGAGATACTGGGATAATTGAGGTCAATTCTGTGATCAGTATCTAAAGCAACACCTGTGGACGGTATTTTCATTTAGGCTTTCATAGCCACCATGCTACAGTGAAGAGAAGTGGGCTCAGATGGAGAAAGATGACAGCTGTGAGTCCCAGCTCCACCCTCTCTCAGCTATTTAACTACAAGCAAGTTAGTCAGCCCTGCTTCCTCTTCTGTGAAAGGACTAACAGCTATCCCTCACAGTGTGCAAAACATCTGCCCAAAGCCATGCTGCTAAGCCATCCCTTATAGGCTGTGAGTCCAGCCCACAGTCTATAGCACCTACCCCCCACTGTAGAGTTGTAAAGAAATGGCTGATGTCATGGCTGGGTGTCTTAGCACACACTGAGTCATTACTCTAGAGAAATCTAAGATTGGACCATTGGTAATGAGGAGATAGGCGAAGAAGATGAAGACCTCTTTATGCCCTGTAACTTGTGAGTCACATGTTGGGCTGTCTTTCTTCATTGCCCTGAAGGTGAGATCACTTTTGTTTTCACCTTTGTCCCTAGGGAATCTACTCTACAGAGTTATAAATTCTGTGACATCCTTATTAAAATCAAGGTGATTCACTGTTAAACCACCCCACACTTACTTTGTCTCCTGTTGAATACATACTCCCTTGGTACGCAGGCATTTTGTTTAAGTATTCAGAGGATGGTCTCAGCTATACAATGATGGAACTCAATTTGGAAAGAGTCTCTAACTTCAGAGCAGCCAGGAAGGAGGCAATTTATCTTCTGTTAGAAAAACAGCACACAGTGCTTGTTGATAAATGTTAACTGATACTTGGTGTTTTGGGACTGGTGGGGATGATGATAGTGGACTCTTATCGAAAGTATACTCTCTTCTCATTGCTAACTGACAGCTACCATTCAGAGGCGTGCTACAGAATGGTTTTGGTTTTTATATTTTAAGAGAGGTAAAATATGGATTTTGAAATTAAATCAATTTGCCTTAATGTGTTGTTAATTCAAATATAAAAGCAACAGCCTTGGGCCAACCAGGTAAGCCATTGATTTGAAGCAAAACCTTGCCAACCTTCAAACTGAAGGTTTTATAAGTTGAGCAGGAACAAAGCTTTCTTCTGAGGCACTTGGAATGCAAGGCCTTCAGCCTGGTTGCTCAGGAGTCAAGTGTTGATGAACTAGTGGCCAACATGGCACCCCTTTACCACTTCCTGGTGAAGGTTTATGATTCGTTAGCACAATGGACTAAGGAAAGAACAGAAGTTCTTCAAATGAAAAGTTACTACATAAGTTTTCTGTGTAGTGTATGATGTAAACCTCTTTCTCTCCATGAAGCACAATATCTGTCTGTTCCTAATGGACTGCAGGGTTGGGTCTGTCCTCAAATAAGGTACAAAAGGCTCAGTGTGTGCTGAATGTAGCCTCAGAAAGATTGGGAGAGCGTGGGTGGAGGAAGAAGGCAAGAATGTGCAGGGTGCAAAAAGCCTGACATTTCTGTCTTAACTCAAAGCCCTGCTCTGTCCAGAGGTCCCCTTTCAAGAAATGCTGTGGACCTCATCTAATCCCATTACTATATTTTGTCTTAATGTTTAATTCAATCTTCCGGTTTTATCTAATACCCAGTAAATGTCTGGCACTGTGCATGCCACATATAGAGGATTCAACAAAGACAGATGTGATCTAAATTTAGGTGTCATAATTTAAGAGTCAGCCAGGTAAGTATTGATGCAGGAAGAAACCTTCCCACACTCCAAATAGGGTTTTGTTTTGTTTTTATAAATTTATCAGGAGCAGAACTTTCTTCCAGGACCCTTGGAATGAAAGTCTTTTAACAGAGATGCTCAGAAGTCAAGTGTTGATGATCTAGTGGCCAAAACGGTGGGTATGTGGTTCTGTTTGAATGACTTTGTGATGCCCATACAAAGTGGTGTCATGGTCTTCGGCTACACTTAAAGGCCCTAGTTGCCACTGGCAACATCCTAAGATGCTACCTGGAACTCCTGTTAGACTTGTAAGAGAACAGAACTTCAGACATCCTTTCTCAAGCTTTCTTCATGCATTACTCTGAAAGCCTTGTGTGTACATCACAGAAACCTCTGATTCCGTGCTTGACTATAGAATGTTCCTTCCCTTGCTTCCATAGATAGCTCCCAGTTTCCATAGACATGGATCACTCTTAACACTCTCAAATAACTGCTTCTTTACCCAGCTGTGACTGTGTGCCTCATACCTAATACTGATTTTCATATCCATGGATTCAGATATTCATGGTGCAAAAATACTTTAAATAAAAATATTTATGCCTGTAGTGAATATGTGCAGACCTCATCCCTCTGCTTGACATCACGCTCACAGAATAACAATTCACAGCACATTCACGTTAGAGTAAGTGTTTTATGTCATTCAAGGGAAGATGTGTGTAGTTTTTCATGTAAACACTAGGCCATTTTATATAAGGGACTTTTATATCCTCAAATTTTGGTATCCTTGGGAGTGCTAGTGTAATGCCAGGTTCACGGGACCCTCAGAGACCACCAGGAGATGACTCGATGCAATTGCAAGAGAGCTTTATTACGAGAGTGATCAAACTCAGGACCCAAGTCTCACTGATGCAGCAGTAGAGAAGTGGGACCCCGAGCTCTGAGTGAACAGGATTTTAAAGGGAAAGTCTGTGAGCAGAGGGTTTCCATGGCAGCAAGCAGGGAGGCACAAGTCTAGGCGTTACAGAATTTGGTGAAGTTTAGCAGGGCTGGGTGACCTTTTCTGAGGCACACAGTCACAATGGCTAAGGCATATAATCACAATGGCTATTTTTTTTTTTTTCAATGCAGTTTATTCAGGAACATTGAACAATTCTCGGACCCCGGGGAAAGCCAGCCCACAGCTTAAATAGCCTCTGGGTAGCCAACCCAGGCGTGCCACGGGGGCAATGCAGATAGGTCCACATACATGGAAGCAAGCCAGATCCTCGGCCTTAGCCAAATGTGGAGTTGTTCGTGACAGAGAGCACTCACCATCGGGAAGGTGGAAGGCGGAAACCAGCTCCATCTTTAAGGCATAGCATTCCGCAGCTCTCTACAGTTTCCCCTTTTTGTTTTAGACGCATCAGGCAAGAGTAGAGGTCTGATCTCTGATATTAGAAATAAATTGGGACTTTGTACCGATGTTCATTTAGGTGTCATCCACCCAAACAGCATCAGACCGTCCAATACCTTTTTCTCAGAGGCGGGACCTGGGGCATCAACCCGCATGCAATCAGACATGCTCTTCTCTGGGTCCAAAGCGGCTGACCCTGAGTGCAGTGCTTAGCCTCGCATCCTGAGCGTATCATTTTAGCTTTTTATGGTATCCAACCATGCTTGGGGAGAATGTCCTGCTTCAATGGCTGTAAAGGCCTGAATGATCATGGCTGCATCACACTGTTGTGAGACTCTAATCTTGCATATATACCACAGGCAAACCAAGGAGACCAACACCAGAAGGCCTGCTAACCCTCCCATGCCCGCCCATTCCTTCAGATGATTCATGGCTGCAGCAATCCATGTTGATAATCCTGTGGCTAGTCCTGCGTCCACTCCGGTAGAATTTACTGTGACAATGGCCACTCTCAGCTGCTCCATCGTAGTATCGAATTCTCCAGTCCAATTACCTAAAATATAGCTCGACAATTGTTTAGACAGATTTGCAGCACAGGAAAAATTCTCATGTTGTATGCTAGTGACACAAAGTCCAGCATACTTTCATTGACAGCCAGGTTGAGCGATTTGCCATAGGGTATCAATTTGCTCCTGCACGAGGTCACTCCTCTGATTGAACACCATCAAGCTTCCTTTTAGTTGAGCATTAATTCCTTTATGTACAACTAAGGCATGAGCTACATTGGCTAAATGATTATTCAGGGTCTGAGCAGTCTGCCCAGTATGACTCATGGCTAATGCCCCGGTGGTAGCTCCAACAGCCGTCAATGAGATGGTAGTAACAATGGTGGCTGTAGTTCCAAGATCCCTTTTCTGTCTGAAGAGAGTCATAGCGTGAGGGGCATCAATGGGCACAGGCACCCAGTGAGGCAGGCATGCGAGTAACCAGGGCATACCTAACTTTACTAGCATTCCAGCATTGGGCAAAAAAGCAAGTATCATTACCACAATTACTTGGCTCTATCTGGCTAATAATGAATAAAAATGGGGGATATAGACAAACAGGTGTGGGCTTATAGGAAATATTATGAGAAGCCTTAACCCCTCGTTGGAACATCCTGCGTCAGTTCTAGAACTAGCAGTGGTGGTGTCCGAGGTCTGAGTAGGTTCAGGAGACCATTGCCCCCAGGGGCGAGACGTGCTCCATGCCAATTGACTAACTCCATGTTTTCCTCCAATTTTGAAAGTCATTTAAGGTTCTTAAATTATTTTTTTCCCTTTTTTCTTAAATTTTTCATCAATTACACTTTATTCATTCTGCATCCCCCCATAAGCCCCTCCCTCCTCCCATCCCAATCCCACCCTTCCCTCCTCCCTCTGCTTGCATGCCACTCCCCAAGTCCACTAATAGGGGAGGTTCTCCTCTCCTTTCTGATCTTAGTCTGTCAGTTCACATCAAAAGTGGTGGATTGTCCTCTACTGTGGCCTGGTAAGGCTGCTCCCCCCCCCCCAGAGGGAGGTGATCAAAGAGCAGGCCAATCAGAGTATGTCAGAGGCAGTCCCTCTTCAAATTACTATGTAACCCAATTGGACTCTGAACTGCCCTGGGCTACATCTGTGCAGGGGTTCTAGGTTATCTCCATGAATAGTCCTTGGTTGGAGTATGAGTCTCTGGGAAGTTCCCTATGTTCAAATTTTCTTGTTCTGTTGCTCTCCTTGTGGAGACCCTGTCCTCTCCAGCTCTTACTATTTCCCAGTTTTTACCTAAAATTCCGTTCACTCTGCCCAACAGTTGCCCATCAGGCTCAGCATCTGCTTTGATAGTCTGAAGGGCAGAGGCTTTCAGAGGCCCTCTGTGGTAGGTTCCTAGGTTGTTTCCTGTTTTCTTCTTCTTCTGATGTCCATTCTCTTTGCCTTTCTGGATGGGGATTGGACGTTTTAGTTAGGGTCCTCTCTCTTGCTTAGTTTCTTTAGATGCACAGGTTTTAGTGGGTTTGTCCTATGTTGTATGTCTATATGAGTGAGTATATACCATGTGTGTCTTTTTGCTTCTGAGACAACTCACTCAGGATGATCCTTTCCAGATCCCACCATTTACCTGCAAATTTCATGATTTCCTTATTTTTCATTGCTGAGTAATATTCCATTGTGTAGATGTACCACAATTTCTGCATCCATTCTTCAGTTGAGGGGCATCTGGGTTGTTTCCAGCTTCTGGCTATTACAAAGAAAGCTGCTACAAACATGGTTGAGCAAATGTCCTTTTTGTGTACTTGAGCCTCTTTTGGATATATGCCCAGTAGTGGTATGGCTGGATCTTGAGGAAGTGCTATTCCTAGTTGTCTGAGAAAGCGCCAGATTGATTTCCAGAGTGGTTGTACAAGTTTACATTCCCACCAGCAGTGGAGAAGGGTTCCCCTTTCTCCACAACCTCTCCAGCATGTGTTGTCACTTGAGTTTTTGATCTTGGCCATTCTCATGGGTGTAAGGTGAAATCTCAGGGTTGTTTTGATTTGCATTTCCCTAATGGCTAATGAGGTTGAGCATTTCTTTAAGTGCTTCTCTGCCATTCGGTATTCCTCTACAGAGAATTCTCTGTTTAGCTCTGTTCCCCATTTTTTAAGTGGATTACTTGGATTGCTGCTTTTCAGCTTCTTTAGTTCTTTATATATACTGGATATGAGTCCTCTGTCAGATAAAGGGTTGGTGAAGATTCTTTCCCAATCTGTAGGTGGTCGCTTTGTTTTGATGACGGTGTCCTTTGCTTTACAGAAGCTTTTCAGTTTCATGAGGTCCCATTTATTGGTTGTTGTTCTTAGAGCCTGTGCTGTTGGTGTTCTGTTCAGGAAGTTTCCCCCTGTACCAATGAGTTCTAGGGTATTTCCCACTTTTTTTTCAAGCCGATTTAATGTGTCTGGTTTTATGTTGAGGTCTTTGATCCACTTGGACTTCAGTTTTGTGCAGGGTGACAAGTATGGATCTATTTTCATTTTTCTACATGTAGACATCCAGTTAGACCAGCACCATTTGTTGAAGATGCTATCTTTTTTCCATTGTATGGCTTTGGCGTCTTTGTCAAAGATCAGGTGTCCATAAGTGTGTGGATTTATTTCTGGGTCCTCTGTTCGGTTCCATTGATCCACCATTCTGTTTCTATGCCAGTACCATGCAGTTTTTAAAACTGTTGCTCTATAGTACAACTTAAGATCAGGGATGGAGATACCTCCAGAAGATCTTTTATTGTAGAGGATTGTTTTAGCAATTCTGGGTTTCTTGTTATTCCATATGAAGTTGAGAATTTTCCTTTCCAGGTCTGTAAAGAATTGTGTTGGTAATTTGATGGGCATTGCATTGAATCTGTAGATTGCTTTTGGTAAGATGGCCATTTTTACTATGTTAATCCTACCAAGCCATGAGCATGGGAGATCTTTCCATCTTCTCATATCTTCTTCTAATTCTTTCTTCAGAGATTTGAAATTTTTTTCATACAAGTCTTTGACTTCCTTGGTTAGGGTTACTCCGAGGTACCTTATGTCATTTGTGGCTATTGTGAAGGGTGTTGTTTCCTTAATTTCTTTCTCAGCCCTTTTGTCTTTTGTATACAGGAGGGCTACTGATTTTTTTGAGTTAATTTTGTATCCTGCCACTTTGCTGAAGGTGTTTATCAGCTGTAGGAGTTCCCTGGTAGAGTTTTTGGGGTCACTCACGTATACTATCATATCATCTGCAAATAGTGATAATTTGACTTCTTCCTTTCCAATTTGTATCCCCTTGATCTCCTTCAACTGTCTTATTGCTCTAGCAAGGACTTCCAACACTATGTTGAAGAGATATGGAGAGAGTGGGCAGCCTTGTCTTGTCCCTGATTTCAGTGGGATTGCTTTAAGTTTCTCTCCATTCAGTTTGATGTTGGCTACAGGCTTGCTGTATATCGCCTTTACTATGTTTAGATATGTGCCTTGTATCCCTGATCTCTCCAATACTTTGAACATGAATGGATGTTGGATTTTGTCAAAGGCTTTTTCAGCATCTAGGGAGATTATCATGTGGTTTTTTTCTTTCAGTTTGTTAATATGGTGGATCACATTGATGGATTTCCGTATATTGAACCACCCCTGCATACCTGGGATGAAGCCTACTTGGTCATAGTGGATAATATCTTTGATGTGTTCTTGGATTCGGTTTGCAAGTATTTTATTAAGTATTTTTGCATCAATGTTCATAAGGGAGATTGGCCGGAAATTCTCTTTCTTTGTTGAGTCTTTGTGAGGTTTAGGTACCAAGGTTACTGTGGCTTCATAGAATGAGTTTGGTAATGTTCCTTCTGTTTCTATTTTGTGGAATAGTTTGAAGAGAATTGGTGTTAGCTCTTCTTTGAAGGTCTGGTAGAATTCTGCGCTGAAGCCATCTGGTCCTGGGCTTTTTTTGGATGCGAGACTTTTGATGACCGCTTCTATTTCTTTGGGGGATATAGGTCTATTTAGTTGATTTACCTGGTCCTGGTTCAGCTTTGGTAAGTCAAATCGATCAAGAAAATTGTCCATTTCATTTAGATTTTCAAATTTTGTGGCATATAGACTTTTGAAGTAAGTCCTAATGATTGTTTGGATTTCCTCAGTGTCTGTAGTTATATCCCCCTTTTCATTTCTGATTTTGTTGATTTGGGTGGTGTCTCTCTGCCTTTTAGTTAGCCTGGCTAAGGGTTTGTCGATCTTGTTGATTTTCTCAAAGAACCAGCTCTTGGTTTCATTGATTCTTTGAATTGTTTTATTTGTTTCCAATTGATTGATTTCAGCCCTGAGTTTGATTATTTCCAGCCGTCTACTCCTTCTTGGTGTGTCTGCTTCTTCTTTTTCTAGGGTTTTTAAGTGAGCCATTAGGGTGCTTGAATGAGCTGTCTCGAATTTCTTTTTGAAGGCACTTAGTGCTATGAACTTTCCTCTTAGCACTGCTTTCATTGTGTCCCACAAGTTCGGGTATGTTGTGTCTTCATTTTCATTGATTTCTAGAAAGACTTTAATTTCTTTCTTTATTTCTTCCCTGACCCAGCTGTCATTTAGTAACAAGTTGTTCAGTTTCCATGTGTGTGTAGGCTTTTTGTTATTTCTGTTATTGTTGAGGTCCAGCTTTATTCCATGGTGATCAGACAAGATACATGGGATTATTTCAATCTTCTTGTATTTGTTGAGGCTTGCTTTGTGACCCACTATGTGGTCTATTTTGGAGAAGGTTCCGTGAGGTGCTGAGAAGAAGGTAAATTCTTTTGTGTTTGGGTGTAAAGTTCTGTAAATGTCTGTTAGGTCCATTTGATTCATGACCTCTGTCAGAGACATTGTTTCTTTGTTTAATTTCTGTTTGGTTGACCTGTCCTTTGTTGAGAGTGGGGTGTTGAAGTCTCCCACTATTAATGTGTGTGGATCTATATGTGCTTTAAATTTTATCAATGTATCTTTCACAAATGTGGGTGCCCTTGTATTTGGGGCATATATGTTCAGGATTGTGATGTCTTCCTGGTGGAATTTTCCCTTGATGAGTATGAAGTGTCCTTCCCCATCTCTTTTGATTAATTTTGGTTGAAAGTCTATTTTATCAGATATTAGAATGGCTACTCCTGCTTGCTTCTTGGGTCCGTTTGCTTGGAAAGTCGTCTTCCAACCCTTTACCCTCAGGTAATGTCTATCTTTGTGTCTTAGGTGTGTTTCTTGTATGCAACAGATTGCTGGGTTTTGTTTACATATCCATTCTGTTAATCTGTGTCTTTTTATTGGAGAGTTGAGTCCATTGATGTTGAGAGAGATTAATGACCAGTGGCTGTTAGATCTCTTGATTTTGATGTTGGCTGTGGTCATCAGGTTGTGTGCTTGGTTGCTTTTTGTTTTACTGAAGTGAGGTTATTTATTTCCTGTGTTTTCTTGAATGTAGCTAGCTTTCTTGGGTTGTATTTTCCCTTCCAGTGTCTTCTGTAATGCTGGATTTGTTTGTAGGTATTGTTGAAATTTGTTTTTGTCATTGAATATCTTGTTTTCTCCATCTATGAGGACTGAGAGTTTTGCTGGGTATAGTAGCCTGGGCTGACATCTGTGTTCTCTTAGGGTCTGCATGATATCTGTCCAGGCCCTTCTGGCTTTCATAGTCTCTGTTGAAAAGTCAGGTGTGATTCTAATGGGTTTGCCATTATATGTTACTTGGCCTTTTTCCCTTGCAGCTTTTAGTATTTTTTCTTTGTTCTGTATACTTACTGTTTTGATTATTATGTGGCGGGAGGATTTTCTTTTCTGGTCAAATTTGTTGGGTGTTCTGTAGGCCTCATGTATTCTAATTGACCTCTCCTTTAGCTTGGGGAAATTTTCTTCAATGATTTTGTTGAAAATATTTTCTGGGCCTTGGAGAAGGGAGTCTTCTTTTTCCTCTATACCTATTATTCTTAGGTTTTGTCTTTTCATATTGTCTTGCATTTCTTGGACGGTCTGTGTCAGGAATTTTTCAGATTTAACATTTTCTTTGACAGATACATCGATTTCTTCCATTGTATCTTCTACACCTGAGATTCTTTCTTCCATCTCTTGTAGTCTGTTGGTTATGCTTACCTCTGTAGTTCCTGTTTTCTTCCCTAGATTCTTCCTTTCCATTATTTCTTCCATTTGTGTTTTCTTTAATTTTTCCAATTCTATCTTCAGGTCTTGAGTTGTTTTGTTTACTTCCTTCACCTGTCTGATTGTACTTTCCTGTTTTTCTTTTAGTTCCTTCAACTCTGTTTCTTTCATTTCATTCAGTGTTTTAAGCATTTCCTTTCTAAAGGCCATAAACTGTTTGGCTGCAGCTTCCTCTATTTCTTTACGGATGGCAATATTCTGTTTGAGTTTATCTTCCTCTATGTCTTTACGAATCTTATTTGTTTCCTCTGTTATCATCTTCATGAGCATACTTGTTAGGTCATCTTCTTGGATTTCAGTTATGGTGAGGTGTCCAGGGCTACTTGCCCCTGGGTAACTGGGTTCTGGAGATGCCATATTGCTCTGTCTTTTGTTGCTTGAGCTCTTACGCTGGCCTCTACCCATTGTGTTATCTTAGGAGTTTGGGGTTATTTTCTGGTGGTTCCTGGGGATCCTGTGGTGGAGAGAATCCCCTTTGCAGAAAGCTGGATTTTCCTGAAGGATGTCTTCTCAGCTTTTTGGGTATAGTCCCTGGATGGCTGGTGTTTTTTCAGGAGTTGCTCACCTCAAGGATATAGACCTGAGTGGTAACTGTGGTCTTTGTTAGTCGAGAGGGTTCTCCTCTCACCCAGGGAAGTCCTGAGGGCAGCTGCCCTGTTTCTGGGTTTCTTGTTGCAAATTTAATGATCAGCTGCTGTGACCCAGTTGGACATCAGGCGCGCCTCAACTGTTTGTGCTTGTGTCTGGAGCACAGCTGAGTGCTGGCGCCTTGGCCCCACTAGACTGCTAGACTTTTTCTAGGGAAGGATTGGGTGATTTAGATCAGTACAGTTTCCTTCCTTCCCCGTGGATTCTCTGGAGACACGGACTCCTAGTGTCTTTTTTTGCCCTGGTGCACACTGCTCAGTGTCCGCCAGCTGGCTGGCCACAGAAATTTGCCTGTGCCTGGAGCACAGCTGTGTGAGGGTGGCTCAGTCTCTGCCAGCTGTCTGGTGCGCAGAAACTGCCTGTGTCTGCCTTTGCGGCTTTTGGGGGCCTGAGTGCTTCCCTCAGATGGGTAATTTTCCGGGGACCTTTTCAGGTTGGGGGTGAGCTGAGTGCTCTGAGATCAGACCCGCCGTTTCTATCTCTGGCGGCGAATCAGGCGCGCAGGCAGGCAGGGCTCTGTGCCGGAACCTGGGTCCCCGGCTCTGGCTCCGGGCTGGCTCCTGGGGTGCCCGTGGAACCCGCCCGAGTCTTTTCCAGGGGATGTCTGGGTGACCTAAGGCCGGTCCCTATCGTTTCCTGTACCCTGGGGTTATCTCTCGACTGAAAATTCCAGTCTCTGATAGTGTGGTGCCCAAGGTTCAGTCTGGGACCGTGACCAGAGACACTGGCTTGTGGCTCTGGGCTGCGGCTGGGGCTGGCGGCCGGCAGCCAAGCGTCTGGCGGAACGGGGATCTCTTCCGCGGTTTAGCCGGGTGAGTTAAAAGCTGATTGAATCCCCCACCGTGGGGTATCCTCTCACCTGGGAAACACAATGACTGTGTTTTATGGCCGAGAGTTCTGATTGCTGTTCACTGTGCTGATCCTGCTGTGCTGCTGCTCAGAATGAGAGTCCTCCCAGCGCCGCCATCTTGCCCCTCCTTGTCTCTATTTTCTATGAAGCATTTATTCTGTTATATTTCCTGGAGGCTGTTGCTAGGAGAGTTAACTTTGTTTTCTGCCAGGTGTACATTCTGTGATATTTCCTGCTACCTGAATTCAGTTCCCAGTCAAAATCTTTACTTCAAAATGGAGTTATAGTCAGGCTAACTTAAACTCTTCACTAGCATCCATTCATGGTTACCCAGGCCTTGGGATAGTCACTGCATTTCTTCCACTGAGTTTGTAGTCTAGTGGGACAGTCATTTAGGCGCAAATCAAGCCCTATAACTGGGACAAATTGTGCAATGTAAGATTGGAGAGGCATGAAAAATAAATTGGAGGCCCTGAAAGGAGCTACTCCAAGCAAAACTTTTAAAGAGTCTATGAGTGCTCTATTCTACATGAGAACTAATTCCTCAAACTCCGTGAGCTGCCTCCGTCTATTAAAAAGTGGAAATTGGAGGGTGTGAGACAGTTCAGTGGCTAAAAGATTCGTGCTGCCAAGCCTGACAACTTGAGTTTGATCCCTGGGTTCAACATGGTGGGCGGAGAGAACTGATTCCCACAAGTTGCCCTTTGACCTCTGCATGGATGCTGTGACACATGCATGTGTGTGTGCGTGCACAAAAACGCTTCAAAATTTTCAAATGGCAATGGGAACGTGTAAATAAGATATATTCAACTACCTTAACATGGCGCACTGTGAACCAAGCTCTAGCCACAAGCTCAGTAGAAAGAACTCTCTTAGTAGAACTTCATTCACTGAAAATTAGTATATCAAATTAAGTTAAGGTGTGAGCATGCAGGTAGTTAAGCTGAGTTGACCGGGGAATCAGCAGGGGCTCATTTTTTAGCAACCAACCAATAGCCACCATTTTAACGGCTTATAAAAAAAAAAGAAGCAAAGTAAGAAATGGCACAAATCCCCTGGAAAGAGGGGAATGCTTGCTTGGGTGATCGGAGCTATTTAGAGGCAGCCTATTTCCCAGTCATGGGCATGCAGAGGAAGGGGAGGGGGCAGTTAGCCTGTATTCATCCAGGATGCCATTTGATCAAAGAGAGGAGTAAAGTATGAATCTAGGTTTCTTCTGAAGTCTCAGTAAGGGATGCTGAGGAGTCACAGTATGGAGAACACACTGCTTCTCCAAACATTTCTAGAAGACACAGATGAGTAGGTATTGACAGGAACTCTCAGTGCTGTGTGCTGACCTGGCCTTTCCTGTACCTGCTGGTTCTTTTAATGCAAATAGCCCTTGCTTCTTGTAGGATAGGACTTTTTGCCATTTCTTTTTCCTCTTCTCCGATTTCTCTTCCTTTCTCAGACTTCTGGAGCACTTAATTTCTTAAAACTGAGTATCACACAACTTGTGCCTAGATTCTATTTTTTATTTAATCATTCTTCTATCTATCCATCCATCCAACATGTAGTTATCAAACATAAGATTTTTGCCAGAAAGCATGCTTCATATGGGGAGAGATCTAATATACATGACAGTCTTATTCTGGCATTTATCTTCTGATGGGGAAAACAAGCCACAAACTGTGAGAGAGGCCTTGAAAGCATGGGAGATGTAGTAACTTTGAGAGGGAAGATCTAAAACTCAGACTTGGGATTCAGTGAATGCCTTTGGATGAAAGCATGCTTGAGTCTTGAGGGTGAAGTAGACATTAGTTTAAGAAAGCTGAACTGAATGTAGTGATGAAAAGGATACTTCAGCCAGAGCAGACAGGTCACATGACCTTCATTCATCTGGAAATGGGGCCAAGTTCCCTGTGGCTCTGGACATGCCCCATGGTCTCCCTACTGTGTTGGGAGCTATGTGAGTTTTTCAGATACATTCTCCTGTTCCGTGAATCAGATGAGGGTAGCAATTAACTCTGGGAGTGTGCCTTTGGGAACTGGCTGACCAGCGTGCTTCTAGGACATGGCATCACCTTTATTTTTAGAAGCAATTCCCAATTTGGAATGGTCAGACCTTCAACCCAGCCCTCACCGGACCCTAGGAACTGACCGACCGTGCCTTGGTCAGTCAGTCTTAATGGAAATGGGAGATGTGTGAGGTCAAGGCAACCTTGAGTGTCTCTCCTGGGGAAAATGAACCACAGTGTAGAGGTTTCATGTTTGTACTGGTGACTTTTATGCCAACTTTACACAAGATAGGGTCATTTAGGGAAAGAAAGGAAGGACTCTGAATTGAGAAAATGCCTCCATAGGACTTGCCTGTATGCAAATCTGTAGAGCAGCTTCTTTTGATGGTTGATGTGGAAGGACCCAGATCACTATGAGTAGTGCCATCCCCGGGCAGGCGGTCCTGCATGGCATAGGAAAGCAGGCTGAACGCCAAGGGGAACAAGCAGTAAGCACCATTCCTTCATGGGCTCTGCGTCAGCTCCTGCCTGAAGTCCTGCCCCCACCTCTCTCAGTGATGGAGTGTAACCTGGAAGTGTAAATGAAGTAAACGCTTTCCTTCCCCTGTTGCTTTGGGTTGCAGTTTATCCCAGCAGAAGAAAGCTAACTAGGACAATGATTAAGGATTTCCCTGATGTTCCTTGAGAACTTGTCTGGTTAGTGTTCCCTAAAAGGGGCCGAAGGCAGTGAGAGGTTCTTGGGCCCCTCTTAATTGGTTAAAAATCATAAGCATCACCTTATAGCTAAGTCGGCTTACTAAAACTTAAATGTGGCTAAAGTGTCGTGACATTCTTCTTGCCCCACTGGAGGCATTTAAGTGAAAGGAAAGAAACCAAATCCAGTGCCAACTATGTATCAAATACTCCGTTGGTGCCTTTCCAAATATCGTCTCCCAGAAGGTCTTGGCCTCCTGACCTGGGACAGTTTGCTGCTTGCTCTGCTCTCGGCACACCCTCAGGTACACAAGAAGAAGCTTGGAGGAGCTGCTGCCCTCGTGGAATCTGGAGTAACCCAAGCTCAGCAGGACCTTTCTAGAAAGTATTTCTGTGGCTTGGAGAAGGGGCACAGGGGCTGAAGAGGGATCGGAAAAAAAGGGACCGGAGGAGATGTTCACTGGAGTCTGTAAGCCTTTAGGTGATGTGTGCAGCATTTGGGAAGATGCAGTAACTGTCAGAGAAAGACTTCTTGGCCAATGAGCCTCCTCCTACCACATGGCTTACCCAGGCCTTATAGGATGCAGCAAGCATAGAGGGACTTGCATGCTGTCCAAAAATAACCAGTTTTGGTTTGTTTACAGCAAGAATGGAGTGTCCTCTGGGGAGCTAGGGAATCTTTACTGGGGCACAATGTTAGCTATTCTCGCTGCTCCGTAGTATATGGCACTCAGGTGGCAGTACCACTAGCAGAAGCACAAAGGGAAAAGCCCCCAGCAAGCATTATGTTTTGTTTTTACAGGTCAGCTTCCCAGGGAGGTGATTAGGGGACATCTGTGCCCCCCTGTGTTTCCCAGGTCCTTAGGTCTGGTGTTGGACTTGGACAGAGGGGTGGAGTTGAAGAGGCGGTGGATGGGACAGAGAAAAGATACGTTGCAGACTTCACAACCTCCAGGCCAAACCCACCAGTCAATTCAGGCTTCCTGGGGGAATGTTCTCTTGCCACCTCACTGAGAGCACGAGGGAGGGAAAAAAAAAAAAGAATTGGTGCCACAGGAGGCGACACGAGGGTGTACAGCAGGAAATCAGAATCCAATACCACAACTAAGAGCCTATTATTAGAGGCCCTTGGCAGAGTGGGGAAAATCAAGTGCTAATGAAAAGCAGGTACAGAGAAAATTTAGCATGGCTTGATTATGCATTCCCTTGAGTCACGGAGCACAATTTGCACGATGAGCTGAATTCGCCGTTGAAACAGGACTTGCATGCATGTGTGTGAGAAGGATCTGGGTAACAATTGCAAAATCAACAGCTGTTTACATAATGCAGTGGAGAAGCTAAGGTTAAAAGAAATTGTAAGCTTATTGTGAAGGCTTTGTTCCCCCCCCCCGCCCCACCTGTCTTGTCAGGTGGCCTTACATTGTTGGTCAGTGGAGAGCAGGGGAGAGGGTCTGGCTGAGCCAGCCTCCACTATTCTGGAATTCATTGCCTGCTCCTTCTTCCAGGATATACCCAAGTAGGAAAAGAGGCTCTAACTCAGGGTTTGGGGTAAAAGTGATGAATTACTGGGATACGCCAACTCAACTTGGTACTGTGGAGTTGGTGTAGCTCAGTTCCCTGCCTTAGTGTTTGAAGTCATCATCACCCTGTTCTGTTTGCACAGCAAGTGGACATTAACAAGAGAATGGACACACATAATTGAAGTGACTGTGTGGATCTAGGGCAACTGTATAGCTCAGGTCCTGCCTTTTCTGTTCATTGATCTGGAAGAAAACCCTTACATTGCTGAGATATTGGGCCTTTGTCTGTCCATCTTCCCTCCTTCTCATAGCCATATATCTCAGTAGGAACTGGGATATCCATAGAACATATACACTCATATACATTCACGATAGTATGAGGCCCCAGCATCACTTGTTTGACATCTGTCTGAATCATTGCTATTCTAAAATCCAGCATTTAGATATAAGTGGTTCTAGCTGATGGGAGTTTTAGCTTGTAGGGCAGCTGTACAGGTGGCCATCTTGTATTGATTCCACTTGCTTTCTAAGCTGTGAACAAATTTCAGAATTAATTCAGAGGCTCCACATTTCCTCCAGGTGAAGGATGCTCACGTGTCCCTAATTACGAAACCTGCCCTGACCACTTGACATAAAATCATATAGTCATACTGTCTTTACTTCTGCACACTGCCACCACCACTTTCAGTAAGTTTAGCCACTTGTTCCTTCTCCCACTACATGACCACACCATGAGAGCAAGAGCTTTTTTGTCCGGGTTTATTTTATTTACTGCGCTATTTTCAGTAGCTCTCAAAGAATGGGGACTATACTGTGATCCCAGGAGAAATCCGAGGACTGAAGGGAAGAACGGTAAGAGGGTGCCAAAACAGTGTGTTGCTGACATCTGTAGAAAGGCTTCCATCCCAGGAGAAGGCAGGGCATCTTTTAGGGATGTTTTTTTTTTTTTTTAACAGTTTTAAGAAATGTTCATATGGAAACTCACAGGCTTGCTTTCTCAGGGTTCATAAACTGGCAAGAGATGCAGGGATTTAAGTTAAAATCCACCCTTTAAGATCCCAGTCAGGAATTAGTTCCCGCCCCCTACCCAAACAACCTTCCCTGAACATCCCTTATGCCTTCTCAAACCTGGCTTAGCATAGTTCCTTATGATTCCTGGAAGCAAGCCATGCAGTCCAGATGAGAAGCAGATAATTACAGTACAATCCACTGGCAGAGGCACCCTCCAGTGAGCAGTGTCTGACGAATGGAGAATAGTCAACAAATCCACGCATGTTACTCGGTATTGCTGCCGTTGGTTTAGTACCCAGAGCATGCATGCGTTCTAAAGGGATGTAGGCTCATGCAGCTCTAAGCAATGATATGTAATCATCTTTGGTCTTAATGCTTCTAGAATCTCTCCCTTTCAGGCTCGCCATGCAGTCAGAGCGATGCAACAATTGCTTCGGCTTGTACAGAACTTTTTGCAGATAGTTTGGGGAGACCCCTGTATCCCTGACTGCCACTGAGGCTCCGATTTAGTTTTTAAATTCTCTTCTGTGTTAGCAAGATGGCCCACTGGGTAAAAGAGTCATTGGTCAGTCTCAGCAACCTGAAATGAGTCCCCAGAGCCCATGGCGGAAGGCAAGAACTGACTCCTGGAAGGGGGTCCTCTGTCTTCCACATGAGTGCCATGGTGCCCCTGTAATAATAATACTAGTGAATAAAGTTATATGTTCAAACTTCCTTTGCACATGCACATGTCACGAACTCTCAGAAGCTTGGGACATCTGCTGAGTTCCAAGAAAGCAAGTTGGAGACCTTCTAAGTAAGCACTTGTGGACTCGTGACATCTTGATGCTGCCACTTTGATGTGGCTGTTTTGATTCAGGGCTTCCGGGGCATTTTTGTCGCAGGCAAAGAAAGCAAGCTGTTCAGGAAGCAGCCGTTTTATATAAGGAAAAAAAATGTGTGTGACAGGCACCCAGATCCTTCCAGGGTTTTGTGCAGATGTGAACCTAATGTCTGTGTGTTTCCACTTTACCGTGGCTGTTTTGATGCCTAATGCTTTCATGGCACCATGCGGATCTTGCCAGAATGTTTGCTTTCAATACTTATTGGGCCCATTTTGAAGATGAGAGTGGGTCTGATTCCCGTTTCAATGGCACTGAGCTAAATTCTCAATGTCCTGTTGAAATGCTGGGGCAGCTGGATAGGTCCTTTAATGTATTGTCATCTTTGTCAGGAGCGTGATAAACCCTGTCCCTCCCTCCTGGTCTCTAGAGAAAGATACTGACTATGGCAGCCCCCACACTAGCATATTTCGCTGAATATTTTGCTTATGTACATATGTGTGCTGTCCAGGTGGATGGCTGCACATGTGTGTGCAGATGTGTGTGTATAAATCTGCATGTATATTTGGAGGGGAAAGGTCATTCATTCTTTGGGTGCCAGAAAACTTTCTCTTCCGAAGCAGGACCTCTCTTTTAGTCTGAATCTCTCTAATAGGCTAGACTGGCTGGCCAGCCAGCTGCGGGGATCTCCCTGTCTGTGCCTCCCCCGTGCTGGCATTATAAATGTGTGCCGCCACCAGATGCTCAATGGGAGTCCTAAGGCCCCATACTAAGGTCTCCCTGCTTGTAGGGCAAGCGTTTTACTGACTGAGCCTTTCTCTAGCTCTCTCCCTTTACTAAATTTTCATGAAGGAGTATCAGCACGTTTCTTCCCTGTATTATAACTAGGGATTATCATACAATCTGGCTCCTCCAATATCATAGATCTTTAGAGCCCTGTCTTATGCCTCTGGCCTCCAGTTAAAAAGGAAGACACGCAATGAACACTAGACCATACGGCTAGCAAGCCCTGAAGTGAGGGCTAGACTCCTGAATCCCACATTCTTCCCATCACCATCAGTGATAAGGCCAGCCATTGCTCTGCAGGCAGGCATTGCTTCCACAAAGGCTTGTCTAGCCTGGTAAGAGTACCTGAGCAGGGGTAACACCTTCCTTCCTTGGAAGGCACTGTCACATCATCTGTCAAGGATGTGCCCTTCTACCTATCAAGGGTGGTATTACCGTCTTCTCATGTGTTTTGGTTTCATTCATCAAATGGTGGTTTTTGCAAGTAGAAGCTACCAAACAACAACAATGAAAAAAACAACAACAACAACAACAAAAAAAACACCTCAATTTAGCAAAGTCAAATGTGTATGCTTCATTCTAAAAATCTTACTGGCCTGCGAAGTGATATGTTGGGAGGGGGGAGAGGAAGGTCCTCACATCCCCAGCAGGGGTTCTGTTGAACAGACTCCCAAGACAGCATGAATTCCCTTGGGATGGGGCATCTGGAAAATGGCTGAGTTGAGTCCAAAGACGACAGTGATCAAAATGCTGCCTGTAGCCATCCTGCTTTGACTGTGAGGGGCCTCAACTTGGGGGCAGTTTGGCAGGGTCTGATTATACACGCAACCTTTTAAAACCACAATTGACTGAACTTTTCTTTTAGTTGTATGCAATGTTGTTTTTTTCTGGAACAGAGGGAAGGCTTGAGTTACAGTAGATGTGGTCTTCACCTGTGCAGAATGTGGAAGCTTTGAACTTTTGGGGCATCTGATTTTGGTGTAATGCGGGCTGTGACTTTCCCAGAAAATACCACACACACCAATTATCAGGAGAATGAAAGAGCTCAAATTTTGGAGCATGATCTGGATTGAAAACTTAATGGCCTATTGATTTTTATCCCGGTAAAATGGAGTAGAAAAACTCCCTTCCCAGAGTCAGCAGGGGAGTGACCCCTGGGAAATCCCATTATTTTTCACGGTGCTTCTTTTTCTTACTGCGGGGATCCAGGGTAATGGGAGTAAAATGTCTATGTGACCCACAGGTCAACTGGAATCCAAGTGTGCCCCAATGCTCCTATTTTGTCTCTCTACTTTGCCCACGGGAGACCCCTATTAATTCAACCCAGGGAGTCACTAACCATGAGCTTCATTTCCGTTGCAGTGCCAACAACATGCCCAAGCAGGTGGAAGTGCGCATGCACGACAGCCACCTCAGCTCCGAAGAGCCGAAGCACCGAAACCTGGGTCTGCGCATGTGCGACAAGCTGGGGAAGAACCTCCTGCTCTCGCTAACGGTGTTTGGTAGGTGTCTCTGTTCTCTACACCCTTATCTCCTGAGGTCACCTCATCCATTTCTCCAGAGCTCTCCAGATTTCCAGGGGAGCTAGCCTCGCGGAGAGTGCTCCTCTGGGAAAGGAAGTCATGTGTCCTGCCGGGGCCCCATTAGGCACTCTGCCCCCGTGGCAAAAATCTACTCCTAAACCATTTCTGGCCATCTGCTCTCCTCTGTTCTCAGCATGCATACACATTTCCTGTGAGTGTCAACAGGCAAGTCCCCAGACATACTTGTGAAGACTAAGTTTTGAACTGTTGAGAGAGAGGCCAGGGAATCTGCAATGTAGCATACCTTCTGGGTGATCCCAGAGCAGGTAGTAGATCACATTCAGAAAAAGACTTGGATCAAGGTAAGGACAACAGGGCCAGAAATCCCCACTACAAGGGACCACAAGATCAGGCCTTTGCCAAAAACAGCATTGACTTTGATTAACTGATACATTTGGGGAGGGGAGCACGGAAGAGGCCCATTCCACTGCTCAGCTATGTTCCAAGTCATCTCGGGATGATTCTCTGGTCTGAGTTGTCAAAGCAGTCCCAGTCTGGAGTTTTCTACAGGGTACAATAAAAACAGAGTAAATGTCGTTCCTTGTAATGACAGTCACATAGTTTCTCTTCTCAATCCTCGCCTTGTCTTTTTGGCTCTCACTTAGGCTACACAGAGAATCTACTAAGAAGTTCATCCTCCCACCACCTCACCATTATTCATACCCACCCCAACCCCCTTCTCTGTGTCATCTCAGCATCTCAGCCACCAATGGACTAGAATTGAAACTGGGGATTGCTTTAGTTCACTTAGAAACAGGGAACCACGGACATGGCTGGGTATTTTTGTTGTTGTTGTTTGTTTTGTTTTGTTTTGTAACCATCCGCTATGCAATCAAACCTCATGCATCCTTGAAGAAGATTGACAGTATGATATTCCTTTAACCTGTAGAGCCAGGAAAAGGATCTGTCCTTCAGCCTCATCCCTCTCTTCATATCCCTAGAATTACCTCCATAACCCATGTGCCTGGCAACTCCTTTCCTCACCACCAGGGGGTCTGTGGCCTAGATCCTAGTTTTTGCTTTTGCTGCTTGTGTTGGTCACCCATTTCCAACAGCCTGCAGTTTTTCTGGGGGAATGTAGGCGTCTGCAAAGCAAACAGCATCTCTGCCAGTATCTTTGCTCAACTTGGCCCCTCCCAGGTTATAAATCTTCTTTCCTGTGCCTCTGGTCTTCAGTTAAAAAGGAAGACACAAAAGACTATACCCCAGATCATGTTGCCAGATCTGGCTGACAGAAGAAAAGATACTGCCCTCTGGTAGTTGGTTCTTCTGAGAATTTATGATGCTATGTGCAGTCAATATCTCAAAAGATTTTGGAGTCAAGTCATTAATTTTCCTCATGGAGTATTGTAATTGTTTGTCTCAACCCCCCTGGTGTTAGAATAGTTGGAGCTGTTACAGAAAGCTGTCTTGCTGGTTGTCAAAACCAGTTTCCCTGAAGTCATGTCTTTATTTTGTGGAATTCATAGTCTATCAGGCAGACACACGAGAAAGACCACAATCACTAATAGGAGTCCTTGGAGCTATTCATTTGGCAAAAACTGAATTCAGGTTCCCTCTTCCCCTTCCACAGGTGTCATCCTGGGGGCAGTCTGTGGCGGGCTGCTTCGCCTGGCATCTCCCATCCACCCTGATGTGGTCATGTTGATAGCCTTCCCAGGGGACATACTCATGAGGATGCTGAAGATGCTCATCCTCCCCCTCATCATCTCCAGTTTAATCACAGGTGAGAGCTCCTCCCTGGAGCCCATCCACAGGCCTGCACAGCCCTGCCCTGGCTTTTGGGCTCAAAGTAGGATTTCTGTTTGGCTGAGTCAGTATATGTGACTGTCTGTATCATTGCATTTCTGAGCCTTTTCTGTCTCTAAAACAGGAATCACTGATCCTAAGGGGGGGGAACCAACAACAACAAAAAAACATCTATTATTCACTCTGCCCTTCTTTCTGACAGTCAAAGATATAAAGAACAGCTATGTGTTAAAAGTGATGGTATCCATCTTGCTATTTCATTTTTAATGTTTTCAAAATTATGTTTTATCCAGAAGCTGATAGAGATAGTAAGTGAAAAGTACAGTGCCTTTATTATTTACTTGGTCATATAGAAAGATATGAATTGACAAGAGGTTAAATAACTAGACATGAAAGTTGAGGTTTTAATATAGAAAGATATCCTTAATGTGTTATAGCATGCATTCGTATTATAGTTTTTGCTTAATTAATTAATTAATTAATTAAAAGATAATATGCAGGATAATCTGATAGACCTGGCTTCCTTTGCCCAGAATCATACTTCGGGTTATAGAAAGAAGTAGGTCATACATGGGTCAGATCACTTCAGAGAAAATTCACAACAACTTCCTCCCCCGCATGACAAAGGGAAGATCCCCAGAAAGGGCTTCTGTCTCTGATCAGCTAAGGTAGGAACCGAAACCAGGAAGTGGGCACACTGGAGAAACAACTGGAGAAAAACCCACTGGAGGCTGAGGTCCGTATGACTTGACTCGGAGTTTTCCCTAGCCTCCCCCAATACGCATGCTGCCTGCCACTCGCAGCTGCTTCTTCCATGTGCCCTCTGATAGCCGCATGGGGTTAGACACGAGAAACCACCATGCGTCAACACAGAGCGATGGGAGGGCCATGCTGACTCTCCGTTTCTGTCCCTAGTAATGTGTTCTAAAGACATTTGAGCATGTTCTTGATGCCCCAGCGTTTGCTTCTCCTAAATAAGGACAGTAAATAGTAATACTCACACACAAGTGAAACACTGGCCTTAGCTAGGCCATCTCTTCAGAGAAGATAACCTAAGGTCGTGAAAATGGTAGAGACATTAGTTTGAAGTTAAAAATGGAGGACTCTTCAACGTTATGTTCACATATGTAATTGTGTTGGACAGGTGGGTTGAGGTCAGCCATCTGTAATCTATGAGCCACCAACTCTCCAAGTTTCTCAAGAATCTCAAAATTAATTAATACTCTTAGAAAATAGAAATGTAAAGTGTGGAGCTGATCCCATGTTTAGTAGGGGGAGTGTTATTTGACCACTAATGTATCTGAGTGGTAGGAAGCTGTGGGGTTACAGATATGTTGAGATAGGGCCATGAGTAGAAAAGAGCAAGCTGACCTTTCTGGATTTCTTTTAAACCCAGGGCTGTCAGGCCTGGACGCCAAAGCCAGTGGCCGCCTAGGCACAAGAGCCATGGTGTATTACATGTCCACAACCATCATTGCCGCTGTGCTGGGGGTCATTCTGGTGCTGGCCATCCACCCTGGCAATCCCAAACTCAAGAAGCAGCTGGGACCTGGAAAGAAGAACGATGAGGTGTCTAGCCTGGATGCCTTCCTGGATCTCATTAGAAATCTCTTCCCGGAGAACCTGGTGCAAGCCTGTTTCCAACAGGTAACCCAAAGTCACCTCTGTCCTGTCTTCCACCTAATCCTCGGTAATCAGAGACAGTCTCAACTCTGACCATCAGTCTTCCAAACACATATTGATCTCTGTAGGCTCAAGGGTTTCATGAGGTGCTCTGGGGAGGGACCCTAGAATTGGAACCCTAGGATTGAAGCCAGATGTCTTGATTTCCAGATACACTGTCGCCTGCACCCTTGATACGTTGTCACTCTGAGATTCACCTTTCCCTTTGTGTTCCTGTCTCTGAGTTGCACATGAGCAATCTTGTTCACAAGCCTCTGTTGCCCAGTGGTTCTCAACACTATCTCGAAGTTCTATGCAGTCCTTAAAGGAAAGGATGCTGGCTTAATCTATTCTACAAAATGAGAATCTGTAACCCACCCTTAAGATGAAACAGGAGACTGAATATGATTTTTTTTTTAATTGTGAAAACAGAATGCATCTATGAGCCTACCATTGGGGGGACAGAGACAGGGAGATCCCTAGGTTTCCAGACACTGTAGCTGAATCTGCAATCTGGATTCTCTGGAAGACGCTGTCTCAAAACAGAATGGAGGAAAAGATCAAGGCAGATGCTGATATCAATTGTTGGCCCCCAGATGCACTTGCACACACACACACACACACACACACACACACACACACACACACACATATAACTTTTAAAAGCAGATAATTCCGCTAAGTAAAACCACAGTCACTAGCCAAGGCCACACTCACTGCCCTATTTTCTGTCCACAGAGCTTAGGTTGGCACACACCACAGTCATGAAAAGACGAAACCAGAGCCCATGGGCCTCCTTCAGCTGTTCTCAGGGAACCACCGAAGAGTGTGGTTATGAAATAGGCAGCTTAGAAGGGAAAGTCTGGATTTCCAGCCCCAAAAAGGCAGTGCCAACTCTCGCTGAGCCCACGTCGTCACGCCAGGCTGGGATAGGTCTTTCTGATTTTTTAAATGTCGTTTTGTAAAGAAATGATAAATATTCAAAATGAGAGATCTACTCATCACCTTGATTTGATCATTATCACTGTCCACGTGTATGGAAGTATCTCATATATATGTATTCACGTATGGAAATAGTCTACCATACATCATAAATATGTGTAATTAACTCAATGAGGACTTGTATTAAACAACAGCATTCCAGACAGGAAGAGTAAAATGGACAGTGACTAGAATATGGAGACAGGAATCTTCCTGAGGTCCCCTGTTCATGTGCTTGCTAGCCTCACCAAGGAGGACAGCATTGCTTCCTTTGGAGTGGAAGATACAAGTGGTGTTTTGGAGCCATGGATCCTGGGAAATTAGCTAAGAGAAAACAGGCAGGGAGGCATGAGAGCTTCCAGAAAGGACAGATCTAGATCTGTTTCCTGTGCCTATCTACATCCACTCATAGACAAAATACCTTTATTTTAGTCTGGAAATCAAGACAGAAAAAAAAAGCTCCAAGCACTCAGAACTTTTGCTGTGCTCTTATTGGATGAAGCTTCTGTGGTGTTGGACATATTCACATTTGGGGATTTCCCTGGCTGATGAAGGTCTTTGCCCAGTGGATTTGCTAGGGGTTTGAAGACTACATCAGGTCCTGTTCCGTTGCTGCCACGATCCTACCTCTTCCTATGGCAACCTCGCTTTGTTTTCCCAACTAAGGCCAGGGTCAGGTTCTCTCTGAGTTGGGGCAGTATGAGGACTAGTAATATATAGTACTTTACGTCACAGTGAGAATGGGTAGAGAGTCTCAACCTGACTCCAAGGGCCTTGACGAGAGGATACCATTCTTACAGAGTAACAACGCATTGCCAGAGACAGAGAAGGGGTCACTGAGTTCCCTGTAGCCTGGAAGAGATGATTTTAGAATGGCCTGTCTTGGGGAAGGAGACTTGTTCATATTAGAGGCAGCCTTCCGTGGTCCTGGCTTGACAGGGTCCAGAGACAGACCGAAGACAGAACTCAGCTCAAGCAGTTACTAGTGGACCTCGGTCAAACTCAGATTATTATTCTAAGAAAGCTTGGGTCAGGGAAATGACTGATTTTCTACTGAAAAATAACCAGTGTGACAGGTATGGATAGAGACAAAGCTACAAGTGGCTGAGGGTGGGAGGCTGATAGGAAGAAAGACAAAGAAAGGTGAATTAGGGGACATTTGCAAGTTTTCAGATAAGTTGGTAAATTGGACTCAAGTACTATGACGGGGACTCAGATGGAGTAGTTCAATTCAGACTGTCTCTATGAGCTGAGACTTGGCCAGTGTGCCAGCATGCCAGTGTGCCAGTGTCCCTATCTCCTCGGCTTCAACTGAAACCCTGTGCTGCCTGAAAGCTAGATTCTGGAGTCGTATTCGATTCGTGTTGAATCTGGCTTCATTGTCTAGCTAGAAATCAGGTCTTGGGTTAATTATAGGACATAGTAGGTGTGAAGCCCGTTAGCTTTCAGCCTCCTACCAGATCCTGGCTGTCACCATTTACATAGGTCCATGATAGGCACTTCAGATTAGTCCAAGTTTTGGCTTCTTCACCACTCTGGGGATGAGTCGCCACCTTCGTTGCCCAGAGCCTGGCAGCTGCATCCAGAAGCTTCCCTTCTTGTCACTTCTGTGTTTTATCCTCATGCTTCTATTGCCCAGAGCTTGGGTCCTCCTCTGCTTGTGTAGCCAGTCTTGGGTCTCCTCTTACCCTGCTCGAGTGTGTATGGCCAGGCTAACATGAAAGGCGCCTGCCTCCTTCTACAGAAGGCTGCCCCGTCCTTCTCTCGCGCTCTTGTCATCTGAGTTCAGCATTGCCAACTGTCAGACCCAGCCACAGAAGGATCCAGTCAGCAGAACTTAGCATAGGGTGCAGATGACGGGAAAAATTTCAGTAGTGGTCAGGCCATTTGAGTTCAAGTGTCAGCTCTGCCAGGAACTATGACGTCTGAAAAGTCAGTTGACTTCTCCATGTATCCTCTTCTGTATCTATTCAAGGTTCAGCCATCTGTCACCTTTGATGTACCAGCACCGACATTCTAGGATTTTGAATGATTTCTATTTTAATGCCCTCGAAAGTGGTAAATTTTGAGGCTGGGTTGCGAATTTTTGCATGCAGGATGACTGACGCCTTTAAAATTAGGCCCACTTCCACAGATGTCAAGGAATAGCCTGAGAGATGCTTAGAGACTGTTAGGCAAGGGTTAGTTGTCCTCACAGCCTGAAAAAAGTAGACACTGCCCATCTTCCATATGAATCACATGATCCTGCAAGGGTGGCAGTTGGCAGCTGTCTCCTCTGATGTCCAGCTGGAGATTCCCAGCAGAATCTGGTTTAGGAAGGACCCAAGGCCTAGGACAGGCTTCTGATGACTCTGTCCAGAAGAAGGGACATCTGGCCGCATCTCACAAGTTGGGAAAGCAGCTAACCTGGACACATGACATCATCTCCCAAACATAGAGGTGTTACCAAAGTGGACACACATTCCCCAGCTTTAGCAACAGTACTGCTTAGGATACTTAGAGTAAAAACAGAGTTCATAAAAATTTTAATGATCTTGTCAGTAGGGCAGTTATACCCTACTTTGTACGCAATGAGATAACACTCTGCTAAGCATAGAGAAGTCCTGTCTTGGGGGTAAAAATGTCCAGTGTTTGTAGCCTTATTTTTTGGCATTTTGTAGTTGCAGTTAACATCCTGGGGGTGAGGTTTCCCTCACGAGATTGGCTCCAAATTTGCCCAGACTTACTATTCACCCAACCTCCTCAAGGCCTTCGGGTGGGCTCATCCAACCCTATTCCCATCACTGGGTTGTTGTTGACCTTTTAGACCAAACCTCACCTTTATTCTTTTCTCTCCTTGCTCCATTAGATTCAGACAGTGACAAAGAAAGTTCTGGTATCACCTCCGTCCGAAGAGGCCAATACAACCAAAGCGGTCATCTCCATGTTGAATGAGACCATAAATGAGGCCCCGGAAGAAACTAAGATCGTTATCAAGAAGGGCCTGGAGTTCAAGGATGGGATGAATGTCTTAGGTAGGCAAACTGGCTGTTGCTGTCCATCACCTCTGTCTTTCGGTGGGACAGTGGCCAGCAGTTCACAGCTGCCTTCTCAGACTGCCAAGCATTCTTCTCAGCAAACAAAAAAAAACTGTCCTCTAGGTGGCGCTGAAGGCTCTCTTTGGGGAACAATATAAGGGTCACTGAGACTGAGAGCTGAGCCATGAAGGAAGAGGGACAGGAGGATGGACCCAAGGGAGTCCCTCAAGGGACATGGCAGCCAGAGATCAGGGATGGGAAAAGAGGAAGGAGCTGATATTTGCCGGGCACATTCCTCTGTCTAGTGTTGTCAAGTCACCTTATCTAACTAACCATGTAATGAAATGGAATATCCTTGTCTTTTATTTATTAAGATGTCTCTATGCAGGAGCACCATACTGGTTGCCCCATCCTACCTTCTAGTCTATAACAAATGCAGTTACCAGTATTGGACAGTATTAAATTAGGGGAAAGGGGGGTTCTGTAGAGTATCATGTGACTTCCCTCCTCAAGCTTGGTGCCTTCCCCGAATTTGATCCAGAGGTTCTCTTCAGCTGCACAGATGTGGGTTTAGGGGCCACTCACTGGTTGTCTACCCCTGGGAAATTCCTTCCACTTCTCTGAGTCTTGGCAGTAAAGTTGAAAGTTGAAATGGGATTGGCATGGGTTTGGTAGACCAACCGCTATAAAAATGAAACGAGTTCAGCGCATGTTAAGCTCTCTAGCACATGCAGTGAGTTCTGTTCAGACATGCTCTGACCATTATTAAAAGTAGATGAAGAGCTGAGGAACTCAACCAGAAAACATCTCACAGAGTGTGGGGGGTGAGGTTTCCCTCATGAGATTGGCTCCAAATTTGCCCAGACTTACTGTTCACCCAACCTCCTCAGGGCCTTAGGGAGGATGCCCATCCAACCCATTCCCATCACTTGCCAGTTTAATGGTGTCAAGAAAACAGGTCATTTGCCTGTAAAATTGAAAAGAAATGGAGAAATATGAATTTGTAAGAAAGATCTTGCAAACAAGGTTTCTAAGGACCCCGGTGAGAACTGTTTAGGGATGGGTGAGCTTGGTGGTCCTGTCCTTCTGTCATCTAAGAGATCAGATACCCTTGTCTCCTTGAACTGTTATCAGATAAACTTGAATTTTAGATCAATATCAAACAATAGTAATGTAGCGAATGTATGACCCGAGTGAATGAGCTCTTCTAAAAAAAAAAATAAATTAAATTTAAATTAAAAATGTTCATATGTATCTGAAATTCAGAATGTGATTGGAAGCGCTGCTTGATTATTGTGTCCATGGTTCTCCGTAGACATCCACGCTATCAGGAGAGGGAGCAGAAGAGAGCAGGGCAGCCCTCTGACTGCAGGGCTGAAGCAGATCTTTCTTGGTTTGGCCTGGGAGAACACAGGTTGGAGTAAGCGAGAGTGAGGGAGGAGATAAGCTGAGTGGATTGCTAGGCAACAAGCGATCCACAAACACAGTTGGTAATCAGTGAGAAGCCAGAGGTGGGTGGAGGGAGGAGGAGGAAGTGTGGGAGTCCCTCTGAGAAAGGCTTTGCAGATAACCCAGCAGCCTCTTTCTCCATCGAAGAGCTATTTACAATCATTTCAGGGTCTTCTCCACTCACTCCCCAGGGCCCCTTCTAGTGGGTTAGAACTTTAGATCTCACCCTCCTCAACAAAGCAAGCCTCTTCTTCAGAGGGCTAAAGATATAACAGGCTGACATTTTGGAGTGAATTGTTCAAAGTATCCTAGTCTTTTCCAGAGTCTTGATGGGTTCTAGAAAGTCACATGACCTTTGGCTGTACAGGGAGTTTCAAAATATTGACAACTCGCTCAACCCCAACGACCAAATCTAAGAGGGCTTTGTTCAAATGAAACACCCCTGTTCCAGTGAGCAATTTCAATTAGGCAATGTTTACCCAGGGAAATGGCAGGCAGAATCCTGCGTTCCATCCAAGTACACAGCAAGGCACTGTGAAGCCAAGGGAAGTTAGATTGTTGAGAAACTTCCCATGTGCCAATCACAGCTGAAATAAGATTCTTTCCATGGCCTAGGAAGCAAAGAGTTGGTGGCTTCGTTTTTGTTTTGTTTTTCTGCATTTCTGCTCTTCAATCTTTGGAAAGTCCCAAGACTGAGCATTGCAATACAGAAGGTACAGCCCTAGCTCGGCCTTACAGTTCTTTAAGGACACAGGTTTCTCCTAAGAAACCTGGAGAGCTACAGCACACCTATGATTCCAGCAATCAGAAAGCTGAGACAGGAGGATTATTAGTCAAAGACCAACTTGAGCTACAAATCAAGACTGGTCTCAAAAACCAGCCAAACAGATGACCCCCCAAACCAATTCTTGATCTCCACCTTAATTCCAATTGCTTAAATCAATTTCAACTACTCCTTTAGAAAAACAGAATTTTTGAACTCATAGAAACTCCGGTGTCTGCTCTCTCTGAGAGGAGTCTCCATTCTAATTCTTTGGGACCTTATGACCTTGTACATTATCAAATAGCATTAACTGAGTAATACTCAGGCTTCTCAGCTTGAGTACTCACAGATTCCTTGTTATCACACCCAGCAAACTGCTCTCCATGGTCTGAGAGAAGGGTGGAGGAAGAGCTGGGACCTGATTTCCCCTGATTTTCCATATTCTAGTTCATTCTGTACCATCTTCCTTGGTCTAATAACTCATTTGTGATATCACTTATTGAGCCCTCTGGTGAAGAGCTAAAGAGGGGAGATGTTAAATTCTGGATATAAGCAGTCTGAGTACAAGGGCTGTAAAGAGAGACAGGATCCCCACCAAGTGTGGTTACTAGTTTGATACTAGTAGAGAAGAGAGTGGCTTTGGGGGATGAGAACAAAAGGGTAGATAAAGTCAAAGGTTCAGAGAGAAGGAACGTATGTCTAAGAGAATTACATTATAATGCTGTAGTTTACCTGATAAATGCCCACACTCAGGCATAACTATTTAGACCAAGGAAAGACTGGAAATCAGGCTTGCTAAACGGAGGCAGAGTAGGGTGTGGAAGAGGATGGAAAGAGAGGGATTAGAAGATGGCCAGTACACCAGGGTCAGAGAACGGGCCAAATGGACAAGCAATGCTCTGTAGTCAGGAGAATAACTGTGACTCCAGGTATGTAGTCAGAGTTAGGTGACCAAGACTAGGGGTGGTGAAAGGATCCTGGAGTGTACAGTGAATAATTGGAAATCTAGGCAGTCCCCAAGTAGTACTGAGACTGTTGTTAGCCACATAATGTGCCCCAGTCTCTGAGTGTGTTAAGCTGAGGTGTTGAGGGTAGGAGTGGTTGGGAGTGAATCTTCTGGAACGAGAAACCAGGCTTAGTCTTTGAGGATCTAAGGTACAACGGCAGATCACAAGGTCCTTAGACACAGGTGATAAAGAAGAAGACTTAGGGTTGAGTGTTAGAGTTGCTTCAGCATGTATTGAAAGGCTGCCACCAAGAGGGTAGGGAGTGAGCTCCTTAAATCCTTCCTGCCTTGGGTTAGGATTGACCCTGGAGGCTGATGTAGGTTGAACTAGGATGTCAAGAAAAGAGAGAAGACAGACGAGAGGATAGGTATTGACAAAACCTAACAGTGAACTCTACATTCTGTCTTTATTATCATCCTGAAAAGATTAATAAATGAGAGCATAACAAGTTGAATTTTAAAGGTTAGTTAATTGGAGCTTCCTAGCTAGTTTGAATTTCTTGTTTTCCGTGTCATCATTTTTCTTCCTTCCACCTTTGCTGTGCAGCTGGAGGGAATCCCCCGGGGTGAAGTGTACCTCAGAACAACACCAAAACGGCCTGGACATTCCTTCATCCGGGGCCTTCTAGACTAGTTAGTTTCTGCTGTTCTAGTAGTGCCTCCGAAGTCTGCTGAACAGTCGCCAAGTCCTGCCAGGCTCCTTTCTGTTAATCTGTGTGATAGTGGGAGCTGTTCTCACACACTTTGCTAAGTGAGAAGAAATAGAAGACAGCACCTTTCATTTTGGAATGAAAATGAATTCGTTCTCTTCAAGGATCTCACACCTGCACTGGTTAGAGTTCAGCCTGCTCGAGGGAAAAAATGTCAAGAAAAGCAATAATTATAAGATGCGTGAAGGGGGGGGCGAGGGGGACTTTCAGTGTGAAATGTAATGCGTTTTTTTTCCTTCTAATTCCTAATTTATCCAAGGGTGACTGGTAGGCAGAATTAGCCCTGTACATCAGTCATGCTAAAGTGTGAGGGAAAAGAAGTGCATGCTTTTTCATTTGTCCTTCTGAGTAATGTTGTTGCCCACAGGTCTGATCGGGTTCTTTATTGCTTTCGGCATCGCCATGGGGAAGATGGGGGAGCAGGCCAAGCTGATGGTGGAGTTCTTCAACATTCTGAATGAGATCGTAATGAAGTTAGTGATCATGATCATGTGGTAAGTTTCCTTACTCTGACCTCATTGTCATGGTGCCAGGCGAAGCCTTGTGGTGGAGACCTCCCAGAATGAAAAGAGTGGGTGCAGACCAGAAAGATGTGGAGAAAGGGGTGGAAATTCTCCTCCCTTCCCTTTTGCTTCCTCTTCCTAGTCACTGAGCCAAATCTAATTCTGTGTGTCTTTCGGCTTCAGAATGGGTTTCATTGTTTCACACATCCACCCCAGGCCAAGCTGCTGTAACATATACTAAGTGACTTGTATACCCATAGATTTCCCCAAGTTCAGGAGGCTGGAAGTCTAAAATCAAGATATCTGTATAATCAACTTCTAGCACATTCATCTGATTTGTAAAAGAAACAATGCAGGGGGAAAAGAGGCACAAAGCATCCTGGGTCTCTTTTCTAGAGCATTTAGTCTTTTTCCACTGCTGTAACAACATACTGCAGGCTAGGTACAATTATGAACAAAGGAATTATTATTATTTCTTAATCACAGGTTGGGAGGCTGGAATGTCATCAGCAGATTTGTTATCTGGTGAGCACCTGATGATTCTTCCTCTGTGCCCTCCCATGGTGGAAGGAACAAACAGGCTTCACCAAGGCTCTTCTGTAAAAACGCTGATCACACTGAGGAGGGCTCACCTCCAAGTGGCTCTTCTCCCACACTACTGTACTGAGGTCGTGACTCAACACACAGGAATTTGGGGGCGGGACAAAACCATTTAACTTTAGCAGACACCAGTATCATTCACCAGGATGTTACCTAATCACCTCTACAGGCCCTACTTCTACACAGCCAGTATTAGGGTTTAAACGTTTAAATTAAAGGTGGGGCATATATTCAGTTCATCAAATGGCTAAGAAAATAAAGTAAAACGAAGAAAAAGAAAAATCAGTAGCAGCATTTCGTAACACAAAAATTAAATGAAATTCACATCCTCTCCACAGGTCCAAATGTGGTGACGTGTTTGCAGTTGATTCTCATTAAAGCTTTAGGAATGAGAGGCTTTGAGGTTTCAGCTAAATATGATAACCAAAATATTACTCTTGGCATGGTTGCCTCATCACCTCATTGAACTTGTAAAATAAAAAGGGATGAAAGGGATGTTGGTACAATACTATGCTCTCTTCTGTTACAGTGCTGGATTTTCATTTCCTCAGCAACGCTAATGTTGAATGTTTATTTTGTGAAGAGTTAAGCTAACATTGGAATGCCGTATCCTTTGGGTCCATCCTAGTCTTCTGTGGGCCTCGTAGGCAATGACACATAAAGTAGCGTCAGCCTCTGGCTTGAACGGTACTTTGTGTCCATGTTGCCTAAAGTGTCCAGTGGTCCGCACATCCCCGTGGTAAAGATGCAGTTCTTACTGGTGGGACTGACGCAGGTGGCATGAGTGACATGCCTTCCCCCCTTCCCTCACACGCCTGCCCTTTATACAGTGTCCTTGAAGGAAGCTAGGTTCTTCAGGGAAAGCTGAGGAGGCGTTGAAATGGAGGGTGTGGATTAGGAAGTTGAAACCCTTTCCCCTAAAGGTTTAGCACCTTGTGCCCTGACAGAGAGAGGCAGGGGGGGTCTCTGTGAGTCATGCCTGCAGAAGGATTCCTCACAAGTTTCTGTTACCGCATTCAGGAAGGAAGATGGGGCTTTTATGGCAAGAGCTCCATTCCTATCATTCTTTAGGCGCCTCATCAGCACACCGTTTGATAATTAGAAGCCTGTGGAAAGCTCCTGGGTAAAATGGCTAAGCACTGCCCCTCCAGGCTGAGACCATCGTAATCTTTATGTAGTGGTAAGGATAGTAAAAAATAGCAAAATCTAGCATGGTGAGGTTAAGACAATCTGTCTGCTCGGTGTCATTTAGAAACTGTTTTGAGATAAGCTCTCATGTAGCCCATGTTAGCTCAAAGTTGCTGTGTAGCCAAGGATGACCTTGACTTGATTCTCCCCCTGAGCACTGGTGTGCACCTCCATGTCTGGATTAAAAATTACAATCATTAAAATGTAAATTGGAATGATTTTATTTTGCAGTGTGTTCGACTTCAGTTATTATTTTATTAAACTAATTCATTTATTAAAGAAATTATTATCATTAAGTCATAACAAAGACATGCTAAATTTTTTCAATATGCTTAGAATGAATCTGGTAACTTTCCATGTTCACATTTCTTCATTACAATAATCCCCGACAAAATAGATGTTTTCAGTAGCCATTTTCCAGATAATAGCACTAAGCACAGAGGTTAAATTTCCCAGTGCTGCAGAGAGATATTTTTGTCCAGCAGTCCCTAACTGGGTTTCTTTCTGAGTTTGAAGTAAATGAAATCTGGGAACAAGTGACCTTAAGCAAGTTAGACACATTTAAATCTTAATATTCTGATTAGTAAAACAAAATAATTATAAAATCCATGTCATGAGGTTGCTGTGAGAAAGAGGTGAAATGGCGACCCCAGTCATTGGAACTGTCCAATGGGCCAGTTGTTAGTCTGTTGCCACCATTGTCACCATCAGTCCAATCCATATCATCTCTGTGTGTATTAATTCCTTAAGAAGTCTGAAAACCCCATAGTTTTGTTTAAGTTTCATATTCTTGGTTTTTTAAAATTCTTTAAAACTTTTTGAAACTCTGAAAAACTTGAATAGGAAGCAAAACTTCCCATAGTCTTCCTCCATTACAAAAAGAAGTCTCTGTCCTCCATTTCTACTGCTTGACTACCGCCCCTCCACCATCCGTACCACCGAAGGAAAGAACATTCAATGCTACTTGCTAAAGCAAGGAAAGAAGGCTTTGTACAGGGCTGCCTCAAAGAGTATAGGGAGCATAGCAATGTGTTTTTATAGTAACGGAGAGGGGCTAGGCTCAGATCCAAACATACTGGGAAGGTGGGATTTATAGCCAACAGAATGTGGGCACGTCAAGTGTCAGAGGGATTCTGCTAAGGACCTAGCAGGATTCTTGTCAAAGCCAAGCCAGAGAGGCCAGATACTAGTTGGGGATGGTAGATACATGGGGAATGGGATCAGAGGTGGAGAGCCACACACTGAGGATGGGGATTCTTGGTAAGCTGACTCAGTGGGCCTCTTGGCTGAAACAATATTTTAAAGGAAAGAGACAACCAGACCTAAAGGTGAAGGGATCTAACTACAGTTTGAAAAAGCAAAAACCCATTTGTTCTTTTACTCTATAAATAGATAACCTCTTCTAAACTGACAATGATGTTGTATAATGATGACTACCATAGAGGGTTTCTCCCTACGCTGGCCTCACGTTCTCGTGAAAGAATGGAAGGGAAGACAGCCAAAAGGAAACAAATATAAATCCAGTTAGTAACATGAACTGCAAATGCAGGGCTGTGGGGTAGAGTGAAGGAAGGAGACCTTAGTGGCCAGGATGATCTTTGTGGAATCCAAGAGCAGTAAAGACCTGACAGCAAGGTGAAAAGCTGAAAGGAGATTCCAACATAAGGAAGCAGGAAGCAAAAGTCTGTTGAGGGTCACAGCAAAGATCTAGAGCCACTGCAGTGAAAATAGTTAAAAATGGAGGAAGGAGTCAAAGTGAAGAGGCAGGCAGGGGTCAGAGCCTCCAGGGCTCTGTGGGCCACTGGTGGGTTAGATTTCATTGATTTGTGACAGGAAGGCCTTGGGGGATAGCAAAACCAGACCTTGTGTGAACTGCTTTATCCTATCTGTTTTAGGCAGCACTGAGAGGGTGAGGCTCCACTTCACGTATCTGTCTAACCATCTACACCAGGTCTGAAAGCCCCAAATTAGTGGGTTATGACTTCCTCAGTGGTCTTAACATAAATGAGAACTAAGGTAAATGGTTTCCAAAGGCTAAATATCTGCATTTCATCATTTGCAAGTGATAATTTTGTTCATGAAATATCAACTTTCTGTTAGATCAGAATTACCTGAGAACATATTTAAAACATAGAAGTCCTAGTGCCAGCCGTTTGTGGGAGCCCAGGGTCCATACTGTGAGAGCAGGTAGCTTGGGACACTGAAAGGGGACTAGTTATGGTTACACAGACTTTGATGGGGTTCTGGGTAGTCTGACTGCTGTGGTTAGGTTGTGATTATGAAGTGGAGACCAGCCCTGCAAAGGTCACCTTTGACAAAGGAGGGCCAAGGTTCACAATGGGTAGATGAAACATGGACTATATGTGAATAGCAACCTTGTATACTGGGCACAGAGCTGAGAATACAGGCCCCCTGTGGTTTACGTGAAGACATTCCCTTCTTCTGTCCCAATGATTGTATCTCTCTGAATTGGAAATGGACCCGACAACGGGTGTCACGTGGTTTCAGAATGCTTGGTTGGAGCCTTAAGCCTCTACCTATACGTAATTGTGGTCTTAATTGTTTCATCATGACTTTTGAGCGGTAACCTTGGACATTGTGCATTTTACCTGTTGTTCCCCATGGCATCTCATCTCCAACGAGCTCAGCTCATTCATTGGTATGGAAATCCAGGAATACAGCTCAAGTTGAGTATAGAGAAGTGATGACAAAGGGTTCTTTTATACCGCATTAACAGTCATCCTATTAGGGGTGGGCAAAGTGTTTGGAGTAGCAAGGGTTGCTGCACTCCATACTCCTCAGCTCTTGTTCTTCACTTTGTGGATTTTAGCTAATGCTATCTGCAGTGGGAGCTGGTGCCCACCCACACTGCCAAAACCCCTCCTGTGGGTGAACCTCCCTCTAGTCCATCTGGCTCTGGCTCAAATGTACTCCCCCTGGGGGAGTTTGTAGTTGATATCCCTTGGCAAAATGCCTTGAAATCATGTTTTCTCCATTCTACAAATTATTTGACCTGGAGGGAGGATGAAAGAAATTTGAATAGCATCCTAAATAGCTCTTATCTATATTTCTCTGCATAGCCTTAAAGGGTTATTGGTGTTTGGGAAAGAACTGATCTCTTAGCTTATGAAGACAAATCCTTCTGGGCTTTATAGGGAGGTGCATTTTGTTCAGTTATTTACAGTTTTAGTGACAAAGCACTGGCCCCTGGGACTCTGTAGCTGATTTATGAGACGTTGTGAACTTGGGGTACACCAGAAGAATATCAAGTGGCAAGAAATATGAGGGTTTAATGTCGTAACAGAAGTCTTGTTTAACACTCTTATTAATATCTGTAGAAGCAGTTCTCAAGCAAGGCCAGCTTGCACCCTAGGGGAAAGGCAAGTGAGGATCAGGCTGGAAGCTCCATGGGGAAGAGCAGAGCCACACATTAGGCTGTTACCTCAGATAAAAATAATCGCCTCATGATCAAGGTTTGCTCATAAAACCATCTACCACTGGGCAGCCAGTGAGAGGTTTAGAAAGTCTCTTTAGCTCAGGCTTGAATAAAAAGGCATGAACCAGGAGAGGACTTGCTGCCCAGGAATGTTCAAACAGAAGCTGTCCTAAAATTCTTTCAGGAGGAAGGAATCAAGTTGAGAAGGATGAGAGGGAAATTCAGCAGTGTACACAGATGCACATGTGAAAGTTTGAGCTTCACAGTTTCCTGGTGATGTTGGAATCAGCCTCTCTAAGCCTTGATGGCGACATCTGAAAAATGAGAATATGTTACCAAATGAGATCCTTTCCTGTAGCCAGGGAAAGGCTGGACAAAGTCTGTCTTTTCTGCATTTTAGGATCCCATCTGCTCTCCATAGCCTTTATTTAGGTGAGGAAAGGACTGGGGACAGGCCTGATTGCCAAAAGAAAGGGAGAGGAGGAGGGAGGGAGAAAGGAGGGACAGAGGGAGGGAGTAGGAAGGAAGAAAGGAAGGAGAGACAGAGGGAGGGAGGAGAGAGGAAGGAAGAAAGAAAGGAAGGAGGGATGGAGAAGGAAGGAAGGTAGAAAGAAAGGAATAAAGGAGGTAGGGATGGAGGAAAGGAAGGAAAGAAGGAAGGAGGGAGGGAGGGAGGGAAGGAAGAAAGGAAAGAAGGAAAGACAATGGAAGGAAAGAGGAAAGGACCCTTTCTTTCCTGACCCCCTGTTGGGAGCTCTGTGTGGGGATTTTAGTTTCTCCTTAGTTATTCTAAAAAAAAAAAACAAAACAACAACAACAACAAAAACCTTGTCTATAATTGCTAATGAGGTGTCAGTCTTCCTACAAATGTCTTATTTCAGTCAGACACCATCACAGTGTGAACAAATTCATACCCAGCAACACCTCCACTAGATAATAATAATAACTGTTATTATTATTATATAATTATAATGAAGAATGTCCCCAGACAAGCCATACATAAAACCAAGATGAGGGAGTTTTCCTACAAGTGAGAACAGGGCAGTTTCCAAGTCCCTCTATAAGGTAACAACAGCATGCAAATGTCAGTATGGGATAAACTGGTGTGTGGTGACTGCTTAGCTACAAGGAACTGGGATCCTGCACAAAAGGGAAGCAGTGTGGCTTGGTAAGGGAAACCTCCACTTGTGCTCTCTCACAAAGCCAAAGCGCCATGGTTCTCCTTCTGACTCTGGGCTTGGGCTAGTGACTGAACTTTTCCAAGGGACGGCTTCCTTAATTGCTGGGTGATAATACTAGTGTGCAGCTCTGAAGGCTGTGGCAGGGGTAAGTGAGACTCTGAGCTGTGGGCCTCGATGCTGTGCTTGAAACACAGTGAGCGGGAGCCAGCCTTTCAGGCCTAAAAGTCACAAAACCACGCTTCTCTAGATGTACTCCTTGGCACAGACGCTTTAATTTTGGCAGCCCCCTCTCTTTGATTCCCTCCCTTTCTTATTCCTGCTGTCTCCATCATTTTGAATGTATTTCCCAACTGCCAAGATTAACAATAATGGACATTTCCAAGTCCCAGTTAATGCCTAAATTTTAGGAAGGAGTTGAAGAGGAAGGATGTCAAAAAAGATTCCAGAAACGCAATTTAGCTCTCTTGGCCTTTAACTCGGTGCTTGCAGACAGGTAAAGTTAAAAGACAGCAAGGCCTGCCCCCTGTATTCCTAAATAATAAAACTCTCCTTTGCAATAAAGTTTGCCTTTGGACTTAATCGCCAGAACATGAGTCACTAGATCCATAAAACAGTTAAGCTGGTCAATTCAAAGTATTAGATCTTGTGAAATAAATGAATAAATAAGAAGAGGAAGGGTTTTTCTCCAGGTGCAATTCCCCAGGTGGGATTTAGGCCCTGAACCCCTTAATGATCTCTTCAAAGCTATTGTTTTCTTTTGTGTTTTTCAGGTACTCCCCGCTGGGTATCGCCTGCCTGATCTGTGGGAAGATCATCGCCATCAAGGACTTAGAAGTGGTTGCTAGGCAACTGGGGATGTACATGATCACGGTGATCGTGGGCCTCATCATCCATGGGGGCATCTTCCTCCCCTTGATTTACTTTGTAGTGACCAGAAAAAACCCATTCTCCTTTTTCGCTGGTATTTTCCAAGCCTGGATCACGGCCCTGGGAACTGCTTCCAGGTAAAGGACAGAAGAAACCACCTTCCTCCATGTTGGTGCTTTTGTTCCTTTGCTACTTCTTGTTTTTTCCTCCCAGATCTTTCCTAAATTCAGTGAGAACACCTTTCACATCTCATGAAAATATTTTTCTAGAAGGTAAACGCTTTGAACCTTTCACTTCTGGGCACTGCTGGAGCTTCTGATCAGCCCGTGGCTGGTCTGGAACTGGACTAGAAACATGACTTCATATTAAGTGCTTATAGATGGTCACATGCCACGAGGTCACATGCCTAACATGTTACGTGAAGAACTAATATTATCCAGAGGGTGTAGCATGATGTTGTTCACCTAACATATCACCTGTGGCTGGATTTTTTTTTTTTTTTTAAGAAAAACATCTTTAGAGGTTTTGGTCGATAATTTTCCATAAGTAGAAGAACCAACTCTTTTTTTCTAAAGATATGTCTATTTTTATGTTGTGTATGTGTGAGTGACTGCATGTATGTGTGTGTCCTCAAAGGCCGGAGGAGGGAGTTAGAAGCAGTTGTGTGCTACCTGAGGTGGATCCTGAGGATTAAACCCAGGTCCTGTGCACAACTGCTGAACTGTCTCACCAACACCAGGAGAAACAGCTTTCACAGAGTGAACGGTGATTTTTTTTCCCCCAACAAGCAGAGACCAGCTAATTCTTTGACTTTAACATAAATCTTTCAATGAACAATTTTACCCTAACTTCTCCCCCCCCCTCAAATTCAGCTTAAATGACTTGACCCTGAGAGAAAGGCAGCTCCTCCTTCACTTTCTGTTTCCAGTGCCTAGAAAATCAATAAGGACCTCAAATATAGGCAACAAAAATAATTTTTCAATATAATGTTGGACAGAAGTTAGCCAAAACCCAACAGGAACAAAGGAAAAAAAAATACATCTAGAATTGTAGAATTTTTGAAGACCAAAGAGTTTTACTGTTTCAGACTGAAATCAGTGTTTTACTTCTGATATATGTCTTTGCGTCCCAAAGCTGAGCCTGAGGTCATGAAACGGTAGGCAACTCAGAGACCAGCAAAGGGCGAAACCCACAGTGGGAAGCCCCCAGGTCCAGCCGCTGAGCTCGTGACTGTGTCCTGCCAACGAGGCCCCACTCAGTGGCGCTGCCTGGCTGGAGGTTCCTAGGCCTCTGCAGGCTGTCAGAGTCTCCTCAAGTGATCCTGCAGCCGAATGGGAAGCCAAACTATATTTGCATATTGCAAGGCAGCCGAAATTCAATATGAACAGAATGTGAGCCTTCAGAAAAGGCTGAAATGTGTACAGTGCTGCAGACTAGATTTAGTAACCTGTTTTCTGGAGATGAAGGGGATTTCCCTTTTACTTCCCGACTCTTTACATTCTCTGCAGATAAGAGTCTGTATTCATGGAAATGCTTCTCTTCAGAGAAGAAGAAAACCATTCCCCCACCCCAACAAAAGCTAACCTTATTTACTTTTATTTTGTTAATTTTATCATATATGTGGTATGTCCCGTTAGTGAGGCGTTTCAGAGAGTGAATAAAATTCTGAGGAAGACAATGAACCTCACCAGATAAGTATTCATTTCTTCAGCTAATGACAGTACACAGTAACCTTATAGTTAATCTTTATAATTATGAATCTTCTACGTCTTACTATGCATATATGCCGCTCTAGAAACTTCTATATTTTTCGTGGGTCAAGAGTCCATGAAAATCATCTCTGTTAACATGGATCTTTGCTACTGTTTTGGGAACTTCATTACAATGTATAGGAATTTGGGACTGGAGAAGTTGACTTAGTAGTTAAGAGTGCTTGCTGCTCTTGTAAAGGACCTGAGTTTGTTTCCCAGCACCTGAGTGGCAGCTGGCAACCAACTCTAACTCCAGTTCCAGGGGGTCCGTCATCCTCTTTTGGCTTCCATTGGTATCAGGCATGTACATACGTACATGCAGGCAAAGCGCTCAAACACCTAAAATAAAATGCAATAATAATCTACTGTACTCTACTGCACTCCAGGCCCAGGGGTGTAAATCTAAAGTGTGCCAGTGACACGGCGCCCTGACAGACATCTCTGCCAGCCTCTCTGATGTTCCCCCCGGGATGCATTCTAGTCCTGGATCAGAGCCGAGGGCCGCACACTGGCAGTTTTGAAATACATCACTGGCTAACATTTCCGAAAGACCAGAATTCAATATTTCCACCAACTGTGTCCTTCCCCACCCACTCATCAGAGCTGGGTATTCCGTATCTGTGTTGCTTTGATGCATTTCAATCTTATTGGTGGGCAAACTAATCAGCAAATTTGCATGTATTTGATTACAGATGAGGGAAAACATTTTTTTTCTTATTGCCTTTTTTGCCCATCCCCTTGTCTCTTGAGTCATAGGCAAGCCAGTTCGTTTTTCTTTGTGGGTATTCATCCTGTCAGTTTATATATATAAATTATTAACTCTTATATCACATGCTACAGATAAGAAATCTTCTTAGGCATTTGTCTTGAAAATAAATAATTTTTGAACTAGATATTTTTATTTGTATATATTCAAAGCTGTAAATACTTTTTTATTTAGAAACTCAAATATTTTTTTCTATCCACAATTATAACATAATGTTTTATATTTTCCTGATGCTCTTACAAATTTGTCTTTAAATTATTCCAAAAATTATGTTTTTCTTTTGAATAACCAGACCAGTATACTAGTAACTTTAAAAGACAAAACAAATCCTAAAGGGATATGGATGGCAAACCCTGGAATTTAAACCAAACTGAATAACTTAAGTTATCTAAATAAAACCTTAAACGTTAGATCCATCCCTCTACCCCTTACTCTGTATTTCATAGGGAGAAAAAGATGGTTTTAGTCTTTGCTTAAAATGTGGCTTTTGCCTGGATGTGGAGTTTCCTTTTTTTAAAAGGCAACAGGGCAAAACTCACATTCCAAGAACTGAGTCATGGTTTCTTTGCCATAATGTGCACAAAGGGGAAAAATACACCACCTAGAAACAGCCTATTAAATACTACTCTGTCTCATGTTACTGCTCTGGCTAGTTACTTTACATGTCACTGTAACAGAACAGCTGGCAAAAACAACTTAAGGAAGAAAGGTTTACGTTGGCTCAAGGTTTAAGGAGACACAGTCCGTGGTGGAGAGGAAGCGCTGGAAACTGAAACAGGTCTGTTTGCAGCATTGAGAACTCATGATGTTGGCTTCTCAAGGTGCCAATCAGGAACCAGAGATGAGACTAGAAACAGAGCCAAATCTTGAAAGCCTCAACATCCATCACTTATATCCACTTACACCTTAAATCCCAAAGGTTCCAAACAACCCCAGGCATGGCTACCATAACAACCATAGCAACACCGAGAGTGGTTGACTGGCTCTTCTTGATGGACACAGAGACTGGTATCAGAGAGAAATATGTCCCAGATCTCTGGCTCGGTGCATGCTGGGACGGGAGGTGTCATTTCATAAGAAGAATCTCAAGTGTTGGACATTGTTATTAGCCACATCATTGGTCTGCTCAGATGGGAGCCAAAAAGCAATGCCAGAGAATCAGTCTGTCAGCACGGGAGAGCATTAAAGTTCTCAGTCCTAGTTTGGATTGATTGAGTCTGTGTGAATTTGGAGGACATAAATATAAACGGCTCAGTAGAAGAACAGGGACTGTTTTCATGCTTCACCACTATTTCTCCAGTCTCCCTGTCCAAGGACCCCTTAATGACATTTTTTGGAAAGGTAGATGCAACAAGGAAAACTAATATAATTTAGTGACCGCAGAAGTATGCTTTGAGCCCTACAGTTGAGAATCCCAGCCACACAATCACTGGGTAGCCATTTTAGACCATGTAGTATCCAGGAAACCCTTTGAAAAAGTTCCAGGAAATGGGGAGAGGGGATGAGAGGAATAAAAGGACACCAGCTTCTAATTAAAACAGCCAAGGCGGCAAGCCAGGAACATGGTATCTCCTGCATGCAAATGAGAACAAAGCCTCACTTTTTACTTGAGCTTATAAGGCTTTTTAAAATGATACCTCACCCCCCCACCCTCCAACACAATGCACACCACCCAGTCAATTGACTTTTTCTATCCTAAAACCAGTAGGAAGCATTCAGAGCCCTCAGCTGTAATCACAAAGGATGTTCTGTCTGGGTCAGTTTAAGAGGTGGACTTGGGTGTTTCTTATTTTATAGCTTTCAGATTTATTGGTCTTGAGTAGGCCCTAGAAGCAGCACATCTCTAAGCTGTTTTTTTTTTTTTCTCCCACTCTGAAAAACTGAGACGTTTGTGAACTTGGCCAGTCTGATTGATGCCCCAGTTATAACTAGTGAGGGGATAACTGACTAATGCTTGAAAATACCTCCAATGGCACCTACGCTGGAAATTTTCCAGTTCACTTAAATAAGACAAAAGTGATCAAACCAAGACAAATCCCAAAACAATCTCATAGTGCTTGGATCTTTTGCTTGACTTCAAGCATTATTTAAACTCCAGTCTCCTCCTCACCACTGTTTAAAAGGATGTAATAGTTTGACCATGGGGAAGCCTTGTTCCATTAGATGTCCTACTCTAGAAGATATAGGAGCATGTCAAATGTTCTAGCCTCTAAGGGTGGGCCCCGTGGTTGGATCACCAGCTATGCCTGGGAGGAGTGAGAGTGAAGTCACTCCACACTGTCTTTAGCTCTAGATCACAGGATTTCTTACTCTGGCATGGTAGAGACTTGGGATTGCCTGGAAGTCATGTATCTCAGAGTTTGACTGTATGCCAAACTCCCCAGTGGATTGTTCAAAGCTTGGGTCGTGCTAGAGGGTACACAACATGTTTGTCCAGCATTCTCCAAATTAATCAGCACAACTCAAGATGATTCCCAGGGGCCAGATACAGTCCATGCAGTCATTTTGTTGGAATAGCATTTCTGGCATGAAAATTATGGGTCATTCAGAAACTCTTCATTCTATTTTGCTGTTGACAGCTGACATAAATTTTTTGCAGCCCAATTCGTGTGTACAATCGGTGTGCTTCAAGATTTACCCCAAAAATGGAAACAGGGACTGAAGGACAGAGAACTTGGCAGGCACTGAGTAACTCTGAGAAACCAGAATCAACTAAATATTTTGTTGCCTATCAGCAGCTTAATTAAAATTGTTCCTAGTTACTGCTATTTATTTTTGCATGTCTCGTTGGTTAGAAAAAAAGAGAACGAAATATTTGCAGTGTCATTCGTTTGTGCTTTGTCCTGCCTCTAAAGCAGTCTCTCTCTCTCTCTCTCTCTCTCTCTCTCTCTCTCTCTCTCTCTCTCTCTCTCCCTCTCCCAGTGCTGGAACTTTGCCTGTCACCTTCCGTTGCTTGGAAGACAATCTAGGGATTGACAAGCGTGTGACCAGATTCGTCCTTCCAGTCGGAGCAACCATTAACATGGATGGCACAGCCCTTTACGAAGCTGTGGCAGCCATCTTCATAGCCCAGATGAATGGGGTCATCCTGGATGGAGGTCAGATTGTGACTGTCAGGTGAGTGAAGTGTGTGCAGAGGGAACGGAGAAGCATCCATCAACCCCATTCCCATTCTGCACCGAGTTCTCTCGATGGAGGCTGCTTGAGTGTCAGCCCCTGTGAACACGCAGTGAAGGAATTACTGGCCGACTTCAGAGGGAAAAGATGGTGATAGGGAAAGGAAGAGGCTCAGTCCCATCTGTGTGCATTGTACATGCCTACCCATGTCAGAGCCCAGATACCATGTGACTGCTAATATTCCCACTGAATTGGCTATCCAATTATTTCTATGCTCATTCAACACACAAGGTAAATCAAGCTTAAAAATATGGTGGCTTGTCCAAGGCCATACTCATGAGCTTGCACGGAGGTGGCTGGAGTGACAGTTACTGATTCTGAGTCCAATTATTCTGTCATTAAAATATGTTCCCTTTTTGGGCATGGCAGAGAGCTCAGTGGATAATGGCAGTTGCCCCCAGATTTCAATCCTGAGGCCCTACATAATGGAAAGAGACAACCAGCTCAAGTTGTCCTTTGATCTCCATCCATGTAGTGTATGCACACATAAAAGAATTAACCTTTAAAAATACTCCTTTCAAGAAAGACAAACATGGGATATACTCGCTGATATAGACCTGCAAGATGTGATAAACATAATGAAGTCTACACACCCAAAGAAGATAATCAAGAAAGCGGACACGGGCGAAGATGATCAATCCTCGCTTAGAAAGGCAAATGGGATGTGCATTGAACATATGACAGGAGTCTACCGCAGAAGGCATCTGAAAGACTCTACCTAGCAGTGTTTCAAAGTAGACACTAAGACTCATAACCAAACCCTCAACAGAGTGAAGGGAATCATATGAAAGAAGGGAAGTTAGTGTGATATGGAAAGGATAGGAGCTCTACAAGGACCAAATATATCCGGGCACAGGGTCTTTTCTGAAACTGACACTTAACCAAGGACCATCTATGGATATAACCTAGAACTTCTGCTCCTATGTGGCCCGTGGTAGCTCAGTAACCAATTGGTTTCCCAAAGTAAGGGGAACAAGGACTATTTCTAACAGGATCTCAAGGGCAGGCTCTTTGACCTCCCCACCCCCCCAGGGGAGGAGCAGTCCAACAGGCCACAGAGAAGGACTTTGCAGCCAGCCCTGAAGATACCTGATAAAACAGGGTCAAATGAAATGGGAGGAGGTCCTCCCCTATCAGTGGACTTGGAAAGGGGCAGGCAGGAGACCAGGGAGGGAGTGTGAGGTTGGGGAGGGAATGAGGGAGCGGGATACAGCTGGGACACAGAGTTAACAAAATGTAACTAATAAGAAAAATAAAATTAAAAAAAAGAAAAAAAATACTCCTTTCAGTATTCCAAGGCACGATGGTAGACATGATGAACTACTGAGATTCATCAGTACCACATAGACTATTTTAGTGTAAATAAGAAGCACACATTTCTGCTCTCTCTAGAGCTTTCATTTACTGTGTTCACTGTTTTTTTTTTCAATTGAGAACATTGTCCTGAGAAGTCATCTCAAATGAGTTGCTTCTCCATAAACCCAGAGCTTATCTGTAGGTAAAGTCCTTGAAAGCTTCAGCCTTCAAACCATTCAATGCTGTGCTGACACCATACCACGACATCATTTTAATTTCGTCACATCTACTCCAACTAGGAGCTTCTGTTAAATGAGAAGGCAGTTCCTGGGTTTAACTAAAGTAGAAATCAAAACAATAACAGCAAAACAGTGAACTACCTCTTGGTCCTACATACATCTCCCCCGTACTGTCAGCGTCTCGATACCCTCATCTACAAATGAGGAAGGTATTTAGAACCGGGGACTGTGAATTGGCAGTTGGTGGACTGAAGCAAGCTCAGAGAATTGCTGTTTGCTTTGTAGTATGCTGTAAAATAATTAGAATGTTAGTGTCTTTTAAGACAGGTGTTTTCCATTTACCGGTTGTCCTGCCCCTTACTACCCAGACCTGGCCTTGTCACCTACTACCACTATCTTCCCCTTTAAGACATTTAAAGTCACAACTTTTGGGATGTTACGAATCACATTTCCTTTCTCTCTCAGGTTCTATGAGATCAGTAAATGCAAGGGATAGATGGATCACATTTTGTGTAATCATTGTACTTGGAGGCAAAAGAAAATTCCGAAGAATTGTAACAACCACAGCCCTGCTGATTCATTCAGAGAAAAGATTAGGTTGACATGGAAATAACTTTCAGCTTCTAGAATGAGAACAAGTCCAGTCCTGTAGTGCCCCTAACGGGGCATCCTTCATAGTTTACCTCAGCAGTTCACTTCCCAGCAATCTGAAAAGGAAGGATATCCATTGTCACCATTTCACAGAACAATGAGACGAGCCTAGGGGTGCTTATATATGAAACCTAGTCTTCAGGGTTGTGGATGCCATAGGCAGGTGTCACACGTTGGCTCCTTAGCCACCCCTTTTCCACCCCATACTTTCCTTCCTGACTTTAACACAAAGGAAGCTGTTAGATCAGAACTTCTGTTGGTCTTATCTCCATTGCACATGGAGAAGCCATATCCTTTGTGTCCAGATTCATATAGTGGCCTTTTCCTGCCTTCAAACCCTTAACAGCATGTTCCGTCTCTACTTTAGAAACTCTGGAGACAGCTGGTGTCTGTTTGCTCTATGGCTCATGGACTAGCTCTTTCTCTAGGAGGCGTTTGGTGGTCTTAGGGTCACTTTAGGTGCCATTTGTAAAAGATTCAGTTCCTTTGTTTCTGATTTCTCTACATACTGAGGTTATTGGGATACCATACTCACAACCGGCCCAGGAGACTGGAATTTTCAGTGTTTTATGGGTTGATACCCCAGAGGAACTGCCACGTCAGAGCCGTGCCTCATGCGTCTATCTGGGAGCCTTTTAGCCAGCTCAGGGCTATTTTTGCTGGGTTACAAGTTCCTTCCTTATAGCCATTCCAGATGGCTTTAATGAACATTCCATACACACCAGAGCTTGACTCAACAACTAAGTAAGAAAACAAAGACAATAAAACCTCTCCAGGTTTAACATGTGATTTGGAAATATAAATAATGCCTTATGAAGCCACTTCATCTGAATGATGAGGAAACTGAAGCTCAGAGAGTCCAGACATCTAGAGGATGGCTAAAATTCAGGTTCCAGAATTCCGATACAGTCTTTTGTTTACTGAGGATCTTAATTTGTGGCCTTTGAAGTAGCTTTAGAAAATGGATATTGGGTTCTGTATATCTCAGTTGGTGAAAATAAGGCACAAATAAAGAAAAAAAGTTCTTGCCCAAGAGCATGTCTATAAGTGGTCTGTAAGTAGGACTTGAACACAGGCCACTTAAATGTGGATCGCATTGTCTCCGCTATCATGCTGTTGAGCTGCCTTTGTATGTTTATTTATCTGACCTTTACAAACACCTTGTGCTGTGTATACCAGAGTAGAACCTCCATCTCCTCATCTACACCATGAAGACAGCAATCCCAGAGTCTCGGGGGTTGAGAGCCTCATGCATGTTGCATATCAATAGTTGGGAGCTATTGGAATTGTTACTATAAATGACATTCAATAAGATACAATGTGAATCCTATCATATTAAATGAAAAAGTGACTGTGACCTAATGAGTACCACAGGTTACTCACAATGGAAGACTTGCTTGAGATCAGGGTGTCAAACATGAATCTTGTCCTAAAAGATATCACGTCAGACTTCCAACTTCCCATGCTTCAAAACTCTTGGGTGAAAAGGGGCTTCTTGGTTTAATAAAGCCTTTGGTCAAGCAATGATGGCTTTATGTTCTTTCCTTCTTGGCCTTGACAGCAATAGGCTTACCCTCCAGCGCATACTATGGGATTAGAATTAGAGCAGTGACTAAGTGATTTGGATTTTACTGGCATTACATAATTCTATCTACTTGGAATTTATTTTATATTAACAATGCTAGTGTTGGGAACTTCCACTGAGCAAAGGAGAAGAATGGCCATATTTGTTTAAATCTTGGCCTCTGGGCAAGTTTAGTCAAATCCTTCTTAATTGTATACATCTAAAGGTCTGCCTCTACAAGCCCCTGCATGGTATATGTGTAGTTCTCTGCCTACAGTGTATTTGGGGGGGAGGGAGGAACTAGCCAAATTTAGCTTCATGTTTCACAATTGTGCAAATCCCTCAACTTCTCTTCTCTCTTATGTTGGGAGAGCAGTGACCAAGAACTTTCTGTATAATTATTAAGTCATATAACTTCCAGGAGCCAGCATGTAGCAGAATCAAGCAGAGGAGAGTTCAGATCCCAGAAGACCATGCTGAATCTGTGTGACCCTAAGTCACCCCACCCATCCAATTTCTGATTGTCTCATCGTGAATGGACATGTTCACATACCTTGCATGGTTACTGTGAGGCCCTGCTTTGATGTTGTATACATGGAACTTGGCACAGCCTCCAGGAACTTGCCTCTAGAGAAGCCATCTAGGGGAGTGGAATACTAGGCAAAGCATAACAGGTCAGAGGACCAGGGGCAGACCGAGAATTATCAAGATAACACTGTCCGTAGGAGGGCAAAGTTGTTGTTAAAATTGACTCCCAACAAGAATTTCATATATATATATATATGATTTTGTCTCACAGAACCAAAAGCCAGTCCAATTAAAATGGCCACAGTACTTATAAGTGACTCATGACCAAAGCAACCCATGCTGAAAATCAAACAGCAAGGCGAAGGGTGACTGGGACCTGGGAATCCCTCCTTCCCTTCTGTCCTGTCCCTACTGGGGAAAGGATGAGGAGTCCCAGCTGTCTGGGGCTTTAGGGAAGTTTCACTCCCACAACTCTCTCACTTTGTCCCTGAGTTCCTGAGAAGAATGGCAGTTTACTTGGCTTTGGGGTGGCAATGTGCCCAATCTCTCTTAAGTGCCTTTGTGCTTACTGGCTCCTAAAAGCTGCTGACCACCACATGAAAGAGATTCCCTCATTTATCCTTTACACAGACGAGGAAGTCAAGGTACAAAGAGAAACAGTTGCCCAAAGTCCTGCACATGGCTGACAAATGGTAGAGCTAGGATTTTAACCTAGGTTGTTTAAGCTCAAAAAGTTACTACATGCTCTATCTGCCACCTTAGATGGGCTTAATCATGGAGTTCTCTAAAATACAACACGAGCTCCATGATGGTGTGACAGGGAAAGGACACAGGCATGCTCTGTAGCTCACACCCAGGCATGTAATATACCTGAACAGGGTGACAAAATGAAACAAGCATGCCAGTCCACTGAAGTTACAGGGATCTTCACGCTCTCAGTTACAGGCATTGGGATACTAGGCTGGGCCACACTGACGGACCGACTTGGTTAAAACCTTCTGAGAGCCTATAGTTTGGTGCCCGAGTGCCCATTCTAGAAACACTGTAATGTCTTAACTACAAAGCAAGCAAGGCTGATTTTTTTTTTTTTTACAGCACATGCAAAATCACACTGGGGAACCCTAATTCCAGAAGCAATGTTCTATTTAGAAGTGACAGCACCAGGTCCGAGGAGATGGTTTGCCTGACAAACTCGAGGACCTGAGTTAGAGTCCAAAACCTACATAAAATACCAGGCTGGGGGCAGGTGTGTTTAATGCTAATATTGGAACTGGAAGACAGGCAGATAACCTGGGAAGCAGTAGCTAGATGTTAAGTTCTAAGCCAATGAGAAACCTGTCTCAAAGGAGGTGGACGGCGTACCTGAACATGACATACAAGGTTGTCCTCTGACCTCTACATGTATAGACTAACATGTATGCTTGCATCCATACATACACACAAGCAGTTAAAAAATTAAAAGAAGTGATTGCTTCTATGAAGCAACATGTACAAAGATGGAAAAGTCACTGCCACGTATGCCTCAGGAGCCCTCTGGTATATAGACAGGATGCTTAAACTTTAAACTCTGGGGAAAGAGTTCAAATTTGCAGCAGGTGTGCTCCTGGTGTTCCTTGAAAAGTTGATGAAGAACCGCATGAGAAATTTTCTTTTATTCCGTTATCATTACGTGGCACCCTCTTTATGAATAATGTGTTTTCCAGCCTAGGGAGAAATGTCCAGGCAAGTGAAACTGACTGTCTCTTGGAATATGTTAACTGCTTCCCCTGATGTCCACTTCACTGGTTCTGGCTATTTCCTGTTCTGAGTTCTCACGTTAACATTGGCAACGGCCTCCTAAGACTCTTGCCTCGTAGTCCAGCGAACTGTGGCACCCACGGACACACGGAGGCATAAACGGAAGTGAATGCGGTTGTGTTCCCTGCACAGGAGGGGAGAGGGTGACTAACTCCTTCATCGTTAATATTCCCATGACTGACTTTTAGAACGTCAACTGCCTTAGCCCTGCGTACGTTAGACTAATTTAGTATCACGATGGGGATGCTACTCTAATCCACGAATTTGTAAGTGTCCATCATTGTTGAGCTCAGTTCCTGGGTATTAGTAGTTTACATTTCTTTCTTCCCTGGAGAAAGAAGGAAGGACTTCTGCTGACTGTTGGAAAACTGGAAGATTATATATACATATCTCTAAGGTTGCCAAGACTCTCTGTCTTCCTGTGACCTGGATTTCTCTGTCCTTGCAGCCTCACAGCCACCCTCGCGAGCATCGGCGCAGCCAGTATTCCCAGTGCAGGGTTGGTCACCATGCTCCTCATTCTCACCGCCGTGGGCCTGCCGACAGAGGACATCAGTCTGCTGGTGGCGGTAGACTGGCTTCTGTAAGTGCCTGTGGGTTGGGTTGGCGGGGGGGGGGGTTGGATTGTGAGTGATGCCTTCATGGAGTGGACAGGTGGCAAAACTGCAATGAGACATTACCCAACCCCCCGCCCCTTGGTAACTCCATATGACCTCCGAGGGGCTTGGGATACAGCTCCGTGGGTAGAGTATTTGTGTAGCTTTGTTTCCCAGCACTGCACAAACCAGGCAGCATGGTTTGTGCCTGTAATCGCAGCACTGGGGAAGGACAGCTGGATGATCAGGAATTCAGAATCATCCTTAACTGCTTAGTGAGTTTGAGGCTAGCCTGGGCTACGTGAGACCCTGTCTCAAAAAAGAAAATGTAGCTGTAATGATACAGGCAAAGACCCTCAAAGCATTTTACTGAATAAATGGAGCCAGATACAGAAGAATGTGCATGCATATAAGTGCGTTTACATGAAGCTCTAGGAGAAGACACTATAAGCCGTAGCAGTAAGAAGTGATGCGTAGTTCCCTGGTATCAGGGTACTAGGAAAACTCTGAAGAATAATAGAAGTGGCTCATATTCACAGGTGTTTTATATTTGTCACTACTTGTCGCACTATGTGTTTAAATAAATGGGTGCAGTTTAATGTACATTAATTTCAATTAAATAAAGCATCTTTTAAGGTAACATACAGTTGCATGCACAGGGATGGAAAGAGCTATCTATGTCAGTCTAAGGTGAAAGGACAAAGTGGAGACTATCAGAAAACAGTAGAATAGGTTGCACCATGTGTCAGCTCCTGTAACAGGCTAGACCAGTCCTGAAAGTTTGCTGTTGTATCATTGCCGTATTGTAGGACAGGATGCAAGGCTTGGACTCAGGAATGGACAGAGATTTGACCCCAGGTCTGCCTCGTTCTGTAGCCCATCACATTCTTGTTCGTGGTCAGATTTAAGTTTCAGAAGGCAGGAAGAGCTATGCTAAGTCAAAACTGATTAAGAAGCCTCAAGATACTTAGGTGGAGGAGAAATAGCACATCCTTATGAAAGCCACCTGTGCAAAGGCACTGTGGCTGCAAACGATATGGAGTCTTTAAGTGAAGGAAGGTGTGGTAAGATGGACACGTAGGGAAGCTTACGTTGGAGGCCACGTAGGGAAGCTTAGGTCTGACCATGTGCATTTAGCCTGGCTGCATTTCCCAGTAAAGAACATTTTGCTAGTGTAGAAGATTCATAGTCCATTCATAAGTGTGGACAAGCCTGGCTAGCTCATCCCCAAACAGGGACACTGGGACAGAGCCTCTCTAAGGGTCTTTGTGAGGACACTGCTGTTCTTTGAGAATCATGCTGATGTATCATATCTGCCCTTGGAGTTAAGTGGTAAAGTGCTGGACAGTGTCATGGCTCTTAACATCAGAGGTACACTGTGACAAGTACTGGCAGAAATGGACGGCCAAAGTGCCTTCACTTCCTTTTCAAACTGTCTTGTGAACCAAAGTTCTGATGAGCATAAATTTTAGGATGAAGAAGCCAAATTTTTATGGACTTAAAGTTTTATCTCCTTCATACTCCAGCTCTTCCAAATATGCTAACCCTGAGGGGATGAAGGGGTGAAGGCTTGAAGGAAGCCTAGATTCCTTGCCTTTTGTACCTGGTGTTGGTACAGACAGTGGGGATTTGCTTTGGAACAAAAAGAGGCTCCAAGGAAAATCCCACAGGGCTGCTGGGAAGCCACAGCACTTCCTGTCTGCCTCCTTCATCATCAGAGACACGTTTTTATGGAGATGGCTTGTTTGACTGGGACCTTATGTCTGTTTCTGCCTGCCTCTCACATCCTGGTGGCAGGCCCGTCTCTAATAATTTTTTTTTTATGCACTGTCTTGGCACCAAGATGCCATGGTATCTACTCAGACAGGGCAGCTATGAGTTAGTGGTTCAGGGTGGGAAGAATTAGGAGGGAGTGAAAAACCAGAGACAAAGGTGCGAAGTGAGTTATGGGTGAGGAGAAGGGCCAAAGGGAAAGAAAGACATTGTCAGTGTTTGGGGACAAAGGATATATTGGGTGTCTGCTAACCCTAAATTAACTATACAAAAAGAGTGACAAAGGAAGTTGTTCAAGGTCCACCGCTCTCCCCTGTTACTTACTGATCCCATTCTCTCCAGCTCTTTCCCTCTTGAGCCTCCTCAGGTCCTGCTATAAATTTTCTTATCTCCTGTATATCCATTGCCTCATCTCTTACTGGGCTTTTTTCCAAAACCTGAAATCCACCATTAGAATTCATCTTTTCAGGGCTGGGGGCGGGGGAGCAGATGGCTCACTTAACAATTGCCTTACAAGCCTAGCAACCCAAGTTCCATTCCTAGAACCCTTGTAAAGTGGAAGGAGAGAACCAGCACCACAGGGTTTTTCTCTGACTTCAACATACATGCTGTGTCACCCACCCACACACACACACACATTCACTCACAAACACACATGCACACACGAGCACACACACAAATACACACAAACAAATCAATAATTTAAAAGCCAAGCATAGTGATGCACAACTGTCACCCCAGAACTGGGAAGGCAGAGGCAGGCAGGTTGTGGCTGGCCATCTCAGTCAAATCAGTGAGTCCCGGGCTAGAGAGAGGTGAAAAACCCATCTGACAGACCAGGGAGATAGTATCTGATGAAAAGATGGCTGAGATCTGGGGTTGACTTCTGGCATGTCACCCACCCATATTCACACATGCACACATGGGAACATACACACCTGCCCTCATGCATGTACATGCTGCTCACAGATGCGCACACAAAGAATTTAATCTGGTAGACATTTGTACTGCTGGAGCCCTCCCCTCGTTATAACGGCAGCATTTCTGAGTGGCAAGTATGCAGTCACATGATCAGGAACAAGGGAAAGGCGCCGATGTTTGGCAGGTGCTATGGCACCCCTGCACCTGCTTTTCATTTACCCTTGATGAGCTCTATGGCATACGCATTAGACGACAGAACTGTTAATCACAAGAATAAGTGTCTTGCCAGGCAGTAGTGGTGTGCGCCTTTCATCCCAGCGCTTGGGAGGCAGAAGGAGGTGGAGCTCTGTGAGTTCGAGGACAGCCTGATCTACAGAACAAGTACCAGGTGAGCCAAGGCTACACAAAGAAACCCTATCTCAAAACAACCATCCCCATCAAAAAAAAATGAGTCAGTGTCTTGCTGAAGCACGGTAGAGGTAGTATGACCATGGCAAGGTTCTTCAGACCGCTCCATGTTGTCACAACAAAGTCTGTTATTGAAGAGCAGGGAGTAGAGAGGTCCAGAGTTGGCAAAGCTGGAGAAGATGGGCCTACTGGGGGAGGGTATCATTGTTCCCATAAAAACCCACATTGACATTTTACCTCACTTTAAGAGGAAAGACCTTCAGAACTGCTTTCTGAAGGAAGAATGGCCCTGGTGCCTTCATACAGTGTCGAGTCCAGCCCCTTTCCCCCTCTTGCTTTGTTCTGCCACCTTCTAGCATATGATGGTGCAGGAGCCTGGCCACACCAGATTCTGGTGCCTTGAACCTAGTACTTATCAGACTCTGTAACTCTAAGAAAATCAATTTCTGTTCTTCATAAATTTCCCAGTCGCAAGCGTTTTGTTATAGTACTACAAATGGATGAAGAAGTTCTTGATTCTTTGTATTAACAACCAGACTCTTTTGTTTGGCTTTCTTTCTTTCTTTCTTTCTTTCTTTCTTTCTTTCTTTCTTTCTTTCTTTCTTTCTTTCTTTCTTTCTTTCCTTCCTTCCTTCCTTCCTTCCTTCCTTCCTTCCTTTCTTCCTTCCTTCCTTCCTTTCTTTCCCCTTCCAGGATTAAAGCCTAACCAGTAACCTAAACGGAGGTCAGTGAGGTAGGATCAAGGCCACTCTTAAATTAGCCACTCTTAAATTCAAGCTCTCCAGCCCCAGCAGGTCTGCCACGATGAGCCCTGGAGTTCTTGGCAGTCTCCTGCTCCCAAACCTGTTGGATGAGAGTCACTTTATGAAATATTCAAGACCCTGCCTACATCTGACCTAAATGTTACCAAATGGAATAGGAGGGCTGCTTCCCCTCAGATCACCCCATGCAGGTGCCCACATGCTTGCACTTGTGTAGGAGGGTACAGTTCCTAACTGTATGTGTGCAGTGTGCCAGCAGCAAGGAGTTGGCTGAACACCACAAAAAGAAAAAAGGGCGATCCTTCTGGATTAATTTCCTTGACAAAAATCATTCAAGAAAACAAAAACCAAAACAACAACAGACCAACAAACCAAACCAACCAACAAACCAACCAACCAAAAAAAAAAAAAACCAAAAACCTGTCCTGAACTGAATCAGGAAATAAAAGCACCAATGAAAAGCTTTTTCCTAGTTCTAAGGTTGTGGTCTCAGAAAAGCTGAGGCCATGTGATCAAGAAGAAAGGGAGGAGGATGCTTTGAGGATCTTGGGAAGGTGGACATCAGAGTTGGGTTAGATCTGTTTTGAGTCAGTACTGATGTCACACTCTCCCTTACCAGTGAGAGTTCTGGAAACCTCAGCTTGCTAACCTTCATGGGCTTCAGATGTTCACTGGTGTGTGAGTGGGAATGGGGGCTGGGGCGCCAGAGGAGGTTGGCTGTTGTTTAGGAAAGTAACTGATGGAGGAAGAGCAGAGAAAAAGAAAAGGGGTAAGTTTTTCTTCTTTAGGCCAAAGTCTATGAGCTTTTTATAATGCTAGCAATTTTTCAATTTAAAACCAAACAGAGGCAGCAGTGACATTTAATGTGTCAACAGTGTTTGCCAACTGCTGGAGCTCATCCATTCTCATTACAGCCTTTCGAAGCCCTAGATGCCTGTTTGTGGGCAGGCTTAGCTGCTTTGTAAAGGTCATGGTGAAAGCCAAGGTTCTAGAGCATTTCAACATGCCCAAGTCCTGAAGTATGGGGGAGGCAGGCCTGGTTAATACTTGAATCATCTCCTGGGTCCAAGAAACCCTTTGTATCGAAACATAAATATAATTTGTAAGAAATTATGGAAAGATAATAAGTAGGAAAGATAAAGAAAAAACTGAGGCAATACCAATACCAGAGGCAGATAATCAGTTCCTGGGTCTGGCAAGAGCTAGAAAGGAAAAGCCACATACCAAAGCATGGATGTGTGGGCCACTTCTCATATGCTGTTCTGTTAGGGAGATCTTTTTCTGGACTCATGTTTGCTAAGTAAGCTAAGGTATGATTGAGATGACATCTGGAAAGTATACCTAAAATACTCCCCACCTGCAGGACACTTTGGGTTAGTGCCCCTTTTTAGAGGGAGCAAAGCTTTGATCCTCAAGAGCCTACGATCAATCTGATGTAGATTCAGGAGGTCTAGGATGTGGTTCAAGAACCGACATTTCTACCGAGTTCACAGGTGGTACTGATGATGGGGTCCAGGGATCACACCTGTGGGAAAATAAGCTGAACTAGGGAAGGAGTTTCAGATCAGCCAGGGTCTTCCTGACTACAGGCATCTAAGCACTACATATTGGATGACTATTGACAGTTCACGCATCCACTTGATGAAATTACATTGTCAATGAGTAAGCATCAGGCATTGTTCTGATCACTTAGCACTGATTCATTGAAAAGTTACAGCAAATTATAAGGAATCTAATGTGTTCCCCATGTAGTTGAGGTAACCGAGAGAGATAATTTATCCTATTCGGTAGCTATTAAATGACCAAACTGTAATTCAGAGTACAGACAACTTGGATGTTTCTTGGGTATTGTAAGCCTGAGAAAATTGGTTCTCTGATCCTTGCTTAAGACATATGTAGCGGGATGCAATGGTGCACACCTGTAATCCCAGCTCTCATGGAGGCAGAGGCAGGTGGATCTCTGTGAGTTTGAGCTCAGGCTAGTCTCTAAAGCCCACAGGACAGCCAAGGCTACACAGAAAAACCCTGTCTCAAAAAAGAAAAGAAATATGCAAATGTTTTAAACACACACACATACACACTACATACAAAACTTACCTAACTTCCAGTCCATTCCCAATAGAAAAGAAAGCCAACCTCTACATCCACTATCTCTCTGAAGACCCCAGAAGCTTATATTAATCTCATTCTCTGGCTTTTCATTTTCCACACACGCAAAATTCTCATTTCTTTTTATGCTATCTCCAGTGTATGTCAGCTTCACTGTGGAATGTGATCCACATTCCACCAAGTCTTCCCCTACCAACTCATGGGCCTCTGACTCAAGGCAAAGCAATAGCACATCCAGGGACTAGGTGGTTGCCACAGGCTGAACAGCAACGCCATTTTTAATATGTTACAAAAGCTAAGGAGAATCAGAAAATGCAAAGTCTCTGTCACCTACAACTGAGTCTCACTGTTGTCTGAACCCTGAAATTACAATTATATCAGCATAGGAAGGAAATTTTTAAAGAGTTTTTGTTTCGGTTTTATTTATGTGCATGTGTAGGTATGTGCACGTGAGTACAGTTTCCTGGTCCAGAGTACAGTCTCAGTTGTGATGTACCTCATGTGGATGCTGAGAATCAAGCTCAGGTCCTTTGCAAAGAGCAGTACAGGCTTGGAACTGCTCAACCTGCCCCAGCAATGAAAACTTAAATACTGTGAATCTCTTTCCCTATAAATAATCTCTTTACTGTCCTACATGTCTCGTGATCTCTCCTGCCTTGACTTGGCCACGTTCAGTCTCTTTGTCTTGCTGAGTCCTCTTGTTCTTCTCATTGAGTCTCTTCCCAGCTCTTTGTTCATCCCCTTCAGGCTGGATTTCTATGACTCCCTCCTCCTTTTGGATGATGCCTGCCTGCATCCTCACTTTTCACAGTGCTAATCCTGCCAGACATTTTAATGAGTAAACAACCCTCTCTTATCTTCAGTTCCTCTGCTTCTAATCCAAAGGAACAATTCATTCTATTCTTGTTCCTGCTCCTATCTACTTCCCAAGTCTCCCTCTCCTCTTGGGGCTACACTGAATGCTCTCTGGTTTCTGTGTTCTCAGACCTAACCAAGCATAGATAGAAACCATTTTTAAGAATGCATCTGAACTGATCATGTACAGATGTTTTTGTCTTAGAAGTCTTCCCAAAACAATGTAATTCAGGTGTTTATGCAGTATTTCTACTGTGGTGGGTACTGTAAGTGATCTAGAGGTGATTTAGGGTACACGGGGAGGGGCCTGCAGGTTATAAGCAAATGTTAGAACATTTGGTGTAAGGGACTTGAGCATCTGTGGATTTGGGTATCCGTAGGAGGTCCTGGAGCCAATTCTTCCATAGAAACTATAAAACATCATCTCAGTATCCAAAGAGTTCACACTTTAGTAAAGAAGTTTCAAAACAACAACCAGATGTGGTGTGCTCAAGAAATCCCAACAGTGTGCTAGGTGCAAAACAAGTAGTGTCCATCTGGTGAGGGAATTAAAGGAGAAGTGTACCCATCACTTGGCTAATAATAGCGATGCCACAAGGAGCTAATGGAATGCCACTTATTTTGTGCCATATCAGCCTTTCATATGCAAAGGGTTTTGTGAAGAGCCTCTCAGGTGGCCTGTCAGCAGTTACCGTCTTCCCCGTGGGTGGGTCACTGTTCTGATTCTGACAAATGAGAAAGCCGCACAGGAAAAGCTGACTGACCTGCCTTTTAGAGCCAGGTTGGCAGCCCAGGCTGCAATCCAATCACATATTAACCAACAACAATTACGTGATTCTCCCCATCCTGCCAGTGCCAGCCTGCCCCAGGTCAGCACCACTAGGCGAGCTAGGCTCCTCCGGGTCAGTCAGCACCCTGCCGGCTGAGAACTTGCATTATGCGTGATTTCTACGAGGCTGAGCTCTGTGATATCTTCCAGCCTTTGGATCTTTCACATCTGCAGCAACGATCATTTCATGCCCCAGCACTTCCTGTGAGAACTTGGACTTTGAGAATGTCTCACACCTCCCTGCCAGAGGACTCAGACCAAGAGAAACAAAGAGCCAGAGTACCTTGGCAGATATTTTTCTTTAAATAAGACAGACCCAGTGATTGGTGTGCAGGACTGTTCAGCTCCCTCTTGTTTTTGGCTCCTGCCAGCCCAGAAAGATGAGCTGTGCCATTTATAGTGAATTCATTAAAGGCAAGATTCTGCTCTCGGCTCTTTTACTTTCTTGCTACCCTAGCAGACAGAATCCCAGAGATAACATCAACAGTTCTATTCCTTTTATTTATTTATTTTTGTCATTTTTTTTTTGCTCCTCCTCCTCCTCCTTCTTCTTCTCCTCTTCTTTCTCCTTTCTTCTTTTTCCCCTGTCCCACCCCATCTTTCTCCCTACTACTGAGATCAACGTGAAAGACAGACTTTCCTGGGAGGTCAGGAGTAACTGTATTAGAAAATGAAAGTTATTTGCTTGTGGAAAACTTTATGCACATGAACCAGAAATTCTCATATCCTTCTTCGGGCCAGAGTTGTACTTCCCTAGAGTCAGTAAGACATTTCCCTGGTGGTATAGAAGTTGCTTGGCTTTGCACTATTTTCTGGGTGGGGAAAAGATACAAACAGAATAGCCATGACTAATCTCTTGACTGGGCATCCTGGGAATTTCCCTGGGATGCATAGTGGCAGAGGAAGTAGGCAGGATGGGGCTTAATCTAAATTGGCATCTTGCTGTTTGACATAAAACCTTTAATTCCTGGCATCTTCCTGAGGACCCCCTCTTTATAAACTTTTCCTGTGTCTTTTATCTTCTTTGGTGATAGAATTTAGTCCCTTTGCCAAAAGATAGGACCGTTATCTCCACTTTGGATCCCATTCTCTCAGATCTGTCCAGGATTCGTTGCCAGAGATCATCATCTTGTCTCTATTTTTTTAGTCTTGTCTTCTCAATGGGCTTCTTTTGACATTTAATCAATTTCAAGTATTTCACTTTTAAAGGAAAAACAACCCAGAAGTCCTTCTTCATATTCTCTGCCTCTCTCATCGACTACTCCTTTTCTTTTTCTTCTTGGAAAAAGTTTATATATACATACGTCCTGTCCCTCCTTCTCCTCACAACTTTTAAACAACTTGCAAGAGCCAGGTTCTGTCCTTATAAACGGCTCTCAGTGGATCAATAGCAGTGTCTTTGTTACTAAAACCTAGAGGTACTTCTATTTTCTATGAACTCAAAGTGGTAATTGGCATTGTCTGCCACACCTTGCATATTATAAGAGTTGGAGGAAAAATAGGGTTAACGTTTTCAGGGGGAGACAGTAGTTTAACCAGGCATGTTTGGATGTGCTGCCTAGAAACTGTCAAAAATATTTAAATCAACTAGATAAAACCTATAGAAATATATTATATATACACTTTATAATCAGGCTAAATACCTTTTTAAAAGTGGTTTTTAGCAAATGTCTGAAACTGTGATAAGCATTTTGTTTATATCATTTTATCTTCATAACAACCCTGTGTCCTGGCCATTTTGTTGTTTCAATTTTGAGAAGGCCCACAAATATTAATAGGCTCAGAGTTTCAGCAGTAGGGAACAAAGCTTGCATTTGAGTCCAAACCAGGATGCCTCTGGAGTCTGTTCTTTGATTCTTTTCTTATGGTGCCATGGATAACACCCAAGTCCTTGAACATACTAGATAATTTCTTTATCTCTGAGCTACATCTCAGCCACTTTTAGCTGATGTACATAAAAACTATACATATAATTGTATGTTTTTATCCTCTAAAACATACAATTGTATATATATATATGTATGTATTAGTGGTGTCACATAATATCTTGATGCATATATATATATATGTCTTCCAAAATTTTCTTTATGATAAAAGCTTCCCACGTCCTTCTTCTGTCTTTGAAATGTACACTAGATGTTGGCTGTTCTAGTGACCCTGCTGTACAGTAGCACAGTGGAGTTTTATGCTCCAATCTAGGTGTCTAACAACTTGTCTTAGCTCCTATCCTGTGTTCCTTTTTGCACACTTATGCTGGGGGGGTCCTTAACCATCAACTTCAAGTGCCTGTGGCTGTCCTCAAGCCTATTCTTCATTTAGGTACAGCCTCGACCACCCCTCTGCCAGATTCTCAAGAGCCAAAGAGGGCCCAGCGCGTTCAAAAGCAGAGACACACTCAAGAGTTCAATTCAGGTCTGATCACTTGACACCTGCCCCAGCATTATGGGCATATGTACCTGGTTGAAATCAGGACAGCTGGACTTGCAAGGGAGCCAGCCAGATTCCTTCTAGTGCAGCTTCATCATTCCTACTTCCTAATGACAGATAAATTGCATCACACCAAGTAGGATTTATTTTAGGTCATTGTTCTAATTATAAAATGAACATTTCCATTCTGCCTGTGACTTAATCATGCTCAGAATTTGAGTGGAAGGCGAGTGTCTTCAACTAAGACTATCCTGGCAATAGCATTACATCATCTCCTTTCTCTTATTTTTCACACATACTTATTTGTTTACCTATTTACTCCCCTTGTGACTGCCCATCACCTTCCTTGACAGAACTTTGGAGGTATAGAAGTGTGGTCAAAGGCTCCTTCACACTGATCAGCTGGTTCTTCTCAAGGGAGAGCACAACTACCCTTAAGATCTAGAGAGGACAGGAGCGCCACAAAGAGACCAACAGAGACAAAAAAAAAAATCTGGGCCCAGGGGGTCCTGCAGAGACTGATGAATCAACCAAGGACCATGCATGGAGAGGACCTAGACCTCCTGCTCAGATGTAGCCGATGGCAGCTCAATCTCCAAATGGGTTCCCTAGCAAGAGGAGTGGGGGCTATCTCTGACATGGACTCGGTGGCTGACTCTTTGATCAGCTCCCCATGGCTAGGTGGCCTAACTATGCCACTGAGAAAGAGGTTGCAGCCATTCCTAATCAGACCTGATAGGCTAGGGTCAGATAGTAGGGGAGGAGGACCTCCCCTATCAGTGGACTAGGGAAAGGACATAGGAGAGGAAGAGGGAGGAAGGATGGGACTGGGAGGAGATGAGGTAAGGTGCTACAGCCAGGATACAAAATGAATAAATTGTAATATTGTAATAAATAATAATAATAAAGAAAAAACATTAAACTCACTGAGCTTTCCTGGTACAGATTTGCTAAGATAAGCCTTTTTTTTTTTTTTTTTAAATCTCATTAACAACCACTTTTTTTTTTTTTTCAGTACAGAACTTGCAACATAAGTCATGAGGAAGAAATGCAGTCTATATACTTGCTGGTTCCAGCAACCCTCTGAAATATTCTCTACAGGTTCACAGAAAAGGTATATTTTTTTTCACTCAAATCCTATTCTTCACCTCTAGGGACAGGATGAGAACTTCAGTCAATGTTGTGGGAGATTCTTTCGGAGCTGGGATCGTTTATCACCTCTCCAAGTCTGAGCTGGACACCATTGACTCCCAACACCGTATGCATGAAGACATCGAAATGACCAAGACGCAGTCCATTTACGATGACTCCAAGAGCCACAGGGAAAGCAACTCCAACCAGTGCGTCTACGCCGCACACAACTCTGTCATGATAGATGAGTGCAAGGTACCTTTCCCTTTCCTGGATATCGAGACCTGCATCTGAATAGCGCATGCTGGACTCCTTAAAAAACGCGAAACTCTGCATCCATTCTTACCATGCTTTTGTAAGGAATCATGTAACCCAAGCTTCTGTGAGACCCAGGCCGCCTCACTCTGCACCCAGCACGGTGGGAAACCAACAAGCCTGACACTAAAAGAACCAGTCGGTCGCTTGTTCCAACAGATTCCCACCTCCACCTCACTCCTCTAATTTGGTCAGTTTTCTTCATTCTTTGGGCCAGGAATTTGTGGTGGTTAGAACTCCGATGGCCTTCAGATATTCTCTTCCTCAAAGGAAGGGTCAGGGAAAATGTTGATCAAATATCATTGACTTTATACAGCATGAGTATTCCTCCTTACTCTTTATTACAAATTGTTTTTTTTAAAAAAATCACATAAAAGTTTGATTGGCTGTATTTCTTTTATTTTATTATATATATAAAAAATTGGGGTGGGGAAGGTAAGTTTTATTCCAGCTTTTATTTTGCATCCCAAATGGGAATGCAGTTTCAAGAACAAATGTCCTTCAAAAACAGTCATCCTGAAAGTCTTTTTAAAATGCCAAATATCACACACTCCAGTTCTCCTGCAGTGTGGATGTTCTGGGTTCTCCTCCAAGCTGTTGGGTGCCGAGTCTTCAAGCTTGATGGGTTCTAGCTGGCCTTCACTGTAACTAACTTGACATTCTTAAAGATAGTGTCGTGACCAGAGTGACGCAAACTTGGAGAAACCCTGGTAGATGAGAGAATGGTTAGCTTGCTAAAATTATTGAGTGTCGTAGCTTTGGCCCTTATGAGTCAATAGAGATCACTTCTACCTTTTTGACTCCTGCTGAAGCAATCACATTTCATCTTCTTTTGTTAAGTCTTGGGCCATTCCTAGTAGTGCCATAGTTTCTGCCAGAGAACTAAGGCTAACAGATGTCATTCCATTTACCATACTGTATGTATGTCCAGAAGACCAGAGGGTCTCCCTTGTTCCCTCTGTATCAAGTACATGTGCAGGCAAGCCAGGACTCTGCTACAAACTGGAGTGTAAGACTTCTCTTTAATTAATTAGTTAACAAGACAAAAATAATTTTCATTTTAAAATTTTGGATAGACTTTGGGGCAACAATCCATTTTCTTGGAATGTTAGTGTTTTTCACATCCAAGTGAATATTTAAGTTCCATTTCACAAAAAATGTTTGGATCAATAAGGGTAAACATTCTGATAGAATGACTTTTATACTTATCAAGTATTTATTGTGTGCCTTGTAAGATTTAGTGGTGTGTCCTTACCCCTTACCCCATTGGCATCCAATATTTTAATATTCACCCAGTAATTACTGAGTGCCTAGCCTATGCGGTCCTGACTTATATACTAGAGATATGCAAACAAGAATATGTGGTATAATACAAGAGAGAAAGTTTCAACTCAGATCATTTGCATGCAAGGAAACATAAGATGTGACAAAGTGGAATCATACGTATTTTTTGTTTCACAGTTATGTGCAAAAAGCATCCTAGTTAATGGTGGGACCATTTAGGAGCTCCTCAAATGGCTTCTTAAACTGTGGAGAATGTGCTTTGAAAAGCAGGTGTAGAGGGATGAAGATGTCTTTGGATTTCAGACTTATTTTTCTTAGAGATAGCAAGAGTATTTTACTATGTGTCTTAAGCAAAACGTTGCAAACTGTAAAGGGAGTAAATTGACCCTATCACTATAAAGCAGCCCTGTAAATAGTGACATTTGGTCTCCATTCATCATTATCATTTCCCATCTCCCCAAACAAAATGTCTTGGCTGTGGCCGGCACTCAGTAAATACTGGTTGAATACACCCCAGTAGCATCTTGGTTCCATTCCATGTTCAGATAGCCTTTGTTTTATTGGACAGTTTTGTAGAGTTAGCTGATCAATTTCTCCATAAAATTGACTACCCAGTCAACCTCCCGCATCTGTGCAGGATAATTAGCATTTAGATGGTCAATATTCAATCTGAGAAGACCCTGTGGATAACGTATCTAGGTGAATTGGTTTCATAAATCTCTTAGATGCTTGTAATTTTAGTGAGGTGATTGGCTTTCGCTCTTTAAAGGGGATCAGATCTTCAGCCTTTCACTCAAAGTCAGTTACCTGTGTTGTCACTGATGTTGAAGGAGGCAGCCAGAGCTATGCGCATAGGTGCACATCCTTTTCTGAAGTATTTGGGTCACAATTATTGGAAGAGTGTGTCAGTACTGCTTGCCAAGGCTTACCCTTGACTGAACAAGAACAAGACGGGTAAAATGGCTTAGGGAGTGGACCTAAGCTTTCTTTGTTTCAGCAGGGGGTAAAGACACTGTCCCAACTACCTTTGAAATATAGGTCCCAGTTTTTACAAACAAAAAGCAAACATCTTCCATGTGCTGCCTGGTCTCTGGAAGCCTTCCTTGACAGTTTATGGAAGGGAAAGCCAGTTTGCTGCAGCTCTGGTCAAAGCTTTAGTAACTACTTCAAGCATTGTTATGTCATGCTAGTCTCTTATCTCATAATGGTAGTTTGGAGTTATGCAATAGCCTTTTAATTCTCCTCTGAGTAACAGCACGTAAGTCATCACTGCTGATTGCATGCATTCTAAGCAATGGCGAATGGGCAGGGTGGAGGTATGTGCTATTTGGGAATTGGAAGAATGGATAGTTTTTCATTTTCTTTGCATGGTTCGCCAAGGGCACTTGGTTCTCTGTTCCTAGCATGCGGCCTGCTCTTGATGCATGCATTTCATTTCCACTTGGGTAAAAAGGAGGTCCGATTTCTTTCAAACTTTGCTGCATTTGTCGTGTCTTCATATTCTAATGCTTCCATAAATCCAGTCTCTTCATTATGTGGAATATCAGTCGTGGGTTTAAGTTTGCACGTGACGTTGAGGACAGACAGACAGAAGGTAAGCTAGGAAACCTGCTTAGAAGTGGATGGGAGAACTTCCCTCCTGCATAAAGGTTCAGCTTGCTCTGAGCCACAAAAACAGAATATAATTATAGGTTCTTAAATCTGTACGTTAAAATGATTTGGAATACACTGATACTGATCTCCTGTTAAACATTTCATTTTTTAATTACTAAAGCCAAGTTAACTTATTCAGTAGAGCCAAAACAGCATTTTTCCCCCCAGTCATTAAGACTGCAACTGTATAAAATTCACCTGGTCTCACTGTGGCTGAACCTTTCACATGCATGAGTAGAAGTAGCGGCCTTGTTCTGGATTTCTTTCTGTATGGTTGTATGGAGCAGCACTTGGCACTCACTGTGTTTTAAGGACTACAGTAGTATGTCATAGGTCCATGGGTCATGAGATACTCCACAACCCTCGAACTTTGCCGAAGTTGTCCCCACACTGCTGAGCATCAGTGATCCCTCAGAACCCTCCAGGCAAATATGGATAATTGAATTCCCCACTCACTGTTGAACACCAAGACGGGTTCACAACTAATTGTGGAGGAATACCATCTAAAACTATCATTTCGGCATACACTGTAAGCTTGGATCTGGTGCTTCTTCACATGACCCATGGGTGGTGTTTCTGTGGTTCATGGCCTGTAAGTTGGATGTTGATGGTAATTGTTTTCAGGTAACTCTGGCGGCCAATGGAAAGTCAGCTGACTGCAGTGTTGAGGAAGAGCCTTGGAAACGTGAAAAATAATCACCTGACTCTCAGCCAATTCTTGAATAAGCTCCCCAGCGTATCTTATGGTAAAAGATGCTCTAAACAGGCTTCCTTTACAAAAGGAAAATGCATATATATTTCTATGTTTACTTAATCTGTTAGCTGAGGTGTAGAGGAGCTGTTGTACACCCATGATGACAGGCACCGTGCTATGTCTTTGCCAAATAATGCTTCATAACTGTCTAATTTTCTCACTTGTGTTGTTGTCTGAATGGATGCTGCTGGAGAAACCACTATGAATGGAAGACAAGTTCTTGCCAGCTCCCCCTGTCTCATGCAGAACTGTGGATGATGCTTTCCCAAGGGGACAGGAGGAAAGCAGTGTCGTACATGCCAGGGACTTGAGACAGTGAGCACTCATGGCGTGGCATTCCTTAAAGTGTTCATGGCTCGCCTTGTTCCACACAAAAGATTCTACTAGAAGATTCTAGAAATACCGCCCCTACAGGCTGTAGGGTTGGCACCTACCTTGACTGAAAGCATCTGTCTTAGGGAACTCTGACAACTTACCTTTTTGTGCACTAAGTTAAATGTTTCAGAGTTTCAGTGGGTGCCCATACTCTGAAAGGTCTGCCTTTCTGTGTGTGTGTGTGTGTGTGTGTGTGTGTGTGTGTGTGTGTGTGTAAAATGGGAAATTTCAAATTTGAAAATGAACTAGGAATTATTTGATTATAACCACCGTATACCTTGAGAAAAGGAAAGGAGCATAGTCAACCTAATTTTTAACCAGATTTAAATATTCAAACCCACTTGTTTGACTTGCGCTCATACAGCATAGTGAAGTCAAGTGTGTCTGTCTGATCTGTGTTTTTGTTGTTGTTATTTTGCTCATAGATTCCCATTTAAGTTCCTAACAAAAAGATATTTTCAATATCCAAATTGCTTCCATTCCATTCTCATTCACTTACATGGATGAGTGTTTTACTGCCTCCTCACATAAAGAGACGCATGTTGGCTGTGCCTCTTTTCATATCATCTTGGCATATATCTGATATATAAAAAGTGTTCTGTAATATCAAAGCACACGAAAACCATCACAAGACGTAGAAACATCCTCCCCCTTTGGAGAGAACGGAACAGAAAGGAAACATCTATACAAAATCCTATGAGGGTGATATTCCTGTGACAGAGTTCAGGCAGCCTCAGTCTACCACATGGTGACAAAGAATGGCTCTACACAACTTTCCAGATGGAACCCTTTCCAAGGACCATGAAATTCTGAAGAAAGAAATAATATAATTGGCACAGCGTGGTGTTTTGCCTGTGGTAGGCAGCCAACGAATCCTTAATGATCGGTTGTGCAAGCTAAAATTGTGAATGTCTCCATTATTATCTTCTGTTGAATAACCCACAGTATTTTCCTAAGATTCCTGGGTTTAAGGGTTAGCTGGGAACTTGGACCACTGAGAAACAAAACGTTTGACTGAAAGGAGTGGATGGAACCTGGGTCATAGGCCAGAGCACATGTGTCCTTTGAGGCAAGTAAACTTGAGGAGACATAAATAGGAAAAGGACCCAGCATTTCTGAGGAAGAGCACTGAGACATCGCCTCTTCTTTTAGCCTCTCTTGTGACTTCTCTCCTTCAAATCAGACAGTTTGGAAACATACAAAAGACAAGAGATTCCTGTGGTCTTTACCTTATAAAACCCCAACTGTTAAATTAAAACAAGGATCACCATTGAGCAGTATTAACTGAATTATTTTGTTTTGTTTCAGCTTTTGGCTTTTGAAACAAGGTCTTGCTATGTAGCCCAGGCTAGCTTCAAATTCATATTCCTCCTGCTCCGCTTCAGTTCTAAGATTATCGGTGGGCACCACTGCATCAGCTGGCAGATGGTTTTTGAAGGCCGTTTGTTTTTCGGTTTCATTTGAGGGACAGTGACCAGGGTAGCAGTGACAGGCAATTAATCCCTTACAGAAGGCAAGAGGTGCCAAGAGGATAGTCTTCGGTTTAGCTGCAGAACTATGCTAGATAGTCTGAAAGTGGTACCCCAGGGCCTTCCTATGCTGAGTACATGTATCTAGGCAAAGCGCCCATGAGCGTGGTGGGTTTTGAAGTGTGGGAGTTGGGAATGCCATTCCACACAATGGGTCTCCCCATAGGAGAAGACACAGGCTACCTGGGTACTCGTGCATGCACAGGATGACAAAGTATGTCATCTCCTCAGATTCTGCCTGAGATCTTTCTTGTTTGTCTCGTCTCTGGCTCTCCTTTAGCAGTCCTGTTAGCCTATATAAGAAGAAAATACGTTTGTCTACCTGAACCAAGGTACACTGCTTCCCCAGTCAGGTTTTGCTGACTACATATATTATCTCATGAGGATATGCTAAAGAAATCACATTTATCTGGAAATTGAATAAATCATATTTAAAAGAAGTAACTTATCAACTAGGAGAGTCTCCTGAAAATCTAGGATGTGGATGGAACTGACGTAGTACTACTGTGTCTTGTTTTTGTAAGGCCTCGTAAACTTTCCCATGCTGTGCCCACTGGGGATTCCCTTGCCTAGAAAAGGTGCCATAAGCTGAGTGAACAGATCCAGAGTATATTCTAGTAGTCTTAGTCTAAATAGGGTGCCCGCCACTGTGTGTATGCATTAATAGGGCCGTGCAGATCTAAATGCCCATAATGATTCCTCTTCTATGTGTAGTTTCTTCTCTCTCTCTCTCTCTCTCTCTCTCTCTCTCTCTCTCTCTCTCTCTCTCATAGACATTTCTATTACAGGAATGGTGTCCTGGCTGAATTACCAACCTTACACACACATACATACATACACACACACACACACACCAGAGGATATGTGTCACATACACCAACTCCAGAGAGGTTTGAATATTGGGGCTTTGGCAGCACTAGTCCTTTACTATTCAGTTAATACTTTTGAGCAATCAAAATCATTTCAGAAGAAACCAACCTAAGAGACATTCATCCTTCTCTGTCCCATCCTTTCCCTTCAAGAATCAAGACGAATCACCATCTAACTATTGAGTAAAATTCAGCAAAGCCATTTCAGTCGGTGAACAAAATGATGGCTTAGAAGGTAATATTTCACCCTAGGTTTCTGAGGGTGGCTGTACACCAGAGAATCCAGGTAGCCCTCAGGACCTAAGCACACAAAAATCTCAGTAAAGGCCTGTAGTTGAGTTTAGGACCACAAGGTCACTACCATATTCTGTTTTTTTTTTTTTTTTTAACTTCCTGTTGTGTGTAGCAAAAACCTGTATGGCCTCATTGCCTGGAAAAGTTTTCATGCTCTGTAAAAGACAAATAGCCATTTCTCCTCACTAATTATTAGTCAGCTTGGACAGTCACAGAGTGAAGAAAAGAGCCAAAGTGTCCCTGGATGAAAACTAGGAAAGCTGAGGAGGGGTAGAAGGATTTGGTGCGTGGGCCAGTCCCTGCGGGGGGATGCCATGCCTCTCAGTGGTCTGCTGGTTAGATCTCAGCTAACTTCCAACAGGGGCTGGAAAATCGTGCCACACACAGGTGCGCTCAGTCAGAGGCCCTTTGAGAACTCAGATGTCCTCAGAAGAAAATGCAACCCTGCCTTGTTTTTTTGCAAATAGTCTTCCCTTTGTTCTCCAAAGTAGAAGTTTACTGTAATTTTTCACTTTTGTCAGAATCTAGGCTCTTCCCTAACACATTATTTTCCTCATGCAACAAAGCAATAAATCCGAATAGGTGTTCGCATGCTCTGACTCCCAATAAACAAGCCTGGGCAGCTCTGGCCTCCTTTGCTCTGGCCTCCTTTGATGACTAAAACTGCAGCAGTTACACCCTCAGGGGCTTTCTGCTTTCTGCTAGGACCATTCTGTCTGCCTTGCATTTTTTTTTTTTTTTTTTTTTTTTTGCTTTGCTTCTTCTCCAGCTGAGCTCATTATCAGCTAAGAAGGACTAGATGGGATTTTCCAGTATTGGGAGACTTTCAGGACTCCAGGGTCATAAGAAAATTGAGGTTTAAAGAGTCTGAAGCAAGGGTTTCCCAAAGCAAGTTGTCACATAAGATTAACGGTGTTGGCATCTATAGTAATCTCTGGCTAAACCCAAAGGAAGGGTCGCTGAATGCCAACCACACCAGGTGGCAGCTATGACAGCTATTTTTTTCCATGGGTGGAGAGATAAAATCTGCTTAAAACCCATTTAGGATTTTCCCTAAAACCCTCTCCCCAGATCACCGTTTTCTTCCTTTCCTTTCCCCCTTTTCTGCCCCATTGCTCAATAGGCTGCTTGGTAAATGACCGTATAGTTACGTGGAGGTTGATTTGGGAGCAGATAACAGGAGATCTTAACTGAGTAATAGCCAGTCTCACCGCCTAATGCCATCATCAGGCAATGGCACAGAGATACTTAAAAACAACGCAGTTTGGGAGAGGAGACATTGATTAGACACTGCACACTCGTAGCTGGTAGAGCTTACACAAGCCACTGTCTGCCCAGGCCTGTCATGTTTCCATATGGGAAGAGAAGGGATTGGGCCAAATGCAGTTTTCTAATCTCTGCTTTGCTTTCTTCCATCTTGCTGCTCCAAAACACGGCTTATTAAGTTGGAGAGACATACACAATATTGACTATTCAATTTAGACAGATTTTTTTTTTCTCATCCCTTTTGGGAAAACTGCAGCTCAAGCTTCTAGTCATTCCATGCTTTGCAGCACACTTGAAGAGTAGCCACGTTAACCCACAGTTCACTGCTGTTTTGAGACACCAGTAAATATCCTCTGGGCAAAATCCCTATTATCTAAACTCACTGTTCTCGCAGAAGCAGCGATTCTGCCCAGGGAAATGCTCGGCAGAGTCTCCGTGAGGAACCAGACACCTCGCAGCTGCATTTGAGTTCTTGCATCATACCTGCTGTAGCAACAGAGCCCACTCCAAATACTCAGCCCACACCATTTTCCCCAAACGGCCCTAATTGCCAACCCTATGTGGGAATTTGGGAGCCTCTGGAAAACAAGCTCGAACACTCCTGACATTTGGTGCAAGATTTGCACAACCACAGCAACCGTTTCCACATACCTTTCCATCCGCATGCGTGCAGACATGCCCATCCTTTTCTCAGCAGAGACGTGCAGGAGGGTTCGAGTTCATTTGAAAGTTTTCCCCTTGATTTACTTGTGTAACAGACATAACATCCCAGCAAGAGAATCTGTCGCTTACAAGAATGGAGTTTTCCCATTTGCCCCTTTCCTTTTCTCTGACTACAGAGTCTCCAAGTAACTAGAAATGTGAGAGGTGGCTATGCCTTACCCTCCCTGGCTCTGTTGTACTAGGCCATAGCTTGCATTTTCACCCTCTGACCAAATTTCTAGGACAGTGGAGTTGCTGTAGCTAGCTAGTGTGGTGAATATCCTCACTGTCAGAAAAGATTTCAGCTCTTCCAATTTGGAGAAGCAAGATGGACATCCAGGTCCAAAGGGGTTAATTTTTGTTAGTGGTGATGATGGTGGCTGGGTTTTTCCCTCCCCTCAAAGTGGCAGAAAATCTAAAGTGAGGACAGAAAGGTATTTCTTAACTGGCCCACTTTAAGGTCACTGCAGAAAAGTGGAAGATGTTCTGCAGGTCCTGTGGGATAAGGTTCACGCTAAGACCCTGAACCATTCCTGATCAGTTTTTTTTTTTTTTTTCTATACCCGATCTTGTTTTATCTTTCTTCCTTGGATCCAATTGCCCATTTTGGTATTTTTAAAAGTCTCTCTGGTTGTATTTTGAGAAGCTTTTGTGCTGAGAATAAAATGTACTGTTGGAACAGACCAATGTTCTGCAGAGGCAGCACATGACCTGGACAATGGGTGGCAGCATAACTGGTTCCCTCTGGAGAGATCCCCAGTCCCTGGGCGAGCTTTGGAACCTAACAACCGACTGTTATCTTTGTCATCATCCTCTGGGACATGAGGATGATGCAGTCAGAGCCTTGCTGCTTTTTGGTTCTGTTTCTCCTCATGACAACCATCTGTCTTGCCTGGAAACAGCCCTCTCTGCCTTTGGTAGGTGACAGATACACTCAGGAGCCAAGGAAGTTGGTCAAATATATGCCTAAGGTTTCTTCACGCTGGAACAAATTCCCCAACGCACACAATCAGAAACTCAGCTCCCAGGTGGCTAAATACACACACATTCCCTCTGCTGTTCTAAGAGCCTTCAGTATCCAGACTCTCCTGCAAACCACCTCCCACCTTTCCTTTCTCTTCTTTCCTCCATAAAATCTTCAGCATTCCATCCCCATGTTGCACAACACAGACCAGATCATCTGGTCACTATAAAGATTTGTATATATTAAAACACACCTACTTTTTGGAGAATTTTTTTGTATATTCTTTTTCTATTTGTTTTCTACAGCTTGAGGAGAGAGCTGGCAAACTGTGAATCTCATTTTATCTTGATGCCAGCAGATATATTTTAGCTTCCTGGTACAAATCTGTGTTACTAGGGACAACAGATTGCCCTCTGATCAGTATTGCGCCTCAAATCTACAGAATTACTTTGGCCCAATCTTATACTCTTTCTTACACAAATCCCCAAATTTCTTTGCTATTATTTATACAGAGAAATATTTATAGTCCTGGATAATACAAGTTTAACATTAATTTAATCTTGTTACATGTTTGTATCTATTCAGAAATCGTAAAGACTCAGAGTAGGCTGATATAATCTATTTAGTATCTGTAATTTTTCAGACAGATATTTTCTTACACTATTTTCTATACAACCACATAGACAGAAGTATAACAAATTAGAGCACAAGTTTCTATAGCAATTTAGGGGTATCAACTATTTCCTGAGCATACAGCCACATTTGAGAAATTTAGGAACTCAGTCCTTCATGATGCAATGAGGAACATGACCAAACTAAGATCGAGGAATTGCTTAAACCCTGTAGGTAGGTAGTATATGCATCTGGACAGTTAATCCTTCAGCGTCGAGGAATGGTGCTGACTTCTTTTTTCCAACACCAGCCCTTGTTTTCCCAATCGACCATTCTAATTTTACTTTCCCATAAGATGAATAAAGGCCGGTGCTAATAGTGGGATCATTTCTACATCAGAATCTCCCATGTGTTCCTAAATGTTTATGTGAAAATTGGCCTCGGAAGACATTGAATAGGAAAGACTGAGGATGAGAGGTAAGAAAAGAATTCGGGACAGGTTTGGTGCAGTCTTAAGTCTTGCCAAGGAAAATGATAGTAAAACCTCACATTGTTATATGAATTGAACATATATTTTTTAAAAAAGAAATTAAAGACAACATATTTTTCGTACCCAATCAGAATCCATGCTGTATCACGGGGGGGCTGGAGGTGGGAGTCACACTGAGATTATTTAGAATAAACCCAAATAGTTTTTCCTCAGGTAGGCAGCAAACTATATAACCTCCCCACGAAGTAAACCCGAAGCCACGGAAAACCCAAGGTGTCTTTCCTCCGCCAAACACACTCTCTGCAGTGGTGGGAGGGCTAGTGTTTTAGTGTGTTTGAAAGAATAATTATTGCATAGATTGCATATTAGGACGTATTTGAACCTGCTCCTCATTAGGTGAACAGATTAGATGTGCCCTCAACTGGTTAAGATTGTATCTGTTTTCAAGTACAGCTAGCTATCCGAGCATGATGTTCTGTGTGTACACCCTGACGCTTGGTTCACGCATGAAGACAGTGCCTGCGCACTTTGTGTATCGATGATGTGGCTGTTTGTGTGTAATCTCAGTGAAACCGTGTATAGATGTGATTTAATTTAAATGTTGTTCTTTGCTGTTTATCTAAACACAATAGATGTGTCAGTTGCCACTTGGAAAACCTTTCTTTGCTGTCTTAGGGATCTACTAGGGATTATTTCTCTTTCTCAATGTGATCTGAGTGAAGAACTTACCCATTAAACCTCCGTACTGATGATTGTTTGCAAATCTATGTGTCCAGCACCGTTGTAAATACAGCTCTGAGCAGGGATGGGGTTGAATACGTGTCCTGCTACATGATGAAAGGTCATCCTATGCCTGCGTCATTCCCACTCAGTGCACCAGTGGAACTTGTGGTTGCCAAGGCTGAGGAAGGTCTAGCATGAGGACGTTCATCTTCTGTCCTCACTCACCAGTGGTATGGGCTTAAAGAGACTGAAAATAAAAAGAAAAAAAGGTCCAGCTTCTCCTCGGCATACTCAACCACGCCTGCAGGGAAGGATCAGCATCTCTGGTTGTCAGATCTTCATCATGATGTTCATGGCCTAAGATTAAGAAGAGCCTTGTTCCCCTTGACATCCTGAGTTGGAGAACAGGAAAGTGTTTACTGATTAGCAGCCACAGAGGTGAGACCCCCCAAAAGCACAGTTCTGGCAGCAAAAAGCACACTTGTCAGAAAACAACAGAGTACTAAAAGCACAGCAAGGCCAGGGGTCAGCAACAGCCAAGGGCCAGCCTTGACAGCGGCAGAGGATTGACCTCTGATGCACTGATCCCAAGTATGTGACAGGAGTCAGATCTCCTCTACCCAGTGTCTTCTGTTTTCATGTATAGAATGGCTAAAAATGAAATTTACAGTGGCAATTAGATGCTGTTCTCCCAAACTGCATTCTCACTAAATACTGTGTGTGTGCGGGGGGTGGGGGGGAAGTTATAGTTCCTGTAACCCCTTTCTTCCCCACAATGATGGAAGAAAAAGCAATGTGCCCCTCTGTTTTCTAAAAGATCACAAAGGTGTGAAGCACATTCATTTTCAGGAGCTTCATCGATGTGTGGGGTGAGGGGATGATGTGGCTGCTTCCTTCAAATTCTGGATGAAAAAAAAAATACCGAAAGAAAAGTAGAATTTAGGCAGGATTATTTTGAATGAAGGATAAGATTAATGGTTTCCCTCACGTTCACGCTCCCCGTTGTTCTGATGTCATGTAGCATAGTGTATCTACGAGCACATGGTATTTAAAGACTAATGAATGCAAAAAGATGAGAAACTCAACTAATTTGGAAGTTGTTTCTTATATATGGTACTAGGAAATGCCTTGTTGGCAAAGCACACCTTGGGTAGTTGAGATCTCCTGTGTTTGTCTTTAGCTTTTCTGTGATGTGCACTGATGACTGTAACATTTTGTATGTAAAGTAACTGGATATTCTTCACATGCTGGAAATAACCTGTGAATCCAATCTTTCACTAAGTGTTTTAACTCCTGTGTATATATATCTCTCTCATCAATAAATGTGGATTCCACTTTGTTTTGGTAGTCGCCTGTTCTTCTTCACCTCCCACTTCAGTCCGTTAGCTACACAGTGTTAGTTATATCTTTAGTGATCTCTGTGGATGAAATTACAGGCTGAAGCTTATGGTATTCCAAATAAACATTTTCTGAAAACCCCAGGATACGATAGCATCTTGTCTAATGAAGTAGAGCCAGTCAAATGGCATGTTATGATGGATCACCAGGGAACCAGCCATGAGAGGCTAGCCCTTAACCACAGGGGCATCTAAAAATCCCGTTCATTTCTTATTTATGTGGCATATCAATTCCTACATAGCTGGAAACACTTCTCCTTGCTGCCTTCATCCAGGGGTTGTCTTAGTCCACATCTCTGAAACACCTGACTTGAATACCTTGTGAGAAACTGAGGCTTTTCTGGGGTCATTTTCTAGGAGGTTGAAATGCCTGAGTTCAGGTGGCCATAGTCAGCAAAGGGCTCATGATGTCATAGCAGGCAAGTGACATCACATGGAAGAAACACAATACAAGAGTGCCCAGTTTGGTGTGTAGAAGAGGACTAACCTAGGCAGGGAGTCTAGTGTAAGTTGTACTAACAACCCATTCTCAAGGTAACCACTCAAGCTATGTGAGACGCCACTCACTCCGTAGAAGCAGACATTCATCTCCTCTGAGTTCGATAACCCAAATGACCTAGTCATTTCTCACTATATCCCACCCCTTAAAGGTCCTGCCACCTCTCAGTATTTGCACACTTAGGACCAAGCTTTTAGCACATTAACCTTTGTGAGTTGCTGAGATCTACATACAAACCACCCAGAAAGTATGAGGGAGCTGTCTCCATGTTTAGCAATGAGGTAAACAGAAACACAACAGACTCGATACTCACCCTCAGCCCCTGTTCGCCTTATTAGGGAACCCACTTGGAGTCTGAGCTGCCGTGGGCTCCATCTGTGCAGGGCTCTAGGTTATCTCCATGTATGGTCCTTGGTTGGAGTATCAGTCTCAGAAAAGGCACGTGGGCCTAGATATTTTGGTTCTGTTGTTCTCCTTGTGTAACTCCAGACCCTTCCAGGTCTTTCTATCTCCCCCTTCTTTCATAAGATTCCCTGAACACCAACAGCACAGGCTCTAAGATCAATAATCAATAATCAATAAATGAGACCTCATGAAACTGAAAAACTTCTGTAAAGCAAAAGACACTATCTTCAGAACAAATTGACAGCCTACAGATTGGGAAAGGATCTTCACCAACCCTATATCTGACAGAGGGCTAATATCCAGAATATATAAAGAACTAAACAAGTTAAGCAACAACAAATCAATTAAAATCCAATTAAATTAATCCAATTAAAAATAGAGTACAGAGATAAACAGAGAATTCTCAACAGAGGAATATCAAATGGCAGAGAAACCCTTAAAAAATGCTCAACATCCTTAGTCATTAGGGAGATGCAAATCAAAACGACTCTGAGATTTTACCTTACACCCACCAGAATGGCTAAGATCAAAACCTCAAGTGACAATACATGCAGGAGAGGATGTGGAACATGAGGAACCCTCCTCCATTTCTGGTGGGAATATAAACTTGTACAACCACTTTGGAAACCAGTCTGGCACTTTCTCAGACAATTAGGAATAGTGTGCTACTTCAAGATCCAGCTATACCACTCCTAGGCATATATCCACAATTCTTGTCACTAATGACAACAACTTGCTTAAATTGTTGGTGAAAATGAACACTTCATTTGATGCTTACTTGCCTTGGAGCTAAGTTTGTATCTCATCCACATTCAAAATGTCCACCAAAATCCTAATTTCAGGAAACATGCTGATCTGTACTTTGCTGGGTTGCCATTTTTTTTTTCTTTTAAGAAGGCAAATAGCTGAAACCAAAGTCAAAGCGATTAAGTGATTATTTCAACATTTAGAATGGATACAAATCAGCCAGGGTCAGCCAGTCCTCCATGGATGACTCAGACTGAGAGAAACTTAAGTGGGACCAAGAGCCCATCGCTCCTGGGTCATAGCTGGAAATCCATCCGTTTGTGGGGGCCAAGTGTTGCGTTGTTAGTGATGAAGAGGCAAGGATAAAGGAGAAAGAGTAATCTGGGGTGAGTCTAGGAGGAGCAATTGTAAACTGGGGGCTAGGACAATGGAGACTTCTGCATACATGACCGTCAGTTTCTGTTACTGAAGGAAATATCCCCAACAAATCCACTTACAAAGAGAAAAAGGTTTCTTTGACTCAATTACGGAGTCCAAGGCTGATCAAGGTTGCTGCTTTGGGGCCTGTAGCAGGATAGGAAGCACCTGATGAGGCCAAAAGCTTTATTATTAGGTTAAGAGAGAAAGAGGAAGAAGCGGGTTCCCATACTCACCTTAAAGGGCATACCGAAGAGACTGAAAAGCTCTTGCAGACACACACCTCTGAGTTGCCACCAGATCCCATTAGTTCCAAGCCTTGAAAGTGCGCCATCAGGAAGCATTCCAAACCCAGACTTCGATATAGGTCAAGTCTTTAGCACATTTGAAACACCTGATTTTAGATTAGAAAAATCTCTCAGCTTTTAACATTGAAGTTTAAATGTTTCCATTTAGGTAAACTAAGAAACCTACCTACACACACACATACACACGTGTGTGTGTGTGTGTGTATGTGTGTGTTACATGTAAATGCTATATGGAATGGAAACTGATACGACTGTTTTTAGCCTGTATCCTCCCTGGCCCATTCCGCTGCTTGCTTTCATGTTGATCATTCCTTTGCTTCTTAAAAAGAATTGTTTTGGGCCTGGGATATGGCTCAGTAGGTAAAATTCTTCAATACAAGCATGAAGACTTGAGCCTGGATCCCCAACGCCTACATAAAGAGCCAGGCATCGTGTCATATGCCTCAAATTCCAATTCTGGGGAAGGAGAGACAGGAAGATGCCTGTAGTCCATTTGCAAGCCAGTCTTGCTGAATTCGGGAGCTCCAGGTTCAGCAAGGGAACCTGTCTGAAAAATAAGGCAGAGAGACCTACAAAATGATACTTGATATTGACCTTTGGCCACAAGAGAAGAGAGAGAGAGAGAGAGAGAGAGAGAGAGAGAGAGAGAGAGAGAATGATTATAGTTTCATGACTGGATTGAGAAGAGGGTGAGCCAGGCTCTCTCACCATCCCCTTTAAAAGCATACCATAGTAACCAAACCTGAACACCTGAATCAGCTTTGAATGCTCATACAAAGGAATTCAGACCACTGGTGGTCTTAGAAGCAAGCATCCCCCCTCTATTTAGCTTTGTGTTTCTCAGTTCATCCATATTGTTTCAAATAGCTGGCACTTGTGTATTTTTACTGATAATACGATAGCACGTGAAGCGTGCTGCATTTTGCTTTTTGATTTCCTGCCAATGAACATTTGCCTCATTTCAAGGCGTTTGTGTCAAGCGGCGCTGATGTGACATCCATTCATATTTCCTGTGTATGTCCCCAGGAGGCTTTGGTGAGTGCACTCTGAGGCATACTAACAATGATGACAATGAAAATGAGTGTGAAGCTGAAGAGCTCTTATTCAGGCTTTCCATGACCCCCTCACTGTGGGCCGCCCTCAGTGCACCTCGAAATCTAAATACTGCTGCGTGTTTGAGGGAGTCAGATTCTCTACCAGGAACACCGAGGCATTCGCAGGAGAGTTCAGCTGAGGTCCTCTTTCCTCACACCACATGGAAAAACACACATGAGATGTGTTAAAGGAGACTGTGTAATCCTGGCTCTCCCTCGTTCTCATCTTACTCATAAAACTATAGTCTCTGTCTCTTTCTGTCTCTTTCTGTCTCTCTGTCTTTCTGTCTCTCTTTCAGATATGATAAAAGCTAGGCAGACCCCTCTTGATCCTTGATGACTTCCTCATTGGGCGATAATGTGTGAGACCACCATTAAGAGCAGGTTGTTCACTGGGATGTGAATTGCCATTCACATTCAAGTCACGAAACATTCCTTTACCTTCCCAAGAGCCTACAATGACTCCTGCAGCTACAGGAGTGTTGTAGCGGCAACATTCTATAAACTAGGTATTTTAGAAACTACAGTAAACTAACCCTTATCATTCTAGAGGTCGGACATCTGACTCCAGGGGATCTCTTGGGTTCTGTGGAGGACCCCTCAGCCTTGAAAGCTGTTATTTTCCTTTGTGTCTTTATATGGAAGAAAGAGGGCAAGAGAGAAACCCCAGAGCGTCTTTAACAAGTGTACTAATCTCATTTGTGAGGGCTCTATCCTCAAGACTTAATCACTTTCCAAAGGCCCCACTTGCTAATGCCATCAATGTGACCTTCAGGATTCTGGGAAAATACAACCACTAGGTTTATTGCAGCCTTACTGCCCTAGGATGGAGAATGGTAAGCTATAGAGGACATTGGCCTTAAAGAGGATGTGCTGTGGTGTGGCTGCCCCTGAGGCATGATCCTGAGGCTATCTCCTAAATACAGTGATATAAAGAAGAGGTGAGAGTTCTGCACTCAGAAGAGCAGAGCCACTAAGACAGTGTTGAGCTAGCCCCGGGGGAGCTTTGACAAAGTCTCATCACATTTTTCAGCCCAGGCTGGAAGGCCAGGGGGCTGTGCTGCCCATATAGTGTTGGCACATGTGCTGTAAGAACAGAAGACTGGGGAGTCCCTGGCAAAAATGAAAATTCTAGCTTTACAGTTTCTTCCTGGTAGTTTTAACAGTTTAGTTAATTCATCCTCTCACGAAGGCCGTGAGGGGCCATAGCTTCTCAGTCCTTGTAAGAAAAACAGGATGGAGGTACATGAAGCTTCTCTAAATGATGTGAAAACGACAGAGACAATCGTGCTTCGACACATGCACATTTAAAGGAAGAGTGATGTGGTCCGCAAAGCAGATAAATAAAATGTTTTTCACAGTTCCTTCCTCCCTCCTCACTGAGTCAGAAGAAATAGGCAAAAGTTCAAAATATTCATCTGCTGTTTAGGGTGATAAGATTGTAGTTTTCCAAATATTGTCTGGAAAAAAAAATCTAGTAGCTTCCAGTTAAGGGAAAGTGCAAATATTGGTTGCAAAACCTGGCTTTGTTGAGCTTCCTCACGGCTCCTGGCAGTGCTCAGATATCTTCTGGGCCTGGTTGGCATCCTTTCTCACAGAAGAAACAGCCATAAGTTTACCACTGCCCTCCAACTAAGTGAAAAGGTTTTAATTTTTTTTTTTTTTTGAACATAGGCTTCCTTCCCCACCTGATCCCAGATTTCCTCCTCATCTCAGAGAGTAAGATAGATCACAACCCACTGTGAAAAGACAAAAGACCTTGGGGGAGATGGAGTTCTTCAGGATTAGCCTGCATCTTTTTGCAGATGAGGATACCAGAACCCTCATTTAAGTGAGCTCACTAGCTCACTTAGTGGTAGGCTAGCTCACTAGCTCACTTAGTGGTAGGCTAGCTCACTAGCTCACTTAGTGGTAGGCTAGCTCACTAGCTCACTTAGTGGTAGGCTAGCTCACTAGCTCACTTAGTGGTAGGCTAGAGGAGGTGAATCAAAGTTAAATCCTGTTTCTTTTCATTGATTGTTTACTTCATCTTGCTTTTTTCCTCTACAGAATGGAGCTAATCAATGCATATGGCCTTCATGGTGTGTGCGTGTGTGTGTGTGTGTGTGTGTGTGTGTGTGTGTGTGTGTGTGTGAAGGCACATGAATATGCACTCACATGTTCCTGAGCCTGTGGAAAGCAGAGGTCAGCTTTGGGTGTCTATCCTCAGGAGCTGCCTTGTTTCTCGAGGCAATGAAGAAGTCTCTCCCTGGAATTTAGGGCTTGCCAGTTAGGCTTAGGTGGCTGGTCAGCTTGCCCATCCTCCTGCCTCTGCCTTCCCAGTTCTGGGATTGTAAACACACAACACCATGCCTAGCTTTTTAGGTTGGTGGCAGGGCTGAACTCTGCTCCTCACGTTTATATGGCAAACACTCTACCAACTCAGCTATTTCCCTAGCCTTGTAGAGGAATTGATGGCAGAATATCCTTGAAGTATTAGCTCAGTACTTGAAGCATACCAAGGCTTAGATCAATTATAGCTATTATCATCATTTTCAGCAGCAGCATCACCAACACCACCACTTTGTACTATCAATCCCAACTTCTTAGTGACTGGACTGGAAGATATCATACCTGTTAGTATTTTGGAACACAACCTGCTTCTGGGTGTGCTTCAGGACCAGGACAAGCGGCTCCAGGTTCTTCCAGCGTTCCCCAGTCCCTACCTGCTGCCTTGCATGGCTGACAACTCTCTCTTTTGACAACCCTCTACCCTGAATTTTCCAGGGCAGAGGCTTCCCCTACTCTTGACCTTGCAATCTGACCATTTTGTTGCTATAATTCTTCTCTCTCTCAACCTCTTGCATGCCAACCAAGAGCTGCTTCCAATGAGCCTAAATTTATATACTTTAACTTACCTTTTAAAAAGCAGCCCAAGCTCCCCAGTTTTTAATTATAGAAAAAGGGAGGAATGTTAGTATTTTGGAACACAACCTGCTTCTGGGTTACCTAGCAACCCATGATGATGTCATCAGGTGTCGCCAGCCAGCCAGGTGAACACACCTGGAAGGTGTGGTTATTGTGCCCCTTAAAAGGGTTGATCAGACACGTGATCTCTCTCTTACTCTAACTCTCTTACTCTTACACCCTCTCTTTCTTCTCTTTCTCTCTCTCTCGGGGCACCCCTCCTTTCCCCTTCCCTTCCCCCTTTCTTCCCCCAGCATGTCTTGCTACCCACTTCCTCCATACCTCCCTAATAAACCTCTTGCAGAGAGTATCGGTTGTCCCTCTGCTTCTTCTTCTTTTTAGTTTTTAACAATATCTTCTTTTTTCTGTTTGATCTTTTCCCATCTATGTCACACAGGCATCAATCTACATCTCAGCTGCCCTCCCCCAACGCGAGTTTTGCTGCTAGACTTTGAATCAGGGATAATGCATCCTTTCTTTAGAGAAGTTTCGTGGTCATCGTGATGTCATGTTATCTGATACTTAAAATGCCCTCCATCTCATGGCAAGGAAGGAGAGAAGGCACAGGGGTTCTTCAAGGAAAAGCAGCAAGTCTCATCCTGACCAAAAATGCTGCTCACTGGGATGGGATCTTGAACTTCCCAGCCTCCAAATGCAATAGGGATTTTGAGAAATGAAGCAATTATTTTCTTTCCTGGAGAGTCCCTTGGGGAGTTTCCAACTCACGGTGCTCATGTCCTCACAGAGACAAATGTCATGAGAAAAACCATTTCTGTGGAATGTGCCCAACCCAGCAGGGCCATTCAGAACTCCTTTGGCTGGGTCTTTTCCCAGTAGCTTTCTTTCCCTCATTCTTCTCTCCTCTGCATCATGTTCATGGACAAATGATGTTCACACTCCTCTCCTAATAGCTCTAGAAAACAGAACTTGTAAAAACTTCAGAGAGCATCTTTGTCATGGAGTTCCTCAGTTGCTTATATCTGTCGATAGTTCTCAGTGATATCTAGATCCATCACAATCTCAATTTACAGTTTATGAATAATAAAGTTTTTCATTTTTGTTAAAATGTATGTGTGAATCTGTGTGAATGGCACCATGTCCTCAGAGGACAGAACAAGACGGAGGAGAGTCCTCTAGTTGAAGTTCATGGTTTCTTTGGCATTACATTTCTTCATTTGGAGAGGGGAAGTAGTGTGTGTGTGTGTGTGTGTGTGTGTATACACACTCAACTGTATATGAGGATATGCATGTGTATATATGTAGATATGAATGTATATCTGTACATGTGTTTGTGGAGGACAGATATTGTCCATTTTATTTTAGTGTGCAGTCTCTCTCACTGGGACCCTAGTTTACCTAGGCTGGCTCGCCATGAGTCCCAGGGATCCAACGGTCTCTGTTTAACCAGGAAGTGGATTGTAACTGCACGTCACCACATCCAGCTTTTTATGGATGTGTTGGGGACCAAACTCAAGATCTCACAAAGCACTATGCTGATGGAGGCATCTCTTGATCCCAGAATGACATGCTGTTGGTATTAAAGACTTTATTTACTTTTATTTTATGTGTATGAGTGCTTTGCCTGCATATATGTATGTGCAATGCCAAATGGAAGCCAGAAGAGGGCATGGGATTCACTGAAACTGGAGTTATAGCCAATTGTTAGCCATCATGTGGGTGCTAAGGACTGAACCTTGGTCCTCTGAAAAAGCAACAAGTGTCCTTAACCACTGTGCATTTCTTCAGCCCCTATTAATATATTTGAATGAAACGCCCTCATATGCTAACAGATGCAGTCATATGCCTTTAAAAAAACATGTCTTTTCCTGCAACTGAAAAGTGTAAGAGGCTTTGGAGCACTCCGTCCTCAATGGGATGTCTTTATCCAAGCCCTCCCCTCAAGGATCAGGGATCAGATCAGAAGAGGAGGCAGAAAGATCATATGGATCAGATGTGGTGGATGACTCTAGGAAACAGCGTCTTCCTGCCACAACAGGACTGAGGCACATGAAGGCACCGTGGCAACACAGAAGACCTGCAGAAGTCCCAGCGCTGAGGGGGAGACCTGGCCATGGGGTCCCGCTCCTAACTAAGAACACATTTGCAAATGATGTCTGCTGGCAAGTGGAAAATTAGATGTTCGCTCGTTTGTTTTGTCACTATGTATATCAAACAGTACATGGCTGCACCTCTGCCCAGGACCAGGAGTAGCTGGCCAACACAAAGTGAACTCCACTTTTTTTTAACATGGGTGGTTTTGGGGGGAAATTTTTTTGTTCTTTCTTTTTTTTTTTTTTTTGAGAGTGAAAGAGATTGAGGACAGGAGAGAAAAAATATTGGCCAGTGAGGGGAAGAACATGAAGTTGGATGGGTAGGGAGGTGGAGAGGAACTGAGATGATTTGGAAGAGGGGAAAAAATGATCAAAATATGTTGTGTGAAAACCATTTTGTGTTTCAGCTTAGATATTTCTTCTCCAGCTCATTAGAAAACAAAATAAGAGACTTCTTGTGCACCAGAAACAAATGATGTCTAAGGAGATGATGAGTTTGATTAGTCATGAAGACTTCCTTTCAAGACAGACCCAGGGAAGGTAGGAGAGATAGCCTCTGCTAAGACAATGAGATCTGCAGGTATTTACCAATGTTGACCAAAGTCACACAAACGTGTGTGTATATCCATGCACTCATACATGTGTATGCCATGTATTGTGTCTTGTTGTATGAGCGCTTACGCTGTGCGTGTGCTTCTTCTGGGGAGGGCAGCATGAGGGACACCTTCCTGAGAGATGCTCTTCGTCTCTTAACTCCTTGCCTCATATCTTTTCTTTTAACTCCACTACCATCCTCACAGTCTCCCTTGTCCCTAGTCTCCAAACTTCTTCCCATGGAAATAGTAAAACGACTCCCCAGTTCAGCTTTCCCATCCTCTCCATCCCTGAGTGTCAATTGCATTTATCCTTCTTGAGTTGTGATCACTCCCCATGGAGAAGGTAGGATCTGGCTCTACATACTCTGGGTTTTCCAGGGTGAAGCCTTTCCCTGGGCATTGGAGGGAAAGAGCTTCCACTCTGGCTTGTGGCTGGGTTTCCCCTGGGTTACTAAAAACCAAACCAGTGTTACCACCGCTAGTATTATTTTCTCTCTGAAAGCCCCTCTTTTGACCCATACAACAAGGACAATTATTCCACCTCATTTTGACACTCTTCCTAGAAAAATCAATACTGGAACTTGTCATGAAAAATAAAAATATCCATCCTTACCTTGCCTCTGTGGTAATTTATCAGACACATTAGTGTTGCTAGACAATAATGAATATCTCATTTAAGACACATTTCTCTAGACCCTGGAGACAGAGGAAAATCTCATCTTATCCAGCCACACTGACATCACTGAAGTGCAACCCACAATTGGACTTGTTAACACATTTAGAATATATCTGTGGCACAGAAAACATATTAAGCATGATGTGAGCTATATCCTCAATGATATCACGGTGACATTCTATGAGCTACTGGTCAGCTGGTCTGAAGAATCTACTCTCAGCTTAAATCTCAGTATGATGTATACAAGTGGCATGCAGACACTGCATTATCATTCAGATTCCTGGAACAACCTGACGTAGCTAGCGAGTTAGGTCTCTCTTCTCCTGTTACCTCATATTTCTTGTTATTGATCATTTGTGCATGATTGGACATAAAGACTTTTTTCAGAAGATAGATGTTGGCTATTTATCTTTCTCTGTAAATGAAGTAAACCAATACTCTTTGCATTTTTTTATTTTAACGTTTTAAAAAGCCTAATGAAAGTCAAAATAATAAGCTGTATATTATATCTTTATTGACTAATTCTAGATTTTCTTCTAGCAAATTCATCTTGCCAAAAAGGATAAATCTAAATGAAAATGTAGAGCCAAAGACCAGGACAGTGTTGATCAGATCCTTAAATACAAATGGACAAGTAACTTGTACTACACTGTGAATGCTGGCTTTAACTGTCAACTTGACACACCTAGAATTACTGAGAATATAGTCTCCGTGGAGGACTCTCCACATGGGTTGGACTTATGAGAATATGTATGGAAGATTATCTTAATTAAGTCAATTGATGTGGGAAGACCCAGCCCACTATGGGTGGCACCATTCCCTAGACAGAGGATTCTAAACCATAAGACAGTAGAGAAATCAAGCAAGCAGGTGAGCATGTATGCATTAATTTATCTCTGTCTTGACTGTAGATATGTTGTTTCTAGATGCTGCCTGACTTTTCCTACAATGATGGACTGTTACCTGGAACTGTAAGCCAAAGTAAACCCCTGCTCTCCTGTTGATTTTTTTGTCTGGATAGTTCATCACAGCAACAGGAGTGAAATTAAAATCCCACTTATAATCAAACTGTTTGCTTAATGGGAAAATCTTGTTTTAGAGTCACTTCGATTTTGATCATTTTGAAATTTGTTTAATAGCTCTTAGAGCTGATACCAGCCTTCTTTAGGATGAAAACACTCCTGTTGAAAGGGCTGGCATGTTAGTTAAATGGGTGGTGAGAGAGTTCAGTTGGTTCGAGTGCATGCTGCTGCACAAGTGTGAGGAGCTGAGTGTGGTCCCCAGAACTCACATTATAAAAGCAGAGCATGGTAAATCACTGGGGTTTGTTCACTAGCCAGCCTAGCTGAATCACTGAGCTCCAAGCCAAACACAAACAACACCACCAAAAAACCCAAAGTGCATGATGTCCTGAGGAACAATACCTAAGGTCAACCTCCAGGCTCCATCTGCACCCCACACAAAAGTATTCCCATAACATCTCCACAAAGAGGGTTTGGTGTGTTTGAGTAAAAAGAGAGTGAGGAGTTCAGAGAATGTATCCTGGCCCAGGCTGTTCATGCAGAGCTCAGCTCTGCCCCTTGCTAGAGGAGTGAGCATGCTTCCTGTGCCTTGGCTTTCCTGTCTGTAGAACAAGGATAACTGAAGCTTTCTGTCACAGCAGTAGCCTGTGTCTCACTGAATGCATGCACTTATGAAGTGCTCCTGGCCAGGCAATGAGAACTTTAAGAGAGCAATGTGTTTCATTCTGATATCTCTGTAGGCCACATTCCATTATCTATATCTATTAGTCTATAGAGAAGTTGAATAACTCAATTTTGTATACACTGTGTTTAAGATCGTGCGTGTAAGGTAGCTAGTGGTCAGGGTCATTGGTCATTGATCAAAATCTTTCTATATATCTTCCCCAGAAAAGTCACTTGACTATAGTTGTTTGTATCTCTCAGGATAGGGATGTGTCCAAATAGATGGGACAATGCCTAGAATTCAGCAGATAGTCACACTGCAATTTACTGTTTCTTTCCCCCATGATCTGTGAATCTTTTTCAAAACACAAGATGCTAGTTAAACCAGAACATGGAATATTAGATGTACTCTGACGTTTTCCCTCCAAGACTACCCAGAAACACTGCTCCTCCACACAAGCATTTATGAAAGGATCCCAACTTTGACCCTCTTTCCTCTTTCTAGCTTTGCCTTGAGGATTCAAGGATTGTAGGCATGCAGGAGAATTCTACTTACATATAGATCAAGAAAAGGTTTTTTTGGATGTCCACTAGGGGGCACATTATCAACAGGCCAGAGATAGCCAACAAGATGGTTGAAAACCACAAAGAAATGAGTTTCTAGAAGAAAGTACGTGAATCCAGGTTTCTGGGATTCTTTACTTATTTGGTGAGACTCCAGCACTGTGTTACACTAAGAAAAACCCCAGTACCACCAATGGCTTTGTAACTCAGGCCAGACTTTGTATTTCTGAGCTTTAGTGGCTCCCAAGCCCAGGAGGCAAATAGTTAGAGAACAGAAGCCAAGAGAGGCTATCCCACCCTGCCCTGGAAATTTGTCTTGTTGACCCCACTCATGGGACTGCGTTACAGCTATGGTCATTTATACAGCTGCTGTGCACAGGGATGAGAGTTAATTAACAGCTGTTATCTAACTTCTCCTGAATAACTGTTAAAGTCCCGCTCTTTTCATGCTTCTCCTTTTATCTCCTTTTATCTTCTAACAGCTTTTCCTGGAAATTCTTTCTTGGGTTCTCAAGGAGATTCCAAGTGACAGGAAGAGAGAGTAAAAAGCAAAGCTCTTGGAGAACTCCAGTGCCTTAACTGGAAATCTAAATTGCCCTCAAGCCTCCACTGCTCAAAACCTGTCTCTCTACTTCTGAGCTGATGAGTTCCAAGTTGTCTGCTAGGCTCTGCAGAGGCAGGGCCCTGGAAAGGGGTACCCATTTCCTCCTCTCTAGAGGAGGGATCTAGAGGATCCTTCAGCTCTGGCAAGGCCTTTGTGTAATAAAATTTTGACAGTAACAAATCTGCCTACTCCCCAGAAAGCAGGAGTATGGAGGTGCCTCTTTACTCCCTGACAGGTGTTTGAATATCAGGGTGAAAGGACTAGGTTTTCAGCATTTCCATCTTAGAAGGCTTTAAGAGAGGTTCCAAAGGCTCTTGGAACATCTTTGACCTCTCCTCCAATCGTGATTCATGTTCTATCCAGCTCCCTACTGAGTATCACACAAAAGGGATGCTGACAGTATCAGGACTGAGAAGGAACAGAAAAGCCGTATGCATTTACCAAATTCTGTCATCTTATTTCATTTCCTAGATGTCTTTCTGATAGAAACGACTATTTCCACTTTATAGATGAGAAAACCAAGGTACGTGGTTGCTAAATTATTTAATATGCACATAAGTAAACAAAAGAATGCCAAAGTTGGGTTTGAACTCAGGGTCTGATTTTAGAGACTGTTGTGCTAAAATTAAATGTTAGCTGTAGGGTTTTTTTTGTTTGTTTGTTTGTTTGTTTGTTTGTTTTTGCCATTTCTCCTCTGGGAGAGGAAGTGGTTTGGATAAGGCTGCTGGAAAGCAGCAGTCACCACATAATGAGGTCAGCAGTCTGGAAGCCTGAGAGAGGTGGGATGGAGGGAGCTGGAGATGGGGAGCCCTAACAAGCAAACAAACTACTGGTGTTGAAGACCAGATGTCAGCACAGGCAAGGAATGGGGCCTGAGGCCAGGATGCTGGATCAGACTTCCTTCTTCCATGACCCTTTGCGTGGGCCATCATGGCTCAACTCCCCACACTTTCACGTGACCTGATCCTTCTCCTTCCAATAAATGCAGCCTCTGCCAGGTCTTTACGGGTTTCTAAATAAACGCCCTTGTCAATGCAGCCCACATGGTGCGTATCTTCACCTACACCCAACGCTTCCTAGTAGCTGCTGGAAGACTCTTTTGACAGAGAGCTCTGGGGTGCTGGCCCGTCTTCCAAGGTTTGAACATGATCTCTTAATATCAACAAATTCAAGTTAGTAAACTTGTGACAATAGGCAAGACGTGGGAAATCAGAGCTCCAGTTTAGCCATGTACCACTTCTACTTGGGTGGTTTGGAGACTATAATACGCTTCTCTGTGTTCCTAGCTGACTCATCCATTAAAAACGGGATGAGAATTTCTTCCCCACAGGTTGAATGTATAAACACAGACACGCATAAGTGATCAGTAGTAGATAGTAACTTTGGAGGCTGTAATGGAGCTGGGACTTTGTGTCACCACAAACACAAAGCCTGTTCTCAAGAGGTCTGTACAGTGGAAGAGACAGGACGATGGGGAAATGAAAAGACCTGAATTGTATTATCAACATGTGGAAAAGGTCAAAGTAGCACTAGGAGGGGGAGCATGATCAATCTGAGTAAATGTGGGGTGAGAACTTCCTGAGGATGACATCAAAGCCATAGGTGGGTCCCCAATTTTGGTTAATGTGTAGCCACAGCTTGGATAGCCAATATTATATCAAGGATGGCAGCTGTTTGCTTTGGTGACTCCTTGCTCTTAGGTCTTGCTTTGAAAACAAAAGCTCTTCTGTGGAAACCAACGAGCTTCCCTCCCAAGGTTACTTGGATTCTGAAATAATCTGGGCATAGTCACCCTAAGTTAACAGCCGCATAGTTAGGATCAGAGTTCATGAAATTGGAAGGGATGGGGAAAGGAGATGTAAAATACTTACTGTGGGGTCTCTGAAGTCCCAGTCAACCTCCAGCTGGTTTTCAGCCTGCTGTGGGGACTCCTGTGTCAATGGCTTGCACAGCCACAAGGTCCCCAGCCAACCAGACAGGTTTATTCAAATCTACTCTGCTTATTTCAATAATAATAAGACCCCAGCTGATGGGAGAGGGATTCTCATAAGTAAGGCTGTAGAAAACCTCACCACTATGGAGATCCAAGGGATCTAGAGCATGGAATCTCGATGTTCAGATGTTCAGTGCGGAGGCAGAGTCAGGGCTCTGTCTTGTACTGTGTCCTTCACATAAATCAGGGACTATATGATTTCTGCTATATGAAGCAGAAATGATCCCCAAGCTAAAAGCAAGGACACAAAAAAAGGAGGTGCTGACCCAAGTCTTCAGCAAGGAGATGGGAGTAAAAAACGAAAAAGGGAAAGGAAAGAAGGATGTGGTATGGACGTGAGGCACACAGTCCTGCTGTGAGAGGCATGGGCAGCTTTGTGTCTCGGGAAAAGCTTTTTGTTTGTGACATTTAATTGAGCTGTGAACAGGCGTGTCTCCCATCTTCAACAGAGTTAACAAGGAAATCAGTTTACATCAAAAGTTTACACCTAGCTTTTATACTCTACAAAGGAAAGCTTGTGTGTGTGGAAGAAAGAAGAATATATATATTTAATCTGAGCTGGTGTTGGGTTTGCCTTTAGCCAATATGATATGGTGGAATCATAGAAAGCTAGTTCTGGCCTTTAGCCACCAGGAGCTATATAAGCATCCATTTTCTTCTTCGGTCCCTGATAGGCCTACATAACGCCAGCTGGTGGCATGACGAATACATATGGAAACAAACTCTTGACATCCAAGATGAAACCATCCTAGATCAGGCAACATCTCTCTGAGCAGTTTATCAACAGCATAAACATGAATGAATCAACTGAGCCAGCCTGGACCAGCAGATGCCCTGTATCAGCCCGCAGACTTGGGAGAAATAAGTAAATGTTTGTTATTTTAAGCATCTAATTTTGGAGCTCATTTTACTGCATCAGCAGTTAGCTGATACAACCAAAATTCCTTTTTAATTGGGAGTCAACAGAGGCAAAGCAAGCAATCTTTCCATTTTTAGTCTGTTCTCCAATTTAGACTGATTTCCCCCTAGATTGGATGGACTATCTTCCCCCGAGATCTCCCTCCACCATCTTGAGAATTTTCTTCATTTCCTCACCCTCACCCTTTCCCTTTCTTGGTAACACTTATTTTAAGTAGAGTGCACCCTCTGGGAATCACCCAACATGAATACCGTGCGTATCTGAAACGTCTCCATTCTCTAACCCTTAATTTGTATCTTAGCTCAGTCAAAAGTCTAACCTGGAAATAATTCCCTCAGTTGTTTTTTTTCTTCTTCTTTAAGTATAGTTAAATGAGTTCAATTTAACTCAGGCTAAACAGAACATCTTCATGAGGTTCATTTAATTCAAGTGAGAGCTTTCAATTCTGTCTTCTTGAAGGCCTGCTATTATTTTTACAATTCTAGTTGCCTTTTGTTTGATGCAGGTACTACAGGAGCACAGATACTCACTGCGCAGCCAGGCTTTAGTGTGGTCTGATGGTCACATGTTATTTTTCTTGGAAATACCCAAGTCTCTGGGGAGGTCTTTTGAGAGCACCTTCCATTTGGGAAGCTTCTCCTAGGCAGAAAAGGTTCATCCTACCATGTCTCTTGGCCTTCTTTCTTCAAAAGAGACTAGTGAGATGTATGATTTTACCCCAATTCTTTTGTGGTGTGTTTGTTTGATTTGACCTTTTGAGATAGGGCCTTCCCAGGCTGGCTTTTCAGGCTTAAGAACTTCCTACCTGGTTTGACTCCTGAGATCTGGGATCATGGGTACACACTATCTTATCCAGCTCCACAGCATCATGGCCAGGCCCTAGTTTGACTCTTGGTTCTATATTTAATGTTCACATTTCCTTTCTAGAAAATACAGGATCATCTCTTTCCCCAGAATGTTAAGCATTTTGAAGACATTTTGTTGGTGGTGGTATTTTGGGGTTTTCTTTTTTTGGTTGGTTGGTTATTTTTGTTTTGTGTTTTGAGACAGGGTTTCTCTGTGTGGCCTTGGCTGTCCTGGACTCACTTTGTAGACCAGGCTAGCCTTGAACTCACAGAGATATATCTGCCTCCACCTCCCTACCTGCTGGGATTACAGATGTGTGCTGCCACTGCCAGCTTCACCTGGTTCTTATCAGGTATTCATAGTCATAAATTGTGGGAAATTTTCTTGATTGGTTTCTTACATGATCTCTCCTCTCCACTGCCATAGTTTCCTCTGTGTCTTCTGTAATTTTTGTGTTAGATTTCTTATCAGAGCTCAGTGTTTGGAATGCATATCTCTTTGTTTCCATTTTTTGTTTTAGTCATTGCCTTTGCAATAATATTTCTTCAACTTTATCTTACAAACCTTCCCTTGGGATTATTTTTAAAAATCTGTGCTTTCACATGGAAGTTTTTGAAAGGTCCATCTTAAGATACAATGTGAGTGTCCTTTCTCACCTGACTGTTCTGTCCTTGCTTCATGCTTTGCCTCTTCTCTTACTGAGGCTACTAATGACAGTTTGTATTTGTTTTATTTCTTCTCCATGAATTGCTTCTACCTCTTCCAAGTGGCTGTATCTTATTTGCTTTAGTCCTTGTGTTTTGATTCTAGGTGCTTTCTGAAAGGACTTAGTACACTGTCTCTTACTTAATGTGCAAAGTGAGGCATAGAAAACTGGGTGCCTGATGGAGTATAAGATGTCATTCTTACTGACTAGCCCCTGCCTGTTTCCCCGGGGCACTATCATATTACAAAAAAGTGTCTTCAGACTTTTTTTCCAGGCTTATAAAATTGCCTAGAAAGGCTGAACTTCTTGGAGGACTTTCTGCCAGGGTTCTAAGAGCCAAGGAGAGGAGAAGGCCTGGGAATTTGCACATTTCAATATGCACAATTTGTGTGTGTGATGTTTATAATTGTTAAGTGTTGCTCTTAATCATTTCACCCTCTCTAGAGACTATAATTCGGCTTCTCTGTGGGGACTGTGAAAGGACCATAAACTTGGTTGCATTGAGAGGGGGAGGCAGCTGGGATTTCAACTGCCTCTCACTAAAGCTCTGAACTCCTCAGCCTTCCTCATCATTTGCAGGATAGCGATCTAAGTCAACCTCTGTGGCACTCAGCCGATAAGTTTGATTATTTCCCAACTTTTTCTCACTAATTGAGGATTGCATGCTTCCAAAGTTTTCAGCCAGTTACCAGTTAGCCATCCTTTTCCAGCTTCAAAGTATTGTTACTGTCATATCTTCTTCCAAGCTCCTTTTGAGAATAGCTCTCCGTTTTATATATTGTCTTTTTGTTTAAGAGGGGGGTCTCTTGTATTCTGGCTGGCCCAGCATTCACTACTTGTCCACGAATGACCTTGAACTTATGATCCTACTGCCTGTACCTTCCAAAAGCCAGGATCACAGGCACCCACCATCACAACATATGTAATGCTGGAAACGGAACCTAGGCCCTTGTCTATGCCAGGCAAGTTCTGTCTCAACTGAGCTATAGCCCTAACTTCTTCGCTGTGGGTAAGAAGCTGTTATGATGGAATGTATGTTCACTGCTCTCTTAAACCGGAAGACCGAAGGCAGCTCTAAGCATTTTAGGGTCACACTTCATAGCCCCTGACTCACTTTAGATGATCCTGAGCCACAGATCTCCTGTGGGACAGTCAAACTTCCTCAACACTAATCTCAAGTATGGAAGCTCGTTCAGATATTTCTTTCTTTAAGAAAAAAAAAAAAAAAGAGGAAACTGGGTATGTTGATACATGCCCGTAATCCCAGCACTTGAGAGGCAGAAGCAGGATGATCAAGGGTTCCAGGGTTGGGGAAATGACCCAGTAAATAAAATACTCATGGCACATGTGTACAAACTGGAGCTCAGATTCCCCAGAACCCACATAAGATGTTGGGTGGGCACAGTGGCTCACCTGTAGCCCCAAAGCAAGCTGGCTAACAAGGCTAGCCATAGTGGGGAGCTTTGGGTTTATTGAGACCCTGCCTCAATAAACAAGGTGGAAAAGCCATCAAGAATGACTTCCAATATCAACCTCGGGTTTCCACAGATATGTCCATATCTGTATATGTGTTTACACACATGCAAACATGCATACATACATATGTATCTCTCCAACACACATAAATGAAAAAGGGAAAGAAAGGGTTCAAGGTCATTATCAGCTGCATAGTGAGTTCAGTACCAGCCTGAGTTCTCTGAGATCCTGTTTCAAAATAAACAAAAAATAAAAATAAGGGGTATGGGGAGAAAGGAAGAAAACAAAACAAAAGGGAAAAGGAACCTGACTCTAGCTACTTCAGAGACCTCTGACTTCTTCCGTATTACTCAGGAATCAAGACAACCACCTTCTGCCTGTGTCCACTTCCCAGAGCCCTCGCATCAAAGACCATGGGTTTCACTTCTTATAACCTTTTAATATCTTCCAACATACACTTTCAATTGGGTAATATACACATCATGCTTTCCTCGTTATTATTGGTCAAACAATAAATATACAAAAACCAAAAGAGGGGACAGTGGTCTCTGAAAAATCAAAGGAACACTAGCAAAAGTCATTGTACATACATAACAATTGGCCATGTTCGAAAAGTCTACACATAGCACTTACACAAAGGCATAGGACATAAGAGTGGACAATTCCTGTTTTTACGAACATTTTACTTTTCCAAAGAAGGTGGCTTTTTCTTCTAATTTGCTGCAATCTATCCAGTGTTGAGTGAACGTGGCTAAAAAGCCAGCTCTTGGTGCTGTGGGTGTCAATGTAAAGCTTTTTAAAGGTTCTTCTAGAAGTAGCCATTTTATCTCTCTAGAACCTACAAAATATAGATGTGCAGGTAGGTATCTTTAGCCTCATTTCATTTTTATCCAGGGCTAAGTGAGGGAACACCTTCAGAATAGGTGAGAGGTTTACAATTGCTGGCAAAATGATACCTTAAGTGCTCATATTACTTTACAAGCTCACTAAATGCCAGCCCCTTATTTTCATTAACAGACCCCCAGTTCATCACCTGGCAAGTCATTGGTAGGAGTAACACAAAGTTAGATTGTACTACCAAAATCATAACTACCAACCCAACTAGTGGGCATGGCTGGAATGGGCGGAGAATCATCTCTGGCTATGAGACTTGAATGACTCTCCTTGTGCCCCAAAAGAGCGTCTAAACTTGGTAGAGCCCTTTCATTCCCAATCCCAGAGTGGCTTGCTGCAGACAGGTCAAAGAGCCCCTGGAAGCCTCTTGTGGGTGTGGTAGGCCAGGACAGCTCAAGGACAGGGGTACATTCTAATACCAGTGGAGAGTAACAAAGAATCACCTAGTGTCTATTTCAACTAGAAAAGTAAAAGAAAACAGGTGTCTAAATACGGAACTGACTAATAGTATTCACAGAGATAAAGAGAGTCTGTGAAAGCCAGAAAACTGGGACAGGGGTGGGCAGGGAAGTAAGGAGGCTAGAAGGTGGGTAGGAAGAACTGAGGCTGGAATGGGTGTCGGAAAGGGTGTTTCCTTTAAACAAAACCTTCACATCCACTCTTGATAGAAACTCAAACCTGACTTAGGTGCAACAATTTCTCCTGCTTTTTTTTTTTTTCTTTTTTGGAAAAAAAAAACAAAAACAAAAAAACCAAAAACCAAACTATTAAACATATACATTTAGTCAACAGTAAAAATGGGAGCCTTAGAGAGAAAGTTCCATTTTACAAGAAGCCTTATTTTATAGATTAATTTCTTCTACAAGTAACCTGGGAAGATCCCAGGAGCAATGGGGCATCCTGGCTGAATAAATGCCACTAAACACTGGCCCAGTATGTGAAAACTATGAGGTCAGAGGGTAAAACCATTTTCTTTTTTTGCTAACCCCAAAACCTGTCGATCTGGTGATGAAATTCCAGTGGCGGGCAGCCCTGTGGCTTTTTGAGGGATTCCCCAGGCAACTCATTCTGAGTATCAACTAGCATGTGAAAGAATCACTAACACATCTATGGAAAGAAGGGGATGGGTTTGTACACCACACTTCGTCATGCCAATCCACTGCCTACTGTCTACACTTTCATTTCTGTTGTCTTCTCCTTTTGTTATAAGGCTTCACAGGTCCCCACCACACTGTTTTGCAAAATCACTAATAGGATCAGCCTCTACAACCCAAAAAGTTGTAGGACATAAACACTTAATCTGCCCTTTAAGAAAGAGAAAAGAGTGGTCACCAAAGCATAAAAGTAACTCCCACTCTTCTATTCACCGTTTAGATTTTAGAACAGGAGAGAAACCATTTTGAGAGTGCTAAAAATAAAACAGTGCTTCCTTCCTTAATCTTCTGTGAGATTCAGCTGGGTGAGCCCGATCAGGCCCTGGTGCTCAAGCATGAGTTTAGGAGGACCATTCTAATGTACTAGGAAGACTCAAACCTTGCTGGTTTAGAAACTGAAGGATCACAGCACAATGGGTCAAGATGGAAGATGGACAGGTATTTATTAGATCAACTTATACCCTGTTATGCTTCTGACAAAAATAACCTAAACAAACAAAAACAAAAAATAAAAACAAATTGTTCTGAACAAAGGACCTCCAGGGTTTGATATTTCAAAAACAAAGATAAATAGCTTACTACAGATAAATAGCATCACCCTTTGGGGATCTCTCAGAAGCATCTGAAAATTTTCCAACAGAGGGGAAACTATAAAGAGGGTGTGTAACCAGTACACCTGATCTCCCAGCCCACTGGAAAGCAATGCCCAAGGATTGGACTGCTGGATAGGCAATATGGACCCATTCAGATTTCCTCCCAGAGACCAATCCCTCTAAGCTCTGGGGAAAGTCCTTAGCTAGTGGCTGTTACCTGGGACTAAGGGTAGGGAGAAGGTTCAATAGGGATCAAGAATATGCATTTGATAGAAACCATCTGGAGCACGCCCTGGGAATTCAAGGCCTCTAGGAAGGAGCTGGAAGAGTCAAAATCTTAATGGCATATTCTTTGGGCCCTCATTTCAGAAAGCAATGCTATTTTCATAAATTGGAACAGACTTTAAAAAACAAAAACAAAAAAAGGAATAGAAAATTTTATGCTAAAAAATATCCCCAATAAAAACAATCAGTAGCACATTGCATCTGTTAAGGGTCCCAGCTCCCAGTAATGGCATGTCTCCAATTGTGGTGTCTTTTCAAGTTAATGGTGTAGGCATTACACCCCAATCTTCATGTCCACGTTCTGCAGATTCCGGGTCTCATCAGCTGTCATATAGTGGTCTGGAGTCTCTGATGGCTCCTTATTCACCAAATGTACCATTTCCTGAGACTTGCTGGCCTCTCCGTTGAGCTCACTTGGCTTCCTATCCTCCATCGTTCCATTGCCGCTGTTGATCACCAGCTTTTTCTTCTGCCCACACCTGATGAGTTTTTTAAAACACCATATGAGAAAGGGTGCACAATCAACCAATTAACCAACCATCATCATCATGACCAGCACCACTAGGGTTGTCACTACAATCGTTTAGCATGTTCTTCTTATGTGCCAAACCCTGAGCATGGTATCTTCTCTACTTCGTCTTCCTGACTCCAACGCTTCATACAGCAAAGTCCCTAGTTTAGTAGCAAAAGTATCTGGGGACTTCTCAGACATGGAAAATATCTAGCTAATCTACTGAAGAAGAAATCAGAAACTCCAAGAGGCAGGGCCCAGGGTCTGAGCTTTAATATCCTATAATTGCAGCTATTTTGGAGGCTGAAACAGGAAAATGCAAGTTCAAGGCCTTCCTGAACTACAAAAATAAGGTCAAGAGCAGCCTGGATAACTCAATGAAACTCAAAACAAGAAGGCAAAGAGGTCTGCAGATATGGCTCAGTTGTAGGGTACTTGCCTAGCATGCATGATGCTGTAGGTCAGGGGTTCTCAACCTCCCTAATACAATTCCCTTTAATACAATTCCCCATGTTGTGGTGACCCCAACCAAAAAATTGTTTTTGTTGCTACTTCATAACTGAAAGGTTGCTACTATTACGAATCGTATTGTAAATATGATATCGTATTGTAAATACATATTGATATGTATAATATCTGACTCCTGTGAAAGAGTCGTCTGACCTCCCCCCAAGGCACTACAACTTACATATAGAGAGCCATGACTCTACTAGGTTCAGTCCCTAGAATTTGAAAAATAACAAACAATAAACCACCACACCATGGAGGCTTCTCCTATAGCCAACTTTGAGAATCAGGACTATAGAAACCCAAAACTGAGGTACTATTATTGTACCCCAGACCCTTTAGAGTTGAAGAAACTCTCCGGGACGGGAGGGGAATGAAAATCCAACAGTCTTTTTAAGTTACTCAACAAGCAATCAAAGCGTAAGGATTCAAATCCAGATCTGTCTGACTCTGGGCCCCGATTCTCCTCCCCCAATATCAGGCAGTGCAAATGTTTGCTTCTGAAGCATTACAGTTCCGCAGCCTCAGATAAACCATGACGACTGTGGTCATAAATCATTCTGATCTGTGTATTCAAGAAAGTTCTGCTACTTCCTCTTTCAGTCAACCCTTTATTCTTTGTTAGTATTATTACAGCATGTACGGAGAGGAAACCAACACTGCTCCTGAAGGTTAAGCCCACATTGATTTTTTTTCTCTCTAAGGTTTGTTAATTTTCACACAATCCTGTAACAGGACATTTGATACAAATATAAGACAAACCATTTGTGCCACTTTAAGTTTCCTTAGTAATGTTACTCAAGATTCTAAGGCAGGAGAAGGGCTTCTGTGGAAGACCGTGACTGTGACCTTGTCCTTATGATTCTGATAGCACTGCCTGGTCCCACAAAGCCTGAGTCAAAGCTTCCTCTTTGTTGCAATCTGGTCACTGTTATGCACATAGCAGTTAGATCAGGCTAATGGAAGCCAAGTTTTTATAGCTTCAAAGCAACTATGACGAGGGAAAACGGATGAGCCTTTATTAAAAGTGTGGTTAATTCCAGGTAAAGCACAAGGAATTTGCTATAACCCTTATTCAAGATGCTATCACTCCCATTTTACAGCCATGGGGACTCAGAACCAGAGCACTTGATGGGCTTCCTTGAGGTCACATAAGTAAGAATGACAGAGTCCCAATTCAGATCTAGAGCTTCAGGCTTAAAAGATTGGGCCCTGCCTGGTTCTATCAATGCTGATATGAAATTGGAACAGTGCTCTTTACTCCTGGATGCTTTGAGGTCTAGAGACAAAACGTCTATTATTTGTGATCATAGGTTCTTCCCTGTAAGACTGCCAAAGCCATAAGCTTTAATCTCTTGTTTGGGGAAGTCAGAAATATACTGCCTCCTCAGGAAGCCAGTCCTGTATCTTCTAGTACAGGTGTGGGGAAGGGTGGAAAGAATTATGTTCCGACTATGAAACAAATGAGTGAGGACTAGGGGCACAGGCAAGGTCCACGCAGACAGCAGAGCGCATGGCAAAGAGCATTGGAAGGCTCGATGTTAAGATCTTACAGCTCTGTAACCTGAAGCAACTCACTTGACTTCTCTGAGCCTCAGTTTATGTGCTTGTGAAATCAAGCCATTTGGACTGTCTGCCTCCCGGAATTATGGGAAGTGCTTCAAACAGTGTGGGGACTCAACAGACAGTCTAATGTTGCTATTTATGGCTTTTATGGATAACATGAGTTGAACAAACTAAAGTGTTGGACACTAATAAGGAAACCAGAATATGGTAAGCATTCAAGAAGTGCTGGCTGCAGTCGTTAATAGGATGAAAGCCATGTTACATGAACTCTAGTAAGTGGTTTCTTCAGCTGTTTCCACTGTAACCATCCTGACAGGAATGACAACATCCTACAGAGACCTTTGTTCTCCTCCCGTGAGCTATCAGACCATTGAAACAAGAGACGCCAATAAATTAGAATTCCCAAGAATCTCATACTTGAACGAAGGAAAGGTCTGAATCCTGGTGCCAGCCGGAGAGGAAGTTTGTCTTTGGGAAGGAGATTTCGCATAGTTTTCCTAACTAGTAACGACTGCTGTGCAGGACAGCCTGTAGCCCACATGATGTTGAGTTAATAATGAGTGGAGGCATGCCTTCACCAGAATTGCTTAGCTGTCCATGCCTCTTGCCTTCTATTTAAATGTTAACCTCATGTCTGGGCACTGAAGATGGACTTGGAGGAAGGGTTGTCATGGATATCTTTATTTGTTCCTTTTCTCAACGTGCTCACATTGACAACCTGCCTTTCTGTGCTTTTCACTGCGACTTGCCTGTTTGGCCTGTTGGGAATGGGTGACTAAGCTAAGCCTGCTTGCTCAGAGCTGCCTGAGATCAGGCTCTGACCCTAACAGCCTCAGCATACCACCTGTCGTCCTCTATGCATTAGGAAGGTAACTCAAAACCTGGAAGAGAACACTGCCTGTGTTATTTCAGACTCCCGGGCTTGTGTTCTCAGAGGAACATGGCCTAACTTAATTAAGTCCCACTTGCTTATCAACTGGATAGTTGAGAGATAGAAGGAAAAACAAGGGGAAATGCCTTGTAAGTATAAAAATATGTCTGTGTATGAAAGTAGGACCAGAATAACACTCTTGCTAAATCAGTGGTTCTCAACCTTCCTAAAGCTGTGAGTCTATAATTCAATTCCTTATGCTGTGGTGACACCAATCATAAAATTATTTTTGTTGCTATTTCATGACTGTAATTTTACCACTGGTATGAATTACGATGTAAATATCAGATATTTAGATTGTTTTAGACAACCCCTGTGAAAGGGGTTCAATCCCCAAAGGACTGACTTGACTCACAGATTAAGAACCACTGCTCTTAATGAAGGAACTGATTTGAAAGCGAATAACAGCAGGCATGTAGACATGGCCACTGTGTTGACCTTCATGGCTTTTTACGTTTCCAGACATATCAGACAAATTCTTCAAGGGGAAGGCGCCTACAGGCTGCCTCTGTTGGGCCTCATCCAGTATCTACCAACCCAACTGGCTCCTGATGCAACTTGCTCTTATAGGGAGGACAGAAAGCTTTAATTCAAGGACCCTAGTTTCAGATAGCCGGGATGGATCATGTCAGGGGCGGGAAGAGTTGAGGAAATCATGGAACACTCCCATCATCAGTATCTTTCCTAATGATTGATTTTGTTTATTTTTATGTTATATGCATAAGTGATTTGCATGCATGTATGTACGGGTACCACATGTGTGCCTGGTGCCTACAGAGTCCAGAGGAGAGTGGCAGATCCCTGGAACTAGAGTCACAGGCAGTTGTGAGCCACTGTGTGGGCACTGAGAACTGAATATGGGTCCTCTGCAAGAGCAGCCAGCGCTCGTAACTGCTGATCCATCTCTTTGATCCCTCTCCCCATCAGCACCATTCAGATGCTGTGGCTCTCAGAGAACTTTGCAGTGGAAGCCCTTCGAGCTGGGAGTTAGTGTCTGTGGCTGATGCCATCCCTGGTGTAATGAGCCCAAAGGGTGTCCTCAATAGCAGCGAAATAGATTCTGGTTGGATGTGTGTGTGTGTGTGTGTGTGTGTGTGTGTGTGTGTGCGCGCAGGTGTATGAGCTCCTGGGCACAGGTGACTGTGGAGATGAAAGGTGGATGGTGGATGTCTTTCTGAGTCAACCTCCACCTTTATTGATGCAGGTTTCTCTCACTGAACACGGAGCTCAACAATTTGGCTAGACTGACTGGCCAGCAAGCTCCAGGGGAAGACTCTTGTCTCTGCCTCCCCAGTGCCAGGATGATGAGCTCACAGCACCATGACCAGCTTTTATGTGGGTTCTGGGGCTGTAAAACTCAGGCCCTCATTTGCACAATGCAATACTTTACTAGCAGAACCTCTTCCCAGCTGAGGCCTCGGTCCATCTCAGCCTCAAGACTGTTTTACAGAAGAGACATGTTCTCTCCTTCCTCCTCAAGGGGAATAGCCAAAGAGGCGTGCAAAAAGATACTTGTTAAATAAGTGAAGCCCCACTTGAGGCCTCGTTTTCCAGGAGACTTTCTTTGGTGAAAATAGGATTCTGTATCTTTCTTAAATGCAGTGTTCAAAGCTGAAAGGCTCTTGTCTCCTAACAGGATTAGATGGGCTATTAGCTTTAGAAACACAACACACGTTAAGGGGCCTTGTGGCCGTTAACCACTCCTCAGCAGTGTGGCAAATCTGTTTTCAATTATCAAATCAGGACACAGTAATTTATGGCGTCCACAAAGCTGCTTTCCCGGTGAGAGGCTGGCTCGGCCAACTTCTGCCTGTCCCTGTTTGCCTGTTGCTAGGGTGATGAGAGCCGGCCCGGGAACAAGGGGAGGGGAAGCCATGATGTCCTTTCTCTGCTGCTGAGGAGATGGGGAGCTATGAGGGATAAGATGGCACAAAATGCAGACTCCAAATGCTCTCAGGGACAGCTGAGATGCTCAGGGAGAGATCCCCACACCAGCAGCATCTGGGACATCTCCATGGTGACAGCTATGAGGGATAAGATGCCACAAAATGCAGACTCCAAATGCTCTCAGGGACAGCTGAGATGCTCAGGGAGAGATCCCCACACCAGCAGCATCTGGGACATCTCCATGGTGACATCCTGAAAAAACTAATGGACTGTACATGTGATGCATTCTAGGGCCTGGAATCAAAGGCTTATTCCAAACAAAAGGAAATTCATATTTAATTGAGCAAAGATAATCCAAGAGAAAACGAGGAAGCCAAGACAAAGAATTAAACCTCTTTGATGGGTCCCCTGAACTCACATATTTGTTTCTATCTAGTCATGGAAGCCCACAGGAGGTCTCTCGGATTTTCTCAAAGGTATAGGTAGCAAGAGCCATGACTGAGCGAGCACTTTCATTCACTCCAAGCACCATAAAACAGCATTATTTGTTTCTACAGATGATGAGAAAGCCTAAAAAAGACTCTGCTGGACGCTGGAAACAGTTGCTCATTGTTTCGGAACAACAACAAAGTGTAGTTCTCTCCAGACTTCTCAGAATCTGAAGCATTGGGGGCCTGTAAGGTGATGTAGAGGCACAGCAAAGGCAGCACAGTTTAGCAAGAAGACTGAACCCTTCCAAGAGGCAGTCCCAATGGGATTTACAAAAGCTTAATGTCTGCAGCAGACACTTAGTACAAAAAAAAAAAAAAAATTCTGGGAAGGAACTTTTTTTTTTTTGGAGTTTCTTATCTTCTGGTGCTAGGGTTACTCCTATCTTGCATTTCGCCTTGGGTAGCACTCTAGTGGAAAAACTGGTTATAAATTAATTAAATATATATATATATATATATATATATATATATATATTATGTAAATAACATTGAAAATACTCAGGCTTTGTTAAGATGGGAGAGAGGGCCTTCAAGGATGCGAAGACAGCCCATTTGCCCATTCTGTGGTGTTGAATGCATTCTCTTGCCTAGGAAAGTTCTACATTGCTTCATAGACCTCGCTGTGAGAAAGATTTTCCTACGTGATGCCTTGAATACTTTCAGCTGAAACTTTCAGAAAACAAAAGTAACATTCTTACAGAGAAACAAGCAACAAAACAAACATAAGATCCATGCCAACAGTGAGCAAAGATTCTAGAAGGTCCCAATGGTCAATGGAAGATGAGCAATTCTTGATGTGTTATACAATATTTTGAGTCTTGGAAGAGCCTAGCAAATATTTGTTAATGAGCCAATGGCTGAGTATATATTTTATATGTCTTCCCAATGAGCTGTTTCATAACTTTTATTAGATAGTCATATAGGGTTTAACCATGAAAAATTTAGTAACAGTAAAATTCAACCACTGTTTAAAAAAGAGGGGTTCCAAATAATCATAGATGTCTTATCTCTCTAAAGAATGGGGCATAGAAGGGCTTCTTAAACTGCAGTATACACAGGATTTTCAGAGGTCTTGTTAAAGTATAGGCTCTGATGCAGGAAGTCATGTGTCAGGCAAGAAAGCCTGCATGTCTTAGAAGCCCCAGGATATCAAGGCTAGTTAAAAGCTACAATCTGAATAACACAGATATAAGGCCCAAGTTCCACCATGCCCTTTGAAGTGGAAAGCTGCAAGGGGCACCCTCTTACCTTCTCCTACTGTTGACAGCAATGCAAACAGCAAGGATCAGAGCCAGTGCCAGGAGGGATGCCAAGATGATGAGCCATTCTGGTGTGAATGAACAATAGGACACATGTGAGCTTCAAAAACATACTTGATGAAAATGAAACTAAAAATGGATGTGCTCTAGATAAAAGCCCCGGTGTCAGCTCTGCAAAGAGGTCTGACCAGGTCCAGCTAGAACCAAAACATCCAAAGACCGGCTTTGCTGTAGATATTCACCCAGCAGGTTTCCTGCATTAATCTTTTATCAAGAGTTAGGATAGTTAAGTTCTGCCAGAAGAAAAATGTATCCAAAACCATATCAAGCCACCTGTTGAAGCCTGTACCTGTTTTGGGGGAAATGTTAAGTAGATTAAAGAAAATCTTTATTCCTCTTGACAGAAACATTCCGTGCTTGTGTAAGAGCATCTGCCTTGCAGTTCTCTCAATGCAAACAATGCATTTCATTCTCCAAACAAAGATGGAGTCCATGATCTACTGGGCAAAGAACGTTCTAATGATGAGTGCAAAAAAGGTAGATTTCTGCTGCTTATTTCAGTCATTCAGCTCCACCTGACAACAGACTCCAAAACACTTATGCATTTTGATTTAGCAGTTAAACTTCTAAAAAAATTTAGGATCTCAGAGTTAGCTGTGCAGAAGTCCATCATTATGCTATTTATAACAAGGAAAGTTGAAACCTACCTAATGCCCAATGGAGAAAAATTAAATAAATAAATCAGGATATATACCTTTTGTTATGTGCTATATATAATTTAAGGGAGAGGTATTTAATGGCACGGAGAGTGGAAATGATCAGCAGAGAATATTAACCAAACAGCACATATGGCAGTTTTAAAATAAATTACTTTAAAAAAATTAGGAAGAATATGTATTAGGACTGTAGCTTTAATACTTGTGGGCATTGAGAGAGAAAGTTAAGTGATTTACATTTTCATCCGTTTTCTGCTATGTTCTCTAAAGTTTATTCGATAATTATGTATTGCTTGTGGGTTGATGCAATATTATGCACGTTTTACACTTGGGCTTCAATAAGGCTGACAGGTTGAATCAATTTAGCTGCCGATGTGTGCAGTAAATGAAGGCTTGAGAAGGAAGGAAGACAGAAAGTTGTCACTTATTGTCCTTCTCCTTGGAAGTCTTGCTTTCCTCCTTCTTCAGCCTTCAGTGTATCTCCTTTAGTTCAAGGAAGTGGGGACTCTTTCAGAAAGATGCCATTTCTAGAATTCTCCCCCCATCCCCTACGCTTGGCCTCCAGCACTGAGTGGTCCACATCCCTTCTCACTAGGCTGGGATGAATCTTCCTGCTTGAATTCAGCCTGCCATCTTACTCCTTTCTGGAAGTCCATTTCCCTTTCTACATGTTCTGCCTCCTCAGGTGATCAGCAAGCTGAGGCAAAGGAACACGGCCCACAGCGGCAGCTACTTTGGAGTCTTTCAAAGAAAGAGTTAAAAGGGTAATTTACAACCTTAAGGGAAACGTTCTTCATGGAATTACCCCTTTACAAGTGCTCCGTTTCAACCCCGAACTAAAGGAAGAAATTGTATCAAATGCTAAACCTTACAGCATGGGACAACCAGGTGTCCTTCCCTCCTTTCACATGTAATACTTGATAAAAAGTTTCTTCTGGCTGCATGAGTAGACTGTCCCTCAAGGAAAAGTAGTTTGGGGACCAGAGGAATGTGTCACTCCACCCAACACAGATGATCGGGTATCTCCTCCCTCATCTCATTCCCAGGAATATAGAGGAAATGAGGTTGAGGTATGAAGGAGCCGGGTGTGCCATGGGGCCCCTGGGTGATCATTCATGTGGGAAGGATGATTTAGTAACTGATACATGAGTTCTCTGAGATAGGCCTCAAGGTGAGCTCAGTCACTTATGGGATGTGGGGTGCCTACAGAAAAAAAAGAAAGAGGGCTACAAAGAAGCTATAGTATTTTTGTTTATTTTTAAGTTTGCAAATGGGTACCATATATGCCTTTGATGAGGTCCCTTACAGAGACCATCCTGAGAATCTGGCTGTAGTTGTCTTATGTTTGCTTCACGGTGTAAAACTCACCTGGAATCTGAGGTTTCCTCACAGGACCAGAAGTTGTATTCACCCCACCATCTTGATTCCCACTTGAGTGTCCTAAGGGGAAAAGCAATAAGCTCTTTCAGCCCAAGTTTAGAATACACAGCCAGGAGTTCCTTTCACAGTGTTGTACTGGGCTACCCTCCAACCAATTCCTCACTAGAAACTATAAATAGATTCAAGACACAGACGTTTATAAAGTGTTATGCAAAAGATATCATCTCTCGCCTCACCTCCCAAGAAAGTTCAGTGTGACTAAGCTAAGGCTTACAAATCTTATTTTTATCACAAGGGACAGTGATGGGCAGTGTTTGAACCTGAGCTCCAGAGCTAGTCAGCCCTGGGTTTAGGACCTAACTCTGCCTCTTATTAGCAACTTGTGCCTGGCCAAGTCATCATCTTGAACTCTCCGTTTTCTTACTTTTAGAATGAGGATCATAACAGAAACCACTCCATTGTCCTCTTACAGAGGCTTACAGAAGTACATGATAGTGGTAATGTGTGTATTTATTATGTTCTGTGTTTAAGACCTCACCTACAAACTGGTAGCAGAGGCCAGAAGAACCTCATCACTAGGGAACTTGCTAGGAATGCAAAATCTCAAGCTTCACTCCAAACCTCCAGAAAAAAAAATAATTAATTTTAATAATACCCCTAATGTATTCATATGTGAATCTAAAAATCATATGCAAATTGCACTAGGTAGGCTTTCTCTCTCTCTCTCTCTCTCTCTCTCTCTCTCTCTCTCTCTCTCTCTCTCTCTCTCTCTGTCTCTCTCTCTCTCTGTTTCTCTCTCAAGCAACATAATACAAGAAAGCTCAGGTCATCTGCAAAGAGAGAACTTCAAATGAGAAAATGCCTCCATAAGATTGGCCTGTAGGCAAGTCTGTGAGGGCATGTTCTTGATTAATGGTTAATATGGAAGAGCCCAGCTCCCCCAGCAGTGCCATCCTGGACCAGTAGTCCTAGGTGGTATAAGAATTCAGGTTGAGAAATCTATGGAGAACAAACTGTAAGCAGCATTCCTCCCTGGCTTCTGCTTCATTTTCTGCTTCCAGGTTCCTGCCCTGGCTTTCTTCACTGGACCATGACTCGGGATATGAAAGCCAAATAAACCTTCTGTCCTCAAGTTGCTTTGGTTGTGGTCTTTATCACAGCAATAGAGAGCAAACTAGAGCAAATATAATAGGCACTAATATGAACACTAATATTTTTTGCATGGGGGATTCACTGGCTTTTTCTGTCTATAAATAAAAGCTTATTAGAGTCTGGACATAATAGAAAAATGAATGCTTTCTATTGCCAAAAGGTAAAATAAGGAAATGAACAAAAAGCCCAGCTTGGAAGGAAGCCTTGTAAAACGACAATCTGTGAGTCAGAGCACAGGTGCCTTTTCAAAACAAGGACACCACCACATTTAAAAAGAAACTTCTCCATTTTCTGTTTCCTTTCTTCCTTTACTCCTCGACAATAAGTAGCAACCTCTTTTGGAATCTTGAGTACCACCAAGGGCAGAAAAATTTATGCAAGACTGTTTGGCTAGCCCATTGGCCAGGACAGGTAGGCTTAAAAGAAGGTATCATCTGAGAGAATCGAACTTTCGATGCTGCAGAGTGGACTCTGACATATAACTAGGATGGCTCAGTTTGTATTGTATTGTACTATATTGGTGCATTTGCTAAAGTTCAAATGAAACAGAGAAAATAACCTCTGTACTGTTTCAACAGACCCCATCCTATTCTGAGAGTGACCTCTTCTTCACAGATCTCAAAGGAGTCCAAGGCAAGTTTTCTACCCACCTGCCAGTGTCCTGGGCAACTGGCAGGTTCATGCATGCACAAGTCATGGTATATCAAGCCATCCAAGCTGGAGAGCTGGGGCCTTGAAAAGCACTGTAAAGGTATAGTCAGTCACTCCCACTGGTCTCTTTTGTCTGACTCACGGCAGCCTTTGATATTTGAAAGGGCGGCCATTAATAGATCATAATCTATTTATTTTCCCTTTTCCAAAGAAGTGCTCCCAGCAAGGAAAGATCTAGGTGTGTGCACAAGATGAAACCTCCTGTTTGAACAATAGACACCTGCACAAGAGCAAAAGGAAAAAGGCTGGTTCCCACCCACTTGATTCTCACTTCAAGCAAAAGCGCAAGAGGATGGGCCAGAGACAGCCGGCTTCCCTTGTGCCCACGAGCTCCATAAATCCAACCTGGGTGGAACAGGCCTGGAGAACAAGTTCTGCAAAGCGGGACACTAGACACACCAGTTTGGAGATGGGGCCCAACCCCAGATATGGGCACAGAGATCATTCAGTTGGCTTCAACTATGAGAAAGGCAGTGGAGAGCAGAGCGCACAAGCCAGCTGAAGGGGAGGGGCTTGGAGAAACTCAGTCGGCTCCATTGTGTCGGGGGCAAGATTAGGAACCTCTGGAAAGCTTCTGTGTGCAATCCCTGCAGCTGCTCTACAAGCCATACCCACAGTAGTAGGGGTCTCTTGGCTTTGGAAATGAAGCCTTCAAACAGTCACCTCTTAGATTCCCAAGACCTGTGTTCCACACAAAACCTAGATCACCGAGGTAGGTGACACAATCTTTCTTTTTACTAACAAGGAAACAAGGTGGGGAAGATTAAGTGTGCTAAGGACCCTGGTGAGCTGGAAGCATCACTTTCTACTTCAGCATAATTTCTAATGTGACGGACCTGCACTCCACAGCTCCTACATTTAAAGCCACCATGTAAATACCCATCCTCAGATCTACTTAAGCCCTAGAGGTAGCTCTTGCCCCAAATTCATGCAGCAGAGGATGCTAATTGGTAATGGATTTCCTAGCTCCTATGGACTACATAGGTGATGATGCGGGGCTCATAGTGGGAAGTGCTAATAGAACTTCTCTGTAGCTCCAGAATAAGGGATTAGAAATAAGCTTGCCTCATGTCAGACTCTGCTGCCTGGAGTAATGTTTCCAGGGCTCGATCTGAGTCATGGCCAACAGCAATCTATTTAATAATCCATGTCTGGCAGTAATTATGGTCATTATAGAATTTTCTTCCAGACTGGGCTTAGGAGAGACAGTATGAGACCCAGGACTGAAACCTGGCTCCATCACTCTCTGGTCATATCAACTTGACAAGTTGCTTACCTCCTCTTTCCTTTCCTTGGTCTCCTCATCTGTAATAAGGGGATGATAATAGTGTTTTCACATATTATAGGGTTTGCAAGGTAATTAGATGAGTTAATAGCAAATGAACTCTGAATTGACTAGTATTGGCTGGCTTGCTCTAACAGAGATATCAGTTTCATGTAGTTCAATGTACACATGCATTGCTTTGCTTAATCTTTCTGGCACATAGAAAACTCTGAAATGCTGGCTACTTTATCAGGGGCCAGGAATTATGCTAAATGCTTTCTGGGTATTCATTCTGTCATTTGGTGGAGAAATGAGAATCAAACTCAAGCTATTTAATGTCAAAAAGAGTACTCTTAGTGACTCTGTCACGGGGCAATATTAAAGGCGGGTTGTCCTTGTTAGCGTTCCGATTGCTGGGATGAAACACCATGACTGAAAGCAACTTGGGGGTTAAAGGGTTGATTTGGCTTATTTTTCACAGTCCATTGAGGGACTGCAGAGCAGGAGGAACTCAGACCTGGCTGGAGGCAGTGACTGATGCAGAGGCCACGGAGGAAAGTGCTGCTCACTAGCTTGCTCCTTGTGATTTACTCAGTCTGCTTTACTGTAGAATACAGGACCACCAGCCCAGCAGCGGCCCTACCCCACAATGAGCTGAGTCACTCCTTGTCAATCACTGAGAAAATGCCCTACCGGCTTGCCCATAGCCAGATCTTATGTAAGGCATTTTCTTAATGAGGCTCCCTTGACTCTAGCTTGCGTCAAGTTGCAGTAAAACTAGTCAGCAGAGAGATACTGCTTGAATTCTTCCAGACCCTTTTCAGATGGAATTTTTTTTTCCAGAATGTTAGTTCTCTAAGTGTGGTGCTTGTCCCAGCTGTATCAGGATGACTGGGAATGTGTTAGGAATACAAAAGCTTAGACTCCAACCCAGACCTACTAAATCAGAATCTTCAGGGTGAGGTCCAGCAAAGTGATTTACTAAGCCCTCCCTCCCTGTGACTGAAAATACATATTTTTTAAAAAAGTGTGAAACAGTTCTCTAGGGACACTGACTCATGCCTCATTAGCAATCATCAGGTTCAGTAATTATGATAGTGAGTGACTAAACTCACCAGCTACTTCAGATCCATGAGTCACAGTGCGGGAACCCCCACTGGTGTCGATGAATGAATCTCCGTCTCCTAGAATAATAAGCAATAAAAAAAAATAGTCACTACTGTGTGTTCATTCACATTGTCGCCTTCGTTTCCATGAGTTGTATTTTCAGGAAGCCATCATCTGCTAACAATGATGAAGAAGTTTCTGCTTATCCTTGACGACATTGATGAGTGGGCTAGAGCCTTTATCAAAATTAAGGAAACTGAGGTAGCTCAGGTCATCTTGGATGAGCACTAAAAAAAAAAAAAGATGTGAGTAGAAATGCAAGAACAAGGCTAAGAAACATTCTGAGAAAAATATAATGATGTTTTCATGGGGTTGAGCTTTGAATGGAACTTTTAAATAAGGGCTGTGGTGCTGAAATACATCACTGAAATGGGTGCACCCTGGTTCAGGCCATGCAGCATGAGAAGACATTCCTCTGAATCTAAAACAAAAAGAATCTTAGGAATGAAAGGGATGAAGGCTCAAATGGAAAAAAAAATAAAAATAAACTATTTATCCAGATAGGAAAAAGGTCAAACTTAAGTGAAAGTGTTAATGACATAGAGCTCAATATCAAAATAAGTTTCCATTGATATTCTCTTTAAAAAATTAAACTTGCATTTTCAACAGTCAGTGATATGATCCCATCTTCTCAAATATCCATCACCAGAAAGCTTTAGGTAGAGACAAACTCAAGAGTGGCTAATTTTAAATCCAAAGGTAAAATCATATGGGAAACAGATATACACAGAGAACAAGGGTTTCTGAAGTTGTTATAGATCATTACAAAGGTGCCTAGAAAGAAAATGCAATGAGCAGCTCATCACCATTCCTTGGTTAGGAGAGGTAGGGGTTGCATTAATTGCTCATAACTTTATTACAGAGAGACTGCGTTGTCCCCAGGATCAGGGTTAGAATGACAGAGAGCAGCACTTGCTGACATGCCACACTGAGAGTCCCAGCACCAAAATCACCATTTCCAAAGCCAACACCATGACCAGTCCCATCACCACTTCTGCGTGTTTCAATGATTTGCATTCACCATGAAGAAAAGTGTGTAGACAGAAATATACTTTGTGAATCTTATGGAATCAAACAGAGAATGAGAATCAGGCCATTTGCTAATCACTGAATTCACAGAGAACTGAAGGAAATCCATCACCAGCATCTCTTTCTTACATTGATCAGATAGGACCAGCACATGTGCATACTAGTTTGGTGGGAAGTGTTTTATTTTCTAACAATTAGGCTTGGCAAACCACCGAAGAAACCATCCCTAAGATTGCCATTTCAGATTTAAATCCGTTAAGTTGCATGATGGGGCCATTTTAACATGAGAATATTTGTGGCACTCCCAGATTTGATTCATTCTGCAGGAATCTAACAACAGTACTTGGAGGTCTTAATGAAGAGAAGAAGGCACCTTCGGGTGTAAGGGGGTTGATTTTGTCAGCACCGCTGATGTTGGTATTTTTAAAGCTCCTTTTCTTGAAGCCCTGGTGTGGGAAGCCAAAAGAAAAGTGCCAGGCATATGACATCCTGCGTTTTCTTTCCCTCTGTCAATCAGAACTTCACCACTGCCATCTGTTTTGCATATGGGGTTCTCATGAGATCATTTTCTTGTCTTTTGGGAGAGTGAAGGAGGTAAGGTCTGTCTACAAATTATGTATGTGTATGCATATATATTTATATTAAAATGTATTAATCTTTAATGTGTTAGTGATAGAGTGGTAAGAGGTACCTGAAATACAGACACTAGTGGGAAGGGGTTCTAGTTTCTTAGCCACAGAGATCACTTTCCAGTTTCCCTTTCTACAGTGTTAGTTTCCTACTATGAACAAAGAAATGAAGAAGAGAAGTAGAAAAGATGGCTTATTTGAGATAAAAGTTTTATTCTGGGTCCATGTCAGATTCAGTTGAGTAAGCATTATATTTACCATTACAATAAAAGCTAGGGTCTCAGTTTACTAATAATAAATCATAAATTTTGAAGCCCACCACAAATAGAAAAGATTTATATACCAGCCCATCACCAAAAATGAAATGAACCAGTCCATCACCAATTAAAGACAATTTCAGAGCAAAGATATCAGTATATGAAGATCATTTGAATGCTTGGTAAAGCATTACTAAATAGGCAGAATATATTGGCTAAGTTAAATAAAATTGCTAATATTATACTATTTCCATCCATAAAAGTATTAATTTCATATGGTTCAAGTTAATATATCACAGAATAAAGAAAAGACAAAACAAGAAAATAATCTACTATAAGAACCAGTCACAAAAATAAATAGATATTACACCAGGAAATGGAAGCATTATTTTATCTCAAATAAATCCAAGTTTTCTGGCACTAGGATTGATGACTAATGATGAAAGCCATTCCCATGGTACAAAGTAATCTAATCACAGCCCACACAGAAAATATCCCCTACAATAGGAAAAAATATATAGTTTTTCCAGAGAAGCAAACCAGATGACAAATGGCCAAATTACCTGGTCGGGAACCATCAACATTAAAGTCGGAGTCTGCAGCAACAGTCATTTCAGTCATTTCTCCAAAGACCCCAGTATTAGCAGGGGTCACTGGGATGAGAGTCCCATTTTCCACTGTGTCTGGATAATGATGGGTATAGCCTTCCAGTGAAGTGGTTGCTTCTTTGGGAAGACTTGCACCTCTTCTTCCATCTTTACCACTCCTAGCTGCATGGAGGTGGAGTCAATGATAAGCCCACATCTGTGGGTGATAAGGTCACCACCCACCATGTGCTCATGTTTTGAAGGAAAAGTCGCTGAGACATCTTTCTACTTGTTCTCCAAGACCGAAAGCAAATGGAACTGAACAAAAACAATGTTTTGCAAGACACCAGCCAGACAACACTCAACAGAAAAGATTTTGGTAACTACTATCCAAAAGAGGCATTTTTTTTTTTTACAAGATTTGTCTGAGTCATCAAGGGGAGGTTTAGCCCACTGTGACTTTTAAGTCAGCTCAGGTACTACAGGATTTGATCTTTTTTTAAAATTGGATCCACCTCTGAGGAAGAGGAAGAAACAAACCATTGAATGGAAAAATGAAACCATTTGCCTATGAATGAAATAAGTTTAGGATCCACTTGATCTGAGTCTACTGACTTAGATTTTCTTTTCTGTGCCAGAAGGGCATTGCTTCTTAGTCATCAATACCATGGACCTATGGTCCAGAAGACAGATGAGAAATAATATTATTTCAAGGGATATCAAAGAAATCCTATAGAGACATTAATCATTTGTTAAACCAAGTTACTAATCTAATACATTTGAAATTCAGCAGAAAAGTAAAAACTAATGTACAAAAAAAGTAATGTACAACATCTGTTAAAAGGTCTATAAGGCAGAAGAATCAGAGACCACCACCAGACACATCTTTTGATCAACATTAATGAATAAAATTAGGCAATGGATGTACCACTACCAAAGATGCCACAAGGTGCCATCACCAAAGATGCCACAAAGTACCACACCGAAGATGCCACAAAATACCACCACCAGAGATGCCACAAAGTACCACCACCAGAGATGCCACAAAGTACCACACCAGAGATGCCACAAAGTACCACACCAGAGATGCCACAAAGTACCACACCAGAGATGCCACAAAGTACCACCACCAGAGATGCCACAAAGTACTGCACCAAAGATACCACCAAAGATGCCACAAATCACTCATAATTTTGTGATTTCTGCATAAGAGCCAATTGGGCTTTACGATCCTTACTGCTAGTTGGCGGAATAGGAGTTGTTGTATGGTCTTTGTCTTCTTCCAGCTCTCCATGTGATGTAGAGAAGTTCTGAGAATGACTTTGTGCTGTTTCAATGAGGGATGAAACCAGTGTTAATTAGGAACCATGACACAAGTCCCCTGGTACCCACTTACATGGGAAATCTAACTATAGGTTATCACATGGACAGATACAATGGGAAAATGGTACTTATGCCTTTTATCATCTCCTGGTTGACATAAAGATGCAGGCTGATTATACTTTGCCCCTAGTGAGCTTGAGCTTTTTTGCCTCTCAGTGAAGTTCCAATGTGAAGCCCAAGCCTAAAACACTGCCCTCCCTTGACCCAACTACAGCAAGGATCCCAGAAACAAAGACCACAGAGACATGGAGAGGGGTGCTGTAATTTCAATTTTCTCTCAAGGATCAACACTGCCCAGTTGTGGGCAAACAAGCTGGACTATAAGGAAAACAGTGCCAGGTAGTATGTCTGTGAACACAAAAGAAAAACCTCATCTCTACCAATGAACTCAGAGTATCTTTATAAGGAAATACATGGCTCTTCTCTAGAGAGCATTACATTTTTAGTTACTGCTTTATTAGTAGGGTTGTGGCCTTGCTTGTAGTAAGGTTTCTCTTCACTGCACCAAGGAAATGCTTGCCTGGGCAAACACAGGGCCCTCAGTGACATGTTTTAATTTGAGATTGAATCATTGCCCATATCTGAAATCACTTTGACTGGTTTGAGTTCTTTTCTTTTGTGTTCTTCCAAGAAAGGCACTGACCTCTGAAACACAGGTGCAAAGGTCCTATAAAACACATCCATCAGCCATGTCCACCACCAAACAAATATAACCGAGAGAGAGACATTCACCCAATCCCAAACCCAACATCAGAAAAAAAAAAAAAAAAGCCAACAGTAACACAAAACGGTACTACAAATCCTGCATTGGCCAGGGCCATTTATGGGCTTATTTGTGTCTCCTTTGATGCCTAACACTGTGTTATTTACATTGATGGCAATCAACACATGCCTGCTGGCTTTTTTCTTTATGCCTAAAGAGCTCCCATAAGAACTCTGCCCATTGTGTGCAGCAAGCAGTGAAATGGGGCTTTCTTAATTTGGGATTTCTTTGGTATTCTGCCAAGAACTTATGAATGACTTCAGGTTGATCCTTGGGTTATTCTTATACACATGGCAAAAATTAAGGGTACTAAAATGTTCATATTTCTTCCTCTAGCAGATGTTTAATGATAGAAAAAAAAGATGTTAGCAATAGTTTTATTATTATTTCAGGGAATCCACCGCCTTGGTCACTTATTTATCTCGCCCCTCTACTGAAAGCAAACTGTGATTTCTCTATTTACAATGATGATCTGGCCCTCATATATCTTTCTGTGATCATGAAATTAATCTTTCTTCTGCCTTGGCTGGAAAATGGGTAGAAATAAAAAAAGAGGTTATTTAAACATAAAGATGCCATTTTACTAGTGATGGTCTTCAGTGTCACTCACATGACTAATTAGAGAAGGAAAATGGAGATGAGTGACCTCTCCATTCGTTTTATTAATGAAAAGTCATTGATTCTGGAAGATGAAGATAAATTCGGTTTTAAAGAAACCCCACTACAAGAAAGACAGACAATAAAAACAGAGTGACACCCCGGGTAAGCAGACACCCCTAGCAAAGACTGCACCATTCTGGAACCAAATGTGACTCTTAACCAATGTGAGAAAGATATGAAGTAGGTAGACAAGTCAACAAAGGAGCTGTGTGTCATTATTCTTACAAGTTGTCACTGAAAGTGGTCCTGTCCTGTTCAAGTCTTCCACCAAGTGGGTACTTGGAGCTTCAGTGGCCTGAAGGGTTGTACTGTGACTGGAGTCCATATCTGAAGGAATTAAATTGGTGTTATTGCCACATTCCCTATGCCATTGTCCAACGGTCATTTATGTCTTATAGCCAAGTAATGTTCACATTCAGCCTGGTGACAGGAAAGAAACAGGCTCACATGTCCAGAACTTGGACAAATGACTGTTTCTTCAAGAATATCACAAGATACAAGTGGTTTTCATCTAGCTCTGCTAGATGAAAGCTATCACGTTTGTTTGTTTTGCTTAGTCTGGAAGCAAGCTACATGAGCACACGATGGAACTCATGGTCTTTGCAAAGGGACAGAAATGTAACCCATGTGTAACTTGCTTCATTCCAAGATAGACAAGTACAGTCAGACACATGGAGACAAATAACACACACAAGCATAGAACATAAGAGAGAGAGTAAGAGAGTAAGTGTGGGAATAGTAGAAATAGCACATTATAGGGAAGGTGAGTAGCTGGGGAAGGTGCGGAGACTGGCAAAGGGCTTTGAAATGTAACACAAGCATTATTCTGTCACCTTGTGCTCACCAGGACAAACAAAACAAAACAACAACAAAGTTTTAAAATAGCCAGTGGCTTCCCTTATTCAGTTCTTTTTTTCTTTTGTTTTTGTTTCACAAAGTAAACATGGAAAAATACATAAACGCATTACCCAGTGTACTAAGTTGAGAAACAAGAAGTACTCATAGACAAGAAAGAATCATTCTCCCGTAAATAAAAGCAAGAAGCATCTTGCGAATTCTGATTATAATGTTTAGTGGTGTGAAAATTTCCCTGAAGTAATTAAAAAAGCTGCTTTTTCTGATGGTTATCACAGATCTATTGGGCTGAAATAACAAGTTCAGAGTGAAATAGAGGCCAAAAAGTCCATAAGCACCATCAATACTGCTAACTCTACAATTTACTTAATCCACCCACAATACTGCCTCTGGGGAGATCTAATCAGTTCCAAATGACTCCAGTGGGAAGCACTGGGAAGTGGGACACTTGCCTTGGGACTGCAGTCCTTACATGCTAAAAGCAAAGACAGACAAGATCTCTGTTAGAGAAAAAAGTACGCGGTTGATTCTGCCATCCAGATTTCAAAGAAGAAAGGCCAGTTACCCATGATCACATTTTCAAATGGATATCCTGCCAGAAAAAAAAGGCCTTGTCTGCTGAGAGCCTGTATCTACTCTTGTTTATTTTTCCATCTATAAGTAAAATATTTTGAGAACTATCATGTCATTTTATGGCTGAGGTTGTCTTCAGCATGGTAAAGAAACTGCCGACATGACTGTTCCATGATATGGTAAGATTTGTATTGTAGATATGAGGGGAGGGTTGGGAAAGAGAGAGAAACAGCCAGAGGCATCTGGAAGTGTCTAGAACAGAGAGAGAAGTGGACTGAACATGGCCATCAGATTAGATATGGTTGGGGAAGAGGGAGAGTGGGGAGAATGGTAGAGAGGGTGAGATAGCAAGAGAGAGCGAGATGGCAAGAGTTAGAGAAATAGAACATAAGAGAGAGAGTAAGAGAGTAAGTGTGGGAATAGTAGAAATAGCACATTATAGGGAAGGTGAGTAGCTGGGGAAGGTGCGGAGACTGGCAAAGGGCTTTGAAATGTAACAAGTATTTGGAGGCCAGTGTGGACTTTGACACACCGAGCCACAGATATGTCAATGGAAAGCCATATGTCCCTTCTTCCAGAGGTAAGGGAAATGACTCCTTTTGGCAGATGGGCACTGGTTTCACAAGTTGCTAAGGAATGCCATCTTTTCTGTAGCCACTAGAAATCCTCCTATTGCCCAGCTTGAGCTCATTTCTGGCTATCTGAACTGCCTATGAGACCTGACATCTTTTCCTTGATCTATCTACTCATGGACTGCAATTTTTTTTTTTTACTTCTTCGGGTTCAAAACTTAATTATAATTCTGGAGTTCTTTTACTAAGTTTATTTACTTTTTTATTCATTTATTTATTTTTACCAGGGGTCTCTTCAGAGCCCTGTCAAGCTGAGCACATAAAACTGTATGCTGGGCCCTGCCTGTGGTGCTTCAGTAACTCAACATAATGGTCCCAACCTGGCCCTCTCTCTTAAGACTTCCTCTCTCTTAAGATGTATTTGTCCACTCAGTGATGTACCCATTCCTTGGCTTCTCTTCCCTTACAGATCTGCTCACATGAGTCTCCTTTTCAAAAAATCCTCCATCTTCCTTTTTGTGACTACCCAGGATGTTGCTCCCCCCTTTTAAATCACATTCAATCCTTTGTTCTCTAATCGTCTCTGGGAGGTGTGGGGGTCCTCTAAATCTCTTTAGTGTTCACTATTGAAGTCATGAGTTTTTCTGTTCATTACTGATGTTGTCACATTTATTGTGCTGTTAAATGTCTTCTTTTGTCAGCTGACTTTAAAGTTTCTTTTGAGGGTGAATATGAATTACATATCCTGTGTCTCTGTGATGTCTTACGCATTTAGTGCATGTCTCACATACATGAATGTTTACAAAGGATCTGTTCACTAATTGTATTTCTTAAAAAGAAAAGGTATACAAGCTTTTGGATTTACTTTGGAGAGAAATTTGTAACTATCCAATATATTATGTAATATATAAATATATATTCACTGAACCACTAGAATGTTTTTCAGTCAAATACATGTAAAGCATGGCAATTTACATCCAGAAACTATATGAATAAAACTTGTCTGAAAAAATTGGCTGCTCTATTGGTTATTTTTGGAATGTTACATTTCTGTGATAAGGATATTTTGTTAAAACAAACATAACAAGTGACTCTACTCATGGGTGTAGCAGAAACAGAAGGTCCACCTGCTGACGACTGGGAGGACAGTGCCTACCAATCCTTGATGTTTCTCTCAAGTGGGCTGCTGAGGTTACAATCAAGGAAATTTGCATTTAAATATAAACATTAGACAAATAGTTTACAACCTTCCTTTCTCGAAAAACTACAACTAGTATCTTTTGCTTTCTCTTTTTAAACTGCTTAATTGGGCAAAAGAAAATGAAAGGCATTAGAAAAGCAGGAGTTTCATCTCATGTAGAGTTGTCTATCTACTCAGTTCACAGCCATTCAAGAAGGGCCAAGAATGCTCTAAATCCTAAATCCTTCAATACCATGTTATCTCTAAATGGGGCAAGCATAAATGACTTTAAAGTTTTGTGAATCATTAAGTTGTTTATTTACATTAACTACTAATCTATTTCTTTTACCACTTGGATTTCTCTACCAGAAACAAAATTTATCTTTGCATCTATAATGGAGACAGTCAGTGAATCCACTGTTTATTGTTTCTTTCGGAATCTTTGTACTTAAAAGGGAAAGGAATCTTAAGAATATCCCTCTCTTATCTGGGCAGAGTAATATATGCAATCCAGCACTCAGGAAACTAAGGCAGGCAAGAATTGAATGCCAGCTTGGGCCACGTCGTAAGATCATCTTAAAGTAAGAAACAACCCACCTCTCCCTTGGGAGAAATATCTTCTACTCTTGTCAGCCCAAGGCTAACTGTCCCTTAATCCTCCTGACAATTCTTCACCCTCTGACTAGAACTTTACACAGCGGATGTGCATATCCACTGCTGACCAACTTGTATCAACACACTTATTTTCAGAGACACATGAGGATACACATGAAGAAAGTAGACTGAACCAAAATCAATGGTACATTTTGAAGGAAAAAGGCACTTAGTTGATTCTAAGAAACATGATATATTAAAAGTCTCAAAGGCCATTACCCTTCCTTTCTGTTTGATGACCTTGTCCCATTGGATGTGAGATTGGGTCGAAGAAATCAGTCCAGGAGACATCGTCTTGACTCTGTGTTGTCATTCTGTGACTTGGATGGTTGTTGTGGGCTGAGGCTGTTGTGACTATGCAGTTCAAACAATTGTCAAAATGTTAATTGGGTATTTGGTCAGGAACATATAGACTGATATTTTTTAAAGACTATTCTCTAAAGCAGATAATGGAAATAGCTTTCTAGTACTGAGTACTTTCTGGTACTGAGTACTTTCTAGCACTGAGGACAAAGGAGCTGCATCAGTTTAGAACGTCTTCCTGCATTTGGCTTCATTCGTGCTCGTTTTCTTGGTCACCAGCATGTAAGCTGGAGAAAGGACAGCATTAACGAATGCTGTAATGGACACAGGATGAGTTATAGGCACCAAGGGAAGGTGAGGTAATTCTCAACACATGCTTCCATAATCCCCTACAGAAAGAGGTGTAAAAGTTCAAGTTCCTGATGTCACTCTGAGACAAGCACGTCCCACAGCAAAATGCACAATAATCTGGCAGCGAAACACAGAAGTCATAAGGCAATAGCTCCCCAAGTGATGAGCGCGAAAGTGCTCCCCATCACAAAAGCACAGGTGGAGTCCAACAGAAGCATTGTCTTCTAACAGTGAAAATTAGCATGTGTGCCTGTGGTTTATGCCTTTCTTTCATTCTGGGCCACTGTAGAAGTATAGAAAGAACGATTACAATAGCATCCCTGAGAAATAAACACACCAAGGAGCTTGTCACCACCAAAGCCGCTGCTCTATTCATGATTCGTTTCCAAGTTGCCATGCACAGCAAAGAAGTTATGCATCAGAATCTACATTGCAGGTGGAAACACGAAGCTATCTCCCACTGATACCAGGCGATAACGTGGAATTCCCACACCTTGCAGGGCAGGGTGAATCCCAATGTTTAATCACTGAGAGAAAAGAATCATGCACTGGAGCATGCAGAGACACGTTACCATCCAGCATCCTTCAGAAACGATAAGATTTAAGTCTAATTCCCATAGTCCCACAGTGCCGGAATAGTGAAGGCAGCTTATTTGTAAATGTTATTAAGCATTTGTACATTCAAGAAGATATTCAAAACAGGTAGGAACAAAAGATTGGATGACATCACACATCTCTCTCTCTCTCTCCTTTTCTTGTAATGCTTAGATCCAATCCCCCAACAGTATATTTATGATAAAATTCTTTCTTATAAGCCTAGTGTTTCACATAAACATAAGGAAAAAGCAGACTCATATTATATAGTAAATAATTGTTTTCAAAGCAGAAAGGGGTTTTCATTAGCTAGGGTCTCTGTCATTGACTCATTAGGCCTCAAACTGGAGGTTCTCTGTCTCTCTCATGTGCTTCTATTTCTGCCTGACCAGGTAGCTTGTTAGGAGCATTTGCAGTCTGGGTCTGTGTTTACTTCAACATGACGTATTAAGAAACTGAACACCTTGTGACAATTTCTTCATTGTCTTTTTGTGCAGTGCCTTCCGTGTTCAGCATTGAACTCAGAAGGCAATTTCCACCCACACTGTGAAACCCTCCATTACCAGTTGTCCCTTCTTTCACATGGGAGTCTTCACTCGCTGTGGGAGGGTACTTCCCCTGCCATCCATTCTCAAACCACTTCTGCTGAGTAGCTGCTTCTTCTGTTGTACTATTAGTAGCTGCCCAGGCTGTGAGAAGAATGCTGATGGTGAGCCGTATTGTCCAGTTGCTTAACAAACCCTCTGATAATGTCTTTCTTCATTATGAGTAGGGATAGATAGATACATAAATACTACATACATACAGAGATGATACATACATAGATAATAGATAAATCGATGCTAGGTACACACATGATACATACATACATACATGATAGATATATAGATGGAAGGATGATAGAGATAGATAAATGATGGATAAATAGATGATAGATGGATGATAGGTAGATAGAGAGATAGACAGAGAAAGACAATAGCAATCAGGGAATAAGCTATTAATATTCTGAACGGTAGATTCTAGAAATACAACACTTAACCCACTAATTTTCCAGATTGGAAAACAAGTGAAAATCATGCATTGAATAGCACAAAGTCAGGACTAGACCCTAGCCTGTGAGTTATGAACTCTTACTACTATTCTTGCTTTAATATTGTCTCTGGCCTCACATATTCTGCCAAGGATGTGGATGTAAACATGGTTTTGTTTTGATCCCAGGTGTAGGATATGGGACTGATTCAGGTGGTCCGCAGCAGCAAACTATTTGCCCCGTGCAGGCTCTTAGAGAGCCTTTTGCCAGCTACAGATAGTTTAGTTCTGAGGACTCTGGAGAGAGAATAAATGACAGGGCCCAGAGAGAGAAAGGGACTCTGAGAAAGAAGGCGGCTGCCGGTGCTGCTCCTCCTGGCTGCTTCTGTTTGCTGCTCATGCATGCAGTTTGACTGAGAAGTCGAAGATATCCTGAAAAGAACCTGACGACCCTAACTAGCAGGAAGTACCTAAGGAAAATTATGCCCCTTACCCCCACTAACATTCCTTCTCCCCTACCCAGTGTTGAGGCGTTGGAAGGAATTAGGATGGAGAAGGGAGGAAGAGGCATAAGAAACATACAGTTAAAAGGTACACCAGCAAGGGAGAGCTTCTGTTGCAGGAATAATCTTCACGTTCCAATAATTGTGCAGGAGGAAACACGTTCTGTAACAACTCGCACCATTACTGGAGGAGACCTCTGCTAGCAGGCTGCACAACTTACGGTAATACTCAGCAGAATGTGCTGGCGTGCATCATGTCGGGATGCCTGGGATGTTACTACACCGACCTGTTATGTGATTGTCTATGGACATTTTAAATTGCTGAAATCTCTTCTTAACAAAGCTAATTCAGTGGAAGAAAAAAACTATTCTAGCCCAGTTGGGGAATTAAATAAATAATAACAGTATCAGACAGGCTTAACCTTTCTAACGCTGTTTTTAAAAGGCAAAATGACTGGGATATAATCCCATCAGGGCGCTTCTGGAAGAGTCAGAAAGCCACTGACATTTTCATCTGCAACAGCTCACAGCAAATTTCTGACTCATCAGGAAAGTTAGAGCTTATAAATTGCCAAACCAAATTAACTTTTGTGACTTAACGAAATTCACTGTCTCTCATTATCTTGGATAATTATGTGTGTGATTTTGTAAAGTAAATACACTTTTTAAATGGAACTAATGCTAATTTTGTTTTTGTATCTTCCAACCCATTCTTGCGATTAACTGATTATCCAAAGGGAGGAAGGCCCGAATCTTGTTATTTTTTTTATTATTTAAGTCACAATCTCTTGACAAATGATGAAGTTAGAAAATTAAAAAGTAGATCCAAGTATAAAGAATAAGCAAGAACATGTGTGTGATCACAAACGTGCACATAAGTCTACATTCATGCTATCATTTATAGCATAAGTATGACTCTTCAGGTGCCCAACCATGCCCTGGCATTTTCAGGACAGTCAGGAATGTGTTAGCAAAACAGAAGACTTCCGCTGTAAACCACAAGGGCCGACTCTTTTCTAGAGTTTGTAATGTCTCCTTGATGAAGTCATGTGGATTTTGCAATTATTGATAGTTAACTCCTCTTTGTTAAGTATCTGTATTCTCAAAGATTCCCTAGTAAGAACGCCCCTCAACTATCATATTTTGACATTAGATGCATTAATTCCAAGCTTCTTAATTAGCATTCTGCTTAAGTGCAAACATTTACAGTAATTGATAAGACAGTTGATAGAAGGGACAGGAATGGGTCCTGTTATCAAGAGATATCTCTTTCCTTTCTAGTCTATTCTTTTTTTTTCAGTCTACCTCTTTATTAACTCAAACACAATCTTTATGCATATACCAAATTTACTGGGTAAGGACTAGAATGTGGCATCTGTCAGACACTCAGTACAATGCCCACGACTCATTAACTCATATCTCAAGCTTTTCCTTGACTGCCTGTGAACACATTATCAAACATGAGTACCTAAGTTCCTTTGGTTCTTAAGTAGCTGTTTCTTACATTTCCCCTTTAAGAATATTCAAGTATATGGTTGAGTCATAACTGTTAAAATGCTACAAGATACTATCTCAAGGATCAGTTTTATTCTAAATTAGGTAGGCATTTCTCTGAGATACAGATGAAAGATGAATACATTTCACTTTTCCTTTTCTTTCTTTTTTTGTCCTAGGTTTATAATCCAGTCATCACTGGAAACATGAGCTTGTTTTTGGAAAACTTGAGATATTTGTCTATAAGTAGAAATAACAGTAGGAGCATCAGGACATTTTCCAATTTGCCCTGAGCTTTTTAAACAAAAGAAGGGTAACTTAGAATAAAAAAACAAAAGACCGTATGAGCTGCTCACTTTTCCACCAAGGACACAAGTGACACCACTCCACCACAGACCAAGGAAGACAGTGTGACAAAAGAAAGTGGGTCTGTTACAGATCTTCAAAGAAGATGAAGATTTCAAAGATCGACCCACTCTTGAATCTTTCTCTCCAGATCCTACACTAAGTACCTGAAAGAAACACTTCCATCATCCATTTCCAAAAATACATACTAACTACCAAAATGGAACCATTAGGAAACTTTAACACAAGGAAAGCATCTGGCATCTACTTTGTAAGCATTCTGGTCTCTTGCAAAAATCTGACAACTTGGCATCTTTCTTTCCTATTTCTAAAAATGGCCCCTTTCAGACTGTGCAGGTAAGATACTGTGCAGAGACAAAATATGTGTCCAAGACTAAACAACATCTCTGATTACTTGGGTACCAGAACTTCAGAGCATCATCCTTCTTACTTGTGCTTGTAGCATGTGGGGTTTCCTCTTCATCCTGATACTCATGGTGATTGAAAGGAGGCTGTGGTTCCTGGGTCCAGTTCTCTCCATGAGCAACAGTGCTGTTTCTGTCTCTATCTGTTGTAATGATGGTTAAGTACATTGTGACTTTTAATCAAATAGTCTTTAATAATCCCCTTCTTCAGTGAAAGTATGTGTTATCTGCTGAGCCTATGCCTAAGCACTATCTCTGAGTACTTACTCTCAATAAATTTAAATGATTCCACTAATCTGTCCCCAGAGAAAATGAACAGGTACAAAGGTCTTTAATGTTGCTTATTATTCCAGAAGAGCCATTTTGTCGGAGACAGTACCATAAACCATTCATATACATTCATTTTTATAACAAAGTGACATAAAATACCTTATGTCTAGGTAGTATGGTTGATAAATGACTCCCATGCGGAATGGCATACCCTCATGAAAGTTTGCTAAGGATTTGTAATGAGACATTAATTAAATTTCCCAACTCACCCGGAGGTTTGACCTTCACAGCATCATAAGCTTTAAGGGAAAGTATCAATAACGAAATGTGCATAACTTATTACCAGTCATCTTGGTGGTTGTCTGAAGTACTACTTCTGGATTCGATTGGATTGGCTCCCACTGGGTCTTGTCCTGGTTCTGTTTTGTGTGGTCAGAAACCCGTGGAGTGGATGCAACTGTCATAATGATGATTGAGGCAATTAGGAAAATGTGATTTCTCGAGGCTTCAATGATTGCTTGGTACATTTCTCTTTTCTGTAGTCTACCCAGCAGCTCATCTATACAGGGCCGTATAGATGGTTGAGTGGAAATGGAGGGAAAGGAGGAGACTTCAGCTTCATCCACCATATAGTTTAGTATCTCAATGTCCATCGTGTGCTGCCTTAGACTATCTTTCGGTTTAGAACATGAGATCTTCTGGATGAAATAGCCAAGGATGTTGAAGCAGCAGGAAGAACATCTTTGAAAGCACTAACCCTCCACCAAGAATGACCAAAGATGTGAAGAGTTTTGCCCATTTATGCAAACTGTAAAAGCCCTCTGCACCTGAAAGTCCAGGCCATTTGTTGGTATCACTGGCAGGCATGCTAACTGTAGATCCTCAAGCAGAAGAAGTTGATAGCTGTTATAACATAGGACTTACTATTGTGTTAGTGATTTTACTTGGAAATAAATAACCACAAGGACAAAGCTTTTCTTTAGTTCCAGAAAGGATGTCTGCCTCATAGAGCCATTTGGCTTAGCTACTTTTTTCTGAACATATACCAAACACCCATCAGAGTTCCAGTGAACACAGAACATGATATAAACAAGCCATTCACAGCCAATGAAAGAGGATCAAGGTGCATATATGTTTATAGAAAAGAGCCAGAAGTAACCATCCACCATCAGCACAACACACTGGAAAACAAAGGCATGTCAGTTCACCAATGGCCCAATGGCATGCAAAATAGAAAGCCTGGAACACAAGGTATGACAAGATCCATTTTGACAAAATCTGAAACAATATCTTTTGTGAAAAGGCTATTTGCAAGTTCATCTTCCTTCAAATTTTATTTTGATACCCAGATAATACAAAACCATTTCACAAATTAAAAAACATTTCTAATAAGCTTGAAAAAGTGGTAGTTATCCCAAGCCTCCAGAAGAAAGAGAGCATCCTGTTGAATTAAAGGGTGTAGGCGCTAGGTAGAAAAGTGAACTGAAATTGCATACACACTATAAAGATGGAGGTGGGGTGGCGTGAGAACTTTATGCCCCAGAGCCTGACCATATAGCACACTTACAAGGAAACTACATCCTGAACCCTGAAGACACTGTCATAATATTTGCTCAATGTGTGCAGTTCTTTGGGTTCTTTTCTTAAGTTCCTAAGCTCTGCAGATGTGTCCAGCCCGAGGAATACTCCACTCAAATCTCCATATATAAAATCTGGTTTGTCTCTAGTGTATGCTATATCATTGTCACATACTCAGATGCCTTTAAGCCACTTTTAGATCCCTCCTCCCTAGGTGCTCTTATTCACTTGGGACTAAAATGGGAGGCCATTTTAATGGGATAGATAGAACTCTTATTGTCTAAGGTAGCTGATACAACACCCCCAAATCCTTTCTCCAAATGTTAATTGAATCAGGCTTATGATTCTCATCTCTTTCCAGGAAAATGTTTGCTTATGACAAGTATAGGGAAATCAGTCATCTGGCAGAACGGGATGTTGTTCTCTACAATCTCCACCTCAGTGTCCTCAGAAAGTTTTATCAAGCTCACAGATTTGGGCGTGTGGTGTCACTATTTGCCTTTAGTAATTAACACTATCTGTTTGAGGCTGAGCTGGGATGTAGTCTTCCTTCTACTGTAATTGTGTCCAGCAAGTTTGTTGAAACTTCTTGAGTTTTTTTTCCTTTGATCACAACCATTTTTTGATCAATGTAAATAGTTCTTGAGCTCAGGGTCCTATGTTTTAAGCCATTCTAGGGCCTCCTAAGCTTTCAATTCAGTGTCATGACCATCTGCCACAGCAGTTCATGAGCCTCTTGTAGGTCAATGTTCTGGCCTTTCTTTTTCACCTTTGTGTTCCCATTGCCTGGCACAGCAGGGACACAGTGAATATTTTTTGTGGCATTTTGCTATGTTATGCCCCAGCCACACAATACACAGATATTCTATAAAAGCAATTACTGATAAACAGAATGGGAAGAACACAAGGTGTCTGAAACTTCATGAGCTATTTTCCCCAGAAATACGTTTTGGTTTCCATTCACAAAATTTTATTTCCTCCTCCAAAAAATCTCATCAGAATGGAGTTAAGATAAAACCATAAGTTCAGTCATTTTTCATATCATCTGTTTCCTAAGAGAGAAACTATATCACTTAGGTCCCTCCGCAAGCCTTGCATAAATGGTTCTACTGTATTTGATTATTCTTACTGGTGCTGGAGATAAAATCTTCATCATCATCAATGCCTGATCCAGAAAAACTGGGGGATTTGTCTGTTTCATCTTCGTTTTCCTCATTTGGCTCCCAGCTTGCTGGGCTGGTATTTGACTCCGTACCTGTTGTGGTGACTTGCATTAGTAGTTGAGCTGGCTGCCAAGTAACCCATTTCACCAAGGAAGAAAGTCAGGCATGGAAGGGTTCATGGAGTCCCCAAGATTTTAAGAAGAAAGTGAGAGAGTAGGTTTGTATAGCTCTGAGCCCTCATCACTAAAGTTAATATGTGAGCCTTAAGTGACTTGCTATGATCTTTACAACTCAACATTGTTTTTAAGAGTCTAAGGAATAACTATAAGTAGAGCCTACTGAAGAAGTTAGAGCAAAACACAACAAAACACGAGCCCATGCAAATTCCACCTTGCTCTCAGATGTCTTTCTTATTACATCATTAGCATGTTATAGTAAAGCTAGGATGTCAGGGTGAGAATGGGAAGTTTTCACATATCTCTCTTTGCTCTTTCAAGATACTTCCAGTAACACCCCAACGTCACGTTTCTAAAGTCCTATAGTTACATTTGTATTTTAAAATTCATTTGTTTTCTTTTATTCTTACTTTTTATCAGGGCTCATTGATTGTATGAACTAAAGCGTTTAATTCGCTGGTTGTGTGAAGTAAGAAGTTTCATTCTGATATTTCTAAAAAAAAAAAAAGCACGACCTTTCTAAGTCTTTAGTATCAGAGAGTGTGTCTTTAATGCAAATAAAAGCAAGGAGTTCCCAAGATTTCACCCATTCTCAACAAAATTTGAAAAGGTCAATTGGGGAAAAGGTCAATTAACAGAAATGTTCTTGCCAATTATTATTCAACTGAAAGGGTTCAGAAAAGTTGATGACAGTGAACCACAGCCCGAATATTGGGGCTTTCTCACTTTCAATCATTGGACCCAGCTTTTAAAAGGAAAACGGAAACCTTTGACCTCTTCTCAGCAGTTACTGCAAAATATGTCTCTTTACTAAGAAGAATTCTTCTAACTTCTGAATGCAACTCAGGCTACCATATGGGATAACCATTTGGCCTTCTTACTATTGGTGTCCAACCCAAAAGTAATTCAATTGATAGAAATCTTCTATGTTTCAGTAGCAATGGCTGTTATTTTACATTCTCATAAAAAAGTTTTTTTTTTTACTTTGGTAATTTGAGGGTATGTCTAGACACTCTTTTAGATTTGAAATGTTTTTTTATCACCAAGGACTTGCCCTACTTCATAGTTTCCTAATTAACTTTATTCTAGGCTATATAGATCCTATAAAGTATAGAGAAGAAAACCATGTATTAGTAATATTAAATCAAACATACAGATCTCAGAGTTCATGGTCCTCCCTAAATTGACACATACATTTGTGAGACAGAATGGCATTAGGACTTAACCACTCCCATTGGTTAATTAGAATTATTAAAGGCTGTCAAGCAGGTATATGATATAACTCATTACCAGGCATCTTCGTTGTTGTATGAAGATGACTCTTGGACTCTGATGGTTGAAAAAACCATGAAAACCAGTTCTGGGCTTCTTGCCTCTTGGGTGGTGTTTCTGAGGTGGTCATCAAGGCTGTTGTAACCATGATTGAATTGATTGTTGAAATGTTAATTATCAGTTCCTAAGAAATAGCATGGTAAATGTTTTCACTCTCTCCCTACCCAGAGAATCATCTATTATTGACATAGGTGGTAAAAATAAAGAAAGGGGAAAAAAAAGTAAAGTTCTGTTTCATTTAGGAGCCCAAACTGAAGTCCATAGAATGTCAGAAGTGGAGGAACCTTAAATATCAAGTGGTCCAAACTTTGATCTTAAGATGAAACACCTGTGCTAGACACTTGTGTGAAGTCCAATTGGCAGAGGGGAAGTCTCAAAAATTGCATGAGAATTATGTGAAGTTCTCACAGAACAAGGATTGAATATTTCTGTCCTTTCCAGTGAGGCCAAGTAAAGTCCTGTGGTGAGAATTTCAGAAACAGAATGTTTTTCTAAAAACTAGAAATAAAATATCAGATGATTAGAAAGGTTGGTTGAACCAAGCCATTTAAGGTCCTCTCCAAATCTGAGCATTTGTGATTTTAGTGGCCAGCTCTTAGGATCCCAAGCCCTTTGATATTCTTCACAGTTGAAGGTAGCCACTAATACCATTTCCCAGGAGATCAGAGTGTGATACCTCTACCAGAAGTCTCAGGCATGTAACCCCATGAATCCCCAATGCAAGCGAGAATGAGACCAGAAGAGGGACATAGAAAATGTCTTCCCACCTTTCTCCAAGGAGGGCACCCATACCCTAGAGACCTTGCCCATAATCATTTTCATGTCGACACTGTACTTTAAAAGGAAGAGCAGTCAATTTTCAGTCTCCTTAAAAAAATAAATAGTATAATGAAGCAAGAAAAAACAGGAAGAAATGAAGGGGCCCAATGCCTACATCAGCACGAAAGCAACAGACTTGATTTGAACACTCCCAAAGACTGCCAATTATGTCATCATGATTCACAGGAAAATATGAAATATTAGGAAACCAAAAAAAGGATAAGTTCAAGCAGAGAAAGCTGAAGCCATCAGCAAATTTCCAAGTACAACAATCAATAAAAATTTGTTGCCAGCTATCAAGAAAGCCCAGAAACAATCCAAGAAGAAATACAGCCGCAAAGCCCTTTTCTTCCCCCTATTGTTTCTCTGGAGATCTATCATACATTTCCACATATACAAACAGCATTTGATTTATTCTGCCATTTCTCCTCGACATCCACCCACCTCATCATGATATTAATCACTGCGATATTGTAACCATAGTAGAACATCAGCAGGGTTTTCTTACATGATTGATTGCCCAAGTGTCTTATAAGATAAGCAAATGTATAAGGCTATTTTCCCATTTTTTTGACGCCCTTTCTGCAGAGAGAATGCCTATTTGAAAATATGGCCATATTATCTGTCAATATAAGTTAATAAATGAAGAAATCCCCATTATCTTCCATCATTATAGACTAGTGGTTCCCAATCTTCCTAATATTGTGACCTGTTAATACAGTTCCTCATGTTGTGGTAATGCTTAACCATGAAATTATTATTATTGCTACTTCGTATCTATAATTTTGCTACTGTTATGAATAGTAATGTAAGTACCTGTAGTTTCCTATGGTTTTAGACAACTCTGGTGAAAGGGTCACTTGATACCCAAAGAGGGCTCAACTCTCAAAGGTTGAGAACTGCTGTTATAGACTTATTCCCTTTCCTAACCCCCAGGGCAAAGCTGCCAAGTCAAAATACTTGAGAGCTAATGACCAAGTACCCCCAGAGCTTAATATCCTCTAGAAACTGATATAAAGCGACAGGTCAAGTCATTTCTTAGTGTTTTCAGAAAAGGTTTTCAGTGTCAAAAGAAAGGTCTATGTTTTTTATTCATTAAACATTACTTCTCTCTTTTATTGATATGATCATTTGATAAATAGATGTCTTTCTAGTGGTCATTTCTTGAACAACTATTGTAGTCAAAGGAAAAGTATTCAACTCTGTTTCTATGTTTCCAAAATGAAAATAGAGCATTTAGGAGTCACTAGATCCACAGCTTTCTGTGGCCACTCAATGTTACAAGAACTGTATGTTACAAGATCTTTGTTCAGCAAAGATGCTGACTATATATGACAACGAAGATCTATTCTTCTTAACACCTCATGGAAGACAGGTGATAAGCAAAAATTACCATAGTTTACCTGTAGTTGCTGTCGTTGTGGGCTCCTGAGTCTGAGTCGTGGATTGTGAATTACCAAACCAAAACCACATCCAATTATTTTGTTTCTGAGCTGCTGCATGGCTGTTTGAGTACACAGTTGAGGCAACTAGATTAATCATGAAAATATCGTTTAGTGAGATTAACCTGTCCTCCATAAAACCTGTACTCTCTGTCCTGTATAGAATATCTCTATTTATTTAACATGAGGATTAAAAGGGGGACATTGAAGCCACTTTTATCCTTCCAGACTTCTACCAGCATCTCAGGACAGCATCAAGAAGGCAGATTAGGACATGAATTCAATGCTTCTCAGTCTTCTACTTAAAACCCCTCAAATCATGTCCAGAGAAAACTCAAGCAGGAAATGAGCTGTGATAGGAAGGGATTTGCTCACTCTCTTGATGGTCTCATTCAACCACAGTCTGGAGGTCTTTGATATAGCATAGCTGACAATGGCTTCCATTAATTTATCTTTTGAGATTCTTTAAGGATGCCTGATTCTCTTCTGTCTCTTCAGCCTTGTGCCCAGGCAACTTGTAACTATTGGCATTTCAAAACTCCACCCACGCTCATCAAATACAATTTAAACTTTACAGTTATGCAAGAATTTTGTAGAGGGTGTGTATTTAAAATGTTGTCACTAGGCAAGACGTTCTTCAGTATCTATCTATCTATATAGCATTTTCTCGCATAGAACTGATAAAAGCAAAGAATTGTTGAATTCAGTTCAAGTTAGAAAATAGATTGCAAAACTATTTTGTAATTAAAAAAAAATCTTTCATCTGACTTTCAAGTTGGGCTGGTTTCCAGAATGTCCCCCCAAAGAAACAAAATGGCAAATGCCATTGGGATAAATGTCTGGATCAGTTGGGACTTTAAAAAGAAAATATTTTAAATCAAACACTTCTCTGAAAAATTGAGATTATGGTCTTCACAGGCTACAGTTGCTTCTTACATACCATGGAGAACTACTGGATCGCATGGGAACTCCAGTTTAGAACTGGGGCATCGCATATAACAAATGCCGAAGATCACATTAGTGAGAGTAGAGGGAGAAGCTAGGTACTCATAGTGTACCCACAAGAGTCTACAGACTGCCCGCTATCAAAAATGGCACTAATGATGCTGAGTTTCCAGCCCTCACCCAGAAATACCCTGAGGAAAGGAAAAAACTAACAAGAAATGAACATACTAAAGACAAAAATGTGCATTATTTCATCTTCCTAAATTGAGTTGTGTGAGAGGAGACAATGAAAAAAGTGTCATCCTAGCCATCAGTTTCCAATTTGCCCCACCCGATGAAAAACAAATTCTTCACTTGACACCCAGAAGAAGACCTTTCTGAGGCAGAAGCCTGTTTCCCAAATTAGTTTAGGCTTCTTGATTCCAGAGAATTCCAGACGACCAATGAGAAGGGAATGGTGACACACATCCAGGCAGACTCCTCCAGAAATGACACTTAAAATAAACAGCCAGTGGGAAAGCTCCAGTCCACAGAGTTTTCCCTGTTGCCACCCATTGAGCAGCCTTGAGGATGGAATGAGCTAGTTCAGCCAAGTACAGCTTCCTCCACATCCTCAGCCAGCCCAGCTCCTGACCTCTGCTCCTCTGTATGCTACTTTGCATCCACTCTCTTTCACTGTGTCTCAACCTCAGCCCAGCAGTGATAGTTAAGAAAGCCCTTGGGCTCCTCCTTGGGCTCAGAAAGTAGGATTCTACTCGGGAGCTTCAAGCTAACTCTGTCATCCCACATGCTACTTTCAACTAAAGGTAACCTGGTGGGTAAATTGGCTTCTCCTCCACGCCCATTAAAAGAAGCAAGCCACACTCTCTGTAAGAAGGAAAGCAAAACTCTCTTTCGCTCAGATTCTGAGCTATATTTTAGGTAAGCCTCTCACACTCAGTTTCTTTGATTCTGAGACAGGATGCAGGATCCATGAAGGGGGATTTACCCAGAAACTGCAGCAGTGTCTGGAGCAGAGAAGACACACACTGTAGGGTGGATGGATGGGAGCCTCCCTTGCCCTGGTTTCTCTCTGATATTACTCTAACCATAGTTACCAACAGGGAGCAAATTACCTGGGAGGGTATGGGGCACTTGAACAGCTATGCCTTGTGTACGGATAGAATAGATGCACTTGGGCATGTGTGGAGGCCAGAGGTTGACATAAGATATCTTCCTCGATTTCCACCTTATTTTTTGAGACAGGGTCTCTCACTGAACCCAGAGGTCACTGAATTGGCTAGACTGGCTAGCCAGCAAACTCCAGAGTGTCTCCTGTCTCTAATTTCAGATGCATGCTGCTGTGCTCAATGTTTTACGTGAATGCTTGAGTCTCAAGAGTTAGAGGGAATCTAGTAAAAAAAAAAAAAAAAAAGTCCTAAAATAGATTTGATGACTGGACAGCTCGGATGAAGAAGTAGCAGTGCTTAGGGAACAGGCTAAGGATGCTAATATAATTTGCCAATTACCTCTCTTCAACCTATGTGAAACTCCCACTCCACATAGGTTGTGGCTCCAGCTGCACTCAATCACCACATGACAGATTTTGTCAGAAGGTTCTTTTTGGGTGGGAAACAGGATTTTAGGTTAGACTTGCTCTGCTTCCTGATGAGACCACTAATTACTGGGTTTGCCAACATCTGACAAAACTGTGCACCCCGATGATAAGCACGATTAACATAGTTGGATCAGGAGGTCAGGGGACCCAGGTAACTGCACATAGCTAGCAATACTGCCTGCCTGTTGTGCAGAAGCTTCTGTGAAGAAGTATTTCCCAGGACACTACAGACAATGAGGTGACAAATCATCAGAGAGTGAATGCCTCGGAGGGTGTGGGAAACTTAAACAGATACGCCTTGTGCACAGATAGAATATATGTACTTGTCCATGCGCGGAGGCCAGAGGCTGACATAAAATGTTTTCCTTGATTGCTTTCCACCTTATCTCTCGAGATAGGCTCTCTCACTGAACCTGAAGTACACTGATTTGGCTAGACTGTCTGGCTAGCAAGTTCCAGGTCTCCTCCTGTCTCTGTCTCTCTAGCGTTAGGATAGCAGATGCATGCTGCTGTGTTGGGTATCAAAAAACTGAGGTCAGCGTGTGCTTGCAAGGCAAAGACTTTACCCATTGAGCTATCACCAAGCCCCCAGAATATTATGGAGGACTGGGGGCAGGGGGATATAGGGTTCAAAGAACTTCTTGGGCATGACTAGAATTCTGCCCCTGCTCATGTCACCCTTTCCCCTCACTCAGCAACCTGAGAACAGAAATGTAAAACACTGCTAAGTGAGTTCAACTTACATCCAGTGCTATGGAGGCTCCCTGGCTTCTGGAGATCAGCGGACTAAAAAGGGCCCTATCTTGAATATTCGCAAGCCAGTACATTCCTGTCAAACTGTGAACAAGCCGGAGTTCCACCTCCCTGAGTTTCAGCCAGGAAATGAGAAAATCCACACCATACTAGGAGACCCAGCGAAGACTTAGCTGCCCTTTTTGGGTTTGAATAATCCTCCCTAGAAGGAGCCATCTGAAACCCTGTTCTAAAACAAACCAGAGAGGAAGTACAGGCAGGAAGTGTCAGAGATAAGAAGCCCTGAGCTTCTTCCTAACAGAGCCCAGCTGCACAAACCCCAAGTCATCCCTTTCAGCAAGACACTCTCCCCATGCTCTCACCCCCACATGCCCAAAGAGCACTGGGGTCTTCCCCAACAGACTGTAGTCTAAAACGCTGCAGTTGACAGAAGGTGATTCAAAACAAAACAAAACAAAACAAAATACCCTCACATTTGTTTTCTTGAACTAAAACAAATGAATGGTTTAGGATTGAGGAATATGACTTGATATTAAACAATCAGAACCTTCAGAATAAATCCGGTTAAAAGGTAGGGTTTTAAGGTGGGTTGTAAAAGGAACCCGAGGAATGGACCATACGCTCTACAGCCTAACTTAATAGAACAGTCTTATCCATAGTGGAAAGTGACAAGAATGAAGCAGGCAACACCACAAATTACTTCTGTAACAGATCTGAGGCATTGCTACGTCATCAGGAACAAGAGGGAAGAGGTGTCCTCCCTGAGGAAACCCTTCCAGTATGGCATTCCTTGTCCCAAGGTAGGGGGTACAGAAGTGAAGATGGGGAAAATGGGAAGGAGAGCAGAAGTCAATGTGTGATGACCAGGAGCACGGACAGGCACAGGAGACCAGCTCCCCAAATGATGTCGCCCAGATCAAGATGTCTAGGGATGGCAGAAGACAAACACGGAGTGCGCACCCTCAAGAGGGTCACTGGCCTTCTGTCACAGAACCGCTATAGGAAAAACAGGGTTGCCCTTCTCCTTACTGGTGGTCTGGATGGTCATGGTGAAAAAGTCATCCTCCTGGTCTCCAGTCGGGTGTTCAGTGGGAAGGTTAGTGTGGAAAATGTAGCCTTCTGAGGTGCTCCTCTCGCTGGAGGATCCGCTGCTGACATCCTCATCCATCGTGTTTGAGGCATCAATGTCTTCTTGGTGTGTCCTATACTCGCCCTTCTTGCTGTAGCGGGTACCATCACGATTGACAATAGCTGAAGGAGACAGAGATGCACCTTTAGAACTTCATGGCTGATACATCCTTGGTATGGGAAAGATAATGGGTTGGCGTAAAGCATGATTTTGAAGATACTTTCTTTTACCTTAAAAACATCCCTCTGCCTAGGGCTGAGCTACAGCAGGCAAGACATTGAGGTAGTTCAACCCCTTTTCCCCTCGCCCACACACTCTGGAAATGAGAAGGAGAAAGTTGAGGTACTGGGGAGTCCCCACATTTGAATGTGAGCTTTGAATCGCTCAGGACAAGGTAACCCCGTGAGCTTTAGTTTCCTCATTAGTGAAGGAATGGCACTGCCTTCTGCGTGGGGTCATCAAGAGCTGCAGGTGATACCTTGTTGGTAGCATTCAACATAGTCAAAATAAGCAGAGGCTCAGTGAGAAATACTCCTCCCCCTTACACAGTTCCTTCTGAAATATGTGTGATTTTTGTTACTATTAATTCCATCCAACCCCAGGAAAGATTTGAAATAGCAGCCATTCAGCCTCCACAAGGAAGATGCTTTTGCAATCCATTAGAAAGATTCTTTCTAAGGAATAACTTTGTCAGTTTAAGCCACCCGCCATTTCTGGCTAGAAAACTGGTTTGTCTAAATATTGACAGAGCTTCAACTAACCTTGGGGAAATTCAACCTTAAAATTACTGAACACAGATATATATCAAGATCAGAATCTTTGGTTTAATAATCAAGTGACCAGAATGAAACAGAGGAGAAAAAGTAAAAATAAATTAATTCATTGTCCATCCTAAAAATGTATTTTCTGCCTCGAGCCTCAGCCATTAGCTACACATGGCTACTTAATGTGAGCACTTCGCTGGAAATATTTTCTGCTAGATTGCATGGGTGGGTGGTACCAGGGATTCCCTCTGTTTCACTTTCCTAGCTCACTTAAATGAAACTATCAGAAAAACCCATGTTGCAAAATTTCCAACATCCCAGTCACCCTGATACTGTCTGCAGAGAAAGACCTGATTACTGACTGCCATGAGCTTTTTTTTTTTCCTGAACTCAAGCCAAGGCAATTTATATTGTTTTATCTTTTTAAAATATTTGTTTAATACTGGAGTGTGTTTCTGTCTGAGTTTATGGGCACCATGTGTGTTCAGGAGCCCACAGAGGCTAGAAGAGTGTATCAGCTCATCTTAAACTGAGATTACAGGCAGTTGTGAACATCCACGCTGGTGCTGAGAATTGAACCCAGGCTCTACGCAAACACAGTTAGTGTTCTCAACATTGATCTGCCTTTCTAATACCCATACAGTTTACAGATAATGGAGGTTTATTTGGCTTATGTCCTTTGAGTCTAGACTGAGAAATCTTAGACCACCACCGCAATGTCTTCTTCCATCTGCTGAGGGTCCTCTTGTTGCATAGTATGGCAGAGGGCACCACGTGGTAAGACATAGCAAGTGAGCTGGCTCAGGTCTCTCCTCCTTACCTCACGAAGCTACTGAAGTCATCAAGCCTCATCTTCTTTACTCCATCCAATCCTAACTACTTCTCAAAACCCTCAGTTCCAATTACTATTAATGTGTGAAACTGGGAGTTAAGTTTCCAACACATGAACTCTTGGCGGAGGCTGGGAGAGCATATTCAAACCATGGTACTGATAAAAAATTGCATAGATCTGTATTTTTGGAGGAAATTTTCAGGAACCATGGAAATTTCTTAAACATCTGATGTGGGCCAGGCATGCACGAGACACATTAGAGTCGCCTGAAAAGCTGAAGCTTGGGAAAAGTTGTCACTCTAATATTATGTAGTAGTTGTTAGAACACGAAGCATCCCATGGCTGCTACAGAGCACAGGCCAAGGGATAAGCTGGATTTGCATAGTCTAGGAAGAGCTCATCCCATGACTGCTGCCTCTATGTCCACACACTCAGCTGGAGTCTGGTTCCAAGGAAGCAAAAATCAGCTTTTTTCAACATTGCTCTTCTTTCCAGTGAGTGGAGGTAAAGAAGCAAAACCTCTAGGGTTTATCAGTTAACCTGTTGGGACATTCTAATGAAGGTTTCCCGTCCTCTAAATTGGGACATGAAATTTTCTATAGATGATCTGAGCTGGGTGCGGTATAAACGATATTAAAACACATATCAGGAAGTTTATGTTCTTCATAACCATGTACTTCAGTTATATCAACAATGGAATTCCCAAGTGGGTGTCTCCTCCCCTGAGACTGTCTTAATCTTCTCTATTAGATAGAGCACAGCTTAGGTGCACAATCTTTTGCAGCTACAAGTTGAAAAATATTATTTACTTTTTATTGTACCTAAATTGACTTTTTAGTCACCTGCAATTTATGACAAGTGATGTTAGTTTTCCATTTGTAGTTTCTTTTGAAAACCAAATGCATCTTAAGTAGAAGAGAATGAGTCAACTACATGAAAAGAATCAAGTAAACATGGTGCCATGGAGTACCATGGAGTTTTCAAATGACTTATCTTTTGGGAATGGGACATAGGGGTAAATCAGAGAACAGCTTCAAGCTGACACGGGAAAGGGGGATGGGTTATGGAATCACAGCCATTCTTCCCTTAGGGAAACAATTTGATTAATAGCCCCTTTAAATATTAACAGCAAAGAATGCGTCAGCCCCTTTTCCTAAGATGGAGACAAATCCCCTGAAACTAGAAGGGTTACGTACTTATGGTGACCTGTCCTTCGAAGGAGTTGGGTAGGTCTGTGACTGACGTACAGTCTTCTTCGAGAGGAGCTGTCAGGAAGAAAAGCAAAAGTATGAAATAAAAATAAATAATTTTTAAAACCCTCACAGCGAACATGCCCTATTAGTTACAATAAGGTTTTACTCTAATTTGTCCTAAATAACTTTCTTTTCCTGACACTTGGTAAATCTGTGAAGAACTTAACTGCCTTCTGTGGTGTGTTTTTACAATCGTATTTAACTTCACAAGTTCCAATAAATTTACTATTCCCACCCCAGGAACTTCATTCATTAAGAAAGACACATGTTGTAGGTTAGGTGTGTTGACACTTGTAATCCCAGCGCTAGGGAAAACAGACTGGGCTATGCCCAAATATAGAGGCAGGCCTTCTGTATCCGGCACTGTGGCAAGGCTGATGCTTCGTGTTTAATCAGGAATAAAAGAGTCACAGGCCCTTCTCCAATTAAGCATACCACTAGAGATGACTCTAAAACTCTTTTCAGTTGAGAAAGAAATGTGTAACCGTTGTGAAAAAAAAAAGTTAAAATAAAGGCATGTATGGACTATCACAAAAAATAATTTATAATCCCAGATATCAGCTTGGATGATGAGAAACTGTGGTGAATACATTAACATCGGAGGACTCTGAAGATTACAACAAAATTACCAATGATTTTTACCTAATCATCAAAATATTTAGTAACTAAAAAATTACCAGTCTTTTACTAAAATATTAATGGCTTTATTAGTTTGGCTAATATTTACGAATGCCTCCTCCTTGCGCAAGGCTTCACACATGCAGCTGGTGACGGCCACCTTTGACATGGGCACCTATACTGTCTTAGTATATACCATTTGGCTTCTTTTTTCCCCTTCTCTTCTATTTAACTTCTACTCCCACCCTTCTTTAAGATGCCATGCTATGATTTGGGCTAGCTGGTCACCCACAGGTGTTTCTAGGAGCTTTCTGGCCAGCACCTTTCTGCGTGGCACCCTCTGAAGCCAGCACCTGTGTCCTGACTTTTCATTTTATCCCTTGAATCCTAAAAGCAGACAACAGTGACTTAACTACCTCCTTGGTCATGTCTAGATAGATGCTCCATCAGTGAGAACAGAACCCTTAAACCCCAGAGAGCTATAAAGTGCTGTTGCTTTGATTTGAAGGTTGGTTCCATTTGCGTACTGAAGGGCTACCCACCTTGTCTGAGACACAGGCGGTTCTTACTCTCACAGTTCTCCTGCCTCAACCTATTGAGTGCTGGGGTTACAAGAGTGTTGCCATCACCCTCAGTTACATAAATCTTTTATACTATGTGTGTCTATTAACTGTTCAGTGACAATTTGTTAGGATGGTTTCTTCTAGAGTTGCTTTCTGACAGAAAAGAAAAGACGAAAGAGATTAATGAGTGGATGGATGCATACAGACATGCATGGAGATTTGAAAGGACAGAGGCTGGCAACTGACAGAGAACTGTCACAGGGAAGGCAGGTCACAAGCATTTTTAAGCTCGTTGTCATAAACTCTTGCACACTCATAACACAGGCAGAAACAAAAGTTGGCCAAACAGGGAGTGGCTGCTTATCAGTAACTAAAAACATCTTTTGTAAATATAATGAGGCTGGTTTTTAGCCAGTTGGTTCTTTGAAAGCAAAGAGCTGTAGACATTCAACAGAAGAGTGAGTTTTAGGAGAAGCGTTCTTGCAAATATTAATGTGAGAACATTCATAAGAAGGACCTTTAAATAAAAAAGCCACCAATGACAAAGCTAGTCTTCCATCCTTTCTAACACCTGTCACCATCACATAGCAGCTTTTCATTTTGTTTTCATATGCACCATGATCTAAAATTCTCTTGCTCAATTTACTTGATGGCGATTCACATGAATCTCACACCTCCCACCTTCTGCTTCCTTACAAAATGAGTACAAAGTTCATCTGATTGGACCAGAACATCGTGAAAGAACAGAGAGACACTTAGCATGTCTTTGTCAAATGAGAGAAAAAAGGAAAATAGCTCAGTTCCACAAAAAAGCACACCTAAGATGGTAACTCCAAAAATGGCCCACAAATATCAACATCCCCAGGGGCCTATGGATAAGCCTGGAAAGTGATGCTCTGAGTAATGATTAGAAGACATGTGCTCATTGATTCTTTCTAAAGATCATTTGCAGGCCAGGAGGTCATAGTAGAAAAAAGCAGACAAAAGGTAAGCCTGCTCTAAGTCCAAGGAATTCACAAGGTCATAGAAAATAATATTTCTCTAGCTCTTTATTGCTTAAAAATATTCTTCAAACCCCCCCTTATTTGAAAGTAAGGGCAATGTAGCTACTGGAGTGTTTTGGGGGGTATACGTTTTGTTTTTCTTGGGGCTGAGACAATCTGTGAGAGGTTTCTGGTATTCAGACTTGAAACATCCTCAGAAATGGGCCTGTGAATGTCCTGGAGTGAAGTTATAATGGATGGGGCAGGTCAACAACACTGAGGCTAGTCTGTCAATAATGAGAGTGTGTTCACCCAGAGCCTCTTCATGCTCCATTTCACCTAAAATTTCATACAAAGGTTAAATCTGGCCAGGATGCCAAGATGCATGGTGACCCAAATATGCAGTTAACATATTCATGTCCAAGTCCACTCATGTGACCTCATTAGATGGGGCTTCACTCTCTCTTTTTTTTTTTTTTAAATGCAGTTTATTCAGGAACCTTGAACAATCATCTGACCCTGGGGAAAGCCAGCCCACAGCTTAAATAGCCTCTGGGTAGCCAACCCCAGCATGCCACGTGGCAATGCAGATAGGTCCACATACATGGAAGCAAGCCAGATCCTCAGGCTTAGCCAAATGTGGAGTTGTTCGTGACAGAGAGCACTCACCATCAGGAAGGTGGAAGGCGGAAACCAGCTCCATCTTTAAGGCATAGCATTCCGCAGCTCTCTACAGTTCCCCCTTTTTGTTTTAGACGCATCGGGCAAGAGTAGAGGTCTGATCTCTGATATTAGAAATAAATTGGGACTTTGTACTGATGTTCATTTAGGTGTCATCCACCCAAAGAGCATCAGACTCTCTTAAGCAAGGCACTGCTGTGAGTGTCCCTGAGCACAGGGATTTGTTAAAGAAATACTAAACTTGGCTCCCCTGGGGCTGTATTCTCAGAAAGTTTGGCTCCACTGGCTCCAAAGGGCTAATAATTATTCAGTCTAGGTGCCAAGCTCTTGGTGCCAGCTAGAAAGGGCGCTTCCTCCAGGGTTGATACCTGTAGGTGTTCTGTGAATAAATTTCCCAACAATCCTCAAATAAATGAGTGAACGACCAAATCACGAATGTGAAATCTGCTCCTTAATTCTACTGTAAGAAGAGAATGAGACATCTTAAATGAAAGCAAGCTTTAAAAAGTGAGCTTGAATGAATCCGTTTTCTATGTCTCTTCCCTGGAAATCACTGGGCTCATTCATGTTGAGCTTGGATACTGAGAGATGTGGCAGAAATTAAAAAAAAAAAAAAAAATCACAACACCCTTTTTTGGGGGCTGCATTATTTTTTTTATTGGGAAGTCATAGAAATATGACCAGGGTTTTAAGTTTGTAGAAGTTATCTGCTCTGGTATTATTGGTGGCTCTTCTCTCTGTTGCTGGTTTATAGGGCTCCCTCTCCTGGGATCTCCTAGTTGCATTCCTTGGGCTAAGTTGAATCTCTCAGACATTCTTGGCGGGGAGCTGGACACTCCCAGGATTTTTAGCTCACTTCATGCTCTAGCATCCTGGATGTGCAATATGCTTATCCCAGCCATATTTATTCTCACCTTTCTATATTTTCTATATTATTTCTTCAAGAAGATTGTTAATTCATTTAAGACAAGAAGCACAGTTCCTGGTTCTTTCTTACCCTCAATATACTTAGCACAATAGCATGCAGATACTACTTATAAATATATATTGTCCTTAAAGACAAATTATAAAAGCTTGTCAACACTGAGTCTTTGTGGAAAATAGAGGAAGAAAAGGAAAAGTCCTGTTCCTTTTTAACGTGTCTATTTATAACAGTCATTTTGGCATGACACAGATCTCTAGCACTTTTCGTGGTTATCAACTGAACTAACACCCACCTCTCTAGGGAGAAGAGAGTTCATCAACACTGTTGACCCCTGTTCTGGGGATGGACCCAAATGCACAGGCAACATGAAGGGTACACAGAAGAGCTATGGTAGACATTTGCCTGGATTGCTTCAGCTCCTGGCTGTAAAAGTGTGTGTGTGTGTGTGTGTGTGTGTGTGTGTGTGTGTGTGTGTGTGTTTGCCTGTTCCAATTAAATTTCTCAGAACCTTAACTCAAAGTGACACCAACTTTTAAAAGAGCTGAGACAGTGTCTCAGAGAACACAGCTGTGTGATTTATTGCATACGTTCACTGAACGAGATTCAGCAGGAGAAGCAAAGACAGAGCTCAGAGACTATGAGCAGCTGGCAGGATCACACCAGGCTGGGTCTTCACCACCTGTCCGAGCCCTTCATTCCTAAACCCCTGCACCCAGAGTGTTCTATGCCTACATCCTATTTATCCTTCTGGGCTTTGGCTCATTGTATTGACTATAGGCAGCGTCCCGCATAGTTTCAAGTGGACTCTCTCCAATTTGACCAAACTCCATATGTATTTTTTTTTCATTCATATGATACGTTTTTTTTTTTTTCCATACGTCTTGTGATTTTTTTTTTCTCCTTGTATTTGTGTCTCTCCATGGCCCATACAGACATGAAATAATTCACTGGGTTCATATTCTGTATTTTAACTACTCGGCCTCAATACACACATCCTCTTCCCCCAAACTCTGCATTTTTCTCCTGAATTCCCACTCTGATCCTCAGTGCTTGTGAAACGATGGGTGGGCAGCATGGACATAGCCTAAAGACACTGATGTAATCCCCAGTGCCCGTGATGCCCCTTGTTAACTTGAGAGCCCACACAGTTTTTGTAACCTTCCTCCATACTATACTATCTATGGTTTCAGGGGGAGAAAGCCTTAAGCCACTTTCCAGTCTGTTTAACATCTTCCTTCCATGTTTAAGGAAATTTTTTTAGTCCTCAAATATGTGACAAGTCCACCTCAAAGCTTTTCCTTTCCCACCACATAGTTTCAACCCTTCAGGGGAATAGATGATACAGTTTGAGAACCAAGACTTTTTGATTGTTGGCATTAAAAGTTTGACGTTTATGGTTTTAATTATTCTCAAAAGACTCTGGAGATTTATAGTTCCTAGACTTCTTTGATTTGTGTGTGTGTGTGGTGTTTTGAAGTAGACTAGTAAGCACAACTTCTAAGCTCATGGTTGGAGAACGCTTCATAGGCAAAGGAGGGAGCCTAGCCTCTCTATCTTCTCTTAGCTCTCTTATTCCTGGTGGTTTCAACTCTTGGGTAAGAGGTCTTTCAGAAGGTCAAGGGTCTATCATGGCCTCCTTACATTTTACCTAGCTCAGTTTACCAAACTAATGTCAGCCATTCGGCTTGTACTCACAGACTGTGTACTCAATGCATGAATACACTTTCCTTTACACAGGGCTTCAATTTCCCAGCACAAACTTTGCCTGCAACTCCAACCTCTGACTACTGGGCTTTTGCCCCCTTGAATTCCTTAGTATCTGTTAGGTGGAATTATGATGCTCCTGTTGCTGGCTTCATGTAGCCTTCCCACCTGCCCATAGCTTCACTCCTTTACTTTGTCCATGGCTTTCTTAAACACCTCCTCACACGTAGCCTCCCATTCACCTCTCAAATGAAAAAAGCATCCCTAGAGCTTGTGCCTTCTTACACACTCTCCATCCTCACTCGATATAACTGATATTTAATTGTTCACCACCTGCTTCCCAAGCCTGTCGTATCCGGGCCGTGAGTACAGGAATCTAGCTCTTCCTTCTATTGTGGAGACTCTTAGGACCCGTTTTGAGTGGAAGTTTCAGGGAGTTCTGACCATGCCTCAGCTCTGACTGAACCGCTGTCAGTCAGCCATATTCCCACAGGCACCCCAAAGACAGCATGCTCACAACCAACCTGAGGCGTTGAAACAATATGTGTCGTAGCGGGAGGTGTTGGACGACGTGAGGACATACACTCCTGTGTGGTTGGCTGCACAGATGGCATTGGGGTTGATCCTTGGGATTACCACGGACTCATCTATGAAGCCGTACCTGCCAAGGAGAGACAAGGAGTCATCAACAGAAATGACCGGTGTGCCGTTTTGTAATAATCTATGAAATGACATCTAACACAGCACCACACTTCACTTTATTCTTCCCTAGGGATACCAGGAGTTCCAACAACTGAATTACATAAAATCCAATAATAACAGCATAGGAGAATGAAAGGGATCAAGGCAGACTGAAGCAATGTGATTTTACTTAAAGGCTGGAGAGCTAGTGATTTTTCTCATTTTTAAATTAAATAAAATGTTCATGCCTACAAAACAATAATCCCATACAAACGTTATGCTCAGCAATGTTCTTACAAGAACAAGAAAGTCCAGAAGAAAGAGGTTACACTGTGAGATTTGGCAGCAAATCTCTAAGAACACAAGTGGATTGGCCTTTCTTTCAGTCTGAGATTCCTGCCTTACTTCCAATCCTCCCCTTCTTTCCTGTCCCGCCTTGTTCTCCCTCAAGCCCTCCCTCTTTACTCCACTACTAGCTACGTGGAGCCAGGCTCCCACGCATGGCACATGGCCTGTCTGACTTTGTGAGCATCTCAGACTGAGGAGATCAACTTGCCATCATCGAACTGAAAGCAACAGCAATCAGGGAAGTAGATGGCAGTGGCTCCTTTAACAAAGTTCTTCAAGCAACGCGCCACCCACTCACACACCCCTCTTGGTGTTTCTGGGAGATTGTTGGGTCTGGAGGCCTTTTCAGATACGATGCGCATCACCAGCATCCTCAGAAGCACCCTAGTGGCCGCTAACATAAAACGCCTCAAAACATGGGATGCGGGCTGGGAAAATGCTACTTGAAAGACAGGACAAGAAATGCTACGGGACAGCAAGAAAACAAAGATGGGGAAGCTAAACTGGCAGGGTTTTAGAACTACAGTGTAGGTTAAAATGTACCTTCCTTTAACCTCTTGTGCAGGAGCAACAGCACAGACTGCAGCCGCCTGCAAGACCTGTGGAAATGAAAGTGACTCCAAAGCTCCTGAGCACAGCCTCTCATTATGTCGGTGTTGCAATGGGAGCTGAATGACTAATTCCTCCTCCAAACCGACAGACTGGTTTCCCCAAAGCCTCCTTAGCTGGGTGGTGGGAGGGCACACAATTAAATGTTAATAAGTTCTCATGGACCTGAGCGTTGCCACTAATCAGGGCGGGGCAGACAAGACAGAAGTCGTTGCTGAGGCTTTGGCTGAGCCTTCTGTCTTTTGGCAGATATCCGATTTCTTAGCTACCTGAGGGAAATTATGAAAATGAGTTTTGAAACACTTAATACCAGTCATGGGTGCAGGGACAGATTTTTGCTGCAGAGGTTTTTTTCCCTTCTTTTTTTTTTTCCCTAAATAATCCTCCCCAGGGAAACAACTCTTCACCCTGCCCTTCTGCATCATGTTGGCAGACTTTATCTATGTCAGATGTTCTAGAATTGATTACATTCTCTCGGTGGGTTATTGCAAATTTTCACCGCATCATGTTACCTGACCCTTGTATGTGTACGGACTATACATGAGTTGGGGAACATTAAAACTTCTATGTGTGTACATGGCATGAGGAAGTGACTGTCCACAAGGAGGAAAGACATATGGAGCGAGTCCTTGCATCCTGCCCCTTTATCTTGTGTCTTTTGGGAGAGTTTGGTCATTACATTCAGACTGATGACAAGCAAACTGAGACTCCTCCATGCACAAGCGCTTTGATCTATGACAAGCTGCTGTGTACAGTTGCTTCATCTATAAGATGTCTTATTAATAAACAGGGTGGTTTAAGGATTAAGGTAAAGGGTACCTTTGGGATTCTCCCAGAAGCTCAGCACTCTATTTGTTCCCCCGGCTCTCAGCAGGTGAGGAATCTGTGTTTCACAAGCATGTCTTAAACTGCATTTCACAACCATAGGCCAGCTTCATAAAACCACATTCTTAGCCCGGTGACCTAGTCAGGCCTAGTTTTAAAGCATAGCCTTAGGACTAAAATAAATGGTTTCACTAACTGGCCATCCTTCATGAAGCTAATAGGTCAGGTTCTATAGCTACAAAGCCATCACTCCTCACTGAACATTATCCCAGACTTAGCTCTGAGCAGTTTCAGATAGATGTCGGCTGCTGCCATTCAAGGGAACACTCTTAAACGATGAAAATATCCTCTGTATAATCTATGCCATTTGATAAGGCAGCTACCAGGTAATAGAAACACAGCTAGTGCTATCAAAGAACTCATTTTCTTATAACCTAATTTTCATTAACTTAAATATAACTCACCATGCGTGATTAATGTTTACTATATTAGGCAGAGCAAGAGACTCAGTTACCACTCAAGAAGTGGGTGCCTGACTCTATAACTAAGGGCCGGGGAGAGATGCGATTAACTTCTGTTTAATAGCTTCCACGAAGAGGGCTGCAGCTAGACTATTTAAAAGCATTCTGTTTGTGTGTGTGTGTGTGTGTGTGTGTGTGTGTGTGTGTGTGTGTGTGTGTACTGAAGAGGGAAGGGAAAGACACTACCTAAGCTGTAGGCTGAGATGGGGATTCAGGGCACTTACGAGGATTATCCCGTTCTTCTAGTTCAATCAAACCACAACAATTACTCGACTGGGGTTGTTAGTCAACCTCTTCTTCACGCATGCTACTGGCCACAAATACACACACACACACACACACACACACACACACACATATACATACATATATACATACATATACATATATGTGTGTGTGTGTGTGTGTGTGTGTGTGTGTGTAATATATATTAATATGATGCCCCCTGCCTGTTGTGTTTATCCTGGAACAAAATTATTTGGAGAAGGTCCTCTGGTGTTCTAGGTACCTTGAAGAAGACTTCTGACTTATTTTAATATAGCATTCAACTTCCATATCCTTTTACTTACTTTTTCAAACCAGAAGACAACCTAGAAGCTCAGAGAGAGAGAGAGCAGAGGGGAGGGAGGGAGAGGAAGGGAGGGAGAAAGAGGTCTGAAGAACGTGCTTTGTGTCAGGCCTGCACAGCCAAGCCTCTGCCAGCTACCTATTTATTTTAAACACTGTTATTTGGTTTGCGTTTTCTTGTGGTTCCGACAATGATACTGAATGCTTCTTCAAAGCCAGGAGAGTGCTACAGGAGCACATTAGGCAAGAGGGTTGCAACTGATATGACCTTAATGGCTTCCTCTGGCTTCCCTCTCTGTGATTCACAAAGGTGTCTTTAGACTTTAAATTCCAGTTGTCATACCGGTTTCAGGTTGACTTGGCCAAATTACTAGGTAGGGTTGCCTCTCACTCAACTGTCAGAGAGGAGCCTTCCAGAAGTAAGCCCTGCTCCTCCCCAGTGTGCTTTTCCCAGTGAGGGTGCTGCTCTTTTTACCTGCATGTTTCAAAGCCCATGCTCAGGGCCTTCTCCATCTGGGTCATGGTGGGCAAGGTGCTATTGAAAGCCAGGCACAGGTCAGCTGCCTCAGTTCGTGAGATGCTGTAGCGGCCATTTTTCTCCACGTGATACACTCCTGC